>NC_084796.1:227267447-227886947 GCF_963169125.1 Humulus lupulus
AAGATAGCCACTCCGCTCACCAACCTGACCCGGAAACAACAAAGATTTAACTAGAATGATAAGTGTGAAGAAAGCTTCCAGTTGCTTAAAGATAAGCTTTGCGCAGCACTAGTACTCTGTGTACCGACACCCAACGATAAGTTCGTAGTCTACTTCGATGCATCAAAGCAAGGATCGGGTTGCGTGCTGATGCAAAATGACAAGGTGATAGCCTACGCCTCACAACAATTGAAGGAGTACGAGCAGTGCTATCCAACTCACGATATGGAGTTGGTAGCGGTGGTCTTTGCATTAAAAATTGGCGCCATTATCTTTACGGAGAACGGTGCGAGATTTATACGGACCACAAGAGTTTAAAATACTTCTTTACTCAGAAGGAACTCAACATGAGGCAGCGCAGGTGGTTAGAATTAGTGAAGGATTACGATTGCGAAATCCTATACCACTCGGGGAAGGCGAACATAGTTGCTGATGCGCTTAGTAGGAAAATTTATGGAAATTTAGCAGCTTTAGCCAGAATAGAAAAGTCACTACAGTAGGAGCTGATCAGAGCCGGAATAGAAGTAGTTGTAGGCAAGCTGGCTAACTTGTCTATCCAATCGAATCTACTAGAAGATATACGGAATGGTCAGGTATATGATGACACACTAGCAGCACATATGGACGCAGTCAGAGAAGGCAAGACTACAGATTTCTCAATATCTAGTCAAGGTTTATTGAGATATAAGGATCGGGTATGCGTGCTAAATGATTAGAAGATTAAGAGGACAATTCTGGAAGAAGCGCACACCACCCCGTACTTAGTTCACCCAGGGTCTACCAAGATGACTCATGACATCAAGGCAATCTATTGGTGGCCAGGGATGAAGAAGGACATAGCAGAATTTGTGTCCAAGTGTCTTATATTCCAGCAAGTGAAAGCAGAGCATCAGCGGCCTGCAAGCTTATTGCAACCGCTTAGCATACCAGAATGGAAGTGGGACGATATAGCCATGGACTTCGTGACGAGTTTGCCAAAGACGAATAAGCAGCATGATTTCGCTTGGATAGTAATAGATAGACTAACTAAGTCGGCTCATTTCCTGCCTGTTAAGACTTCATACACGGCAGACCAATATGCAGACATCTATATCCAAGAGATAGTACGGTTTCATGGAATCCCCAAGACGATAGTGTCGGATAGAGGATCGGTGTTTACATCGAGATTTTGGGGAAGTTTACAGCAAGCTATGGGTACTAAGTTAAGTCTTAGTACAAATTTTCATCCTCAGACAGATGGGCAGTCCGAGCGTACGATTCATATTTTAGAGGATATGCTACGCGCGTGTGTACTTGATTTTGGAGGATCATGGAATAAGTACTTGCCGTTGATAGAGTTCTCCTACAACAACAGCTACCAGTCAACAATCGGGATGGCGCCTTATGAGTTGCTATATGGAAGAAGGTGCCGATCACCGTTGCACTGGGACAAGGTAGGAGAAAGGAAACTACTAGGTCCTGAAGCTGTTAGACAAGCTCAAGAAGCAGTAGCGCTTATTAGACAGCATATGCTTACTTCTCAAAGCCGTCAGAAAAGCTATGCGGATGCCAGCGACGCGATGTGGAATTCAAAGTTGGAGATCAAGTCTTCTTGAAGATATCTCCTATGACAGGTGTAAAGCGGTTTGGGAAGAAAGGCAAGCTTAGTCCCCGATTCATAGGTCCTTTTGAGATATTGGACAAAGTGGGGGCAGTTGCGTATAGACTAGCCCTACCGCCTGCACTAGCCGATAGTCACAACGTGTTCCACATCTCGATGTTACGCAAATATGTGTCAGACCCATCTCACGTCCTCAAGTACGATACGATAGCACTCCAGAAAGACTTAAGTTACAAGGAATGACCAGTTAGCATCCTGGATAGGGGGATGAAGTAGTTACGGTCCAAGAGCTTTCCTATAGTCGAAGTCCTATGGAGTAATAGTTCTGAACGAGAAGCAACGTGGGAGTTGGAAGAGGACATGCAAGGCCGGTATTCGGAGTTATTTGGTAAGTAAATTTTGAGGACGAAATTCTTTTTAGTAGGGGAGAATTGTAGAGTCCAAAGAACTTTACTTAGCTAGTTAGATAGTAGTATAATAGTAATAGTAGTATTATTGTTATGACTGTGGATTTTTGGTTCAGACCGGGATTTATTTGGACACTCATAGTAATACTTGTAGATTTTCTAAGTTTAACCTATAGTTTAAGAATATTAATTTTAACCTAAGGTCTAATTAATATGACTGATATTGGTGGTGATAAATATTATATTATAAGGTTTAGATAGACCCAATAAGAAAGTAACACTTGTCATGTGTATGTTTAATGATAATTAAGTAATTTTGAGGAATAAGTTTATTAAGAGTAATATTTGAATATCCTAGGGTCTATCAGCAGCTTTGAAAATGTTAGGGGACTTAGTCAAGGATGTTTACTCAATTCAAATTAAGCTAAAATTGTGTAATTTCGTGTTTAAATATTCAGCGTATGCTGATATATCGTAGCTATAGGGGGCGATATATCGCAGTACGGGGATACGAAAAACACGAAACTTCGCACGATTGCCTCAGGCATGCTGGCCTAGGCGATATATCGCCTACAGGGGGCGATATATCGCCTCAAATGTATTTTTGAAAATTTTCAAAAACGTTCTCATTCAAATCCTTAACCTCTTGATAAGTCCAGCATCTTTCTGAACGAGTCTTCAGCCTCTGCTAAACGATAATTCAAACATTTTTCACTTAAAAAGCCATTATTTTTATTCAAGTTAAATGAAGATCTTTTCATTCATAAACTCTATAAGACCTAGTACCGGGCCATTTATTCATTCATCAAACTAAGTTGAGAGGCTGCAAGTTGCTAGGTTATTGTGAGAGTGTAAACACTTGGGTTGGGGAATATAAGCTTGATCATTATAAGCTTACCAAACACTTGGGAAGTAAGGTTTATAGCACATTTCGGTTCAAGGTTTAGATTGGTCATAGAAGCATTCAAGGTATTCCAAACTCTAGTTCATTTGGTATTATTTTCTTTAAGTTCTTATATTTTTCTACTCAGCCCCTAACTTTATTCTTTATTCTTGGATAGGAAATCTAAGTTCTTGAACATAAGGTTTTTGGTAAGTATATTCTTGATGGTATAGTTCTTTCATCACTTTCATCTCATTCTCTTTAGTATACTCACCCTTCCATTTATGTTTTTAGGAGTGTTCCAAAGTCCCAAATCTGTTATCATATCCCGGTATTTTTTTGGTAAGGAAAATAGGATAGGATTTATGTGTTATATGATTTATATGTTATGATAAATGTTATCTTATGATTATGTGTTATGTAATATGCTATAATATGTATAATTGTAGACTTGGGCATATGACCCGTACAACTAACAAGCCCCAATAAATTATGGGCATATGACTTGCTTAGCTAGCAAGCCCCACTAATCTAATGGGCATATGACTTGTTTAGTTTATGGGACCCCAAGTAATAATGGCCATTATAGTATGTATGTGACATATGTGTTATGATATGTTTTATGTTACATTATGAAATTTATGTATATGGTTTATGTGTTAGATTTTCCTTGATGGGCATTAGGCTCACTCCTTTTATGTTTATATGTGCAGGAAAATAGCTTTGATGGCGGGAAAGGTTCTTGGTAGTTTGGGCATGTGTATTGAGGCGGAATGGAATCGAAGGGCCGAGAGTTCGATTCGAGGATGAAGTTTCTTTACTTATGGTTTTATGTGTATTTTTCCGCACTTTATTATGTAATCCATTTTAATTACAATTATGTTATGTTTTGATTTTAAAACAATGGGATCCCATATCCTACTTTAAATTTTATGTAAGTTTAACGTTTATTTTTACAAGTTTTCAATAAAGTTATGATCATTTCACTTGTAATTTTTATTAAGGATTAGTGTCTATGGATAGTTTTCGTTAATGGTCCAAAGTCTAGAGTAGTTGGGTCATTACACCTTAGAATATTTTTAGCCAGACTTTTCCCCTTAGCATGATTTCCACAAAAACCTTCATATACCTCCTCCAACAGCTGTCCTGATTCTATTTGGTTGACACACCTAAGAAATGGCATGGAAAATCCCATTCTGTACTTGACCCCGTCTAGGATTAAGTACTGAGCATCTTTTCTCATCAATTTTCTAGACTCATTACGGTTGCTATGCAGGGTTTCATGCTCTAAATAAGCTGCAATTGGTATCATCCAGGATGGAGTGTTGTCTATTAGAAGGACTGACTTCGGCAAGTTGATACTGGGTTTGGCCAGGTACTCGATGAAAACCAGGTTGGCCTTGTCCACTATAGTTTTGCTGGCCAGTGCATCCAATGTGGTGTTCTATTCCCTTGGTATCTGCTGGATGGTGTATTTTTTGAATTAAGTAAGCAAGTCCTTGATTTTTCTAAGGTAGGCCATTGTTTTTTCACCCCGGGTAGTATATTCATCGAGGACTTGATTGACAACAAGCTGGGAATCATTGTATATGTCAAAGAATTCAGCCCTCACTTTTCTCTCTAACCTCAGGCCCGTAATTAGTTCTTCATATTCTGCTTCATTATTAGATGCATTAAAACCAATTCGGAGTGCGCAATGGATGCGTTGTCTCTCGGACAATATAAGTGTGAGGCCAGCTCCAGACAACTGTTCAGTGGATAAGCCCTCGCCATGCAATTTCCATACCTGTACTTCATTTTTGGATCCGTGCGACGTACTAAGTCCTAGTACCTGATCAATACCTTGCTCAGTGCCAGTACTGGGTTGTTTTCCAGACTCTGATGGTTGCTCGCCCATCTCCTCGTCTGTTTCTGGTACTCTTGTACACTTAGCTACAAAGTCTGCTAGGGCCTGACCTTTAATTGTTGTTCAGGGCTGGTAGGTGATCTTATACTGTCCCAACTCTATAGCCCATTTGAGTAGCCGACCAGAGGTGCCTAGCTTCTACAAAACTTGGCGCATTGGTTTTTCAGTAAGGACCTTGATGGGAAGCGCTTGGAAGTATGGACGAAGTTTTCTGGAAGCAGAAGGAGGCAGTAAGTCAAATTTTCAATTAAAGGATATCTGCTCTCTGCCCCGATCGGCCTTTTACTAACATAATATACTGGGTGTTGAACCTTGTCTTCCTCTCTGCCAGAAATGCACTGACAGCGTGTTCCATTACTATTAGATATATGCACAGTTCTTCACCTTCTAGTGGCTTTTAAAGGACCGGGGGTTGTGCCAGTTGCTGCTTTAGAGCTTGGAAAGCCTATTTGCACTCCTCGGTCTATTCAAATTTCTCGCTCCCCCTGAGGTTGTTGAAAAAAAGTATACACTTCTCAGTAGATTTGGAGACAAGCCTGCTTAGTGTCATTATACGCCTCATCAAGCTTTGCACATCCTTAATCCTTGCTGGTGAGTGCATGTCTAGCAAGGCTTTTATTTTTTCAGAATTTGCTACTATTCCTTTGGAGTTCACTATAAACCCCAAAAACTTGCCCGAACCCACACCAAAGGATCATTTCTGGGGGTTCAGTTTCATCTTGTACTGCCTTTGGATGTTGAAACATTCCTCAAGTCGTCGATGTGCCCCCAAACTTTTTTGGACTTCACTAACATATCATCAACGTGAACTTGTTAGAAAAGCTTATACATGATCTTTATTTATTTTCATGTATATCTAATATCAAACAAATCAATACAAGATAGCCTAAAACGTGTTTCTAAAATTGAATTCAAAGAGAAACAATAAATATAATACTTACAGTATACGCAGCGGAATGAAACAGTCATTCATTCAGTTTCTCTAACTCTTGTATCCTCTTTGTCGCAGAGTATTATCAAGAAACTGAACCGATCTTCTATTTTCTTCACAATCTTCCAATGTATCCTTAGAACCACCTAGACTAGTGTGGGAAATTCTCAACACATGAGATAGATATAGAGATAATAAGAGAAAATAACAAAGAGGCTTAGAAAATGACTTGTGTTTAGAGAGAATCTAAAACTATCAGAAAATCTGACTTGTGACTTATGTTTTGACTTCTCTCTAAACACTCATTTTATAGACTCAATTAGGCCATTTAATTTAATTAAAAAATCAATAAAATAATAGCCATTTTGAAGCCCTAAGTCGAAATTATCATGGGCTATAGGCCCATGAAATTTCTCATTTGATTATAAGCCCATTGGACTTAAAATCAAGGTCTTTATTATTTTCTATTGATTTAATTAATTAAATAATTATTTAAATCATTTATCAAATTAATTATTTATAATTTGAACCTTGATTTAAACTTATTTATTAATTTAGATACCAATTTATCTTAATTAATAAATCTGCCATAATTTCTCTTTTCTTCTCAAAATTACACAACTCTGTGAAACTATCCAAATTGACTTGGTCAACTTTGATAATTCTCATTGATGATTAAATCAATTAATTGAGACTATCTAGATGATTTTATCCAAGGTACAATGGGGACCATGGGCCTATGAAATCAAGCTCCAATAAGTTATCATAAATCTAACAAATAAATTTACTAACTTATTAATTCCTCGTGACTCCACTAGAGACTCGGAATTGCACTCTTGAATTCATAGAACGCTCTATAACAAATATAGATGCGCTATTAATTATCCATTGGTACAACCATAATTGTCACTCAATCCTCTATAGACGGTCTATAATGAGATAGGACTAAAATACCGTTTTACCCCTCATTGTATTTTATCCTTAAAACACTTAGTTCCTTGTAAATGATATTTCAGTAAACTAATTTAATTACTAAAATGAGATCTCTATCATTTAACACCTTGAACCAAACTAAAAAGAAACCATCATTTCACTTCTGCATCAGAAGCTATAGATGTTCATATCTATGATTAACACTCCCACTCAATTATACTACCGAGTTCCCAAGATGTAAGTATGGGCTAGTCCATAGCGTAAGCTGGTAACGAACAAGTCAAAAACTCAAATAATACAATCAGTTAGAATACTAACCACTTAGAATTGAGATTGAATTGACCTATGGTCAACTATATGATATGAATAGAATAGATAATAACGGTATGTTTACTTATCTTATCAACTGTCAATATCGGTCCTGTCCGATGTAACAAATACATCCGATCTTATCTGCTTTGCTAATGTTCTGGAAAGAATATAACACTGTAATGTGTAAGTAGATCATATCGCAGATTGACAAGTCAGTGTAAATCCTGTGCACTAACTAATCTTAGGACTAACTTATTTTGAACATATAATCATATTTATATTCCACTGTGATTACGTCACTATAAATAAGATTAGCTATATGCTCAGGATTTAATAAAAGTTTATATTAAACAAATAATTATGAAAATAAAACATGTGAGCAAAGTGATTGACCAAGTCAAAAAATGATTTATATTCTTTTATTGATAATAAAATGAGATTACAAAGAATTTGGGTTTTAATTAGGGCATAAAACTCCAACAGAACCTCCCTCTTATTTCCTATTTGATCTCTAAACATACGGTTTACCAGCTGTTGATATGTGGCTCCAATGTTTTTCAGGCTGAACGACATGACTCTAAAAGCAGTATAGCCCCACATCTGTGCGGAAGCTGGTGTGTTCCTGGTCGGGTGGATGCATGCTTATCTCATTGTACCCTGAGTAAGCATCCATAAATGTTAAAATTTCATGACCGGCTGTAGCATCCACCAATTGGGACCTACAGGCTGCGCGGTAGAGACTGCATTTCCTACATTTTTCACTGAAGAGTTATAGCACTCCCTAGCCACAAATTGATTTCCCTTGAAACATCTGATACATGCCTGAGTTGGAAACTTGATGAGAATATGGAAGATTTAAGTTATTGCTCGGAGGTCATACAGGGTTGGTCAGCCTATCATGGCATTATATGGAGAAGGGATGTCGATTACAACGAACAAGGACATGATATTGTTGCTCTTAGGTGTCGCCCCCACTGTTAGAGGCAGCCTTATGCTCCTTAATAGGGCCATGCCGCTTCTTGTGTACCCGTACAACAACTGCTCGCACGACTCCAGATCTTTGATACTTAAATTCATTCGCTCCAGGGTATTATTGAACAGGATGTTGGCGGATGACCCATGGTTGATCATTGTCCGAGCCATAATCATGTTGGCAATCTGGACTTCCACAACCAAAGGGTCATTATGTGGATGACACACATGACCAGTGTCCTCCTCGTTGAATATCATGGGCTCACACTCATAGCGAGTCTGTTTGGGAGTACGCTCCTGGACAGCCAGTATGTCATCGTCCTGCTTGTATCTAAGGGAACAAGCGTATTTTTCTCATGCCTTGCTGGTATTACCAGCCAAATGTGGTCTCCCACAGATCATATCCAGCCGAACAACGACTAGTGGTGGTAAGGGAGGTTGATTACCTTGATAGATACTGCTTCGGGGATTATTACTGAGGATGTTGGTCAGTAGTCGACCGTACATACCTCTTTAGATGAGCATTATTTTTCCTAATGTGGAATTCTATATCTTCCTTCAGGTTGTTACATTCATTGGTTTCATGATTGTAGTCATTGTAAAACTAACAGAATTTAGTCATATCCCGTTTGTTAGCATCCTTCCTCATTGGCGGGGGACTTCGATATGGTACCACCGCCTGGGTGGCATTGAAAACATCTGCTCGAGTGTCTAACAGGATGGAATGAGTAGTAAACTTAGGCACAAACTTTCACGGTTTGGGTTGCTCGGTAGTTTTAGGCTTCTTGCTGTCATTCTAATTATTACCACTTCCAGCTCCATTACCGCGTTTTCCGTTTTTGGCCCCATTTTTACTTTCTCCTGCTGTGTTAGTGGTGATCCCAACTTTTTTTTTCCCTTGCCGAGCAGCTGATTGAGTTGGATTATCTACCTTCAGTTCTGCTTCCTCAAGCTTAATAAATTCTTCTGCCCGATCAAGGAACTCCTGGGTGGTACGCACAGACTTCCTCTTCAAGCTGCTCCAAAATGGGCTTTTTACTTTAATTCTTGAGTTGATGGCTATCAATTTACCATCATCGCTCAGGGATTTCACCCTGGTGGCCTCCTACATAAAACGTTGAATGTAGTTCTTTAAATGTTCATTGTCTCTTTGTTTTATGTCACCAGGTCATTCGGCTCGGATGGAATGGGCATTGCCGAAGAAAATTGGGAATAGAATATGTGTACAAATCCATCCCATGATGTGATCGACCTTGGCTGCAGCTTGAAGAACCACTGCTGGGCAGTTTCTGATAGGGTGGCCGGGAAGATCCTGCACCTAGCATCATCCTGAATTCCCTGAAGATCAGTTTGTAGTTCAAAGTTGTGAACATGGGAGACTGGGTCTTCTCACCCAGTGTAAATCTTCTGTGTTGGCATCTTGAATTTGACTGGTATGGGCAGTTGATTAATAAGTTCTGAAAATGGGGAACCTCTCTGATTCTCCATTTCAATATCCGTTAACTTAGGAGTTGCAGGCCCCTTACCAATTGCGTTAATAGATCCAACTGGCCCTGGATGTTTGGGTATATAGCCAACTGGGGCTGCGCTGCATTATAGACCTCATCCATTCTCGGATCCCGAACAGGCTCAGGCAGAGCCATGTTATTCGAGTCCCAATTTTCCCTGCTACAATTAAGATCATCTTAGAGGTCTTCATCTCTCATGGGGCCCATTCAATTGAATACGGAGTTTGGTCGAGGCCTTCCCCCAACATTTTGGCTATCTTCTCGGCCTGGTACTAGAGGTACTCCCTAGAACCCTCCACCCCGGGGTGGTTGGTTGATCGGGACATCCTAACCTTGTGGGACAAATGGTCCTTCGAGTTGGTTACCCCTCTGATCCTGATTATTCTATTGGTAGACTTTGCTCGTTGCCTCATCATGGTCATAACCATCGTTATAGTGGGGTCTGTACCCACTACTAACCTCTGGCTTCTCCCTTCTTGATCTTGGTCGGTACTCTTGGTGTTGTCTATACCGGCTAGGCTGTTGTTGGTTTTTTTGGGGTTGACCACTCCTATTCGGCGCTGGTGCTCGGGGGTTACCATTCTGTCCTACAACATCAGGATTTCTTTCATGGCCATTTCCTTGAGATCTTGGCTGGAAGTTTCCTGCTCGGTCCTGTCCAATGTAGTACCCTAGAAGGACTTGATTGTCAGCTGGTAAGAGATGCCTGCTATTGTTGGCTTGGGCACCCTGACCAGATCGGTGACTCATGATCGGACCATGATTCCCATTCTGAGGTCGAGCCTCTGGTCCATTCATGACTCCATCACCGAAACAAAAAACAGGAGGACGTTGTTGGTTATGAGCAGTAGTTCCAGCTGCAGTTCCCATACCCTGAGTCTGTTGTTGTTGTTGCATATAATTACGTATGGATTCAGTAGCCTCCCTTGTTCGGTGTTCCATATCTTCTTAGTGGGCCTACATCTCCCAGGCATGTCGATCCAACCACTATTGGAAATCTCTCCATTGCTTCTCAAAAGCCTCATTAATTGCCTGCTGAGCAGTAGCCTGCCCCTGGTTCATGGTAGCAAGCTGATCTTGCATTTGTCACATGACTTCACTTATCTATTCAATTTCAAGGTCAAGTCCTTCAATATCCACGTGGGGTTCATGTTGGGGGAGAGTGAGATAGCACCACCACAAGAAATAGAATCTACACGAAATTTTGATTAACAGAGACTTAGAAAAGTTTGAGAAATTACATGCAAACCCAACTAGAACAATGGTGTTCTTCAAATTTGTTGAAGCTTCAAAACCCTAGGCAAGATCACCACTTTGAGCCAATCCTTTGAGAAATCCTTGAGCAAACCAAACACAAACCAAGAATTATACACGTTGCATAATGATGTCCTAATACTCTATTTCCCAACCACCATTGATGCTTGAGGCCTTCTCCTGAGGAAATGAGGATTGAGATTGAACATGCCTTCAACTCTCAAAGTCAAGCATTTCTTGGAGAGTTCTTGGAGCTAGAGAGAGAGAGAGAGGGTATAGAGAGATTGGAGAGAGTGATCAAGCCCCCTGAAATACTATTTTTGACCCTTATATACAGTAGGCACCATCATTATGTCTTACCAATAGAATTAGACTTGAAAAACACGCCATTTAGAACATTTATGATATTTTACGTAATACAGCAGGCGATGTCTCACCTCTTGGGTGGCGACGTATCACCACCCTCTCTGACTTTGGACATGTCCAAAGGTCTCAAAATTGCTCTAAATGCCCCCAAACTTCTTGGGAACCCTTAGATTTCAAGTATCACTTTGGACCCAAATTTGCATTCTATAAGTGCCTACAATTGAAACTCAAATTCACATCTTCATTATGTGAATTATACTAAGTGTTCATACCTTGTTTTTATTTTAACATTTATCATTTGTATTTAACAATTAATAATAGTTCATACCGTCCAAGACCTCCAACTCTCGATCTCGTCTGGTTGGTACCTCTTACAGCACTTCCACCTGAAGTTTCTGCATTAGTAACTCCTGTAAAGGTAGTAGCCCCATGCCTGGCTGTAGTGGGCCCAGCAGCCTACCCCCGGCACCACGCGAGTTCCTAGGTGGCAAATCAGCTAGCCCTTGGTTCAAATTGCTCATTGAGGGAACTCGGTGCGATGATTCAGCTTCGCGCTCCAGAGGTTCTTGACCTGATCTTCTTGTTGAAACCACCATCTTTGCAGCAACATAATTCAAATGTGATTGTTCTTGCTCTCAATGAAAGCACCAAAAGTTGACTTATTTTTTAGTCAACTAACGTGGAGTCAAAATAATTAATTCGAGAGCTTTCAATAGAACAATCAATGAGCTAAAAATCTAATAATAATGAGCAATACATAATAAAGAACATCGGGATTTATAGAGGTTCGACCCCAAGAATTGGTAATGACTGACTTCCTCTTAGTTTTGTATTAATATTGAAATTTTATACAAGATCACAAGGGATTACAAGTGAATTTCTATGTGTAAAAGACAATACGATGAGGCAAAATCGATGCTAGGTATAAAAATAGGTTGTCTGATATATTTCTAAACACTGGTCAGTAGGATCGTTCGTGAACACCCTCCACTGTGGTGGAGGGTTTGTATTAATAATGATTCAATGGCCTAGGGATTGTGCCTGAGCGTAACTGATGGGAAAATATCCATATCTTCTCGCAGGCAATTGTTGCCCTATTCTGTAGAAGTTCTGACCGAGTTTTCAGGCTATTAGGTGTGTGGCGAGCGTAACTGCTTTCCACCGACCAGGTTTATCTGTCTGTCATACCGAACAACAGGTTTCTAGTGGTCCTACCGAGTAGTAACTATTATATATTATGTGAGTATACGCCGACCAGCCTACCCGGCCTAACGCCATGTGTCTAAAGTGTAATGCCACGTGTTCAAGATTAGTTTCACGTCAGATATGCTAATATTTGGGATAACATTTTCCCCTCAAGTTTGCTATGGTGCTAAGCAACATGGGAACTTTCTTCTGGGGACCATACCGCCCAGCCTGTTCAGGGGTATATGCTCCTTGATATGTGGCATAGCATCTGGTATATTTAATAATCTTTGTATTTCTTCAAGTTTCCAAGAAATGACTTTTCACTCTTTCCCGCCTCTTTTTGAAACCATAAAGTGTCATGATGGATTCTCTTAATAAATGTTTCGATTGATGTATAGTTACCGAATAGTGGGATGACGTGTGCAGCAGTTGAGGATACATGGCAGGAGGGACGTGGGGGCAGGCGTGCTGACGTGTCTAGGAAGACGTGCTTGCAGCAGTTGAGGGGACTGCAAAGTGGGCAGTTCCATTAATGTCTGGCAGGAGAGTGTGTATTCTTCCTTGTTTATAAGTAGGAGTTTTCATTCCTCTTTCCAATTTACCTCCTCCATCCTTCAAGCACACCAAGCATCTAGAGCCAAACCAAGCTCCGAAGCTCCTCCTACTACCCCATGCCCAGATACTTGTTGCCGACGATCCTCTTACTCCGAGCACGTTCTTGGTTCCATGACCTCACATCAAGTGAGTTTCCCAACTTTCTTTATTTGACTTGGCATTGTGTGTGAGAGAAATTTTTCCTTCTCTACATTTTTGACTGTAGTCATGGGTGGTTTTTGGAGAAGATCTTTGGGTTGTACTTGCATGTCGCTTGAATCTGGGTTTAAATGACTGTTTTGGGTAGTTCTAGGCATGGGCTGCTCGTATTAGCCCTTAATTTTGCAAAAAACTCGACTCTTGATACTTTTTTTCGCTGATTTGTACTTTGGAGTTCTTGAGAAACATGATGAACCTGAAGAACAACCTTTAATTTTTTTTTGAAAAACTTTTTGTTTTCTCAGCATTTCTTGATCTTAATCTGATTTGCTTTCTGGTCGGCTCTTTGTACAGTTTGTATTCTGGTCTGGTCGGAAAAAATCAAGGCGTATATACTGACCAGTACTGTTCGGTGCTCTCACCTCTTCTTTCCCCTTTTTCTTGTACGCGGAGTATTGGGGGAGGTGATCATCGGACCAGCTTGCGAACTTGTCACCCTTGTGAGCAACGATGGCCCATACTTGACAAACTACTCGCGATGCTGATGATCAAGACCCTTATGTGGCATGCCATGCCACTCCTGTTGAAACCTAGGAGGCTCTGGCCCTTCATGAAGAACCGACTAGTTCGGACCAGGAAGAGCAGGCTGAGATGGAGTATGCCACGGAGATTTACACGAGGGAAATTCTTAACCCCTCATCTGAGACGGAGGAGGCCCCCCTATATTCAGCTTTTGCCAGCACTATTTCTGACGGGCAACTGCAGAATTTCAAGGAGCATTTCAAGCTCGGCGGTGTTACCATACTCAAACCCTCTGCCTAACAGATTGCCGAGAACCATGGGGCGCAATTTTGCGCCTGGAGCAAGTTCCACATTAGTGATGGAGTTACTCATTCTCTTCTGCCATATTTTTCAAGTGTGGCCGACTATTTCGGGCTTTGTCCTACTCAGATTAGTCCCAAGTGCATTAGGTTCCTTTCAGCCCTATATGTTTTGTATAAGTCCCTAAGCTGGCCGATGCCATCTGCGCACGAGATAAACGACCTTTTTGACCTTAAGTCTAGCCCTCGACAAGGCCACTCAAGATATTTTTATTTTAGCCATAGAGATTTTTATGTTTATTTAGCCAACACTGAGGACATCTCCAAGGTTGGGGAGTATGCCAGCCAGTACTCCGTCACGACTCTTTTTGTTGCTTGGTAAATACGAGCAACGCGCAAGCACTTTAACATTAATAAAAATGATCATTTCTAAGTCCTTTTAATTACACACTTTTTCCTTTGTTTGTCCATGTATGACTATGGTGCCCCCTAAGTGACCGAGCAAGATTCATAACTCTTAGGTTATCTTCTTGGTCACTTGCTAACTGACCAGAGTTGCTCGTAATAACCTGTTCAGGACCATTTGGATTTGCCAAAACCTATAAAGGTTTCATACACTATCGACAATCCGTGAAATAAATCACTAGTTAGCAAGATAATCATTGTAAAGTAAGGCTTGTAAAAAATGGACAAAAATCGTGTCTTTTTGGTTAAAAATTAACCATACAAGTTGTGTGTAACGACCCAAACTCCAAGGACCGTTACGGTGTGCCTTGTAAACAATGCTAAACTCGCTAACCGAGTCATTTGGCCAAAATCGTGAACTAAGTATGATTAGCGGTTTAGGGATTAAACATTTTGGTTAAGATGTAACGTTTCACTAGAACGTTTAATATATACATTGGGATCCCAAAAATATAAATTTCAGAGTTTATTACATAAAATATTTACAACAGGTCGTTCTAAGCGGCAAAACAGGGTTCAACCCTAGTTCCACTTTAAACCTCGGTCGTGGCGGACGAGTAGCTGCATATGTACACGTCATCAACTAAGCTCTCCAACTCAAGGATGGTCCAGCTTCCTCTTGCCTTTACCTGCACCACATAGCACCCGTGAGCCGAAGCCCAGCAAGAAAACATAATACTTTTCATAAACATTATCAAATGATCATCATTATAATCACACTGGGCGTAACACTTTCAAACCAATGAGTGAGCATCACATGATTCAAGAGGGAGAGTGGCTGCTAGGTAAGCCACTAGCCTCCAAGTGCTTATTTCATTCATCGACCCTCGAGGTCGGTCTTGCATTAATGCTCTTTGAGCCATTCAATGCTGATGGTCGATTAGATCTAACCTCCGTTGGCTTGCGTGAACCACGCTAAGACCATTCTGACTGATCAGTCAGCGCTAAGTGACTAGTGTCTAGTACCACTGCCGAACTTGATTAATCAGTCACAGCTTCACAGCTGGTACTAACACCTTTGCCAATTCTGGGTGACCAGTGTCCAGTATCACTGCCGAACTTGACTAGTCAGTCACAGCTTCACAGCTGATACCAACACCTTTGCCAAATCTGACCAATTAGTCAGTGCCATGCACAAGTAAGCAATGCTATCAATATGTATCATATGCCAGTTATCCAAGAATAGGGCATTCAGCATGCTTACTAAACAGTTGCTAGCATAATCGTGATCATGCACAAACTCAGAGACTCAAGCTCTGGCCAATCTCATATTCATCACTCATGGCATGCCCTAATCACATGTTTCTCATGCATCACATGCATCTCACTTAATCATCCAGCATGCCTTAATAATAATCATATGCAAATGGGCAAGATCGTCAAACATCCAACATGCATCAAGAATAGCCATGCATGTCATAATCAATAGCCAACCAACATGCATCATAATAGCCATGCATGTCATGCTCAATAATCAACCAACATGCATCCATAATAGCCATGCATGTCACATATACACAGGGTGCAGTTTTCTTACCTTGGGTTCGAGCGAGAATTAATAAAAGAAACGACCTTTGAGAACGATCAGTTTTTAGTCCTTTAGCGGTCACCTAGTCATAACCAAACATATAGGATACCATTAATAAAAATGACCAACACAAGTTTCCAAACCAATATCTAGCCTCCGGGACATCAATCCCCACTTAACCGGGTACTAGGATTAACCCCGAGGCCTTAAGCTAGCATCCCTAGGTCAAAAACCCCATTTTTTCCAAATCTGCCTTGATGAGCCGCGACTCACCATAGCCATGCCGCGGCTCACCCTCAGACAGAGGCAAAAACTTGCCCAGAAGCACACTTAGGCCGCGGCACATTACGCAAACCAGCAACAGTCAGATTTTTCTCCCCTGCGTTTTCCTCGAAACCAAACCTTCAAACCAGTCCCAAACCTCAACCTAACACCCAATTTAACCACTAAACATTATCAACAACTCACCCACATCAAAACCCAAGTAAAACATCAATTAAACTTCCATTAATTCCAACTATTTACCATGAAATTACAAGCTGAAAGTTCAAACCCAAAACAGAGTATACCACTTAAATTAATGGCTGGAACTTACCTCAAACTTGGTTTTGAATCCTCTTTAATGGCTGAATCACGACCCTAAGCTCCCACCTTTGATTTCCTAGCTTAACTCCTCAAGTTGGCTCTAAAATTTCCAAAGAGAAAAGGAAGGGAAATGGTACACGAGTGAGGAAGAGGAAGAAGGTTATTGATGCTCTGTTTTTAACAATTCCACAACCTTCTATAACTCAAAAGGCTGATACATATCCCTTGCCAAATGACCTTAGTGCCCCTAGGTCACTTAAAAGCTTTTAAACACTTCCAAGGGTAAATTCGTCATTTCCAACCTATACCGTTAATTATAATTAACGCTCTCCTATTCCCGCTAATCTCAACATTCTCAAATACCAATAAATCATACCCCATTACCCTTTAATTCCCGGTAATGCTCTAATCATTAAATTCACCCCGAGACTCACCCCGAGCCCCGAACTTAAACCCGTTATGACTAGACCGAACACTTACTTTCCCATGATCGTCTCACGTCGAAAGGCTCGAACCAATCCACATATAATGTGGTAAAATTATAATTCACCCATATGCATAAAATTACACAATCACGCCCCCAGCGGCCAAATTACCAAAATGCCCTTGCATTTAAAATATGAGCCCATATGCATGCATTCACCATCATATAATAATATAATTCACATAAACATACATATACTCATTAAATATCATAATAAATCAATTATGGCCCTCCCGGCCTCCTAATCAAGGTCCTAGACCTTATTAGGAAATTTGGGGCATTACATTGTGTCACTAGAATCATAGCTTACATTCAAAAATATTAATTATTACAATAAATGAGAAAATCATGCCTGTGCATAATTAATATAGTTAACTTGAGCTGGTCGGTGGTAGGAGCAATTCGCGCCTGTACCAATCAGCCAATGACCACTTAAAAGTGATCTTTATTGGTAGTACTTCCTTAGGTGCTCCCTATTCCAGTAATAAGGGATAGGTACTAGTTTGAGATCTTTGTCATACCATGCTAGCTTGTACCTGCCGGGAGGTACTATTTCTGCAACTTGGTAGGGGCCTTCCCAGTTTGGACCTAGTACTCCTCCCGAGGAATCTTGAGCTACTGGGAATATTCTTCACGGGACTAAATCACCCACGTCAAACTTGTGTTCCTTGATTCTGGAGTTGAAGTATCGGACAACTTTTTGCTAGTGGGCAGCCACACGTATGTTGGATTTCTCGCGTTTTTCTTCAATCTGATATAAGGATTCGACCAGCAATTGGTGGTTACAATTCTGGTCGTATGTCGTATGTTGGTGAGATGGGGGAGTGACCTCAACAGGCAG
Source organism: Humulus lupulus (assembly GCF_963169125.1). Classification (NCBI taxonomy): domain Eukaryota; kingdom Viridiplantae; phylum Streptophyta; class Magnoliopsida; order Rosales; family Cannabaceae; genus Humulus; species Humulus lupulus. The sequence goes on from NC_084796.1 coordinate 227,285,224, forward strand.
CATTGCTTCATACACATATGTGAGTGCAAATGGGGTATCACCAGTGGCTGTTTGTTCGGTAGTCTTGTATACCAGAGTACTTCAGGAAATCTCTTAGGCCTGTTTTGTTTATCCTCCTCTAGATGCTTCTTCAGCGTGTCTTTGAGAGTCTTGTTAATTGCTTCTCCATGCCCATTGGCTTGAGGGTACGAGAATGGTGACAAGCTTTTCGTGATGCCATGTATGGCACAAAAATCAGTGAACAACTGGCTGTCATTGTCAGACACTATCTTCTGGGGTAGACCAAACCTACAGATTATATTTTTTACCACTAAGTCTAGTACTTTTTTGGAAGTGATGATTGCCAATGGCTCGACTTCCGTCCACTTGGTGAAATAATCAACTACTACTAATGCATATTGTACTCCCCCCTTTCCCTTTGGTAATCGACCAATTAGGTCAGTTCCACAAATGGCGAAGGGTCATGGGCTTTGCATCTGAGCAAGCTCATTTGAGGCTGCTTGGGGTATCTTGGCAAACTTTTGACACTTGTCACATCTTCGAACATATGCAAATGCATCTTCATTCATAGTTGGCCAGAAGTAGCCTTGCCTTAGAATCTTTTTAGATAGACTTTGCCCCCTAGCATGATTTCCACAAAACCCCTCATGTACCTCCTCCAATAACCGTCCTGATTCTGTTTGGTTGACACACCTAAGTAATGGCATGGAAAATCCCCTTCTGTATTAACCCCGTTCAAGATTAAGTACTGAGCATCTTTTCTCATCAATTTTCTAGACTCATTATGGTTGCTAGGCAGGGTTCCGTGCTCTAAATAAGCTGCAATTATGGTCATCCAGGATGGAGTGTTGTATATTAGAAGGACTGACTCTGGCAAGTTGATACTGGGTTCGGCTAGGTACTAGATGGGGACTAGGTTGGCCTTGTCCACTACAGTATTGCTGTCCAGTCGGGCTAGTGCATCCGTTGTGGTGTTCTGTTCCCTTGGTATCTGTTGGATGGTGTATTTTTTGAATTGAGCAAGCAACCCCTTGATTTTGCTAAGGTAGGCCGTCATTTTTTCACCCTTGACAATATACATATAATTATTAATTTTAGTGTTTTAATTTTGTCACTCACAAACAGGTAAATATATAAACATATACTGATATATATGATTTGCAGTACTATAGTATCATGTCATATGTATATTTATATGGATATACATCTTGAAACACCCTATATCAAAAGTTAAACCGTATATTTCAAATTGTTTTGAGATATATAGTGATGTGTGTAATTTTCCCTTAAATTATTGTTGGATCCTGGATTTAGTAATGCTTTATAAGGCTTGACATCTATTGAGAGTGTTCGATGAAGAATATTCCCCTTTGCAAAGGTATTTGTTTTGCCACAGTTTTTTCAAGCCCTTCAAAAACAAAGGTTTGTATTTATTCTCCAAAGTACGGAAACCTGAATTGGTGCATTCTGTTTGATCCTGAAAATTATAAAATAATATATATTTATAGGACAATTCTTTTATAGGGGCTTCACTTTAAGTTCTACCGGTGGGACTCTCAGTGTTCTCGACCCATGAATAGTTTTCGGTGCGATTTTTTTTATGACCATGTATATTGGAGCTATTTAGAGCATCCTTCAAATTTTCAGAAAATTTTGAATAGTTTACAGTACCGAAAACTAGGTTCAAACATGTTGATTTCCATGGGCAAAAAAAAATTAGTCACGCGTGCAACAACATGTTTGAACTTAGTTTTCAGTACTGTAAACTATTCAGAATTTTATGAAAATTTGCAGGATGCTCTAAATAGCTACAATATACACGGTCATAAAAAAAATCGCGTCGAAAACTGTTCACGGGTCGAGAACACTGAGAGCCCCACTAGTAGGGCTTAAAGTGAAGCCCCTATAGGAGAATTCCCCTTCACTTTAAGCCCTATTGGTGGGGCTCCTAGTATTCTCGACCCGTGAACAGTTTTCGGCGCGATTCTTTTTATGACTGTGTATATTGTAGCTATTTAGAGCATCATGAAAATTTTCATAAATTTCCGAATAGTTTACAGTACCGAAAACTAGGTTCAAACATGTTATTGCACGCATGACTAATTTTTTTATGCCCATGGAAATCAACATGTTTGAACCTAGTTTTCGGTACTGTAAACTATTCAGAATTTTCTGAAAATTTGTAGAATGCTCTAAATAGCTACAATATACACGGTCATAAAAAAAATGTGCCAAAAACTGTTCACAGGTCGAGAAACACTGAGAGCCCTACCAGTAGGATTTAAAGTGAAGCTCCTATAGAAAAATTGTCCAATACATATATATCTGTGTGTGTGTGTGAATTATTGCAAAATCAAATCGTGCAATAGGGAAATAATTGTCACAATTGAAATATCATGTAAAAATAAATAAATAAGAAATGATTTTGGTGTTGTTTGATAACACTTAAAAAAAAATAGTTTTTGATTTAATTAATTAAAATTTTGATAATTAAACATAAAAATGTGTTTGGTAACTCTATTTTTATTTATTATTTTTTAATTTTAATTAATACTCATTAAATTATGAAAATATAATTTTTTTCACTTTCAAATTTTTTTTAAACCTTTTTCGATTTTTCTTTTTTTTTTTATTCTCTTTGTCAAATTAACACATCATATTGTTAAACAAAAAATAAAAATAATAGTTATCAAACACGTTTATTATTTTTTGTTTTTAAAAACAAAAAACAAAAATAGTTACCAAACATATTTTTATTTTTTAAAAACAAAAATAAAATAATATTTATATTTTTATGTTTAAAATATTCAAAAACAAAAACCATGCAAACAGCAGCTTGCCCCTTAATCCTTTCATTATATAGTCCAGGGCATTGTTCAAGCACCATCTGATAAAAATAAATAAATAATTAGTATTGCAAAAGTAATAATTGGATAACTTGGCTAAATCTAACATTCAGCTGAATAACTCACTCTGTCCAGTTTGTGAAGACCAGTTGGAGAGTCATCACCATTTGTTCTTTGAGTGCTGTTTATCCAAGAGGGTCTTGTCTTGTATTTTGTCTTGGCTTGGGTTCTAAGCTTGGGCCATCAAGTATTCGGATTGGACTGTGAGACTCAGTTTTGGGCAAAATGACAGTTTGAGCATGATCCTGAATATGGAATCTAGCAGTAGTGGTTTATCATACATGGAGGAATAGGAATAGATGCATTTTTGATGGGTTCTCTTTGATAGCTAATTGTATAGCTAAAGATGTAATTACCTTAGTCCAATACAGATTATTCATTGTTCATAGTAGGAAGACTTTCCCTCATCTCAAGCTTTTGTTAAGAAAGCTCCAATGTGTGTAGAGTGAGAGTGGAGCTAGGTTGGCAGTTTCTTGGCTTTTGTTTGGGCGGTTTGCCCTTGATTGTAATTGCTTGTCTTGTTCAATGAAAGTTATTTCTTCTTGATAAAAAAAAAAGTAATATTATACAAATAAAAGTAAAGTAAATATTAATTACTGACTCTCTAGCTGAGGACCATATTCCCACTACAAATCTTTTTATGCAAAACTTCATGAATTACTCCCAGGAATGCCTCTTATAAAATACAAAAGAAAATAACAAATTATATACATAGATACAAATATATATATATATATACTAGATACAAATAATGTGTAATATTTTGCTTAATTTTATTTATACAATTTATTAATTATTTTTATTAAATTTATATTAATGTCATATAAATTTGAAATAAATATCCTATTTTAATTAAATAATTTATTTATTGTTGTTTAAGTTTATGTTTTTTTTAGTTTCTGAATTTGAGAGTGACAATAAGAGATTATATATTATATGTTTAATGTAATATTAAATATTATACGTGGATTTTAAATTTAATTTTCTTGCTAGTTTTAAAAAAAAACAATTTATTACTAATTGACAATAAATTATATTATATGTTTAATATGATATTATTATAATAAGTGAGTTTTATTTAAGTTATAAAATGTATGATTTTATTATTTTTAAATAATTATCATTGTAAAATATCTCAAAAATATCATATTTTAATTTGTTTAATTATTTATTATTTTTAAATAATTATCATTATAAAATATCTCAAAAATATCCGATTTTAATTTTTTTGATTATTTATTTTATTTTATTTAAGTTTAAGTATTTACAAACTACAGTTAAATATAAGAATATTTCGTTAAAGTTAACATTAAAAAAATAAAAAAAAATTGTTAAAACAAAAAAATTTCATTATCTAGACACTTATTATATAGAAAAGATATTATAAGAATATTTGCCATATAAATACGTAATGCTTTTGATTTTATAATCTTATATATCTATTTTTTTCTACAAAAAATATACAACGTTACGTTTTTTTCTAGTTCCATCACTACTAGTTCAGTTAAATACAGGACGGATTAGAAGCCACATGTCACCATCTTGTTGGTCCACATCATTATTGTTTTTTTTTAATTTATTAATTAATTTAAAAAATAATAATTAAAAATCTATTTTAAATAATAGAATATTAAAGGAAATTTTTTTGGTAGGACCTTCAAAAAGGGCCCTACCGTAGGGCTCTTTTGTATTTCTTAACCTTTGAACCATTTTCGGCGTGATTTTTTTTTATGACCGTATATATTGTAGTTATTTAGAGCATCCTGCAAATTTTCAGAAAATTCTGAATAATTTACAGTGCCGAAAACTAAATTCAAACATGCTATTTTCCACGCGCATAAAAAAATTAGTCACGGGTGCAATAATTTGTTTTCGGCACTGTAAATTATTCGGAATTTTTTTAAAATATGCAGGATGCTCTAAATAACTACAATATACATGGTCATAAAAAAAAATCGCGTCGAAAACTATTCACGGGTTGAGAACACAAAAGAGCCCTACGGTAGGACTCTTTTTGAAAGCCCTACCATAGAATTATCCAATATTAAAAATTATAAGAAAAATTAAAAACTATTAAAATTATGATTATACGTAGAATATCAGAGTTTATTTTTTTTAATAAGAAATATGTTTTAAAGAAATAAAAGTAAAAAACTTATTTGGAGAGGACTCGAATGCGCTTGGCATGTTGCAGAGGTATTTGGAGAGTGGTTTGAATTGTGGGTTCGCAGAGGAAAAGATGAATGATTTTTGTGTTGTTGAGACTGCTGGTGGGATTGCGAGTCCAGAGCCTTCTGGGACTCTTCGAGGGAGAAAGGAATGGTGGAGAACTCGCAGACCTTTTTGTCTACTTGCAATTCTTGTTGGAGATGGCTGCCTGAGTGGTATTTCTGGACCTTTTCTTTTGCTCAGTTGTAGGCGAAGGAGACGGGGTGAATCTGGGTGGACTGCAATGGAGAATCTGGGCAGACAGTCAGCCTTCGCACCGACCATGTGGGGTGGCTTTTGGGTATTCATTGGGGAAGATGGAAACTGAACACCAAAATTCTTTCTTCTACTGGTTAAGATTTAAGTTTACTTTTAGATCTGTATATTGTATGATTTTGAAAATTTAAAATTTGTGAGCTACCAAAATATTTGATTGGTAGATTGTTTTTGAAAACTATATCATAATCAGAATTCTAATTTTGTGTTGTAATTTAGAAAACAACAATTTTATGTTTTCTCTGTTTTGTGATTTTTTCTCCAAAAACTTAAAATCAAAATCAGTATTTGTTTGTTCTCTCTACTCCTATCCTTTGTATCATTGCTTATTGCTTGTATTTATTTATTTTTTTTGCCAATTTTTATGACTTGAGTATGTTCTCACTAGTAATAAGGTGTTTATGGAACATTTTATGATATTTATGCACAATTCAAAAATAAGTTGTGCTGATATTTTTATAGATGACAATGCAATATTATTATAAATTTAATCAATAATTATTATTAAATTTTAATTTATCAATATAATTAAATTTTACTTAATTAAATCTATTGATAAATCAAAATTTAATAGTATACAACCTATACATATAAAATATATAAAATTAAAATAATATTCAAATTCAGCTATTCCAATCACATATTCAGTTTATGTTATATTTTCAAATTTAATACTAATCACAGATTCATTTTTTTAAAACTAAAAAACAGTTTACTGACATTGAACCGATCACATTTTTCAAAAACACGATTTTAGTCACTAAATTCAGATTTTCATTTTAAAATCTCACTTTTAAAAAATACAGTTTTCTAATCGCGAACCAATGACTCTTAATTTTTTAGCAACTAACTCCTTTAATATTAACAAAGGCAAGTTATTACATTTTTTAAAATTGAATACATTGGAGAAAATTATGTAGATTTAAATATTTTCTTCATTGAATTTAATAACTTTTTTTACATCAAAAAACTTTTTTCTCTCAGGGTAATTAGACAAACTGCCTCTGGGAAAATCCAAAACTTTTGGGTGTCAATAAAGACTTTTCTTTTCAAAATATTTTCATTTTTTTTAATCTTTTTTTAGTGAGTTTTTGAACCCGTTGGTTTCTAACTATCACCTATTACAATTTTGTCTTTCAAAGTTAAATTAAGTCTTAAAGTTGTTTACTTTTTTTAGCAATTAATTCATTTATAGTAACAAAACTTACAAACTTTTTAGAAAAATATGTGTTCTTCACTATCAATCAACATTTCACTGTGTTTTGCTACAAAAATGAAAAATAAAAAAAATAAAAAAATTCTGTGTTCAGAAAAATAAATACATTCTCTGTTTATTCGGTGAAAACTATACTTTTATTAATAAAAATGACATTACTGCTAAAATACTAAATTTTTAACTTTCCATTTAATAACTTGGCTTTGTTTAATAAAAAAGGGCTTAGTTGCTGAAATATTTAATATTTTAAGAACTTAATTGCTAAAATTATAATTTGAAAAACCAAACTTTAACCAGTAATATAGTTCATGGACTAATACAATATTAAATAAATATAAAAAACAATTACCAAAATTTTCCTTTGAAGTAACAATTAAAAAAAAAAGCTATAAAAGTTTTTAAATTCAACGACAGTTAAAAAACAAGAAAGAAAGAAAGAAAACTATGTAATTGTTTCACATAATTTACTATTTGTCTAGAATAAGGTGGAAAAGCAATTTGGACAAAATAATAATAAAAACAATAAGTGAAGTGGTAGCACTTCTTATTTTATTCTCTAATTTTTCTCAGTTACTTTTTTTTTTTTTTAAATCAATCTTCCTCATTATTTATTGCATGTCGTTGGTATTTATTTAAATAGATATGTTCTAATGTAATAAAATGCACTCATTTTATTAATAATTAATTTAAAAGTAAAATGTATTTGTGGTATAAATATCTTATGGTTTATATACTTAAATTTTTTTTTCGACGGCAAAAATACCGAAGGTTAAGTTTTTGTTACATCTGTCACTACTAAATCCGTTAAGTACTGACATAACTATTGTGATGACACGTGTCTTACTACCTTTTGATCACTTCATAATATTTTTATTATTAATTTATTTTAAAAATAAATGTAAAAAAAACTAATCAATTTAAAAAAAAAAAAAGAAATCTTCTTTTTCTTTATCTCTCTCCCCGTATCTTTCTTTTTCTTTTTTTCTTCTCCTTCAATTTCCCCCGACTTCTTGTTTTTCTTCTTTGTGGTCTATTCCAGATCACCCAAACCCAAAAATTTCCACTCTTCAATCGTGACAATCCCGACCCCCTCTCTTTGTTTTGCACTTCACCTCTGGCATCTCAACCTCCTGCATCCTCGTCCATGACAGATCCACGACAGTGGGGTTGGGCTTCAAGGAAGACCACGATGGGCTGGGTTTCAAGGACAACGATAGTTGGGCTTCAAGGACGACAATGGCGAGGCGAGGCTGGGGTTCAAGGACGACAAAAGGTAGATGATTGTTGTTGAAATTGCTTGTTGGTTATTTGCTTCATATCTACAAGGTTGAACAAATCTATTGGGTAAAAAATAGGTAGATGATTGTTGCTTTAAATCTGGTTTGGTTCTTTATTAGAAATTTGTTGTTGATGAAGATGATGGTTGCTATTATCTAGTACTAAGGGAGTATGAAGGAGAGGAAAAAAGGAAAGAAGAAAGTTTAGTTATTGTTTTTAATTAATTAGATTTTTGTATTTAAAAAAAACATTAATCAAATTTTTGTTTTAGTTTTAGTTTTTGTTTTTATTGATTAATTGATTTTAATTAATTATATTTTATTTTTTTATAGGATTATATATTTTTGGATCCTGCGTTTTGTCTCATTACTTGTTTGGACTCTTTGTTTTGACAAATTGCTTTTTTGACCCTATGTTTTGTAAAATGGTTAAAATAGAATCCTAAACCCGATTTTGGTCAATGTTTTCTCAACTAAAATCACAAATAATTTATCAAACTAACAATTCAGAACAAAAATAAAATCATTCTGCTTAAAAAATGTATTGTTATATTCAATTTTTTCTTCATCAAAATTGAGTTTAGGGTTCTATTTTAACTATTTTACAAAACATAGGGTCCAAAAAGTAATTTATCAAAACACAGGGTCCAAACAGATAATGAGACAAAACATAGGGTCCAAAAATGTGTAAACTCTTTTATTATTTTTCTTATTCTTTAATCAATTAATAATTGTTTTTTTAAACAAAAATATAAGGTGGACCACTAATTTGTTGACATGTAGTATTTTTATCCGTGTGTACTACATTTAACGGAGATGTAGTGACAAATGTAACAAAAACATAATGTTTTGTATTTTTGCCGTCGAAAAAGAAAATTAGATATATAAGTGTATAAACCAAAACATAAATGATTTATGCGGCAAATACTCTTAAAAGTAATAAAATAAAGCTTTTATTAGAGAAAAAAATTATTCCTGTTAAGATTTTATTTCAAAAAAATATGTACATATGTGAATCATAAAATGTATTTTTTTAAGAATATGATCATTATGTTTGTTATCAAATTTAGAAAATAATATTATTTGCAAGTAAAAAAATATATAATTTTAAAAATTAAAACAATTTAATATATCAAATTTAGAGTGCGACAAAACAATTTGACTCACAATATTTCTATTACCACTATAATTTTTTTTAAAAAAACTACTATATTATTATTATTGGTACAATTTAATATAAGATGCTACATAAGTCAGTTTAATAATTAATATTAAGTATCATTAACCATGAAGATATAGCTCATATGATGTAGGTATCAACTAACAACATTAATTCTTGAAAACAAATAAACAAACCACCAGTAACTTCCAATCACGAATCCATAACAGTTAACATTTAGCAAATATTCAACATTTGATCAGTTTTCAAACCACAAACGAAATTAAAAATAAAACATATGAAACTAAAGTGCAAATAAAAATATAGTCACACACATACGTATGTAAATATATGTATGTCATAAGAGTTTCTTTAACTAGCGCTTGAAGAAGAGGTCTTTCCAAAACTACGAACAACCTTAGAATAAAAGTTCCAGTCTGGATGGCGTGGAGTTATAGCAGGCTGCCCAAATGGATGTTTTTCAACATAAGAAGGAATATCATCATCTGCTTTTGCCAATTCATCCAGGTAAAGACGAAGCTCACTATTTGGACCTATTTACACCAAAATTAGTACTGTACAACTAACCAAATATGGATTTGTATATATTATTATAAGTAGATCAAGGCATAAAAAATATCATAAATGTACATATGTAAGCCACTTACCTAAAGTCATATCATCAACATCATCAACTTTATATTCATGCTCAATAAATATAGTTGTGTTTGACTGAAAACAAAATTTTAAAAAAATGTGTTAAAGATATTACAATATTAAAAAAATGGTTACTCATAAAGATTAAAATGAAGAACAAAAAACAAATATCCATGTGTTGAATAAATTACAGGATTTAGCAGCGCTTTATAAGGCTTGTCGTCTATTAAGAGAGTGTTTGATGAAGAATACTTCCCTTTGCAAAGGTATTTGTTTTGCCACAATTTATTCAAATCCTTCAAAAATAAAGGTTTATCTTTCTTCTCCAAAGTACAGAAACCTGATCTAGTGCATTCATTTTGATCCTGAAATTTATAAACTATAAATATTTTTATGAAACAAATCATGAAATAGGAAATAGTGATCACAATTGAAATTCATGATAAAAAATAGAATGATAAATTGATTTTAAAGTAAACTTGCCCATGCAAACAGCAGCTTGCCCTTTAATCCTTTCATTATGCAGTCCAATGCATTGTTCAGGTACCATCTGATAAAAAGAAATGGTATTAAAGAAGAAAAGTAATTATGTACAAATAAGAAAAGTAAAATAATGGTAATAATACTAACTCCCTAGCAGAGGACCATATTCCCACTTCAAATCTATCCAAGCAAAACTTCATGAAATCTTCACAGTAAGGCCTCTTGTAAACTGCAAAAGAAAGTAACAAAGGTATTATTGAGAATTAAATTAGAAAAAATATACATTATACTTCAGAAATGAATTAATGTTAATTACCTAAAATGCTTCCATAAGATGTGTCAGGAAGACGAAATCTAGGAACACTAGACCTATCATAACGGTAGACTCTATGGCAAAGCAGTCCACCAAGAGCAAAAACGATAAGCTTTTTCTTTCGTTGACCAAGGTTCAGTCTCTCTAACAAGTCCCCAAACTCTACACCATCATTTTCTTCATGGTGGCTACCACTTTCACGTACTAGTTTTCCTTTCAGTTTATTACCAATCCCTTCGGCCATCCTTAATTTTCTCAAGAAAACAGTACTCTCTAAACTATAATTATACAGAAAGTGAGTAATATATTATATATATATATATATATATATGTAGTGGTGCCCCTTAGCACTACTCATATGGATGCATGGGGTCAGCTTTTCGGCTTCTTGATCTATGGTTAATTTGCCTAGATTCAATACCTAATTAATTAACCTCTTAAACTTGAATTTAATTTATTTGACTGTTGCACTTCTTATCGATCGATTGGGTGGGACTAATTTGACGTGCATTTTGGAAGTTGAGACTCTTAGAAAAGCACAACCATATTTAAACCCTGGATAGTAATTTCTTGTTTTCTTGGAGAAGGAGAGTCATTTCTGATCAATTACTTTATTCTTTTTTCTATTTCTAAAAAAATAAAAATAAAAATAAAAACTCATTATTTTGTGTATTTGATTTGGGATGTTATTTGTATGATTAATATATATATCACTTTAATGTTTTTTTTTTCATTTATTTTAATTTATCTGTTCCATTAGTAAAAAAATACTTTCATATTTTATTAATGTTACGCTTAGATTTCGAGACAAGAGGTTATGACCTCGAAAAATTAGGCTCGTCAGGTGTGAGCTCGAAATGTATAAAAACATCATATGGTCCAGCCGTAAAATCTCTGAAGTAAAACAACGACCTCGAACATGTGTAACCTCGGGATATTTTCTGAGTTTGAAATGGCACGACACTGAGATATATCTTTTACTGATTGTCTTCAGATAAGATAGTCCGAGCTTGGGAAGCGCAAGCTCGGGTGTGACAGCTTCGACAGTACCTACCTATCCCGAGTATGGCCTGAAGTTGGGTGACAAGTTCGTAACAGTTCCGTAAGTCTTGACAGTCACAATGCCGATTGCTGATCTCGAAGACCTGATGAGTCACCTGGGATAGCCCATTACGTGTGAACATATTTATTGTTGTGTAATCCCAATATTTAAGGGATACCATTTAATCTATTATCCGTTCCCGATTTTCATGGGACGTTTCCATGTATATAGGATATATTACATTTAATATCATTATTTCAATTGATATACAGAATATCTTCCCAAAATATGTGGGAATGAACTTTGTAACATTCCCTATAGATAGAGAAGGAATCACCACTCGTAAGGGACAGATTCTCTGATTTCTGATTTCTAGAGAGAAAGCTCTAGGTAGTTCATCTCAGAAGAATTTCGAGAAAACTCCAAGTTTTAATAATATAGACTCGTGGACTAGACATAATTAACTGCTGAACCACGTAAAAACATTCTTATCTTCCTCTTTAAATTCATTCGCTCCATTTTTCATTTGTTTAATTACTCTACTATTTAAGTTGACGAAAAACGGCGTCAACAATTAATTATTGCTTTAAAAGCAATAAAATAGAGTTTACTTTAAAAACAAAATTTATTTATGTTACAATTTTATGTAAACAATAGATACAAACAACGTACAATGCATGTTTGCTTAATTTTATTTATAAAATTTATTAATTATTTTTATCAAATTTATATGATTGTCATATGAATTTCAAATAAATAGACAATATTATATATAAAATAATTTCATACACATATTAAAAGATAAATTAAACCAAAACATTGGTTATATGTTTTTTTTAATATATATATATATAATATGATAACATTTTAGACCACAAATTAGCTCATTTTAGGTAAAAAAATATTTATGATATTATTCGAATTACACCTTAATGACTGGAGAATAAACTTGTTTATTCTTGATAGAAGATAAATGCTATTCTAATTTCTTATGCAATTATATAGTCATGCTATTTATATTTATATATATACACGACACCTATATATAAAATATTTATAATATTATTCTCATTCACTTTTTCTCCCTTTCTCTCATCTGTAACCTGCTGACCCATTCCCTCATTCCTCTCTTTCATTCTCTCTCATCTCTTTCTCTTCTCTCTCCCTCAATATCTCAACAGTCTTTCTTTCTTTGATCACTCTTTTTGTTCGTCCCCTTAATCTCTTTCTTGGTAGTTTGCAGGTGCTTCGGTCGACATTCGACGGTGCTTTAGGGGTCAACGGTAGTTGATAACTCTACAAAATAGAGTTATTTTACCACTTTTTATGCGCTAATTGTTGCTTAATTCTTGAGTTTTTAATTGATTTATTAAGTTTTTAAGTAATTTTAAATTTATTAGTCTTATTTTGATTTTATATAATTTTGTGTGTTTTTATAGTTATTTTGTTGTAAAATTTTGTAGTTAATTATTTGAATTATTGTTGTTTAATTTGAGATAAAAAATTGTTGTATTATTGAACTTAAATATTTAATATAAATTAAGTCTAATTTTAAAACATACCCGTTTTGGGTCCATTAGTAGCTCAGAGCTTCAAGGTCGACAATCACGCGAGGTGGGACTATGAGGTCAGCAGTACGGGGCGAGTAAGGTATCCTCTCTCTCTGGTTGTTGTTTGTAGACGTTATAGGTCGACAGAGATGGGCTATTAAGGTTGGGTTAAAGGTTCAGGGTCGGGGTCGGGGCTACATGGGTTAGGTCCAAGGCTCGTGGATTTGATATAGTTTTTTTTTTTTGTATAGGTTGTTCAATCCTTGTAAATTATACTTTGAGATTTGAAAGTTTGCAAAGAATTGTCGCTAGTTTTTTTAAGCTGAGTTTCCTTGTGTGATAGTTTTATCTGAACATTTTTTAATTTTGATTTGTGTTCATTTGTAATTTGAATAATTTTGTTATATTGGTGTTATAATATTCTGATTAATGGTGTTTGTAAAAGATTCAGATATGTAAATTTAGTTTGTAAAATTGTATTGATATATGAGTTTTGGTTTATTTTTACCTGTTTGATTTTTGAGTTTGAGATTGAGTTTTGGAATATTTAGGGATATCAGCAAAGGTTCGAAAATGAATTTTTATTTTTATTATTATTTTATATTTTATTTAGCGACAGTTCAAAACTGACACATCTAACTACACCAATCGCGTTAGTTCTAAAAATGATGCTAAAAGCATTGGCTTTGGTTCTAAACCGATGCCAAAGGAGGAGTTTCTTCTTCTTTTTTAACTGGTAAATGAGATTTTTTTGGTAGTGTTTTTTAAAAGAAAAAAAAAATCAAGTGTATTTGGTATATATAGTCGAAATTTTTCCAACAAGATGAATGACGTTCATGTTGTTATGAAAATGATCATAAATATACCTATGTGTGTGTTTATTTCTTTTAGTATTTGCACTTTGGTGCATGTTTATGTCTTCTAGTATTTACACTTTAGTACCAACATGATGAGTGACTTTCATATACTTGGATTTTAAGTGTCGTATTTCTACAATGTTGATCAACGCGCGTCTTTTATTAACTCAAATGAGTCACACAAAAAAGTTAATTTTTTGTAGTAATGCTTTTTTTTATTTATTTAGTTCTATATATTTGTTTATTATGTTGTAAATCCCCTTACAATCCCAAGTTTAGAACATGAAAGCCCATGAGAACCTTCAAAAGAACAATCACTCAAGGACAAAGAAAACAAGAATACAACAATATATTGGTTCGGTTTAAGACATGTCTTAAGTCCAAAGAGAGCTCTCCGTGAGAACCTTCCATTAGCAAAGATGATCACAACAAGTTACACACATAGCCATGACGATTTATCCCTGGCAACTCTCACCTTACAAAGCTCTCTATGTACACAATAATGATAAAATTGTTAGAAAAAAGTATGTTGCCTCAAAAGAAATGGTGAAAACCTTTACAACTCTAAGCAAAATTAAACAAATAAACAAGGATTGATTAAATAATGTTAAAACTCTATGACTGAAAATTACAAATAGAATAAGAAGAAGTAGAAGAAGAGAATAGAAAAAATTATAACTCTAAACAAAAGATACAAATAAAATAATCGTGTTTTAACCAAAAGAAATAAAAAGATTACAACTCTAAATAAGAAATACAAGTAAATAATAAAAAAAGAATAAGGAGTTTTGGGAGTTACATGATCTGTTGTAACTGTTCAAAGTTGAATTGGAAAATTGGCTTTGGCTGTCAGCCTCACTGGCCGCGACCGTGAGCTTTTGTTCCACAGGCTGCGGCCAGGAACACCAATGGTCGCGGCCACAACCTCTTTTCAGCACAAATTTTGTGAAATTTTCCAAACAGTGGCAAACTACTCCCAATTGATTTTGTAACCCACAAACATATTATTGGGGTTAAAACCAAGTCTCCAACAACCATTTCACTTATGGCTCTGTGAAATTCAAATCAATATTGTATAACAACAAATTTACACAATAATGAGCAATATTTGAGAGTTACAAATTTGTTACTGAAATTGTAACTCTCAAATATGTTATACATTTGCATTAACTAAATGTTGTAATTTTCATTTGCATGTTACAACATATGACACTCTGTCACATTTATTTAATCTAAAACATTATATTATAAATAATATAACAAAAATATCCTCTGCACAAAATATTGACATAATAATTCTTTGAATTGTTGACACAGCCTCTCTCTAGAAAAAAAAAACAACTAAAATTCACGTTGATATACAATCTCACCTTCTAGAAAACTCATATGAACAATGAACACTTCCCTTCTTCAACCTTTCTCTCTTGCTCTCAAACAATGAAGATTCTCTCATTTTTCACACAAAAACATGTTGATACAATGTAGCTCTCTTACTCTTGTTCTCCCTCTTTTATTTTGTTGCAACCCAAATTTCATGTTGGATTAATGTTTTGCTCACAGAGAAATAATACATCTTCTAATGGAGATTTCTCAAATGATTAAAGATGGACCACCATTTCTGCATGCACCTCGATCAAGAGTCCTAACGCGCGCAAAACATAAGTCGACTTATCCATTTAGCTCACCAAATTAACGTAGTATGTGTTGTGTTATCAGCTTGGGTCACCAAGTTGGAAGATACACATTTTTCCAGAAGCCACATTAATTATGTGCCATAAATAAGGGGATAAATCCTATATTGGGTGAAATATTTGAGGATTGACCAGATATTTTGTATTTAATGATAATATTTTAAATTGGGTAACTTCCCATATTGTGGGAAACTAATAATGGTTGTATTTGGTAAAATTTTTGTTTTTGAATTTTTTAAACATAAAAATAGAAATATTATTTTTATTTTTGTTTCTTTATTTTTAAAAAATAGAAATATGTTTGGTAACTATTTTTGTTTTTTGTATTTAAAAACAAAAATAATAAATGTGTTCGATAACTTTTATTTTTATTTTTTGTTTAACAATATAAAATGAGATGTTGATTTGAAAAAGAAAAGAAAAACGAAAAGTTGAAAACTGTTTAAAAAAATGTTGAAAGTGAAAAGAATTTATTTTCAAAATTTAATGAATTTTAATTAATTTTTTTAAAAATAATAAATAAAAATAAAGTTACCAAACACTATTTTATGTTTAATTTTTAAATTTTTAATTAATTAAATAAAAAGCTATTTTTTTTTTTAGTGTTATCAAACAACCTCAATGTTGTTCCCACTATAAATAGGTGAAGTTTTGATCAGTGCAACTTCATGCTGAATACCCTATACCAAAACCTTGGGAAAAAATCTCATATTTTAAAACTCAAAGAAATCCAATAACCGTGCTTCACGAACTAGGTGAATTTTAAATAACAAACCATGTGAAACCGCGTGTGTAATTCCTATTTTCTTTGTGTTCATCTCCTTTTTCAACCTAATTATATCCTAAATATAGTTGACGAAATTTTGAAATTTTGTGTCAATAGATTTGAATAAATGACACATAATGACTAACTTCTCTAGAGAAATATATATATATATATATATATATATATATATATAGTTACATCAATTTATGTTCATTGATGGTTACATTTTTTTTCATTTGTTGGATCATTATTGAATGATTGTGATCAACTAGAAAAGTAATAGTATTTATTCAAAATATCTTATTTCCTTAAAAAGAATGTTAATTAAATTTTTTCTTATATAAAAAGAATAAATATTATTATAATCATTAAATTATTTCTAAAAATTAAATATTTTTAACTCAAATATCTATTAGTTTTTTTTCAATTACGATTCATATTTGTTTCTTTTATACTTGAGTTCTTTAACATTACAATTTTAAAATATAAATCCTTAACAAATTATTTACATGTAATTATTTATTTAAATTTTAAAATCATAAATACAATAATTAATAATATATGCAAAACTATTTTTTTTTAAGTAAAATAGTATCATTGTATATGGATTAAATTGTCAGACAATAATTGAATATAGCACCATTAACAATTAATAGAGACTAATGAGTTTGTTTTGTGAAATAATATATCCAAAAATTGCTACAAACGATAAGAAAGATTTGAATTCTTAATAAAAGAAAATTATAGAGCATAGGAACATAATTTTTTTTAAAAAAATTGTTTAATATTTAAATTAGAACTAAAGTGTTAAAAATAAAATAATTTAGAGATTTTACTCATAAAAACATCAATAAAATAATTGTATATTTTGGATGTTATAATCACATAATGATTGTAAATAAATAACTAATTTAATTTTATATTTAGAAATTCATTTTTAATTCTAAAATTAAAATTTTAAAATAAAAATTTATATATTAATGATCTATTAAAATCTTCTATAAAATGTCACTAAAAATGTAATCACCACGTAACCATTAAAAACTCCTATATATTTATATATAGACAACTAACTTAACCTCTGTCGACCCCAGCCAAGTGTGTGTGAGTGAGAGGGAGCCCCCGCCGTTCTTTTGTGTGCCGAAGCTCCTCACCGTGAGTGAGAAGAACGAGAGAGAGGATGGAGAACGAGAGGGAGAGAGTGAGAATTGGAGGGAAAGAGGTGGTAGTATGAGATAAAGATGGACGAGAGAGAGTGTAAAATTTGAGTGATTAGGTGGACGTCCGTTGACTAACGCGAATAGTATTTTTTGTGTAGTGAGTTTATCATTATTGTTAATTTTTTTTTAATAGTTTTGATTTATTTTTAGTAGCAATTAACAAGAATTTATCATATTAGCTTGATTATATAGCAATTATAATAATATGCTATTAAATTATTAAAGTTGTCCTCATTTTTTAATTAATTAAATTATTATATTTTTCTTTCATTATTGTTGACTGTGTTTTTAGCCAACGACGTGAGAACGTCAATAACGACAAGCCTTCAAGAGAATGTAAACGACAACAGACAGTTCAATCAATGAAAGTAAATAACACAAGAGATTTTATAGTGGTTCAGCCCCGATCAGTCGGTAATAGCCTAATCCACTTAGAGATTTTATTACTCTATTCACACTCAAGATCAGACGAACCCGTGTCGACTGAGTTTCTTAAGTGTAAATATTCAAGAATACAAAAAGGGGTTTTCTCAAGAAAAACACACTTTCTCTCTCTAGAACTCAGACTAATTCTCAAATTGTCAAAAGTCCTTTTACGATCCCATCAACCCTCCATTTATAGGCTTGGGATCCTCAACTGATATTCCCTCCAGATAGAGATATTTTATTATTCACATTATATTTAAATTACAAGAAATATTTAAAATACAACAGATTCCTCAATTTGAGTGAGGAATGAGAGATTCTCGCGGTGCCCAGACCGATTCTTACTGAAGTAGTTTCCGGGAATTTGACGTAGTCTAGTTTGTTTGTTGATGATTATCGTCTTCTGACCAAGGTCCGAGCCACATGCATTGGCTCTCCTCGGACATGGTCCGAGCCAACCTCTTTGAGCATTCCTCGGACTAAGGTCCGAGCCAAGACATTTGGCTCCTCGGACTAGGGTCCGATCGGACCTATTTTTGCCTTCTCCTCGGACTAGGGTCCGAGACAATCACCCTTGCCTCTCCTCGGACTTGGTCCGAGCCAACCATCTTGGAAGCTCACCTCGGACATGTCCGAGCCAAACATCTTGGAAGCTCACCTCGGACATGTCCGAGCCAAACATTTTAGAAGACTCTCCTCGGATAGGTCCGAGCCAAGCACTTGGTTCCTCCAACTAAGGTCCGATCGGACCTTTTGTGGCCTCTCCTTGGCCAAAGTCTAAGTCCATCTCTTGGCATGCATGGGACCTCTCCTCGGACTTGGTCCGAGCCAACCACATAGGAAGCCCACCTCGGACATGGTCCGAGCCAATCACCTAAGAGGTTCTCCTCGGACATGGTCCGAGCCAAGCATCTAGGGGCTCTTCAAACTAAGGTCCGATCGGACCTGCTGCGTCTTTCCCTCGAGCCAAAGTCCAAACCCATCTTTTAAGCTCCTTGGACTTGGGTTTGAACCAAACACTTGGGCTCCTCGGACTAGGGTCCGAGCCAAGCACACCTTAGCCCAAGTATTATCCTCGGGTGTATTTGACTTGACTATGGCATCTCTCAAGCAGTCCAAATTCTTCACTGATGCATTGGGCTACTACTAAGCCAGATCACCCAACTAATCCATGCCACATGTCAATTTTATTGCCACATCATCCTTTTCAAATTTTAGGTAAACATTTGCCCCCCAAGTTTATTATATGATACATTCACATAATAAACTTTTTCTCCAGCTGACGTCATTATAAAAAATAATAACTGTTCATCTCCATACAACAGACCCACGATCACTACAAAAAACTGACCATGATCGTGGAGAGAAAAAATAGTCTCGGAATGCCAAGGGTCCAAAAATAAAAAATAAACCCCACTTTTTTCCCTTTAAATAACCCAACTTTACACACTTTTCTTCTCACAAGAAAAAATCACATTTTTCAAAAACCTCTCTTCTTCTTCCTTCTCTTTTGGCCGAAACCCCCAAAACTTCTCTTCTTCTTGCCGAATCTCCAAGAACTTCAAGGGAAGCTCTCCATCTTCAAGAAATCTTCAAGCAAGCCAAAGGTTCTCCAACCTTGAGTAAGTCTTCTTTTCCATGCCTTTACATTGTTATAATTTTTCAAAATATTTCTACGGAAACCCATGCCATGGCCGAAATTTCTTCATAGCTTTTTTGGTTGAGTTTGTTCTTGAAGTTCATATGAATGCTTGTACAATGTGTTAGCTTGTTGTTTTGATGATGTTTGTGGTATGGGTAACCCAACATTACCTTTAATTTCATAGGAATTTCAAGAAAAATGGGCTAATTTGACATGAATCATGAGTATGGGTTTTGGGGTTATTAATAGTATAGTGGGTTTTCAAGAACATAAAAAAAACTTTTCATTTCCATGTTTTGATCTTGTTTTTGTATGTGTGAATGAAGAAGTGTGTTTATGATAGGGATATTAGGGCTTTGCTTGTACGGTTTGGGTTTTATGGTTAAACTTGGGGTATGAAAAATGGATAGCTAAGGAAAGTGGCCAATCGGCCACTGAATTATCTGGGCAAGTATGTGGTCCGATTGGACCACATTTTAACCTTCTTGGATGCCCATGTCCGATCGGACATAGTGGGTTGTTAGTGGCTAGGGTCCTCGGAGGCGTAAGGCGTGCTAGGCGTTCGGACACCACTCGCTCGGACCTTGAGGCACGCATCTCCTCGGACGGGCTGTGCCCGATCGGACACCTCGTGAGTTGCTTGGCGCTGGGCTCGCACGGAGGCAAGGCTACTGAACATCTCCTCGGTCGCACGCTTTAGAGTGCATAGGCATCCGAGCGGATGAACTCACTCTCCTTGGCTTAGAATCCACAATGTGGTACGATCGGGTGCATCCGAGCGGCCATTCTTAGAATCCACAATGTGGTCCGATCAGACCACACTCACTCTCCTAGGCTTCGGCCTTCTTCATTTTCTTTTAAACGCATACCCAGCCCTTTGGCATGCACACACACACACACATAGGGAATCTAGCCTCTTTGGAAAACCCCAAAATTTTCCATTTATATAAACTTTAGTGGCCTTAAATACTTCAAGTACTTTTTACGCACTCTTGGGCACTGAGATTATTTTTTTCCCTTGTGTGTTATATTTTTACCACTTAGATAAATTTTTCTAAGTATAAAAATAAATTTTGTTCTTGTTGAATTTTCTCTGTATGGTTACTCACCTCCCCATTTTTTATTCATTTTTGTAGATGAATCGCTTGACTATAAGGGAGGTGACAACCATACGGACTCCGATACATCCATCCCGCAATCAATCGAGACTCCTCTAAATAGCGATTCCTCACCAAACTCGTCCACCGGTTGTAGTCCAGAGGACCGCCTTCGTCGCTTCAAGTAGATCCTCCCTCGCTCAACTTTGTATCTCCTCCACGAGGAACAGTTTCTTCAACAAGTTTCTCAGTCGACAATGAGGGTGAAACAATCCAACAGACTTCCCCAGGAAAAAGATTCACAAGTTGCCCGCAGAGCGGTGCAGAAGGTGGTAAAGCGCAGCCACGCTCGCACTGCAACTCCTTCAAAAGAACCCTCTCAGAAGTTTGCTACCGTGATCCAAGACTTGGCCGTTCAAAAGCCACGAAAGGGGGGAGAAGAAGAAACTTCCTGGTTCACTGCCGAAGCTTCAAAGCTTAATCCCGCGTCGTTCCACAAACACATTGAGGCTTTGGGTTTAAGGGAGGAGAATGTGATATGCCCGGGCTTTCATCAGAGAGCCAATAGGCCTGGTGGAGCATACTGCGCCTGGTCAAGGCATCATGTGCACGCCGGAGCGACACTTCCGTTACACACCTATTTCCGGTCTGTAGCGGATTACTTCAATGTCTCCCCATTTCAGATTGCACCGAATGGGATCCAGGCATTGTCTGCATTATACATTCTCTACTTCCTGCATGGTTGGGACGAGCCCACCCCTCACGAGGTGCACTACTTATTTGGCCTTAGGACCAATCCCTCCCACAACAACACGGGCTTCTTCCACTTCTACCATAGGTAGAGGGGGATTACATACCTCAATGGTATTTCTCACAAATCGAACCCCGGGAAGTATCACAAAGAATACTTCCTTACATCGGACATTAAGGCCAACAACTTGGCCTTTACACGTGCGGATCCATTCGAGCGACCATTGCCTACTAAGGGGATGTTTGAGCGAGCATAGAAGTTGGCTAGCATGAGTCCTGGGGAGAAGGATGTGAAAAAATTAGTCACTGTGGACCTCCTTTAGATGGTGGGCCTAGTGCCGTGTGACCAAGATATGGCGGTGGAAAGTACCACCGGGGAGAATAACACAACTGATCAGTCCAATGCGGGCACAGAGCTAGTGACTGATCAGCTTTCTCCTAGACCTTCTCCGCTCTCCCGTAGACCTGGTGACCTTGTCATTAGGGAGCCTGAGCCTCAGCGCAGATCTGCCCTTCCCGCTCAGTTCGGGAAAGGAAAGGCTATTCAGGTTGAGAGAGAACTCAGCTCATCCTCGGATGACGAGGATGAGTTCCTCGATCAGATTCTCAATGCAAGTAATGCATGTCTAGTGATCATAGGAATATTCTTGATAACTTGATGATTCGAGAGTAACAAAATTGTAGTATATACTCATGTACATTTTATTATGTTTATATCTCTAGCAACTTTGTGTTTTCCTCTTTTGCAGATCCAGACATGTTTAGATAATGCGTTGCTTCTGCTCCAAAGAGGAAAGATGGTGATGGAAGTGGCTCCATGCCCCCGAGGAAGATTTCGAAGGTAGTACCGCCCAGCCAAGGGAGACAACCCGAGGGACCGACTACACTCCCGCCGCTGACTCCCTCTTCGCTTCCTCCCTTTGCGAGCTTAACTCCTACCCGCCTGGCTAGCTCGAGTGAGGTCCTCCGTGCTGCTAGTGACCTAGGAAAAGGACTACTTGAGGAGATCAACCATGACACTTCAATGCTCCAAAGCTTCGAATCCTTCCCTCGGCTTAGCGTTGAAGTCGTCCTAAGAAGAGGGCTTGCTCAACTGATGAAGGTAGGTATTTTGTCTTAAGACAATTTGTTATTAATATTTTTGCTTGTAATAACCTCCTGTCTTTCATGCAGTCACTTGTTGCCATCAGTCATGCTCAGCTCCGAGCGATTGATTACATGGAGTTGATCAAGGTACTAAATGATCAACTGGTGGAGGCCCAGGCTAAAGTAGAGACTTTAACGGCTTCAGAAAAAGACTCCAAATCCAAGTTGGAGCAGGCAGAGAAAACTGTAGCTGAACGGGATGAGTCTCTTAGGAAACTTTCTGATGAGAATCAGCAGCAGGTTCAAACCAATAATTCCTTGACAGCCCAACTGAAGAAACTGTCCCTCGAGAACAAGGAGTTAGCTCGGGATAATGAGAGACTAATCAGCGAAAATGAAGAGTTGAAACAAGAGAAGGAGTTTGATTTAATTCGCTTTGAGGAGGCCAGCTTCGACTGCTTTTATCAGGTCTGGAAGCTGAATAAACCTCTCAATCTCAATTTTTTCTCCAAGGAGGTTCAGGCAGAGGATCTTGCTAGATGTGAAGCAAGGGCTGCTGAGGAAGCTGCCAATCCTCCTGCACCTGCACCCGCCTCCTCTACCTTATCCTTCCGAGCAAGAGGAGCAGCTGAAGCCGAGGAAGGGGTTGTTCAACCCACCAGAGAAGCACGCCAGTGACTCCTTATCCTGCTAGAGCACACCAGCATGACTAGTTGTAGTCTTGCTAGTTTTTATCATAGTTTGCTTTATTTTGTATATTCTTGCTCGGATTAGTGAGCTATTTTGACACTTAGCACTTTACTTTTTTCTTTTTTTTTGACTAACTCTAAACTTTTAAGTCTTTATTGTGAATAGTAAAGTTCCTAGATGCCTTAAATTTCACATGAGTATTTAGTTTTCTAACTTGGAAATTCTAACCATTCCATAAGTTCATACTAAATATACTTCCTCATGCTCTTATTGCCCTAACTTTTTATGAGCATAAATTTTATCATTACACGAATATCTGTTTCTAACTTAAAATTTTAAAAATTCTAAGTTACTTAAGCTTTGTTAAACAAGTTAGCTTAATGGCCTTTTTAGACTTTCAAACTTACAAGTCAGCCCAAAAACAGATATATTTGCTCGTGCTCTTATTGCCTATGTTGAAGTACAAACCAGTATACCCTATGTGCCCCCCAAGTGATTGAGGGTTAATAAATCCTTGATCACTTGCTACTTGACCGAATTTGTCCGAGTAGTTACTACTCGTGAAACACATAAAATATACGAACATATTTCAGTAGTTGACCACTACAAAAATATTATTTAAACGCTGGCCATTCATATCATGATACCGACCAGTTGAACACTGTCTGGTATATATTTACACTTAGTTCTTAGAAGACCTGTTTTGTTTAAATCATTATGACAGTTGAACACTGCCAAGCAAGAATAATCAACACATATGCAAAATTTGTAGCAAGATTCGACCACGTTGCGCGTGGTCTCTTTTATTACTCGTAATAATAAGTGACAAAACGTGTCTAACAACGAGTTCCAAACAAAATAACATTG
This sequence comes from Humulus lupulus, assembly GCF_963169125.1. Lineage (NCBI taxonomy): Eukaryota > Viridiplantae > Streptophyta > Magnoliopsida > Rosales > Cannabaceae > Humulus > Humulus lupulus. The sequence goes on from NC_084796.1 coordinate 227,309,403, forward strand.
TTCAAAATAATGTGACTGGTTAGCAAATAACCAGTTCACAAACAAAAAACTTAAATAACAAGTTAAGCACTTGATACAAAGCTATTACTCTGCAAGCAGTATTTATTGATAATATTTTCTCAAGTGCTCTCCATTCCAGTAGTTCCTGATTAGCTCTCCATTCAACCAAGCAAGCTTGTAGGTGCCGGGTGGCAAGACTTGCTCAATTTGATATGGTCCTTCCCAGTTTGGTCCTAGCACACCAGCTACTGGGTCTCTTACAAACACCTTTCTGAGGACCAAATCTCCGACCTGGAACTTTCGATCTCGCACTCTGGAATTGAAGTAGCGCGCCACTTTTTGCTAATGAGTAGTAACTCTGAGGCTTGCCTCCTCTCTTCTCTCCTCGAGGAAGTCCAATGATTCTGCTAACAATTGATGGTTCTCCTCTTGGTTGTACGTGGTCCTTCTATGAGACGGTGGGTCTATCTCCACAGGTAGCATGGCCTCATACCCATATGCCAAAGAGAATGGGTTATGTCCAGTTGCTGTCCGAGCAGTAGTCCTATATGACCAAAGGACCTCTGATAACTCTTCTGCCTAAGCACCCTTAGCTTGCTCCAGGCGCTTTTTCAGAGTGTCCTTCAATGTTTTGTTTACCGCTTCAACCTGCCCATTGTCTTGAGGATGGGCTACCGAGGAGAAACTTTTGGTGATGCCATGCCGAGTGCAAAAATCGGTAAATATGTCGCTGTCAAATTGGGTGCCATTGTCAGACACTATCTTCTTAGGCAGACCATAGCGACATATTATGTTCTTAGCCTCAAAGTCCAATAATTTCTTCGATGTGATCGTGGCTAATGGGTCGGCCTCAGTCCACTTAGTAAAATAATCTACCGCGACCACTGAAAATTGCACTCCTCCTTTTCCTTTGGGCAACTTCCCGATCAGATCAATACCCCACACTGCAAAAGGCCACGGACTTTGCATTTGCTTCAAGACATTTGGGGGCGCTCTGGGCACTTTAGAAAATCTTTGGCATTTATCACACCTCCTCACGTATTCCATAGAGTCATCGTTCCTGGTAGGCCAGAAAAATCCTTGCCTCAATATTTTCTTAGATAGACTCTGTCCCCCAGCATGATCTCCACAAAACCCCTCATGAACCTCAGCTAATAAGCTCTTTGACTGGTCGGGCGTTATGCACTTGAGTAGAGGTAGGGAATACCCTCTCCTATACAACACTCCATCCACCATGGTGTATCTAGCAGCTTGCCTCATAACCTTCCTTGCTTCATTGTGACCATCTGGGAGGGTCCCTTGCTCAAGGTAAGAAATGATGGGAGTCATCCAGGTGTCGGCTATCGTGATAGGCATGGCCTCTTGTTTATCAATGCTTGGCTTCGCCAAGTATTCTACTGGTACTATATTCAGAGTTGCGGCATCTTTTGCACTAGCAAGCTTTGCTAGAGCATCTGCATTGGAATTCTGCTCCCGTGGTACTAGCTTGATGGTATACTCCTCGAACTGGGCTAGCAAATCTTTGGTTTTGTTTAAGTATGCCACCATGCGTAGGCCTCTTTCCTGGTATTCCCCCAATACTTGATAGACCACCAATTGGGAATCACTATTTATCTCTACCGACCGGGCATGTACATCTCTAGCCAGTCGCAAGCCTGCTAAGAGGGCCTCATACTCCGCCTCATTGTTAGAAGCATTAAATCCGAATCTTAGTGCACAATGAATTTGGTGCTTCTATGGTGTGACTAGTATAATCCCAGCTCTTGAATGGTGCTCATTCGACGACCCATCAACAAAAAGTTGCCAAGTAGGAATTTCTTCTTTTTGCCCAGTAACACTCTCTTGCTGGTCGGGAACATCAGCGATTCCGGTACATTCAGCGATGAAATCTGCCAAAGCTTGACCTTTAATAGCAGTCCTCGGTTGGTACTTGATTTCAAATTGGCCTAGCTCAACTGCCCATTTAAGTAGCCGACCAGACGACTCCGGCTTCTGTAAGACTTGGCGTAGAGGCTGGTCAGTAAGGACCTTAATGGGGTGTGCTTGGAAGTATGGCCGCAATTTTCGTGATGCAAGTACCAAGCAGTAAGCCAACTTCTCGATCATGGGATACCGAGACTCCGCTCCTATCAATCACTTGCTAACATAATATACCGGGTGCTGCACCTTATCCTCCTCACGTACTAAGGCAGCACTAACAGCGTGCTCCGTGACTGCTAGGTACAGAAATAGGTCTTCTCCATCAACTGGCTTGGAAAGAACAGGAGGTTGGGCCAAATGCTCCTTTATCGCCTGGAAAGCTTGTTCACACTCTACGGTCCACTCAAACTTCTTGCCTCCTTTTAGCAGGTTAAAAAATGGGACGCACTTGTCTGTTGATTTCGAAACGAACCTGCTTAGAGCTGCAATCCGCCCAGTCAAGCTTTGCACATCCTTTATTTTTGTTGGAGACTTCATCTCTATGAGAGCCTTGATCTTCTTTGGGTTTGCCTCTATTCCTCGGGAGTTAACAATAAACCCAAGGAATTTTCCAGAACCCACTCCAAATGAACACTTGAGGGGGTTTAACTTCATGTTATACTTCCTCAATATTGCAAAGCACTCCTCTAAGTCTCGCACGTGCCCCCAGCTTCCTTTGACTTCACTAGCATATCATCTACGTATACTTCCATGCTCTTGCCGATTAAGTCTCGAAACATACCATTCACCAAACACTGATAGGTAGCTCCTGCATTCTTCAATCCGAAGGGCATGACCTTATAGCAGTATAGCCCTATATCTGTTCGGAAGCTGGTATGCTCTTCATCAGGAGGATGCATGCTGATCTGGTTGTACCCCGAATACGCATCCATGAAGGACAAGGTCTCGTGACCAGAGGTTGCATCTACCAACTGGTCTATTCTCGGTAAAGGAAAGCAATCCTTCGGGCATGCTCTGTTCAAATCAGTAAAATCTACACAAGTCCTCCACTTTCCATTGGGTTTGGGCACCAACACTGGGTTTGAAACCCAAGCTGGGTAGTATGCCTCTCTGATAAACCCATTCTCCTTCCATCACTCTACCTCCTCCTTAAGAGCCTTTGCTCGATCCTTGTCAAGTAATCTCCTCTTCTGCTGCACTGCTGGATATCTTTCATCCACGTTGAGCACGTGGCTGATCACTGTTGGTGAGATACCCACCACATCCTTGTGAGACCAGGCGAAGACATCTTGATTCCTTTGCAAGAATTCTATCAGCTGTGCTCTCACCTCAGCTTTCAACTTCTTTCCAATTTTGACCCCTCTCGTCGGGTCATTCTCATCTATAGGGACCTCCTCTAACTCCTCGGACGGTCCCACATCACTCTCATAATCCCCAAAGCGAGGATCAAAATCTCTTCCCTCGCTTTGGGCAACGCCCTATTTGGTGACTTCATCACCGGATGGGGTCTTCTGCTCTTTTAAACTAGGAGTGCTCTCCTGGCTACACTCCTCTAACATATTTTCATCGTTCACTACTACAAGACTCTGGTCTACATCCATCTCATCCACCTCCTCTCTCTCAACACATACAATCATGTTGTTCTCCTTGGCACCTTTCTTGGCCTTAGCTACCGAGGCATTATAGCACTCCCTAGCCTCCCTTTGGTCTCCTTGGACACAGCCTATGCCAGCGCTGGTCGGGAACTTCATGGATAGGTGCCAAATTGAAACTACCGCATGGAAGTTGGTGAGTAGTGGTCGACCAATAACCACATTATAGGCGGACAGGCAGTCAACAATCAAAAACTCAGTCATTACAGTTTCATACTTGGGGGCTTCCCCCGTCATGACTGGTAACTTGATTGTCCCAGCTGGTGACAGTCCTTCTCCAGTAAACCCCTAAATGACGTGAAAGCACGACTTCAAGTCATTGATAGATAGCTTCATTTTCTCAAAGGAGGACTTATAAATAATGTTTACAGAGCTTCCTGTATCAACAAGACATCTTTTTTACCTTCATATTAGCAATTTGGATTGTCACAACAAGAGGGTCATTGTGAGGATACCTCACATGTTTAGCATCTTCTTCGGTGAAAGTGAGGGATTCACTTTCATATCTTGGGTTCTTTGGTGGTCGCTCCTCCACCGTCATAACTTCCGAGGTGGATGCTGCACTCAACTCATGACGAAGGGTGCGAGCATACCTCTCCCTCGCCCTGTTGCTATCTCCAGCAAGATGTGGTCCTCCACATATAGTATCCAATGTGAAGTCCACAGGTTCAGGTTGCAAAGGTGGGGACCATTGCCGCTTGAACCCAGGATTATTGTTGCTCCCCTCTCCTTGGGTCTTCTCCGCTCGGTACTTTTTTAGCTTCCCCGACCGGAGGAAAAACTCTATCTCATCTTTAAGGTGATTACACTCATTCGTGTCGTGACCATAGTCTCCATGGAAACGACAGAACTTGTTCATATCCTTCTTACTCATCTCCTTCTTGATTGGTGGGGGTTTCCGGTAAGGGACCTCCTGATGACTGGCTAAATATATCTCCGCCCGGGTCGCCGAAAGAGTGGTGTAGTTGGTGAATCGAGGCTCATACTTCGTTGGCTTTTCGTTTGATCCCGACTTAGCCTTTTTCTCATTGCGGCGGTCAGATCCGTTATTCCCACGTTTCTTACTACCACCTTGATCATTTCCTCCATCCTTGGGGGTATCACCTGATCCACTTGGTTTGTTCAACCCATTCTCTCCTTTCTCAATAGCATCATCCAACTTCATGTACTTATCTGCCTGGTCTAAAAACTGTTGTAAAGTTGAAATTGGATGGCGGTGGATGCTGTCCCATAAAGGACTTCGATAAATAATACCGGAAGAGATTGCCACCATTTTCCCTTCATCTCCAACCGCGGTAGCTCGGTTAGCTTCTCTCATGAACCTTTGAATGTAGTTCTTGAGAGACTCATCTTTAGCCTGCCTAATATCCACTAAGTGGTTGGCATAAACAGGAGGGTTTCAGGCAGTACTAAACTGCCTGCAAAACTCCTTCCGAAAACTCTCCCAAGAGGTGATAGAGTCTGGTTTGAACTTCCAATACCACTCCTGGGCGGAGTCTAACAATGTGGTGGGGAAGACTCTACAGCGGTAGTCATCACTCACCCCGAGCAGCTCCATCTGATCTTCAAACTTCCCAACGTGCCTTACCGGGTCTGCCTTTTCTGTATAAACTGGCAGTACCGGTGCTTTGTACTTCTTTGGTGGTTGAGCTGCTCTAATTCTAGCACAAAAAGGGCTACCAATTTTGTGGTCTACCGGATCAATAACTGGTTGTTTTGACAAACTCTGGACTGCCGTCGTCAAAGCATCAAGTTGGGCTTAGATGCCTAGGGCCACTGCTGGGGTCTCACTCTCGGGACCGCCTGGTCGGGCACTCCTATCCGGCACACCACCACCGAGTATTTCTACTCGACTGGTAGGACGGATTGGCTCTTGCCCTTCAATCGGGACGGTCCTCCTCCTATCATCAATGACGTCCCTCAAGTCCTTCTGAGCAGTGTTCTTTCTCAACCGGTCGAACACCGTACTTCGAGTCTTCTCGGAAGGTCTGCTAGGTGGAGCGTGCTCCTTGCTATTACGCTGGTTGGGATGCCGTGGTGGCTTTCCTGTTTGAGCTAGTTGATCCTCTCCTCCTCGTTGGTTATTATTCTTCTCCTTCGACTGGTTGGTGTAGTGACTATCAGCTTCATCACGCCCATGCCCATCTTTGAAGTGGGAAGTCTCTTTGCCACGACGAGCTCTATTGTGCTCCTGCTCAGAAGGTGTTTTCTTACTGCCTGACCTATGACTCCCTGACCTGGAAGTCTCTGATCGGTGGCTCCTTGAGGGGGTCTTAGAGTTCCCCCTTTGGGTTGAGGCAGTGCGCGATCGGGCTCCCTCCTCCTCATGACCAAGTGGGTTACCACCACCCCTGCCTGATCTATCAGTTTTCTTACGACCAGCCTCTGTGGTCCTTGCCTCTGGGGTGGGTGCCACCCTAGGTGCAGCTTGAGCATTGGCTCGGGTCAATTGCCTAGCTGCCTCCAGAGAAAGTGCAGCTTCGCGATGTCGCCTGTCGGCCTCCTCCTGCCGTCGACGGATCTCCTCGCTCCTAGCGTCCATCTCACGTTTCTGCCTGGCCATTTCCTCAGCAAACGCCTCCTGCCTAGCATTGAACTGAGCCAGCTCCTCCTGGAATGCGCTCATGGTCTCCTGGAGCTCTTCAACTTCTGGAGCTACATCCTTGAGCACGACTCTAGGCTCAGTCTCACAATCTTGAACGCTGGGACCCTCTGATCTAGCATGCTCCTTAGAGGTGCTTGCCCTCTTGGAGGCCGCATTAGTATTCTTAGGCGCCATATAGCTTCAGGGACTGTCTGTCCTTCTCTTCAGGCTCTCAATGAAAGCACCAAAATGTTGATTGTGATTTTAGCCAACGATGTGAGAACGTCAATAACGACAAGCCTTCAAGAGAATGTAAACGACAACAGACAGTTCAATCAATGAAAGTAAATAACACAAGAGATTTTATAGTGGTTCAGCCCCGATCAGTCGGTAATAGCCTAATCCACTTAGAGATTTTATTACTCTATTCACACTCAAGATCAGACGAACCCGTGTCAACTGAGTTTCTTAAGTGTAAATATTCAAGAATACAAAAAGGGGTTCTCTCAAGAAAAACACACTTTCTCTCTCTAGAACTCAGACTAATTCTCAAATTGTCAAAAGTCCTTTTACGATCCCATCAACCCTCCATTTATAGGCTTGGGATCCTCAACAGATATTCCCTTCAGATAGAGATATTTTATTATTCACATTATATTTAAATTACAAGAAATATTTAAAATACAACAGATTCCTCAATTTGAGTGAGGAATGAGAGATTCCCGCGGTGCCCAGACCGATTCTTACTGAAGTAGTTTCCGGGAATTTGACGTAGTCTAGTTTGTTTGTTGATGATTATAGTCTTCTGACCAAGGTCCGAGCCACATGCATTGGCTCTCCTCGGACATGGTCCGAGCCAACCTCTTTGAGCATTCCTCGGACTAAGGTCCGAGCCAAGACATTTGGCTCCTCGGACTAGGGTCCGATCGGACCTATTTACACTTTAGTACCAACATGATGAGTGACTTTCATATACTTGGATTTTAAGTGTCGTATTTCTACAATGTTGATCAACGCGCGTCTTTTATTAACTCAAATGAGTCACACAAAAAAGTTAATTTTTTGTAGTAATGCTTTTTTTTATTTATTTAGTTCTATATATTTGTTTATTATGTTGTAAATCCCCTTACAATCCCAAGTTTAGAACATGAAAGCCCATGAGAACCTTCAAAAGAACAATCACTCAAGGACAAAGAAAACAAGAATACAACAATATATTGGTTCGGTTTAAGACATGTCTTAAGTCCAAAGAGAGCTCTCCGTGAGAACCTTCCATTAGCAAAGATGATCACAACAAGTTACACACATAGCCATGACGATTTATCCCTGGCAACTCTCACCTTACAAAGCTCTCTATGTACACAATAATGATAAAATTGTTAGAAAAAAGTATGTTGCCTCAAAAGAAATGGTGAAAACCTTTACAACTCTAAGCAAAATTAAACAAATAAACAAGGATTGATTAAATAATGTTAAAACTCTATGACTGAAAATTACAAATAGAATAAGAAGAAGTAGAAGAAGAGAATAGAAAAAATTATAACTCTAAACAAAAGATACAAATAAAATAATCGTGTTTTAACCAAAAGAAATAAAAAGATTACAACTCTAAATAAGAAATACAAGTAAATAATAAAAAAAGAATAAGGAGTTTTGGGAGTTACATGATCTGTTGTAACTATTCAAAGTTGAATTGGAAAATTGGCTTTGGCTGTCAGCCTCACTGGCCGCGACCGTGAGCTTTTGTTCCACAGGCTGCGGCCAGGAACACCAATGGTCGCGGCCACAACCTCTTTTCAGCACAAATTTTGTGAAATTTTCCAAACAGTGCCAAACTACTCCCAATTGATTTTGTAACCCACAAACATATTATTGGGGTTAAAACCAAGTCTCCAACAACCATTTCACTTATGGCTCTGTGAAATTCAAATCAATATTGTATAACAACAAATTTACACAATAATGAGCAATATTTGAGAGTTACAAATTTGTAACTCTCAAATATGTTATACATTTGCATTAACTAAATGTTGTAATTTTCATTTGCATGTTACAACATATGACACTCTGTCACATTTATTTAATCTAAAACATTATATTATAAATAATATAACAAAAATATCCTCTGCACAAAATATTGACATAATAATTCTTTGAATTGTTGACACAGCCTCTCTCTAGAAAAAAAAAACAACTAAAATTCACGTTGATATACAATCTCACCTTCTAGAAAACTCATATGAACAATGAACACTTCCCTTCTTCAACCTTTCTCTCTTGCTCTCAAACAATGAAGATTCTCTCATTTTTCACACAAAAACATGTTGATACAATGTAGCTCTCTTACTCTTGTTCTCCCTCTTTTATTTTGTTGCAACCCAAATTTCATGTTGGATTAATGTTTTGCTCACAGAGAAATAATACATCTTCTAATGGAGATTTCTCAAATGATTAAAGATGGACCACCATTTCTGCATGCACCTCGATCAAGAGTCCTAACGCGCGCAAAACATAAGTCGACTTATCCATTTAGCTCACCAAATTAACGTAGTATGTGTTGTGTTATCAGCTTGGGTCACCAAGTTGGAAGATACACATTTTTCCAGAAGCCACATTAATTATGTGCCATAAATAAGGGGATAAATCCTATATTGGGTGAAATATTTGAGGATTGACCAGATATTTTGTATTTAATGATAATATTTTAAATTGGGTAACTTCCCATATTGTGGGAAACTAATAATGGTTGTATTTGGTAAAATTTTTGTTTTTGAATTTTTTAAACATAAAAATAGAAATATTATTTTTATTTTTGTTTCTTTATTTTTAAAAAATAGAAATATGTTTGGTAACTATTTTTGTTTTTTGTATTTAAAAACAAAAATAATAAATGTGTTCGATAACTTTTATTTTTATTTTTTGTTTAACAATATAAAATGAGATGTTGATTTGAAAAAGAAAAGAAAAACGAAAAGTCGAAAACTGTTTAAAAAAATGTTGAAAGTGAAAAGAATTTATTTTCAAAATTTAATGAATTTTAATTAATTTTTTTAAAAATAATAAATAAAAATAAAGTTACCAAACACTATTTTATGTTTAATTTTTAAATTTTTAATTAATTAAATAAAAAGCTATTTTTTTTTTAGTGTTATTAAACAACCTCAATGTTGTTCCCACTATAAATAGGTGAAGTTTTGATCAGTGCAACTTCATGCTGAATACCCTATACCAAAACCTTGGGAAAAAATCTCATATTTTAAAACTCAAAGAAATCCAATAACCGTGCTTCACGAACTAGGTGAATTTTAAATAACAAACCATGTGAAACCGCGTGTGTAATTCCTATTTTCTTTGTGTTCATCTCCTTTTTCAACCTAATTATATCCTAAATATAGTTGACGAAATTTTGAAATTTTGTGTCAATAGATTTGAATAAATGACACATAATGACTAACTTCTCTAGAGAAATATATATATATATATATATGTATATATATAGTTACATCAATTTATGTTCATTGATGGTTACATTTTTTTTCATTTGTTGGATCATTATTGAATGATTGTGATCAACTAGAAAAGTAATAGTATTTATTCAAAATATCTTATTTTCTTAAAAAGAATGTTAATTAAATTTTTTCTTATATAAAAAGAATAAATATTATTATAATCATTAAATTATTTCTAAAAATTAAATATTTTTAACTCAAATATCAATTAGTTTTTTTTCAATTACGATTCATATTTGTTTCTTTTATACTTGAGTTCTTTAACATTACAATTTTAAAATATAAATCCTTAACAAATTATTTACATGTAATTATTTATTTAAATTTTAAAATCATAAATACAATAATTAATAATATATGCAAAACTATTTTTTTTTTAAGTAAAATAGTATCATTGTATATGGATTAAATTGTCAGACAATAATTGAATATAGCACCATTAACAATTAATAGAGACTAATGAGTTTGTTTTGTGAAATAATATATCCAAAAATTGCTACAAACGATAAGAAAGATTTGAATTCTTAATAAAAGAAAATTATAGAGCATAGGAACATAATTTTTTTTTTTAAAATTGTTTAATATTTAAATTAGAACTAAAGTGTTAAAAATAAAATAATTTAGAGATTTTACTCATAAAAACATCAATAAAATAATTGTATATTTTGGATGTTATAATCACATATAATGATTGTAAATAAATAACTAATTTAATTTTATATTTAGAAATTCATTTTTAATTCTAAAATTAAAATTTAAAAATAAAAATTTATATATTAATGATCTATTAAAATCTTCTATAAAATGTCACTAAAAATGTAATCACCACGTAACCATTAAAAACTCATATATATTTATATATAGACAACTAACTTAACCTCTGTCGACCCCAGCCAAGTGTGTGTGAGTGAGAGGGAGGGTGCCCCCGCCGTTCTTTTGTGTGCCGAAGCTCCTCACCGTGAGTGAGAAGAACGAGAGAGAGGATGGAGAACGAGAGGGAGAGAGTGAGAATTGGAGGGAAAGAGGTGGTAGTATGAGATAAAGATGGACGAGAGAGAGTGTAAAATTTGAGTGATTAGGTGGACGTCCGTTGACTAACGCGAATAGTATTTTTTGTGTAGTGAGTTTATCATTATTGTTAATTTTTTTTTAATAGTTTTGATTTATTTTTAGTAGCAATTAACAAGAATTTATCATATTAGCTTGATTATATAGCAATTATAATAATATGCTATTAAATTATTAAAGTTGTCCTCATTTTTTAATTAATTAAATTATTATATTTTTCTTTCATTATTGTTGACTGTGTTTTTAGCCAACGACGTGAGAACGTCAATAACGACAAGCCTTCAAGAGAATGTAAACGACAACAGACAGTTCAATCAATGAAAGTAAATAACACAAGAGATTTTATAGTGGTTCAGCCCCGATCAGTCGGTAATAGCCTAATCCACTTAGAGATTTTATTACTCTATTCACACTCAAGATCAGACGAACCCGTGTCAACTGAGTTTCTTAAGTGTAAATATTCAAGAATACAAAAAGGAGTTTTCTCAAGAAAAACACACTTTCTCTCTCTAGAACTCAGACTAATTCTCAAATTGTCAAAAGTCCTTTTACGATCCCATCAACCCTCCATTTATAGGCTTGGGATCATCAACTGATATTCCCTCCAGATAGAGATATTTTATTATTCACATTATATTTAAATTACAAGAAATATTTAAAATACAACAGATTCCTCAATTTGAGTGAGGAATGAGAGATTCCCGCGGTGCCCAGACCGATTCTTACTGAAGTAGTTTCCGGGAATTTGGCGTAGTCTAGTTTGTTTGTTGATGATTATCGTCTTCTGACCAAGGTCCGAGCCACATGCATTGGCTCTCCTCAGACATGGTCCGAGCCAACCTCTTTGAGCATTCCTCGGACTAAGGTCCGAGCCAAGACATTTGGCTCCTCGGACTAGGGTCAGATCGGACCTATTTTTGCCTTCTCCTCGGACTAGGGTCCGAGCCAAACATCTTGGAAGCTCACCCCGGACATGTCCGAGCCAAACATTTTAGAAGACTCTCCTCGGATAGGTCCGAGCCAAGCACTTGGTTCCTCCAACTAAGGTCCGATCGGACCTTTTGTGGCCTCTCCTTGGCCAAAGTCTAAGTCCATCTCTTGGCATGCATGGGACCTCTCCTCGGACTAGGTCCGAGCCAAACACATAGGAAGCCCACCTCGGACATGGTCCGAGCCAATCACCTAAGAGGTTCTCCTCAGACATGGTCCGAGCCAAGCATCTAGGGGCTCTTCAAACTAAGGTCCGATCGGACCTGCTGCGTCTTTCCCTCGAGCCAAAGTCCAAACCCATCTTTTAAGCTCCTTGGACTTGGGTTTGAACCAAACACTTGGGCTCCTCGGACTAGGGTCCGAGCCAAGCACACCTTAGCCCAAGTATTATCCTCGGGTGTATTTGACTTGACTATGGCATCTCTCAAGCAGTCCAAATTCTTCACTGATGCATTGGGCTACTACTAAGCCAGATCACCCAACTAATCCATGCCACGTGCCAATTTTACTGCCACATCATCCTTTTCACATTTTGGGATAACAATTATTATGCTAGAAAAATAAAATATTTGAGTTACGTGGTGGACTATGTAAGAAAGAAAATGGAAAAAAATATTGGCTAAATAAGACAGAAGAAGAAAAAACAAAATAAATTCATGGTTTGGTTGATCTCGAGTTGTGTATATTTAAAAATTGTTATTGTATATTTCTAAATATTTAATATCATTGTCTTTTTTTTTTGCATTAAAAGTATATTTGTAAGATTATAAAGTTAATATATAAAAATATAGGGAAAAAATGATTCTAATGATAGGTGGTGGCTTTGTACTTTAGATGAGTTTGAGTCTATGTAGCTGGATTATAATACATATTGGGTGATTGAGGATTTATCTATTAATTTAAGGTGAGAAAAATAATATAGGAAAAAAATTCTAACGATAGGAGGTGCATTTAAAAATATCATAAATTGAATAAAGGATTTTTTTTTCATGTAGTGCAAATTAGTTATAATAATAATTGTCATAGTTGAGGGTTCCACAAATATAAATAGTGTAGATGAGTTATTATGTAGTATGAATTGTTGGCTCTTGGGGATTTTTGTTAGAATATTTGATGTGGGTTAACATAAACTATAGTTTAGTAACTCAACGATATAATTTGATTAATATATTTAACTATAAATTATAGTGGAAAAAAAGCTAGTAAACTATCTAACTGTTAATATATCTTGCTCTACAAAAAAAGATACCTATAGCGACACATATGTCGTAGCGACAGATACCTTAAACCTACAAAATATTGAGATTTTTTATATCTTTTTAATTATTGAAAGATCTATAATGACGACATGTTGTCGCAATAAACCTAAAATGGGTACCTTGGCTAGCAAGCGGTTTTACCCTCCAAAATATCTAGGCATATAGTGATGACAATGTTGTCACTATAGACATCAAAAATTTGGGTAGCAAAACACTTCAGGAAAGTATTTTTGCACCAAAAAATACGGGTGCGAAAATACCCTATAGCAACGACCTAATCAAATGAGTTTGGACACGTAACAAGAAATAAGGTTATACTTGTTGCTCAAGGATATAACTAAGTTAAAGGGACAAATTTTGTAGAAACATTTGCACAGGTAGCCAGACTCAAGTCCATTCCTATATTGCTTGCTATTTTCAGTTTAAATTTAAACTTCACCATACACTACAACAAAAATGAGTTTTAGGGGCAACGCATGTCGCCCCTAATAACCCGAAAAGTCACGCCTGATTAGTCGCCCGTGGAAAAATGTCCCTGAAGGGTACATTAGGGGCGACTCGAGGGTCGCCCCTGATATTCAAATATCAGAAGCGACACAGTCGCCCCTAAAACTTGAAATGTCGCCTAAAAATTTTGAAAATTTTGAATTATTTTTGTCGATATGTCGCCCCTGATACTCCATTAGTCGCCCCTAATACTATACTATGTCGCCCCAAATGGTTGCACGTGGCATATTATCAGGGGCAACACAGTCGCCCCTAAAACTTGAAATGTCGCCTCAAAAATTTAAAAATTTTGAATTATTTTTGTCGATATGTCGCCCCAAATGGTTGCACGTGGCATATTATCAGGGGCGACAGTGTCGCCCCTAATACTATTTTATTTATATAAAAAAAATTAATTAAATACAATTTTAATTAATTATTTATCGAAATTATTATTTAAAATTTAAATAATTGAAAACAAATATATTAAAAATAAAAATATTATATTAAATATTCAAATTAGTTTATTAAAATAACAATTGTACATATTCATAATACATTAACTGTAACGCTCCAACTCCAGGGACCGTTACGGTGTGCCTTGTAAACAGTGCTAAACTCGATAATCGAGTCACTTGGCCAAAATCGTGAACTAAGTATGATTAGCGGTTTAGGGATTAAAAACTTTGATAAGGATATAACGTTTCACTAGAACGTTTACTATATATACATTGGGATCCCGAAAATATAATTTCAGAGTTTATTACAGAAAATATTTACAATAGGTCGTTCTAAGCGGCAAAACAGGGTTCAACCCTAGTTCCACTTTAAACCTCGGCTGTGGCGGACGAGCAGCTGCATATGTACACGTCATCACCTAAGCTCTCCAACTCAAGGATGGTCTAGCTTCCTCTTGCCTTTACCTGCACCCCATAGCACCCGTGAGCCGAAGCCCAGCAAGAAAACATAACACTTTACATAAACATTATCAAATGATTATCATTATAATCACACTGAGGGTAAAACTTTCAAACCAATGAGTGAACATCACATGATTCAAGAGGGAGAGTGGCTGCTAGGTAAGCCACTAGCCTCCAAGTGCTTATTTCATTCATCGACCCTCGAGGTCGGTCTGGCATTAATGCTCTTTGAGTCATTCAATGCTAATGGTCGATTAGATCTAATCTCCGTTGGCTTGCGTGAACCACGCTAAGACCGTTCTGACTAATAAGTCAGCGCTATGTGACCAGTGTCCAGTATCACGGCCGAACTTGACTAATAAGTCACAGCTTCACAGCTGATTCTAACACCTTTGCCAATTCTGACTGACGAGTCAGTGCAACGTGACCAGTGCCCAGTACCACTGCCGAACCTAACTAATGAGTCACAGCTTCACAGTTGATACTAGCACCTTTGCCAAATCTGACTAATTAGTCAGTACCATGCACAAGTAAGCAATGCTATCAATATGTATCATATGCCAGTTATCCAAGAATAGGGCATTCATCATGCTTACTAAACAGTTGCTAGCATAATCATGATCATGCACAAACTCAGAGACTCAAGCTCTGACCAATCTCATATTCATCATTCATGGCATGCCCTAATCATATATTTCTCGTGCATCACATGCATCACACTTAATCATCCAGCATGCCTCAATAATAATCATAAGCAAATGGGCAAGATTGCCAGGCATTCATTATGCTATCAATGTTTACATTTAAACATCCAACATGCATCAATCATAGCCATGCATGTCACATATGGGGTGCAGTTTTCTTACCTTGGGTTCGAGCGAGAATTAATAAAAGAAACGACCTTTGAGAACGATCAGGTTTTAGTCCTTTAGCGGTCACCTAGTCATAACCAAACATAAGGTAACATCAATAAAAATGATCAACTTAAGTTCCCAAATCAATATCTAGCTTCCGGAACATCAATCCCCACTTAACCGGGTACTAGGTACAACCCCGAGGCTTAAGGCTTGAATCCCCAAGCTAAAAACCCCATTCTGGCAAAAATGACCTTAAGGGCCGCGACCCTCCTTGGCCATGCCGCGACTCGTCCCTCAAACAGAGGCGCCCAAACCCAGCTTACTCCAAGGGTCGCAGATCTCCCTGACCATGCCGCGGCGCAACCTCCAGTTCAGCCAAAATGACAACTCGCACACCAGATTTCTCCCCTACGTTTTCCCTTAGAACCAGCCCCTCAAACCTTTCTCAAATCACAACCTAACACCCAATTCAACCACCAAACATCCTCTACAACTCACCCTCATCAAAACCCAAAGTAAACATCACCCAAACCTCCATTAATTCAAACTTTCTACAAGTGATTCACAAGTCAAAAGCTAAAACTCAAAACAGAGTATGAACCAGAAATTAATGGTAGAAACTTACCTCAAACATGATTTGAATCCTTCCCAATGGCTGAACTCAAGCTAAACCTCCCCAAGCTTGACTCCCTAGCTTGCTTCCTCAAGATAGGCTCTCAAAACTTAAAGAAGAGGGTGAAGGAGGACTTGTACGGGAAGGAAGGGAGAAAGAGAGGATAAGCTCTGTTTTAATATCAATCCACAGCCTTCCAAAATTCCTAAGGCTGATATAAATCCTTAAGGTCAAAAGACCATAATGCCCCTAGGCCAATTTAAAAGCTTCTAAACACTCCCAAGGGTAAATCTGTCATTTCCAACCTATCTCGTTAATTATAATTAACGCTCTCCAATTCCTGCTATTCTCAATATTCCCAAATACCAATAAATCATATCCCATTACCCTTTAATTCCTGGTAATGCTCTAATCATTAAATTCACCCCGAGACTCACCCCGAGCCTTGAACTTAAACCCGTTATGACTAGACCGAACACCTACATCTCATGATCGTCTCATGTCAAAAAGCTTGAACCAATCCACCTTATAATGTGGCTATAATTATAATTCACCCATATGCATAAAATTACACAATCACGCCCCCAACGGCCAAATTACCAAAATGCCCTTGCATTTAAAATATAAGCCCATATGCATGCATTCACCATCATATAATAATATAATTCACATAAACATGCATATAATCATTAAATATCATTAAAAATCAATTATGGCCCTCCCGACCTCCTAATCAAGGTCCTAAACCTTATTAGGAATTTTGGGGCATTACATTAACATAGCAAATA
Source organism: Humulus lupulus (assembly GCF_963169125.1). Classification (NCBI taxonomy): domain Eukaryota; kingdom Viridiplantae; phylum Streptophyta; class Magnoliopsida; order Rosales; family Cannabaceae; genus Humulus; species Humulus lupulus. The sequence continues at coordinate 227,326,049 of NC_084796.1, forward strand.
TTCATATTGTTCATAAAATTTAACAATAATTAATAATAAAATAAACCTAGTCTCCTAAATCAGCTGCATCGTCCTCCTCCCTATTGTCTTCTTGTTGTGGTTGTTGCGGTGGCTGTGGTTGTGATTGCTGCGGTGGCGGCATCGGCCAAGGATATTGGGGAGGTAATGTGGACGATCCAGCTCCATACATGTAGGGATACGATGGCTGGGAGGACGGTGGAATCAGACACGGATAAGGTGTTGCTCCGTACATATATGGAGGTACCATATGTTGAGACGGCGCTACCCCGTACATAGAAGGATGAGTTGGAGCTGGAGGTTGAGAAGACGAAGCCCTAGAAATATTATCACTATCAGGCACAGGCGGCATCTGAACGTTTGGTGGACGAAATGAAGGTACAAAATATTGAGTTAAGAAATTAACTTGATCAGTCAATTTCTGTAGATTATTCTCCAATTTTTATATATATTCTCTTGAATGATGAGGAGGAACTTGAGACTCATTGAAGTGAGAGTGTTGGGTAGATGATGACCCCGACCTCGACCTCGACCCCGACCCCGACCCCGACCCCGACCCCGACCCCTTCAATTTGCGGCCCACTCCTCGCACATGTCCACGCCTTTGGCCTAATACTTTTTGTAACACCTCCCCCTGATCAACTGATAACGAACTATCATTATTAGAAGCATCAGTGGATGTTTGCTGAGTTTGTAACTCAAAATCAGCCTTCAGTTTTTCCTGTTTTCAAAAAATGTTAGACACTAACATTAAATATAACTCTATTAATATTAAAAAATATAATTCAAACTTACATAATCTTGGCGAGCATCATCGTTCACGAAATCATTTGTTGCTTTCTTCCAATGATAATCCTTCCATGACTCAATGAGGTCCGGGTTCGTCTAAAAAATATAACCCAAATGTTAGAGAACGTATAATTTAAAAGAACATAATTTTGATAATATTTTATCTTTTACTTACTTTTTCAAAACGAACGGCTGCCAGCGATTTTGTACCCTGCGTTGTAGAATACTTTTGTTTCTTCCGATTTTCCTTATTCTTTACGGAGCGCGCAATAAATTGTGGACTTGTAAATAACTGACAGATCTGCTTCCACTCCTCCTTGTTAACATCATTGGTTGGGTTGTTTAGAACCTTATCCCAATCCTCCGGTCCATTGTAGTGTTTCTCAAAGTGTTCGTGTCTTAGTGTTTTCCTATTACGGTATCGGTCTTTCATCTCTCGATCGATACCATCTAAACACTTTAAGAAATCCTCGCGGCCCGCTATTTGATAATAGTACTAAATTGAAAATTAAACATATTAATAATATATGTACTATATTAAAGAAAAAATTTTAAAAAATATATTTAATACTATTTTTACCTGAATTATGCTAAGGACCTGATCCTTGTATTGTTTAGGCACTAATTCCCATGGACCATAATGTCCGGGAACTTTTGTTTTAATTTGGGTTCCCACAAGGCGGACAAAAGCAGCGTGCTCGCCCCCAACAACCTTGTACGGTCGTGGGAAAAATGTTACTTCCAGTGGTTTTCCATTTTTACGCCGCCTCTCCTTTAGATCTTTTCCAATAGCTGCGCCACGACCCTTTTTCTTAGTTGGGATTCCTGTATTTTTTTTTTTATTAATAATACATAGAATATTAGTATATACATGATAAACATATGTGAGTAAAAAAAATAACAAAAAAATTACTTGAGTCGCATGTGGTCGGGATCCTAGTAGGATCCGGTGGAGGATCACCGCCAGCGTCTCCACCGTGAGCTCTAGCCACAGCTGCTGACATCTACTAACACGACAGTAATTTAACCTATCTATTTTAATATTTAATTATTATTTATAATTAATTTATTGAGTATTATTTCAATTGATTAGGTAATTTGAAACATGCTATTTGGAAACGAACTTTTTATTTCTCAATATGTATAATACATTGAACACTAGATACAAAACTAAGTAGAATAGTCACTATCCTCACTAATTACATCAACATCTATCGGGCACACATCATCAGTATTATCATCACTAAGGTCGACAATTAATTCATCCTCATCTTTTGCTTCTTCTACACTGTCTGCCATATCATCTTCATTGTCATTAATAAATCCATCATCTTCTTGAACAACTAAAGAAGGTCGATGGGCCGTGTTGACTTGGGTCGCTGGTACATCAGATTGCTGAACAACCAACTCTCCGAGATCCACAGTCAAAACAAAATTCGATGAGTTGGTGTCATGTACAACATCAACATCAGCAATCATATCTGAAGCATCTGGAAAGTCCCAAACTTGCCGATGATTCACTTCTTGGAAAACTTTCCAATCTCGTCCTCTAACGAGATCATCGATGTAGAATACTTGTTTTGCTTGACTAGCTAGTATGAACGGTTCATCTTTATACCATTCACCGCTAACATTGATACTAGTAATATTATTTACAGTGAGGTTTTCTTTTTCTTTCGGATCTGTATTGAACCATTTACATCGAAATAATACCACCGAATAAGAACCAGTAAAAGGCAGCTGGAGTATTTCTTCAAGTTGCCCGTAATAGTTAAAACCTTCTGTTCCAGCAACACACACTCCACTATTTTGTGTAATTCGATTCTGATCTCGATTGTATGAAGCAAATCGAACTCTGTTCACTATACATGCTTGGTAGGAGTAAGCCAATAGATCTGACCCAGATGCTAAAGCTAGTAATTCATCAGCATGCTCTAATGACCCAAGCTGGTGCAAGTCATATATCTAATAATAAAGAAATATATTAGAATGAGAATGTAATTTGTAGTATGCAATTTTCTAAGTACAAGTTACCTTCTTATGAAACCATGAACGAAACTCTTTCTTATGTATCAATTTATGATTGGCAGCCATATCTCTTTGTTGCACCTCAGTTAGGTGTTCCCTGTTAATTAATTAACAATGTCAATATTGTTAATTAAAGAGTAGATTGAACAAAGAATAAAATGAATATTAATTATGTACTTACTCTAAATACACTTCAGTTTCTGGAGAATTATCCAATATGAACCACTCAACTTTATTCCGAGTATTTTCATCGAGGGGCACGGGAATTCCCTTACTAAGAGGACGACATTGAGATTCAAACACTGTGAGGTGTCGATTCACATACGGGGCATCTTCGTTATGATTAGGCTGATTAAATTTTGTTTCCACACCTTTGAAATACATTGAACAAAATTTCATAGCCTCATTGCAACATATCCTTCTGCTATAGATCCTTCAGGACAAGCTTTATTCCTGACATAGTTTTTTAATTTTTTCATGTATCTTTCAAAAGGATACATCCACCTCATAAATACAGGTCCTCCCAATATTGCTTCATCAGGCAAGTGCAAAACAAGATGGATCATTATGTCAAAGAATGCTGGAGGGAAAATCAACTCCATCTTGCATAAAATAACAATCAAGTCATCCTTAGCTTTCTCCATATCAGAAACGTTCAGTGTCCTAGAGCACAATTGTTTGAAGAAATTACACTATTAAGTGATGGTAGTGGATATAGATTCTGGTAAAAACTTGCGAACACCTACTGCAAGTAATCGTTGCATTATCACATGACAATCATGGGACTTCAACCCAACAATGTTTGAGTCATTGTCTGTGACTTTTTTCTTTAGATTAGAACAAAAACCATCGGGCAACTTCACTCCTTTCAAAAATTGACAAAAATCTCGCTTGTGTTCAAAAGTGAACACGTATGGAGCATGCAGTTTCATTAACCTTTTATTGGCATCCTCGTAAATCCACAACGATTTCCTAACCCCCATATTCTTTAAATCATGTCTTGCGTTAGTGGTGTCCTTAGATTTATCATTATCTAACAAAGTCTCAAGGATACTGTCGCACACATTCTTCTCAACATGCATCACATCTAGGTTGTGTTTTAACTGATTTGAACTCCAGTAATCAAGTTCATAGAAAATACTTTTTTTCCTCCAATTACTTTCCCCTGCACCTCGCTTGCGCTTCACCCCCCCAAATCTGTCATGTTTACCAGACACTTGAAGCGGTAAAGCATTGACTTGATCTAAAACTTGTTGACAAGTAAACTGTTGTGGAGGATTTCTTTTCTCAACTTTGCCATCAAATTCCTTGTCCTTTCTATACTTATGATTAGTCCTCAAGAATCGCCTATGACCGACATACGATGTCTTACCAATCACTCGAATGGAAGTGGTGTCTTCATTGCACGTTGGACATGCTTTATACCCTTGCCTTCTCCAACCAGACTAGCTACTACGAGCAGGGAAATCGTTAATTGTCCACAGAAGGGCTGCACGCATCTTGAACAATTCATTCCTTGTGCCATCTCTTGTGTCGACTCCGTTAATCCACAATTGTTTTAACTCATCCACCAAGGGTCTTAGATATACATCCATGTCTTTACCCGATGATTTTGGCCCAGGAATAAGCAGAGTTAGCATAAAATACTCTTCCTTCGTGCATAGCCAAGGGGGGAGATTGTAGTTCGTCAAAATCACAGGCCACATGCTGTATGATAAGCTCATGCTGCCAAAAGGATTAAACTCATCAGCAGCCAAGCCTAGACGAACATTTCTAGGATCTTTTGCAAAATCAGGATGGGTGGCATCAAAGTCTTTCCATGCAGACCCGTCAACCGAATGACGCATCACCCCATCTTCTATTGATCTCCCAGTATGATGCCATAACATGTCATTAGTTGGATGTCTTGAACTGTACATTCGCTTTAATCTGGGAGTCAATGAAAAGTAATGCATCACCTTGTGTGGAACCTTTTTCCCCTTCTTCTTTTCATTGACCCATCGGCTACTCCCACACACATGACATGAATCTTTGCTTGCATGCTCATTATAAAATAATGAACAATCATATTTACACACATGGATTGATTGATATCCCAACCCTAACTTACTCAGCTTCTTTTTCGCCTCATAGTGTGTTGGGGGAATTTTATTATCTTTCGGAAATGCAAATTTTAGTAACTTCAACAATTCATCGAAAGAGTTATTTGGCCACTTCCGTGTAACTTTCAAATGCATCAACTTTGCCAAAACATTTAAGGATGATATCCAATCACAACCCGGATACAACTCAGCTTCAATCTCGTCGAACAACTCGTTATAATACTGTCCCATTCGACTGCCAGACACACCATTTGCTTCCTCTGCATTTGTCGGTAGGAGGAAATCATCAACGACGTCAACCATCTCGTCTACATCTTCATTCTCCTCAACTACCTCATTGGCGACACTAGCTTCCACCTCACCGTGGTAAACCCACTTTTGATAACTCTGTTGAAAACCCTTGTCAAAGACATGAGCCTCCACTGTATCTATAGTTTGTAGTTTAACATTCAGGCACCTCACACACGGGCATAAAATTCTCCCGTCGCAGTCTACGTGTTCTTTTGCCATTCTCAAGAAGGCTTGGAGACCGTTCCAATAAGCATCACAGTTACGCTTCCTTAATGCCGTCCAACTCTTATCGATCGGCATCTACGATACAAGAATAAACAATAATTAGAACTTATTGACTATGTGTGTGTGCCCTAATCCACCTTTTCACTCCACTTCTATAAGGGTAAAGAACCTATCCCATTCAGATTTGTAGTATACATATAATTTAATCTACACTCTTAAAATTGTTTCGTTTATGTAAAAATTTCGGCAGCACCTCCCTATAGTTCTCATAAGTGGGCAGACTAAAATTAAGTTTGCCCACTTACGAGAACAAATAAGGAGACCCATATTGAACTCTCTATTAACGAAACAATAAAATGAGTACTAGATCAAATTATAGGTACACAACAAATCCAAACTATCCATGCGGACACATACCGTCCTGGATAATTCGGAGAAGCATCTTTAAGAGTTCTTACTAACTCAGCTTCACCGAACGGGTCTAAGGCTTTTCGTGATTGAAAATAATTAATAAAACATTATCACTAAGTGATAATATATAAAACGTATATCCAATCTTTGGTGATCAAATTTTATCACCAAAGAAAAGCAACAAAAAAAGAAATATTTTTTAACACTAGATGTTTTATGATGTCTTATAAAATCTTATGATATTAAATTATAATTTTGTAATTTATTTTGAAATTATTTATCTAACTTTTAATTTATTTTTAAATTACTAAATTTGTTAATATTAAATTAAATTATAATTTTTTAATTCATTTATCTAAAATTTTAATTTATTTTGAAATTATTTATCTAATTTTTTTAATTACTAAATTTGTTAATATTAAATAAAATTATAATTTTTTAATTCATTTATCTAAATTTGTAATTTATTTTGAAATTATTTATCTAACTTTTAATTTATTTTTAAATTACTAAATTTGTTAATATTAAATTAAATTATAATTTTGTAATTTATTTTGAAATTATTTATCTAACTTTTAATTTATTTTTAAATTATATATCTAATTATTTAATTTATTTTTAAATTACTAAATTTGTTAATATTAAATTATAATTTTCACTTTATTTTAAAATTATTAAATTGTTAATATTAAATTAAATTATTTATCTAATATTTTAATTTATTCTTTAATTTATTTTGTTAATTCTAAGTATTTAATGTCTTATTTATTATATTATTATTTATTTAGTCCTCTAACTCTACCAAAATTTTGACAGCATAACATCTCTATTATAACATATCCCAAAAATTTAAAACCCTACAAAAAACACTCAGAAAATTCCCAGAACATTCACAATATACATATTATTAATCAAATTTAAATACTAACACATACTACAATTTTATACACATATATAAATATATCACTAAACACATCTCACTTTGTACACACATTCACATATTAATTATATTAATTAAACCAATAACATAATTAAAAAATAAATACCTTGATGCCACAAAATTATATTATACAAGTGACCGAATTTCCAAGAGACACTCCTTCAATTTCTACACAAAATCAACTCAAATAATTAAATTTAAACAAAATTAAATCAACTTAATATATATATATATAAATATATATAAAAGCAACTATATATATATTCTGAGTTGGGTTTCAGCTTACCTGGGCTTCGGCGTCTGAGAGATCGGGGAGAGATCGGAGAGCAGACCGAGAGTGAGGGTGAGGTGAGGGTGCAACGACAGAGAGATCGAGAGTACTCTATACATAAATAAGAATATAACTCTCAAAAACACCAATAATGTCTAAAAGCAAAAAAATCAAAATCCAATTTCTTTTAACAAAAAGTATTCAAAACTTTGAACTAAAGCAAATTATGATCTAACAAAGCAGTACAAGCAAAGAATTGAGCATCAAACAGAAAGATATTCCAGAAAATATATTTGACTATAGCCAAAGCCCAAACATACAGAAGTTAATCAATCTCCTTATGAAAAATATATGATTGTGAATCAAAGTAATGAATCACAACTCAAAAACTAAGGACAACTCAAAAAGTTCAAACAGGTATACATTTCTAACTAAAAATCTCAACACACCAACTAATAACACTCTTTAAAATAAACCATAAATCATACTCTAAACAGGATAAGAAATTGATTTAAACACACATATACACAAACTAATAACAAAATGGGCACCTAATTAATCCTAAACATATAAAAGAACCAAAAGAATACCTCAAGATACAAAGTTCATAAATATTGATTGCATAAAAAAAACAACTAATGAGATTTCAGAGATTTCACAGAAAAAATAGAGCTTAAGCTATTCTTTGATTGCTATAAAATAAGCTCAAGATTCGGAACACTTAACAGAAAACACAGAGCAAACAGTAAAAGCATATATTTTTTAATCCTGATATTAAGATTACCACACAAAACAGAACAAGCAAGAGGGCAAAACCATAAAGAAAAACTTAAAGCAAACAGAAAAAACTTATACAAGAACCAATCAACTCATACAAGAACTTATTTAGTTCTCAAAACACTGACTTACCCCATACACTGAAGCACTCTCAGTACAATGGTAAAATACGCCAAAGATCTAGACAAAATCACAGTCTATGCCTCTAGCCAAGACTACACTGCTCACAAAACAATATATATATATATATATATATATAAATTAAGTTTACAATAACAACAATAAAATAAACAAATAGAGTGATGAGTAGTTGATTAATTTCAACACGACTTTTTTGCCAAACAATAAAATCTATAAATAACTAATATCATCAACTAAATTTTGGGTATTAATAAGTATCGGAAGGGGAGGAATTGGCTTATAGTGTTTGCATAATCAAACTAATAATATTATTATTATATTTTAGCAAGTTAAAAGTCTAGCAACATTAATTTCTACAGCATATATATGTAGTGGTTTTATGTATAGAGAAAGAAAGATGGTTGTAGTTGTAGTTGTAGATACTAAAACTATTTAATGCATGCCGAGAAAACATATTACAAAACAAACAAATCAAATTATAGAAAAAATTATAAATTTTCCATTACTAATAAAAAAAATATTTAAACGATACATAAAAGATATAAAAAGAAATGATACTAAAATGCAATAAGCTAGCTGCCAATTTCATTTTCTAATAGAATAATAATTAAACAAGTACATATAGATTATACCACATATTCACAGATAATTCAATGCTAATGAGCATACCAACCGATTAGCTCTATGTGCATATACTAGTTTTCTTACCTCAAGTCCTGTGCGAATAATGGTACGACCTCGAGCGCGATCCTTTTTCCCCCGAGCCTTGCGGTAAACCTAGTCACAACCATAAACGGTAATCCCGTTAAGAAATAAATCCAAATACTGAGTTCAGGACCAATCCCATGCTCTCGGGACCTCCAATTCCACCAAACAGGGTGGTGGAATCGTCCCCAAGAGCCCCCATGCTCTTCCCAAACCCTAAAAATTACATGATTGAATTGGCCATAGGGCAAGGGCGCCCAACTAGGCAGAGGCCCCTCAAAAAATTCCCTGCATAGCGCAGGGGCACCCAAAACTAGTGCAAGAACGCCCATAACAAAGGATAATTAATTCCAATCACAATCAATTTCCAGTTGATATTTCATTTTTGTTTCCAATCACAACATAACAAGCCCTCCTGAGGTCAGTCAACTCAAAACTATAAATAGAGTTGTTGAGGTCAATTAACTCAAACCCAGAAAAAAAAAATTGGTTATGAGGGAAGAAGAATCTCAATGAGTTCACACAGAGGCAATGGGTCTCACATATATACATACATTCATATATCTATATACAGTTGTTCTCAATCTCCTACTATAATTTTCTCACGTATCCAAACTGAGCTAGTAAACCATGGACAGAGCAAGTGAATAAACTAAAATCAAGAGCAAAACCATTCAAACTCAGATGCATTCAAAATTTATTTCTCTTTCAATATTCAATCATTCAAACTCAAACCAAGAGCAGAAATATTCAAAGTCAAAGTCTTTACAACCAAACATTCAAAGAAAAAAAAATCAAATGTAGAACAGAGAGAAAGAGAAAGAGCTTACTCAGATGGATATCGGCAATAGCGTGGTTGTCTATGAGGTACTCTGAAATGGATTGGTAGAGATTGGAGTGCTCAGCTGCTACTTGAAAGGGAAGAGCATTTTTAGGGTTCTTAAAAATAAAATTAGAAAAGCAAGAAAACGCTTTTAGGGAAGAGCATTTTTATGAATTTCATGATTGAGAGATTGGGGTTTGGGGTATGGGTCTGAGAGAAGAGAAGAGAGAGGTTTCGGGTTTGAGGAAAAAAAAATTGGGGGGTTTTTATTTTGGTTTCGCGCGTAACAGAAAATATAGGAGCAGAAATGATCAGTGGCCGCGGCCTGAGCTTATTGGTGGCTGCGGCCACTACTCTCGGATCTCCAGGCCGTGGCCTCCGCACGAACATGGCCCAGAATATGACCCGTGGCCGCGGCCATCAAGAATCACTGGCCGCGGCCTAGAGATCCGAGAGTAGTGGCCGCGGCCACCAATAAGCTCAGGCTGCGACCACTTCACGTTTTCAGAAAAAAAAAATTAAAAAATTCACTCCCCACACAAAGACCCAAAACCGAAAAATCACTCTCATTTTTTTTCATATCATTTCATCATTTCTCTCTCATTTTCACTCCAATTATTTCCAAAAAAAAAAAATCATTAAATCCTATCATCAATCTTCAATCTTTTTACAACTTTTCACACATTATCATCAAAATCCTCATTGTCTACACAAATTTCCTTTCAAAATCTATAGTCAATTACAAGTAAGTACATTTTCTTGATTCTTTGATTATTGGGTATTGAGTATTCAAGAATATGATTTTGGGTATTTTGTATTAATTGGTTTTTGTTGGATGAAATATTTATATATTGTGATAATTGGCTTAGATTAAGTGATTATATGGTTATATTAGTAATAATTCAAATTTTGGGAAGATTGAAATACTATAACATACTTTTTCACTATTGGTTAGTCTTTGCCCACTAAGTGTTTGATGAAAGTTCTTAGAGGAGTATGTTTCAGTTTTAAGGGGAATTAATGCAATATTTTTGAAGAGGAAGTGTTTATTGGTTTAACAGAAGTTTGTTGGGAATAATTAGAGGATTTTGACTTTATATTTTGGGGTATTTTGAATTATTCTTTTAGTGCTTACTTATTTGTGTTTAACGAAGGTTATCTTTGAGTCTTGAACTGACGAATGGCTACAAAGAGATTTCGAAAGAATGCTAAAGGTGTTTCCTCATTTGAGGTTGAGTTTGATGCCACCAAATTTATTTATGAGGAGGCATTCAAACGCTATCAAGATGTAGTAGTGAAACAGAAAACGATGATTGAAGAAAGGGGGTTCGATATGGAGATTTTTCATGGGTATCCATCTATTGCAGAACAGATTGAGAAAAGACATTGGACCAAATTTTGTTCACAACCAGATGCTGCAGTAATCCCTATTGTCAGAGAGTTCTATGCTAATGGAATTTCTCAATTTACAGCCATGGCTACAGTGCGAGGAGTTAATGTGAACTTCTCAAGTGCAGCCATAAATCAATTTTATGGGCTTCCTAGCATTGACAATGATGAGTACAGCCAAATCGTTGATAATCTTGACTTGAATGAGATTATCCAATTTCTGTGTAAGCCAAATACCCAATGGAAGTTAACTAAAACAGGTCATCCTATTAAATTTAAGAGAGAGGCGATGGGAGTTATTGAAAAAGCATGGCATAAGTTTATTAATGCAAAATTATTTCCCACTAAACATGTTAGTGATGTGAGTGTGGATACTGCTATACTTCTATATGCTATCTTGAAGGGGGAAATAATTGATGTGGGACGCTATGTGTGCTCAAGCTGGTGTGAAATGGGATCCCTCAGAGCCTTTGCTGCAACCCATGCATATACTGAATAGATCCTCCATTACTCGCTTTAAGGTCACTGACACTGCAGGGGCTAGCTCATCTTCTCTTACTCAGACTAGACCACCGCCATCTATAAAAAATATGACCTTGGCAGACCGTATGACACTTGTGGAGGAATCTCTGTACACTACATCTCAAGAGTTGCATGCTCACCGTACTGAATTCCAAGCACATCAGCAGCGCATGATTGAGTGGGCTAGTTATCAAGATGTTTGTTTCAGGATGAATTCCATACACCTTGGCTTGGACATGACAAACTACCCACCTGCACCACAGTGGATTCAACCATATCCACCACCTATTCCCATGATGCAAGATGATGAAAATCAGGAGGAAGCTGAAGATGATCAAGGAGATGCCTAATTAATAAACATTCACTTCGGTTGAGGGAGTTTTTCTTTATCTTTTTCTTTCGTTTCTTTCATTTTATTTGCATTGAGGACAATGTTTCTTACAAGTGTGGGGGAATTTGATAAGGGTATTTTGGATATTATATATTTTATCCTTTGGCATTTAGATAATGTTCCTTTAAAGTGTTTTTAGGTGTTCTTAGCTTTGTTTTACGATTTTTTTTATTTTTAAGTCATAAAATATTTTATAAGGTATTATTGATGAATTTGATACAATTTTGTGGTTAAAAATGAAAGTGCAATGATATGACTTGAGAAAATGAAGTTTTGAGCGAGATTGAAGTGTTTTTGAAGTTCCTAAACCCGATGATTGAGCCTAAGTTGGAGATTATGAAGAAAAAAATATAGGAGCAGAAAAGGATCAGTGGCCGCAGCCACCAGCATTTATTGGCCGCGACCTGGGAGACAGGGAGTATTGGCCACGGCCAACATGATCTCCTGGCTGTGGCCTCCGCGCGAACATGGCCCAGAATATGACCCGTGGCCGCGGCCATCAAGAATCACTAGCCGCGGCCGTGCGACAAATTTTTCTTTAAAATTTAAATTTTAAATGTAATTATTGGGGGCTATAAAAGGGATTAGGGTTAACTTTTATCATAACTTTGGATTGTGATTTTTAGAGGCTAGAGCAGCAGAGGAGGAGGAAAAAAACATCATCATCTATATTCTTCAATCTAGTTTTTCTTTCTTCTCAAAACACTTTTATTTTCATTGAATATTTATGTTTATGAATATGAATATGATTATGGAGTAGTTTTCTTTATAGTTAAGGGTTATTTCAAAACCCTAAACATGATATCTTGAATGCATTGATGAATTTTATTTTTTTTATTCCCTTATATTAAATTGCTTCTATTTTTCTATTTGAATGTCATGGATCTTGTAAAATCTTGTTTAGATGACCACTGATTAAGGTTTTGCATTGTTCTACTATCATCTTAGGATTTCTATTCACCTAATAGTTTAGGATTCTAAGTAAAGTGATGTAACGACCCAAATTTTCTAATAAGGCTTAAGGATCTTGATTAGTGTGCCTGGAGGGCATAATGGGAAGTATGTGTGAATTTAATGATTAAGATGCATGATTATGATTTAAAGCATGTTATATGACTATTTGAGTATTTGAGATGCATGACTATGTGTATTGTGTTATGTGATAATTTTAGCCCGTTGAGGGCATAAACCATTTTATTATGTTATGTGATTTGTACCACGTGGGTGTGGTGACATCAATGTGATGCACGTGCCGAGACGGTCCTAGAGAGCTAGATAATTCAAAAGTCACAACGGGATTTTATACCCAGTGGGGGTGGAGCCTAGGGGTATTTTGGGGATTTTGTAATTTAGTTCTTGTGAGATAATGGTAACTGATAATTTGGTAACTTGTGTAACTGTTAGTAACCATAGAGAGTAACAGGTTTAGATGGAGAAATTGTAGAATTGTAATGGATAGGAAATGACAAAAGGGCCTTTGAGGTTTAGTTAGGAAAGGGATATTAAAGGAAGGGTAGAGTGGTCAATTGGTTGAGGATAGATAAGCTTCAGCTGAAAGAAAAAGGTGGTCATGTATAACACTTAGTTGGAAATTGATTCATGCTGAAATTTGAGGAAAATATAGAAGAAAAGAGAAGAAGAGGAAAGCTGAAGTTGGGAGACCTAAGAGGAGAATTTTGATGGTTCAAGGCAACTAAGTTGAGCATAAGCCAAGATTACTCAGAGGTAAGGATTTGTCTATGATTTGTTTAAGTTTCAAGTCTGGTTTTTAGAATAAGCATGAATTGAAAGAAGATAGTGGCTGGTTTTGCATGGAATTCAGAGTTGGGATAATCAAAAGGAAGGTGACTTGAGGCTAGAGTTGAGGAGAATTCAAGCTGGGTTCTTGACTGAGGTAAGAGTTTATCATGTTTAATTTTCGTAATTGGTGTGGTTTAAGACTCTAGAGGCATGATTTATAGTTTTGGAAGCCATGGTTTAAGTTTTAGGAATTTGAAACTCAAGATAGGATCTTGGGTGTGCTTGTGTGATTGGGGTTGTTCATGACGTTTATAGGTTGTTAAAGGGTTCATTTGGGGTTTTGAATTGATTTTTTGGGTTTAGGTACTTTTTTGGGATGATTTGGAATGGTTTAGGCTCGAGAAAAACGCAAGGAAAAACCCAGATTTCTGGGCTCGCGAAGGAGCGCCGCGGCTCTGTTCTTGGGAGCCACGGCGCGAGGCTGACTCTAGGCAGAGCAAGCTCTCTGACTTGCTGGGCGTCGCGGCCCTCTAGGGCAGCGCCGTGGCGCTAGGCCAATTTCAGAGCATGGGATTTTGCAATTTTGAGCCTTTGCTCCGGGGGTTCGGGGGATGTCTTCGGTGCATTGTTTTAGGAATTTGGGGGATTCCGAGAGTGTGGGATTGGTCCCGGGCAGTAGTTTTGGGTTGGTTAGTGATAAAGGATGTTTCATGTGTGTTGTGACTAGGTCTTTGGAGAGGCTCGGGGTAAAGGACCGTGCTCGCGGCATTGGGGAATCGGAAGCTCGGGATACAGGTAAGAAAACTGCACCCGACTATATGTTGTGATGGGACTAAGTGCTCCCGAGAATTGTATCGTGTCAATGATGGTATTACGCCATGGGACATGTAAAAGCGGCCTAAGAGTGCCGTACATAATATCAGCGCACAGGGCGCGACTTGGCCACTGGTAGCTGAGGACAGCTTAGTAATCATTGAGCCCGGTTTAAGCGGGCCGGGGTCAGTGGGATAACAGAGGGGGCAGCCTGAGGGCGCCATCCCTAGTTATCATTTGTGAACTGTAAATGATATGAGTTGACATGCGTAATATGTGGAATACTTGATTAAACTGAATAGTTATATGGCTGAGATTATGTGATGCAATGTGAGATGTTGACTTTTCTGCTAATTGTTTATGCTCTGTTGTTGTTGTGTTTTCTTGCTGGGCCTTGGCTCACGGGTGCTACGTGGTGCAGGTAAAGGCAAGGGCAAGCTGGACCAATCCTGAGGTGGAGAGCTGCGGGGTTGAATGTACATAGCCAGCTGTTCGATCACCATGGTCGAGGAGTGGGTCAGGACATGGATTACCTAACTGCTTGTTTTGCCTTAGTATGGCTGGTTATTGTATCTGAACCTTATAACTTTTGTAAATGGTCTTTAAACTGATATTTTTGGGATCCCGTGTAAACAAATAATGTTTCTTAATGAAAATGTGGCTTTTTGAGACCAAAACATTTTAAACCCTAGTTCTTTTATAGTTTCGATGACACACTTTCAATTGATTGACTTGATTAGCAAGTCTGGCACTTTATTAACACACAGTGTAACGGTCTTGGCTATCCAGGGCGTTACAAGTGATAAATTGCAATTAAGGTATTGTGACGGGTATTCTAATTGTGATGAGAAATAGAACCTAGGTTAAATGAATTGCATGCTCAATGAATTTGTTGCCTAGATTAACCTGTTTCCACAAAGTGTAATGCTTTTACTAGGTTAAATAGATTGCATGCTTAATGGGTTTATTGCTGGGTAAAAAGGGTTAATTAAGAGCGCTTAGCTTTAATTAATTATATTAGGCAAACTGGGATAATTGACTGCTTAAGTGTTATCTGCGGGGTTAATAGTTTAATTGGGAATAGGGAATATTATTCATCATTGTTGATAGATTGATTGTTGAAAGTGGAGAGTAATTCTTGACTATTTCTTTAATATCGTTATATCCTTAGTTATTCAATCATTGATATTTATTTCATTTTATGTTTTCAGCTATTAAAATTAAAACCCCTTTTTAATTTTAATCTAGTATTAGCATTGGTCTAGATCTAACTGTCGGCGTTGGGGTCAATAGCGACACATTTTAACTGTCGGCATTGGTCTTGAATTAACTGTCGACGTTGGGGTCAATAGCGATAGGTGACAGTTATTAGCTGTCGGCGTTGGTCTCTATGCCTACAGTTTTTAACTGTTGGCGTAGAGTCACACTAATCAACTACGACAGTCAACAGAGTTGACTGTCATGGTTGGGTGTCGGGAAAGCCCAGTTTTGTAGTAGTGAGTGAGAGTGAGGGTGAGGGTGCGGGGATGGTGGCGGTGAGGCTACAATCAGCTGGCTAAGATCGAGAGTGAGGGTGAGGGTGAGGGTGCAGCGGCGGTGCGGCGGCGGTGAGGCTGAGATCGAGAGTGAGAATGATAGTGAGGGTGAAGGTGAGGGTGCAGCGGCGACGGTGGTGGTGAGGCTGAGATCGAGAGTGAGGGAGGGTGCAGCGGCAGTGCGGCGGTGGTGAGGCTGAGATTGAGAGTGAGAGTGAGGGTGAGGTCTGCGGCAATAAATAAATCGAAACTATAAGGCAAAGAGGAAAATGAGGGTCTGCGGCTGTGTAATTAGGTTTTATGCAGTGGAGGAGAATGATAAAATGTATTAGGGGCGACATTCTATAATATTAGGGGCGACACGTCGCCCCTAATAATTTTCAGAAATGGGGAAAATTTCTCAACATCAGGGGCGATTTATACCAATATCAGGGGCGACTAATGATGTGTCGCCCCTGATTTCTAGAATATTAGGGGCGACGTGTTTCCCCTAATAATTTTCACAAATGGCAAAAATTTCTCAACATAAGGGGCGACTTATACCAATATCAGGGGCGACTAATGATGTATCGCCCCTGATTTCTAGAATATAATAATTTTCACAAATGGCGAAAATTTCTCAACATCAGGGGCGACTTTATACCAATATAAGGGGCGACTAATGATGTGTCGCCCCTGATTTCTAGAATATTAGGGGCGACGTGTCGCCCCTAATAATTTTCACAAAATGGCGAAAATTTCTCAACATCAGGGGCGACTTTATACCAATATCAGGGGGCGACTAATGATGTGTCGCCCCTGATTTCTAGAATATTAGGGGCGACGTGTCGCCCCTAATAATTTTCACAAATGGCGAAAATTTCTCAACATAAGGGGCGACTTATACCAATATCAGGGGCGACTAATGATGTGTCGCCCCTGATTTCTAGAATATAATAATTTTCACAAATGGCGAAAATTTCTCAACATCAGGGGCGACTTTATACCAATATCAGGGGCGACTAATGATGTGTCGCCCCTGATTTCTAGAATACCCCTAATAATTTTCACAAAATGGCAAAAATTTCTCAACATCAGGGGCGACTTTATACCAATATTAGGGGGCGACGAATGACGTGTCGCCCCTAATAATTTTCACAAATGGAAAAAATTTCTCAACATAAGGGGCGACTTATACCAATATCTGAGGCGACTAATGATGTGTCGCCCCTGATTTCTAGAATATTAGGGGCGACGTGTCGCCCCTAATAATTTTCACAAATTGCAAAAATTTCTCAACATCAGGGGCGACTTTATACCAATATCAGGGGCGACTAATGATGTGTCGCCCTTGATTTCTAGAATATTAGGGGCGACACGTCGCCCCTAATAATTTTCACAAAATGGCGAAAATTTCTCAACATCAGGGGCGACTAATGATGTGTCGCCCCTAATAATTTTCACAAAATGGCGAAAATTTCTCAACATCAGGGGCAACTTATACCAATATCAGGGGCGACTAATGATGTGTTTCCCCTGATTTCTAGATATTAGGGGCGACGTGTCGCCCTTAATAATTTTCACAAATGGCGAAAATTTCTCAACATCAGGGACGACTTATACCAATATCAGGGGCGACTAATGATGTGTCGCCCCTGATTTCTAGAATATTAGGGGCGACATATAGTCGCCCCTAATAGTGTCGCCTCTAAAACCAATATTTCTTGTAGTGATATGGATGTCTAGAGTGCATTTTTGAATAAGGTATTACAAGAAGAGGTATATGTGGAATAACCCCTAGGCTTTGAAGATTCTCATTTTCCAAACATGTGCATAAGTTGAAGAAGACAATGCATGATTTCAAACAAGCTCCCAGAGCATGGTATGATAGATTGAGTTCATTTCTTATGAGTCACAGTTTCCTCTGCAGAAATTCTGATAAAACTCTCTTCATAAAACATCTAGATTCAAATATTTTCCATGCTAAAATTTATATTCATGATATAGTCTTTGTTGGGGATTTGTGGCTTACATTTTCTAATCCAACAATGAATAATGAGAATTAATTCAATATTTCAAACCCTACAGATTAATCAAGAACCATATTCAAAGTATGAATGCAAAGTTTAATAATTAAAGAAACATATTCAAAGTATGAATGCAAATCTTGATAATTAAATAAGCATATTCAAAGTATGAATGCAAATCTTGATAATTAAGGAAGCATATTCAAAGTGTTAATGTAAATCTTGAAAATTAAAGAATAAATAATCATAACACGAATTTAGAATGAAAACAACACAAATAAGAAGAAGTGATAGAATGGACCTTTTAGTTGTATAACCTTGATACATAAAAACCTTAAGTCTATTATTTTATGTGAATCACAAAATGGAACAAGGCTTGACACAAATTAAGATTTGTTGTCCAAAAATCTCTATTCCTAGCATCTTCCTTGAGATTGCTTGAAGCTACTACAGTGGAATGAGATTGAGATTTACAAGCCTTCAACCTTCATGAAATTCAAGCTTTCATGATGAAGATCTTGGAGAAAACTAGTATTCTTGAGAGCTAGATAGATAGAGAGGTTTTAGATAGACAAAGAAGTGAGTGATCAATCCACCAAAACCTCAAGTTACCCCTTTAAATAGTATAGGAACCCTCATTAGACTCAACCAATGAGATTAAAGCATTTGATTTGAATTTTGGAGCCAAAATCACGTCACTGTATGGTCCTGTACGGACCGCCCAGGCGCGTGTCGCCTGCACCACCTCTAGATTCACATAGGTGACATTCTTACATCATCTTTTGTTAGGGAAGAGTGAGTTACACCACTAAAATATCTAGAATCAACACAAAAAAATTGTTGACAGAGACCAAAGAAAGATTGAGAAAGACGATGTAAACCCTAGTTGTAGAACAATCTTCTTCAACCTTGATGAACCTTCAAAACTCTTAGAGAACCAACACTTTGAGTTTTTCCTTCTTCAATGCAAAAACACAAAACCAAAGGCTTATACACAATTCTTATCACTATCCTAATTCTCTATTTTCTAGCCACCATTGATACTTGATCCCTTTTCTAAGAAGAAATGAGAATTGAGATTGAACAAGCCTTAAACTCACAAAGTCAATCACTTTCTTTATGAATTTCTTGGAGAAATCTAGATATTCTTGTAAGCTACAGAGAGAGAGAGAGAGAGAGAGAGAAAGAGAGAAATATAGCAGTTAGAGAGAGATTTAAGAGAGTGATCAACAAACTCTATGAGGACCATTTTATAATGTAAGAACCGTCATTAGTTCTAACCAATAAGATTAGGGCTCACGAACTTGTCATTTGGAGCTTGAAACACGTGTCCGTACGGACACGTCAGGCAATGCATCGCCTGCTTGTAGGCGATGCGTCGTCTGTTAGGGCTTTTGAGCTCTTTTGCATCCAAACAATGCAACACCTCCTGTGAGACGACACATCGCCTCCCCCTTTGACTTTTGACCCTTCCAATTTGCCTAAAAATGCTCCAAATGCTACAAATTTTTTAGGGATTCTTAACTACCTCCTGTATCACTTTGTACTCAAAAACACAATTTTAAAGTTTCTACAATTGAAACTCAAATTTCATATCTACATTATGTGAAATTCAATAAGTGTTTTATACCTAGCTTTTATAACAACACTTATCCTTTGTATTTAACCAATCATAACATTCCCCCACTTAGTTAAATACAAGCCTCAACCTCTAGCTCAAACAATTTTGGTGCCTAAAATAACGTGTCTTTCGACTTGAACTTTACCTTAGTGAAAATACTACAAAGTCTTATCGAAATCATTGGTGGCTTAAAAGCTTGAACCAAGTATTCCGTAGGATAAAACATGTAATACCTCACACACCTCCACTAGATCTTTTGTTTTCCCACTTTCTCACTTAGCACTCATATGGCCATGTGCACATCCCTTCATGAAATTTTCAGGGAGAAACTCCAACTCCTGTGAGAGGTGGCACCACCTCTAAGTTCACTAGGTGAAGTTCTTACATCATCTTTTCTACCTTTAGAGATGCTTGTTGCACTCAACTGGACTTCATTAAAATCCCTAGGCTTAACCCTTACTCGGTAGCAATAAACACTAACCATCTTGGATGGAACTCACAAAAGTTTTAGTGTTGTAACCATTCACTTATCAATGACTAGTTCTTACCCATTGAACTCTTCCCTTGATGTTAAAAAGTTTAGAGTTGGGTTGTCATCATTGGCGAACCTTTTATTCTAGGAGTTTCTGTCCCATCCCTTTTGAAGTGGAAGTTACTAACCTCTTCACAAGAGGTTTTGTAAACGAATCTGCTAAGTTCTCACTTGTCAAACATATGGAATCGATATGATTCCATCTTGAAACAATTGTCTCACATATTCATGTCTTAGACTAATGTGTCTAGACTTTCCATTATACACACTATTATATGCTTTAGCAAGGGCAGGTTGGCCATCACAATGTATTGAAATTATTTATACCATATTTGTGATAAAAGGGATATCCAACGTGAGATCCCTGAGCTACTTGGCCTCTTTGTCGGTTGCCGCTAGAGCTATAAACTCGGATTCCATTGTTGAGTATGATATACAAGTTTGCTTCTTGAATCCCCATGAGATTGCACCTCCTCCAAGAGTTACCACCCAACCGGTGGTGGAGAGATTATCTCCGACTCCTGATATCCAACTAGCGTCGAGGAATATCCTTCAAGTATTATTGGAAAGTTTGTATAGTGAAACTATATTCTTTGGTGCTCTTAAGGTAACCAAGAATTCTTTCAATAGCCTTCCAATGCTTGATAGTTGGATTGCTAGTAAACCTACTAAGTTACTAACCGCATATGCAATATCTGCTCTTGTGCAATGAGCGGCGTACATTAGGCTTCCTACTGCACTCGCATATTCCAATTGAGCCACCACTCTTCCCTCATTCTTTTCCAACTTCATGTTTGAATCGAATGGTGTATTTGCCTCTTTGATTTTGAGATAACTAAAATTTTCAAGCACTTTCACGACATAGTGGGTTTGACTCAATACATAACCACAACTATTCCTTCTAACTTTGATACCTAGAATGCTATCCACCTCTCCAAGGTCTTTCATTTTAAAGTTAGAAGATAGATAAATCTTCATTTCCATTATTTCTCTCATGTAATTACTCAAAAACAACATATCATCTACACATAGACACACTAATATGACATAGTTATCACAAGTCTTAGAGTATACGCACTTGTCTGCATTGTTGTTTCTAAATCCATTGGAAACAATGAATTTATCAAACTTCTCATGCCATTGTTGCATTTGGCTCCTTCTAGGAAATTGAGGTTGCTTACCAACCATTTTAGGAGTCTCCTCTTGAGGCTCTTTAATTTGAGTTGGTTCTATTAACTTGTTGTCATCTCATAACATGTTCTTAAAGAACTCAACCTCTCTTTATTCAATTATCACATTAGACTCCAAGTCTAATAATCTATAAGCTTTGCTATTTTAGGCATAACCAACAAATGCACATCTTATAGCCCTTGGACCTAACTTGGTCCTTTTGGGATCAGTGTTTTTGCAATAAGCAAGAAACCCCCACACTTTAAGATAACTAATGTTTGATTTCTTTCCTTTTCATAACTTATATGGAGAGATATGATTTTTATTCATGGGAATATGATTTAAAATATGATAAGCGGATAGCAAGGCTTCACCCCACAAACTAAAACTCAATTTTGAACGTAATAGCATAGCATTAATCATCTCAAGAAATGTTCTATTTTTCCTTTCCGCTATACCATTTTGTTGTAGAGTATAAGAAGTTGTACATTCATGTATTATTCCATGCTCTTCACAAAATAAGTTGAAATCATTTGAAAAATATTCACCATCCCTATCACTTTTAAGCACTTTAATTTTCCTTTCCATTTGATAATAAACTTCCTTTTTATATGCTTTAAACACATTAAATGCTTCATCTTTATTCTTAAGCAAATATACATATGTGAAACTAGAATAATCATATATGAAAGTAATAAAATATATACTTCCCCCTCTTATCAACATTCCATTTACTTCACATAAGTCACTATGTATCAAATCTAACAACTTAGAGTTTTTTATAACACTTCGAAAGTATTTCTTTACCATCTTAGATTTAACACATAATTCACATTTATCATGCTCAACATTATAACAATCATTCAATCCACATTTAATTGTGCTAAATCATATCTTTGCAAGTCTAACATGCCACAAATTAATAGAAATTGAGTCAAGCATATAACAAGAAGAACAGGAAAATATATTATTTGAGCTATCAATAGAAGTAAAATGTTTGAACATGCCATCACAGGCATATCCCTTTGCAAAAAATACATTTCTTTCGGACAAAGTAAGCTTGTTAGAATCTATCACAACCTTGATTCATGATTTGCCAAGAAAATTACTGTCCTCTAGGTTTCTATTCATTTCTAGTACATAGAAAACATTGGTGAGTAGAACCTTCTTTCCGGAAGTAAAGAACAAATCAATAGTCCCCTTGCCGTCAACCTTGTAAACAAATCATTGCCCAATTGTATCTCACACCCTTTCTTTGAAAGATTCAAAGGTCTTGAAAAGAGATCTATCATAGGTAACATGAATGGTGGCACAAGTATCATACTACCATCCATTCACCTTTCCATGGATGGCATTTACTTCGCTTATTGTTGCCACTAGCTCTTCTTTGATTGAGTTGACTCTTGCTTCATTGTTATGGTTCCTCTTTAACCTATAATCTCTAGCAAAGTGGTCATTCTTGCCATATACAAAGCAAGGTCCTTGGAACTTTTGAATTGTCCTTCATTCTTCTTGGGCTCTAAGGATTTTTAACCCTTGCCCTTGTTCTTCCCAATGCCTTTACCCTTGTTAGGAGGATTGGCCACCACAGTGGCATTTGAAGTCTGTCTATTAGACTCCTCCTCGTTCTTATCTCCAAAATGAGATTCCTCCTCAATCCTCAAGTGTTTGAGGATTTCCTCCAATGAAATATCCCCATTCTTATGGAGGATCTATTATGATTTATGCCCTAAAAACATGTAAAGACATTATATTGATTTAAATAAAAATAAAATTTTATTATATTTGAATGTTATAAATATTGTTTGAATAATTTATATGAATATCAAGAAAATTCCATATTCATTTATGAGGATATGATCTTGTATTAGTACGAGAGAATTAAGATCATATACAATGAATAAAATAGTCAGTAACATATTAAAGTAAGAAATCTTTAATGAATGGTTACTAGTACGGTTTACTAAGTATACGAGATGCAAGTAATCTAGATTTGGATTACTGATATGGATAGACATTTTGGTAAAGGTACTGTATATAATAGAGATTATATATGACATGACCAATATGAATTAACTCTCTTTATAAACTTACTGTTTTCCATAAATATTTCATTCTTATCATAATAGATGATCATTTGTAGATCATTCTACATCTTTAGTATTCATGAACTCTTGTTTGTACTTATTAGATCTATTAATTTACTCGTTAAGGTTTCTTAGTATGATGAGGCTAGTGACTTTTGTTTTGGAGATTCAATATCATGAATGGCTGGGACCATGATTTACAATAATGGAATCGACACTTTCCTAACAGATCCCATATTGGTTCCCTTAAGAGTTAATTATGGAATTGAATAGTTTTTGAGGTCAAATCTATAATTTGATTATAGATTAATTATTCGCTAGTGAATTAATGGTACTTAAAGAACAAGAGGTAATTAGAAGGGTAAAATAGTAATTGTGACCAACTCTAATGAATGAACCAATAAACGGAGGACATAACTACATTTATTGATTATATCAATAGACTATAAGAGAAAACTCTGTAAATATAATTCTATAAATACTTAGAGTGCTATTCCATATTTATAGTGGAGTAATCATGGAATTAATAAATAAGATTATTATAATAAAGAGTTTAATTAATAATCTGGTTTATTGGAGCTTCATATTATAGGTCCATGGTCCCCAGGTCACCTCTGGCCTACACTGTCAAGGGTAAGGATGTCATAAGGAAGATTTGTAGAGAGAATGACTAAATTGCAAAAAAATTAATTTTTCAAGGCAAGAAAATAATTATGTGATAATTATGGGGAATTGATTAATCGTGAATTAATTGATAAAAACTATATGTTAAAATAAATATTAATCATGTTTGGATTAATATAAAGAGAGATTAATAGTTATCTTATTATAAGATATTTATTTATTTATTTAAAACTGATATTTTAAGATAAAATTAATTTTGAATTAACTGATATTTATTTTGGGATAAATATATTATCTTAAATATTAATTAAACAAACAAATGAGAAAATCAGGGAAGGAGAGAGAGTGGCTCACGCCACGTTCACTACACAGTGAGTGTGTGGCGCCACTATCAGGGATTCCTATCCCTGGGATTTGAATTTTGAATTTCATATTAATTTGTTTATTTTATTAATTTTTTAAATATGATTAAAATAGGTATAACTGATCATTTTTTAAAATAAAATAAAGATTAATTAAATTAGTTAATTATCTTTATAAACTTGAAATAAAAAACGATTCTTTTCAAGAAGAAGTTTAATGAAGCAGTTTCTGTTAGACTCTCTCTCAAGAAAGAAACGATAGAATTTCCTAAACTTGAAATTCTTGAAATTTCTATAGCCCCTATCTTCTCAATCCTCACTAGATCTCATGTGTTGAGTACATCTAGAGAGTCTAAATCAACATTTGAATCCTACGTGCCCACACATGTCCTTGTGTGTTCGAGGATTGACTTGGAGGACTAAGGTGTGAGCTTTCAGAAATGATTGGAAGATCATTGATTTATACGAACATTTAAGGACTCTTGATAGGCTATGAGAGGTAATCTCTATTCCTTTTATGTGTTATTTAATATATCTATATGTGTACAATCTTGGCTGGTATTAATAAATTTTTAAAAGATCCTATTTTGCTGCGTATTCTTATTTTTCTCATTTAATACCAACATGATCTTCTTCCTATAGCCCCTCCAAGATGGAGGCAACTTGACTAATATGGCACCCACGAGGAATTTTTTCGACAACACAATATTGAGTGTAGACAACTTATTCACAATAATTTACAACTCATGTATTTGGGAGAGAAGGGGTTTTATATCATAGAACTTAAATTCCATATATCGAGTAATAATGAATTACTTTTTACCTTCTTCTTCCGCTTTGTACTTTTTCTCCAAAGCTTCTCATATCTCCTTGGCGGTCTTGGTGTTGGTGTAAAGATCAAATAAACGGTCCAATAGAGCATTGGGAATGTGACCCTTACAAATCAATTCGTCTTTTTCCTACTTCTTTCTTTCCTTGATGACTTCTGTGGTGTCATGTTCCTTAGTGAGTTCCAATGATTTTAGTGCTGGTAACTGGTTTTCCATGTGCGCAATAGAATGCACAGGGTGGTGGACCGAGGGATTTAAAAAAAAATTATTTAAAAAATCTTCAAATAACCAAATCCATTAACATGTGTACATTAATCAATGACATAGAAAAAAATAAGGAATTTACTAATTGTAGAACTATCAAGATTCCTCACTATCTTTTTGTATCTCCTACGAATATCCAATCCTAAGGAGCCTCCAAAATACTTAGACCAAGATCCTCCAAGATGTAACTCTGCACCTCAAGACGCGAGTGGGCACATAGAGTTATGGTGGGAATTTTGTGATTCACAAGATATTGTAAACACATGAGATCTTGGAATTTTTCAGGTCTGAGACAATTTTCAGGGACAGAGAAAAATAATACGATATATTTTTTCTCTATGAAAGACTTGGAATTTTCTAGAATAATCTTCTTGAAAATAATTTCCTTATCAAATAGTTTTATAAAAGAATAATAAATTCAAAATTCAAATTATAAAATAAGTAATTAAATAAATAAAAATATCCAAGACCAAATCTTGGAGGCTGTTACACGTCAGTCACAGTGCAAGCACTATCATTGGCATGTAACACGTGTCATTTTCAGGGCATGTGTCTTAACCAATTTTATTTAATAATTTATTTATTCAAAAATATCTAAACCTGATAACTAATCTTATCAGAATAATTAATGAATAAATTTCAAACTAATTTTGAATTATCTTTGTTACACCCAAATTTTGAGAACGAATTAGCAGCCTCGAAATGTAGGCTCGCAAGTGGAAATATCAATAGTGTAAATAGAAGTATTCGACATGATTACTTGTACAAATAATCGATAAGTACTAAGGAGCCACAACACTAGCACTCGAGCATGAATTGTGAGCTTGAGAGCAGAGGTTTCCTCCGAAGTGTAGTTTTGAAAGACCGATTAGAGAAGGAAGCGACATCAATAGAATGTTGACTTAGAAGAAACAGGCAAGCTCAAAAGTGCATTGAAGCAACACACGAGAATGTACTTGTAAATTCCTATTTATGTGGGTTTGGTTAATACCGTGTATAAACAACCCTATATTTAAGTGATATTTATTTAAATAATGCATTTAATTTGTATTTATCGATATTTATTTGTATTTTGAATTCAAATAAATTAGGTTGTAACTTCACTAAAAATATGGGAAGCAATATCTGTAACCAGGTCTATAAATAATTGGATTTAGTCATTTATTAGGGACACTCACTTCTTGTACACAAAAGCTCTGTGAAATTGCTTTCAAAGCTTTAACGCATATAGATAAATAAAAGTGACTCGTGGACTAGGTAGAATCAACTATTGAACCACGTAAAAAATCTCTGTTCTTCTTTTCTGTAAAACGTGCCCTAATCTATTACTTTATAAAATTTCGATCATCTCACATGTATTAGAAAAGTATCATTTTAAGGAAATGTTTAGTGGGGCCTTGTTAAAACATGCAATTTGGGCCCAATAGTTTGAAATAAAAATATTATGTTTTTATGCAGTATTTGGAAATAAAATAAAATAATAAGTCTCACTGATATAATTTGAACATAGTTCATATCACAAATTTCTTAATTATTATTGGCGCTCATCTTGATTGTTATTCGTTCATAGGATACCCCACGACATACATACTCAGACGTTGGAACTCCCCACATCACTGCACGTGCCAAGGAGAAACCCTATTGATTACCTGAAAGGGGGAAAAGTAAGGGAGTGAGCTAAAAGCCCAGTAAGGAAGTACAAACAAATACAACAATATTAAAGAAATCACAAGAAGAGCATATTTGTATCGTAAACTCAGGGCAAATCATATCATATTCATACTCATAAATCATAATCATAATCGTAGTCATAATCATACATAATAATCACACATCATAATCATACTTCATGTGATTATGGCACCCCTATTGTCCATGTCACATCATGAGGTAACCAACAAAAACATAAACTAGTAAGACCTGCTCTATGAGGTAAACATGATCTCAGGTCCTCGAATAACCTCGGCACGTTCGCCCTATGAGTTACGTCATATCCTTAGTAACTCATTTGTTGTGTCGCGTTCAACACACTACAATAATTTTTACATTTGATGACTCCCTAGGATGTCTTACACATTGTGTAAGGCATTTAAAATTAGAATGGGTATTTAATGTCTTATGGTAGGAGACATTGAAAGATTTTATTTTTAACTTCAATTGTAAGTCATTAAAAATATGGGGAAGAGGTTGTACATAAACTTGGTGGGCTCAATTTGGCATTATTTTTAACGTCTCCCTTAGGGAGACGTTGAAAGCCTTTTTTTTTTTTTTAAATATTAAAATGGCTTCTAACGTCTCCCTTATGGAGATGTTGAAAGTTTTTTTTTTAAAGAAAAATGAAAGAAGCTAGGCCACGATTTTAATGGCCGGCCCACAACCTTTTCATTTCCTTAATTATTTTATTTTAATAAATAAATAAATTAATAAAAAATTAAATAACCTTACAAACCCTAATTAATTAGTTGCCTTTTTCTATTCCATTCAAACCCTAACTTCTCTCTCCATATTTATCTCTCCTTTAATTTATCTCTCAAAACTGTTCATCTCTAACACAAAAAAAAGAACATTCATCTTCTTCTCTTCTCTTCTCAGCCGATCTCTTATCTCTTTCTCCCTTTCTCTTCTCTCCTTCTCTTCCAATCAACGGCGGCCGCCTCCCAAGACGCACAACCTCCCTTGACGCTGCCTCCCAAGACACGTAGCCTCCTTCCTCGCGACCTCCCTCAATATCGCCTCCTTCATTGTCGCGCCTCCCTCAATGTCGTCTCCTTCATCTCAACCTAGCTCCCTTGACATTGCCTCCCTTGTCACTGCACCTCCCTCATCGCCGCACCTACCTGATGTCGCCGCCCTTCAAAGCTGCAAGCCCAACGTTGTCGAAGCCTCAAGAGCTCAAAAATTTTGTTCATTTTGTTCTCTGATTTTTTTGTTCATATTTTTTTTGTTTGAATATTTTTTATATATATTCTGGACAGCTCTTTGTATGTATTTTTGTTTTTTTTATTTATTTCTGAATGTTGGTGTTAATAAGCTATGTTTTTGTTCTTCTTGTGGTTTTTGGTTTGATGTTAGTGTTGATGTAGGTTTTCTTTTCAGATTGTATGGAATAATTTTTTTAGAATTATGTAAAAATCTGTTTTGGCAAAATGAAAATTAGAAAAACAGTGAGAAAAATATGTAAATATAATTTATTTATTTAATTAACTATGTTTATTAAATTTTATTTTATTAATTAATATAATGAAAATATTAAATAATTTATTTTCTATTTTAAAAAAAAAATAGAATACCCTATGATGACTCTCATGGGGAGACTTTGTAGACATTCAACATCTCCCCTTGGGAGTCATTGTAGGATACTTTTTTCCACCGTACGATGACTCCTAGGGGGAGACATTGAATGTCTACAAAGTCTCCCCATGGGAGTCATCATAGGGCCACTTATATTGGCTCCTTCAACAACGTCTCCCATACGGGGAGACATTGAATGTCTACAATGTCTCCCCCATACAGCCATTAAACTTTTATTTTGTTGTAGTGGCACACTAGCAACCTATTGCTTTTCATACATCATGCAAGCACATGTATAACAGTTCACATACATATACCTATTAAACATAGCCATACAAAATCATACGTAAATCTTACTAATATCATAGCTTAATCCAAAAGTGTACCTAGGAAAGATAAAGGATATTTTTACATACATAATAATGAAACAGATCATTTAGGAGGGTAGAGATAACTGTAATAGGAAAACAAGAGACACATTACCTCACGTACAAATCTCTCTTGTTCCTGCAACATTAGCCATACATATACCATACATACATATCACACATACATATTCTAACATAAATATCTACCGAATTTCCTTACCTTGAAAATGGAGATAAGACAATGGTTGCGCTAAGATCCTTAGAACCACATGCCCAAAGTTCCCTTTAAATCATAAAATTTACATAAACTAGCATTAGAGTCTAAACTAGCATATATATATATATGTATATCTTAAATCAAACTCTATACCTTAATAATCATACCTTAACTTCGTGAATCAATATTGTAGTTCGAACTATGAATGAATCTTGAAACCTTGAAGAATTATGCTCTTTCCCAATTTCTTTGAATAAACTAGAATTTTGACCACTAGGAGCCTTAGGGTTTCAATGTAGAAAAATGTTTAGCAGGGATGTGTGTTTCAGATTTGGTAGAGAATGGAACAAGGGCTAGGGTTCAAAAATGGAAGGCTTAAGGACCTGTTTATAGTTTCCAAGGATAACCTCCAACCTAGTTTCTCTCCCATTAACTCAACTTACTTTCAAATTTTGAATTTTCCCTCAAACCTCTTCTCCTTCTCCTATGCTTCAGCCACCCTATATTTGTGTAATAGATATTTCCTCTTCTAATGCCACACGCCTAAGCTTTGGTGTTCAAAACAAGGTCAAGTACACTTAGTTTGTTTGTTCCTAGTCTACACGCCACCTAGCCTATTCTTCCTCAAATTTAATTGTTTAAATTCTATTCAAGTCTTCCCTCCATAAGCCTACATGCTATAATTTGGGAATTCAAATCAAAGTTGTTCCAACTTAGCTTAAATCTATCAAATTTCATTTCTTAGAAATCTCGTAACTTTAGAACCATCTATAGTAAAATGTGTTGGGGTTTTATGCCATAATTAAAACCTAATTTCTTTGTAATCTCATTTATTATCAATAAAAGAATATAAATGATTTTTTGACTTGGTCAATCACTTTGCTCACATGTTTTATTTTCATGATTATTTGTTTAATATAAACTTCTATTAAATCCCGAGCATATAGCTAATTGTATTTATAGTGACGTAATCACAGTGGAATATAAATATGATTATATGTGCAAATATAAGTTAGTCCTAAGATTAGTCAGTGCACATGATTTACACTGACTTGCCAATCTACGATATGATCTACTTACACATCATAGTGTTATGTTCTTTCCAGAACATTAGTAAAGTAGATAAGATCGGTTGTATATGTTACATTGAACTGGACCGATGTTGACAGTAGATAGGATAAGTAAACATACCGTTGTTATCTATTCTAGTCATATCATATAGTTGACCATAGGTCAATTCAATCTCAATTCTGAGTGGTTAATATTCTAACTAATTGTATTATTTGAGTTCTTTGACTTGTTCATTTGTAGTATCCGAGGTTACCTTTTTCTTAGACCTCTTTATTTTTGTGACTATAGGTTGTCTTACTTTTATTGAATAGATTTAACTTGAGCTGTGGTATTAGAATAAGGTTTATTTTTTTTAAATATTTAGTGGTTATGATTATTATAGTATAGTATAGTTTTATGATATTAGTAGCCTTGTTTGTAGAAAATGGATGATTGCATAAGAATAAATTAATTCTGGTATTAATAAAAAGTGTTATGGATTGAGTCTACATAAAGCCGTAAAGCCCAATTAGATTTTGGGCTTAATAAATTCGAAATCAGCATTAGAGTTTGTTATTTTATGGTTAGTCAAGATATTTGTGTATTAGGTTGTTATTTAGATAATTAAATAGAGTTTTCCTAATTTTAGGGTACTGTAACTTCCGGCCTATTTTTGACCCAGTTATATTATGATTTTGGAAAAATAGTATTTGTAGAAAGTTGTAGATGATTCAATTAGCTTTCTAATGGTATAGCGATTGTCTAAATCGGACTCCTGCAACTCTAGTTATTTTGATTTTACTACAGGTGAGTTTAGAGTTACGAGATTTAGGAAGTTAGAGGTTGAGATATTTTTTTCCAAGGTAGTTTGATGTTAGATTGTTCCTCAATTATTTAATAAAAATATTAATAAGATAATGTAGAGATATTTTCTATAGAAGTTAGGATTCTATTTGATTTAAATTTAAATTTGGATTATAGTTAGAATTGAATTATGATTTTTTCTTTTGAGAGCCGATAAATAGAGCTTATTCCTTCTCTCTCTTTTTTTTTTCATTCACTATTGTTCCTCTTGAGACCCTCATGCTCTCTCTCCCTAACTAAGGTTATCTTTCTTATTGTCAAAACCCTACAAGCAAGCATTTAAGGATCTAGGGTTTTCTTCAAGATCAAGGTTGAGGTATAAGTTAAGTTTCGATTGTGTTTGAGTTTTAGATTTATTAGTTTATATTTTAATAATGGTATTATGTTTATGAAATAGGGTTTTAAGAGGGCTTAGCATATAAAAGACTCAAGTATAGTTTATGTGCACCACACTCAAGATAAGCAAAATTAGGTAGGGTAGATGTTAGATCTACTATTTTATATGGCTAACATTTCAGGTACATGGAAACGGTAAGGGTGGAGCACTAGCGCTCTGTTTTAGGACATGGAGGCATTGTGGTATAATGGATAGTGGAGATGTCCAACCATTATAGCTCTTATTTGTTTCTTTGAATGTCCTGATTTGTTATTTATGTGTTTATGACTATTGTTATGATTACAGGATATAATTTATGATCTACATCTGTGTGTGATTTTTTGTATGACTATGATATATGATAGATTGTGATTTTAAATTCTATTATGATTCTAGAATTGCGTGTGAATCTATTTGTTATAAGACTATAATTGATTTATGTATAATTTATTGTGTATTTTCCTTACTGGGCTTAGAAGCTCATTCCTTTCTTTTATTTTTGCAGATTAAGGTAACCTTAGATGACCAGTGGTGAGCTGATTCTATATAGCAAGACTGGTGTAAATATGTGGGGGCCATATAGCCACATGTTTTTCTTGGGAAATTATAAACTTTATGATTAAATGTTGCGTAGTTTTATTTTTATTTTATTGTAAAGACTATTATTTATTTTTTTCTTACACTCGGGTTATGTTTATTTTAAATTATCAATAAAGAAGGCAACACTTTTTACGATTTATTACGCTTATTTTTCAACATCTTTATTTCTACAATTATAGTCAAAATTTAGGTTGTTACAAGTGGTATCAGAGCCACGATTATACTGGTCCAGAACGTTCTCACATATTCATACAAGTCATAAAAAAAAGGGGTCGTCTCGTTACCAAGTAAGTACCTTGTTTTGTTTATATTATTTATAACCCTAGTAATTGTAGTTTATTTTGATTTCATAATTTTTTTTCTTCAGAATCTAGAACAACGAATCATAATGGGATTAGAGCCATATCTGATATAGAAGATTAGATTTTTAGTTTAGTGGATTTTTTTAAAAAATAATAAAAAAAGAATTTTTAATATAACTTCATTTAGTTTGTTATGGATATATTTTTTTTTTTAAACAAAGTTTTTTTTTTATTTTGTTATTAATTTCAAAATTTTGTATTTTTTTTATATTGTGGATTTTTATGGATTTTTGTAATATTAAAATGGTTTATCAATTTGTTTTGGGCTCAGTTGAAAATGCAAGGCTTAAATTCCTTTCTTATGGGTTAGCCCATTTGCTTTGCATTATTAGGCTGAGCCTAATTGATAAATAACAATTGATAAGGCAAGGGTTGAAATTCTTATCTTTTGGGTCCAAGTAGAAGTTAGGGGGCCATTAGTAGTGGGTACGACATATTGAACTCAGCCCTCCTTCATGAAAGATTCAATCGTTAAGGCCCATTTACCCAAGTTGGACTTAATTGTATTAGGATTAGAGTATATAGATAGATGGACCCTAATAACTCAGCATAATTGGTTAGAATAAGTGTTTGATCCTTAGTTGGTTAGAATAAGTGTTTGATCCTTAGTTTTAGATTTTGGCGTTTGCTCTTTTGACTTTTTTCTTTGTAATGGAACTGGTCCTCCAGTGTCTGCGAGACGAAAAGCTTTACGCTAAGTTTTCGAAGTGCGAATTTTGGCTAGAGAAAGTGAGTTTTTTGGGGCACATAGTGTCGGGAGACGGAATTTCAGTAGATCCCACCAAAATAGAAGCAATTAAATAGTGGAAACCTCCGAAAAATGCCCATGAGGTTAGAAGTTTTCTTGAGTTAGCAGGATATTGCCGAAAATTTGTGGAAGGATTTTCCAAAATAGCCGCACCAATGAATGCCCTCACGCGCAAAAACATCAAATATGAATGCACTAACAAGTGTGAGAAGAGTTTTTAGGAGCTGAAAACAAGATTGACGACTGCCCCAATGCTGACAATCCCTAATGGCACAGAGGGATATACTATTTATAGCGACGCCTCAAGCCGAGGGTTGGGAGCAGTGCTGATGCAACACGGAAAAGTAATTTCTTATGCTTCTCGACAGCTAAAGAATTACGAGAAGAACTATCCCACTCATGACCTGGAGCTTGCAGTAGTGGTATTTGCACTAAAAATATGGAGGCACTACCTGTACGGGATACATTGCGACATCTACACTGATCACAAAAGCCTGAAGTATTTATTCACTTAGAAGGAATTAAATATGAGACAGCGACGATGGTTGGAACTATTTAACGACTATGACTGCGACATTCTGTACCACCCAGGAAAAGCAAACAAGGTGGCAGATGCATTGAGTCGACAACCAAGTGCTTACATGATGACAGTGAAAGAGATTTCACCGCAATTACAAGCCGACCTTGCTACCTGGGATTTAGAGATAATAGTTGGTCAATTGGATAACCTCTCTATTGAGCCTGCTATTATGGAAGCCATAAAAGGTGGGAAGTTAGTCGATCCTTGGGTTCAAGGATTGATGCATGAAGTGAGGAATGAGGGGCGACCAGGATTCCATATCTCCGAAGAT
Organism: Humulus lupulus; assembly: GCF_963169125.1. Lineage (NCBI taxonomy): Eukaryota > Viridiplantae > Streptophyta > Magnoliopsida > Rosales > Cannabaceae > Humulus > Humulus lupulus. Next base: position 227,360,183 of record NC_084796.1, read on the forward strand.
GGAGTATTGGGGTTTAAGGGCAAAATATGTGTTCCGGACGATGACGAGATCAAGAAGCAGATCTTTTTCGAGGGACATAATGCTCCTTATGCCATGCATTCGGGTACCAAAAAAATGTACCAAGACTTGAAGAAGTACTTTTGGTGGCCTGGGATGAAAAAGGAGATGACAGAATATGTGGCACACTGCTTGACTTGTCAGCAGACAAAGGTCGAGCATCAACGGCCAGTCGGATTGTTACAACCCTTAGAAATTCCAGAATGGAAGTGGGAGATGGTCACTATGGACTTTGTTACAGGTCTACCAACCACTCCCAAGGAGCACGATTCCATTTGGGTTATCGTAGATAGGTTTACTAAGTCTGCTCATTTCTTGCCGATCAAGGTAACTGATGGGGCACATAAGTTAGCAGATATTTACATTGTAGAAATAATGAGACTGCATGGTGCACCCAACTCCATCGAATCAGATCACGACGGACATTTTACCTCAAAATTCTGGAATAGAATCCAAACGAGGTTGGGTACTAAACTGAAGTTCAACACTTCTTTCCACCCGCAAACAGACGGTCAAAGCGACCTATGCGCGCGCCCCTGCACCGCCTGTCTCACGCACCCACGCCCCTACACCTGCCAACCCCGCGATCCCATGTCGAGTCACCAGCTGATGCCACACCTCCCAGCCGCTTAACTCCTGCCCGATTGTAGAGTCCAAGAACTTTACTTAGCTAGTTAGATAGTAGTAGCAATAGTAATAGTTGTAGTATTTTTATGACTATGGATTTTGGTTCAGACCGGGATTTAGTTGGACACTCGTAGTAACACTTGTAGATTTTCTAAGTTTAACCTATAGTTTAAGAATATTAATTTTAACCTAAGGTTTGATTAATATGACTGATATTGATGGTGATATTTATTATATTATAAGGTTTAGATAGACCCAATAAGATAGTAACACTTGTCATGTGTATGTTTAATGATAATTAAGTATTTTTGAGGAATAAGTTTATTAAGATCAATATTTGAATATCCTAGGGTCTGTCAGCAGCTTTGAAATCATTAAAGGACTTAGTCAAGGTTGTTTACTCAATTCAAATTAGGCTGAAAAAGTGTAATTACGTGTTTAATATTTCAGCATATGCCGATATATCGCAGCTATAGGGGCGATATATCGCAATACGGGGATACGAAAAACATGTAACTTCGCACGACCAACTCGACGAGCCTCGGGCATATTAGCCCAGGCGATATATCGCCTACTAGGGGCGATATATTGGCTCATGTACCATATTTTTGAATGTTTTTAAAACCGAGCTTAATTTATTCTTTAACCTCTTGATAAGTCCAGCATCTTTCTGACCGAGTCTTCAGCCTCTGCTGAAATAATTCAAATATTTTTCAATTAAAAAGCCATTATTTTATTCAAGTTAAATGAAGATCTTTTCACTCTTGAACTCTATAAATAGGACCTAGTACCCAGCCATTTGTTCATTCATCAAGCTAAGTTCAGAGGCTGCAAGCTGCTAGGTTATTTTTGAGTGCTTAAACACTTGGGTTGGGAATATAAGCTTTAACTTTATAAGCTTAATAAACACTCAGGAAGTAAGGTTCATAGTATTTTTTGGTTCGAGGTGTAGTTCGGTTATAGAAGCATTCAAGGTATTCATTATTCTAGCTCATTTCTGTGTTATTCTTATAGTTTTCTACTCAAAATCCTAACTCTATTCTTTATTCTTGGTTAGGAAATCTAAGATCTTGAACGTAAGATTTTTGGTAAGTATATTCTCAATGGTATAGTTCATCCATTCTTTTCATCCCTTTTTCTTTAGTATACTCACCTTTCTTTGATGGTTTTTAGGAGTGTTCCAAAGTCCCAATCCTGTTCTCATATCCTGTTATATTTGGTAAGGAAAATAGGATAGGAGGATTTGATATGTTATGCTATATGTTATCTTATGATTTATGTGTTATGTTATATGTTATCTTATGATTTATGTGTTATGTATGTTGTAGACTTGGGCATATGACTTGTATAACTAACAAGCCCCAATAAATTTATGGGCATATGACTTGCTTAGCCAGCAAGCCCCACAAATCTAATGGGCATATGACTTGTTTAGTTTACGAGCCCCAAGTAATAATGGCCATTATAGTATATGTGACATATGTTTATGATATGTTTTAATATATGCTGCGGTGTCAATTTTATGTATATGATTTATGTGTTAGATTTTTCTTGCTGGGCATTAGGCTCATTCCTTTATGTTTATATGTGCACGAAAATAGCTATGGTGGTGGAAAGGTTCTTGGCAGCTTGGGGGTTCTGTATTGAGGCAGAATGGAAATGGATGGATTGAGCGTTAGGTTCGAGGATGAAGTCGCTTCTTAGTCTTTTAAAAACTATGCTTTATATGTATTTTCCGCACTTTATTTTGTAATCCATTTTAAAGTTATGTTATGTTTTTCTTTTAAAAAACAATGGGATCCCGTATCCTACTTTAAATTTTAGGTAGTTTAACATTTGTCCTACAAGTTTTAAATGAAGTTATGATTATTTCACTTGTGAATTTTATGAAAGATTAGTGTCTATGTATAGTAGTCATTAATGGTCCAAAGTCTAGAGTAGTTGGGTCATTACACCCATGCCGAGCCTCATGTTTAAACATTGTTTTCATGTTATAACACTGAAAGCCCAGTAGCACGTGATTTCTATTTTCAGCACATGTCTTGCTTAGCTTGTTTTCTATTTTTAGCCCTAGCACATATATTCGTTTGTTTCGTTTTTCCCTAACCTTTTTTAGCAGCTAAAAAGTGTCTTCTCCAAGAAACACTCTCTGTAAAAGGTCTGAAGCTCTTGATGTCTTCATTGTTCATTGCCCATGGCATTTTGGTGATTCCTCACCATTTATCTCAAGTTTTTTGGTGAAAACCTTGAAGGGATTTCTAGATAAGTCTCAAGGGGAGCTTGAGCAGTAGCTGGAGGGAGTCCAGCAATGTTCAAAACTAGTGGGAGGCTGGTTGCTTGAAGACTTTCGCAAAATAGGGAGTTGATTGTTGATTGTAAACCAAATTAAAAGGGAGTTTTAATTTGTGTTTTGTTGTTTGTATTTGTAATAACTCTGATTATTTTAGTAAATTTGCTTCACCTCAGGACTAGGTCCCATGGAGTAGGTTGTGAGAAATCATGGTTGAACCATGTAAAAATGATTGTGTCATTTTCATTACTTTTGCACTTGATTACTTTTCAAATCTGATTTTAATTTGATAAATTAATTGAAAAATTGGCTGAGTAGTTGAGTAGCAGTAGTTAACTAACTTTCAATCGGTATAAGAGCTTGTGTATTGATCCTTGCTTGTCTTTAGTTAGTTTATTTACTTCTACTCTAGTTATCGTGTGAGTTGGTACCTTAGGGGCTGTGTGAGTGTGTTATATTTGCTACTGTGTTTTGCATTTTCTTGGTGTTTTTTTGCTGCTGTGTTTGTATTGATGGGTTGCTTCAAAGAAGGCGGGTCTACTACTAGACCCCCCATGCTTGATGGAACCAACTATTCTTGTTGGAAAGCTCGAATGAGAGCTTTTCTCAAAGCTATGGATGAGCGTGTTTGGAGTGTCGTGGTTGATAGCTGGACTCCACCTACCATCAAGGATGATGAGGATACTAAATAAAAGCCCGTGTCGGAATGGACTATGACTGAGATTGAAAAGGCTAATTGGAACTCTAAAGGAGTTCATGCTATATTTAATGCAGTTTCTGTGAGTCAAATGAAGGCTATAGCAAATTGTGAAATAGCCAAGGATGCGTGGGATAAGATGCAAACTAAAAATGAAGGAACAAAAAATGTCAAAAAATCTAGATTGAGATAAAATTAACTATGAGAGATGATGAGTCTATCACTGAATTTCATTCTAGATTATGTGATATTACTAATGAATCTTTTGCTCTAGGTGAAGCTTATTCGGACTCCAAGCTTGTAAGGAAGGTGCTCAGAGCTCTCCCTAGGAAGTTCAAGTCAAAAGTTACTTCCATTGAGGAATGCCATTATGTTGATACCCTTAATCTGGATGAGCTGGTTGGATCATTGCAGAACTATTAACTCACTATGAAAAGGTGGTCTAAAGAAAAGAAAGAAAAAAGAGTTTCTAGTGGAGTTGTTTTGTCTCACAAAGTTGTCGAAAATATTTTTGTGGGAGATTCTCTTGACAATTTAGATGAGGAGAAGGTTGCACTGCTCACCAAAAATTACACTAAGTTTCTGAGGAACAATATAAAAAAAGGCAGCAATTAGTTCAGAGAAAACTCAAGAAAACCACCAAATTTTCCTCGAAAGACTACTCATATGGGAGAAAAGAGAAATCCAAAGGGTATTCAATGTCGTGAGTGTGAAGGCTTCGGGCATATACTGGCTGAGTGTGCAAACACTTTGAAGAAAAAGGGGAGAGCTCTAGCAGCAACCTGGAGTGACAATGAAGATGATCAAAAAGCTGCAGAAGAGGATAGTTCAGATTTGGAAGAAAACTTTGTTGCTTTCACTGTTAAGACATCAAAAACACCATGTTCAGACACTGACTCAGATGGAGTGTGTAGTGATGAAGATGACTTGGACCAGCAAACTGCATATGAACAAATGTACAATCAATGGGTTAGCGTGATAAAGAAAGCTAAAAGTCTGGAGATTAAAGTGGGAGAACTCGAAGAAGAAAGGAGAAACTTGTTCGAAAAAGTTGATTTTCTTACTTTGGACATTGAAGAGAAGAGGGTTGCTCTAGAAGAAATGCAAGAAAAGCTGGACTGTGCTAATAAAACCATTGAGACATACACTGTTGGTCAAGATTTATTTGACAACATGATGGGAATTGGTCAGTTTGCTAGAGAGAAACGTGGAGTTGGTTTCAATCAACCATTGGCTATCAAAAAGAAAGATCTCCCAAGTTCATCTCAAAAAGTACCTCCCATTAGCCCTTCATTTCTTGCTACTTCTAAAAATTCTCTAGCCATAGCAAAATTTATTCCTATATGCCATTTCTGTGGAAAAAAAGGTCATATTCATCCAAGATGTTACAAGTTTAATTTCTACTTGTCTCGTCTTATAAACATCTCTAAAGATAAGGCTCAAGTCTCTCTTGTTGGAAGAAAACATTGGAGACCAAAAAATGCTCATACTAAAGGCTCTTGTGGTTCATACTTCTCTACTGGGTTGTAACAGTGACCAGTGGTACTTTGACAGCGGGTGTTCTCTCCACATGACCGGAAACAAGCTTCTTCTTACTAATCTTTTGTCTTATGTTGAGGCATATGTCACCTTTGGTGATGGGAGCAAAGGTCGAATCATGGGAAAAGGGAAGTTGCATCTACATGGTTTACGTCCTCTGGAAAATGTACTCTATGTTGAAAGTTTGAAGGCTAACTTGATAAATGTTAGTCAAATTTGTGACGAAGGGTGCACGGTTCTTTTCTCCAAGACTGACTGCACTGTTGTTTCAACATCTAGAATCCATGTCTTAACAAGGATTAGATCTAATGATAATTGTTATCTCTTGAGCACCAACTTAGTGTGCAATGCGGAAAAGATGGATGAAACTGAACTGTGGCACTACAAGTTAGGTCATCTGAATTATAGAGATCTCAGTAAACTTGTGAAATTAAAAGCGGTTAGAGGTGTTCCAAACTTGGCTCCTTTGAAAGAAAAAGTGTGTGGTCTTTGTCAACTTGGTAAACAAGTCAAAAGTAGTCATCCTCCCTTGAAATTTCTAGTTACTTCCCAAGCTTTAGAGCCGCTTCATGTTGATTTGATGGGTCCTATGCAAACGGAAAGTCTGAGTGGAAAAAGATATGTTATGGTGTGCGTGGATGATTACACTAGATTCTCTTGGGTTAGATTTCTTAGAGAAAAATCTGACTCTTTTGAAAATTTCAAGGGACTGTCCCTCTCTTTGCAAGCTGAAAAGGGTGAAAAGGTTAAGAAAGTGATTCGTCTTAGAAGTGACCATGGCAAGGAATTTGAGAACAACATCTTTGCTAATTTTTGCAACCAAGAAGGGATAGCTCATGAGTTCTCAGCGCTAAAAACTCCTCAACAGAATGGGGTTGTGGAAAGGAAAAATCGGACTCTTCAAGAGATGGCTCAGGTTATGTTAAATGCCAAGAAATTATCCAAGAGACTTTGGGCTGAAGCGGTGAATACAACTTGCTACATTAGCAATAGACTGCATCTTCATACTGGTACTAAACAAACCTCTTATAAATTGTGGAAAGGCAGAACACCAAATTTGGCTTATCTTCATGTGTTTGGCTGCAAGTGCTTCATTCTCAATGATAGAGAAAATCTTGGTAAGTTTGATGCCAAGAGTGATGAAGGAGTGTTTTTGGGGTACTCTACAAACAGTCGTGCCTATAGAATATACAACATGAGAACCCAAGCTGTCATGGAATCCATCAATGTTGTGTTTAGTGACTTTGAAGACTTTGCTAGTTACTCAGAAGAAGAAGAAATCCACACTCTTGTTAACACATCTATTCTGCCTGTTGCATCACGAACTACAGATGAACCAAGTGGATCTAAAATTGAGGAGATTGATGCTACCACTGAAACTTCTGAGGCTTCTGATGTGTCTTCCATTCCAGAAAATATTGCTTCCTCTGATTTAAAAATTCATCAGAAGAAGGGACCACCCACATGGATACCCAAAGTTCATCCTCTATCATCCATTGTAGGCAATCCAAATGAGGTGATGGTGACTAGAAAGAAACTAGCAAACGAAATTGCTAATGCTTGTTATCTTTCTTCAGTGGAGCCTAAATCAGTTAAGGACACCCTTAAAGATGAGAACTGGATATCTGCCATGCAAGATGAACTTCATCAATTTGAGAGAAATGAAGTATGGACTCTTGTTCCTTGTCCTTTGGGTGCTAACATCATTGGCACTGAGTGGATATTTAGAAATAAGACTGATGAAGTGGGAAATATGGTGCACACCAAGGCCAAATTAGTCACTTAAGGGTATACTCAGATTGAGGGAGTATACTTTGAGGAAACATTTGCTCCGGTGGCTAGATTGGAATCCGTAAGACTCTTGTTGGCTGTGGCGTGTTACATGAAGTTCAAGTTGTATCAAATGGATGTCAAGAGTGCTTTCTTGAATGTCATCCTCGTGGAAGAGGCTTATGTGTCGCAACCTCCTAGATTTGAGGACCCTCATCATGGAGATCATGTCTACAAACTGAACAAGGCATTGTATGGGCTTAAGCAAGCCCCTCGAGCATGGTATGATCGTCTTACATCTTACTTGCTTGATAATGGGTATACTAGAGGTAATGCTGATCAAACTTTGTTTATTAAACCTCTGAATCCCGGTATTGTTTGTGCCCAAATCTATGTAGATGACATAGTTTTTGGATCCACTTGTGAGGCACACACTCACTCCTTTGTTCAACTAATGACAAAGGAATTTGAAATGAGCATGGCTGGTAAACTAAGTTACTTTCTTAGTTTACAAATCAAACAACTCTATAATGGAATTTTCTTCTCTCAATCTAAATATGCCAAAAATATGCTCAAAAAGTTTGGTTTAGAAAATGCAAAACATGCTCGCACTCTTATGGGCACCACTGCCAAATTAATTAGAGACGAAACAGGTAAAAATGTTGATGCAACACTGTATAGAAGTATGATAGGCAGTTTACTCTACATTACTGCTAGTCGTCCTGATATTTGTTTCAGTGTTGGGGTTTGTGCTAGATATCATTCTGCCCCCACCGAACTGCATCTAAATGCTGTAAAAAGAATTTTAAAATACCTGGTTGGTACCACTGACTTTGGTCTTTGGTACTCTTGTGCTACTAATCTTTCTTTGGTGGGATTTAGTGACTCAGATTGGGCAGGTAACCTTGATGATCGGGAAAGCACTTCAGGTGGTTGTTTTTATGTGGGGAACAACCTGGTCTCTTGGCACAGCAAAAAGCAAAACTCCATCTCACTTTCCACTGCTGAAGTTGCACTCAACTTCTTTGGTTGAAACAAATGTTGTGTGAATATGGCTTCTGTCTTAACACCCTGACCATCTATTGCGACAATACCAGTTCCATCAATCTCTCTAAAAACCCTGTCCAACATTCTCGTACCAAGCACATTGATATCTGCCACCACTTCCTTCGTGAGTTAGTTGAGTCCAAACTTATTGTCTTATCCCATGTTGCATCTGAAAGTAAACTTGCCGATTTGTTTACAAAGGCTTTGAGTTCCCAAACTTTTGTTACTTGAGAAAGTCAATAGGAGTTTGTATGATTGAGTGATCACATGTGGCATTTGAAAATAAGCAATATAGGTTGAGATTTCATCTTCTGACTTGACTATCTGCATGTGTGAGTCTTTCTTCGACTTGCTTTCACAGTCATATGTCTTGAAGTGATGTAGGCTTGCTTATGCTCAGTAGTAGTCTTACTTGATGCTTGTCTTCTCAGCCTTGGTTATTGCATTGAATTTTCTCCCCTATTAGAGATGCCTTATGTTTTAGTGTGAAAGCTACCATTGGGTCACTTTGCTCTGTGTAGTTTGCTCCTTCACTTAGGACTATGTGCCCATGGAGAGGACTACCTATATGCTTGGCTCTCTAATTGGTAATTGTTGAGGGGATTTCAAAAAAAAAAAACAACAAAAACAAAAACAAAAAAAATCAAAGAAAGGGAAAATATACAAAAATTAATAGTTTTTGAGGGAGAGGTTGCTTGGTACTTCTATAGCAGGCAGCTCATGAGGACACTTCACACACAAATGGAGATTGACTTTCTCTGCATCTGTCTTGCTGAGATTGACATTGTGTCTTCCTAAGACTCGCTTTTGCATCTGTCAGGTCTATGTTACAACATGCTATATGTCTATTTCAACAATGTGTAGAAAGTCTTTGATTTTGCTTTGTGTCTTTTTAGTTGATGTTTATCTGTGTTTATATTGTGTTTAGTTTCATACTATTTGTTCTCTCTTAAATATTTTAAATTTTGTATGTTCTCTAGTGTCCAAGCAGTTTTATTTTTTATAATATATATATAATATAAAAAAATCAAATCAAAAAGTAAAAAAAAAATTAAATAAATATAAACAAAAATTTCAAAAATATATATCTCTTAAGAGTCTTTGTTTTTGTCGCTCTTGTCCTTTCTTTGTCATTTTTTTTTATAAATAAATTTTTTTCAAAACAAAAAAAATCAACAATTTTATTTGTCTCAGTTTTTTTTTCCTCTCCCAAGCTCGTCCCTTTCCTTTCTTCTCCACTCCTGAAGACTCGTTCAAGGAAGCTCCATCATCTCAGGGGGAGCACGCCCATAGTCCCACTGCCACTGGTTCTTGGCCTGCTGACACCCAGTTCCGTACCTCCTGTTGTTACCCCTTAGGGGGAGTTTGTTGTACAGTTAGGCACCCTCAAGTGTCGCAAGAAGAAGAGGCAACCTTCTTCCTCCAAGTAGTTGTGGTTCAGCTTTGGCATGCTCTCTGAACATTAAGGGGGAGTTTCTTTAGATTCTCTTTAGTTATCTAACATTGTTTGTCGTCTTTTTAGCTGAGTTTGAACTATTTTTACTACCTTCTACTTTTGATTTTTCTCTGTTAGTATCTGATTGTATTTTGAGTAGGTGGTTTTGTTATTGGTATCCTAATACAACAATTTATCCAATTTAGTTGTTGTTGTTATCAAATCTGTCTTCTGTTAGTTATTGTGAGCTTTATGTGCTAAAAGTATAAATCAGTTCACTGTTCATATGCATGTCAAAGGAAGAGTTTGTAAGTGTTATTTTTGTCATGCATTGTTTTTCATGTTTAAACATTGTTTTCATGTTATAACACTGAAAGCCCAGTAGCACGTGATTTCTATTTTCAGCACATGTCTTGCTTAGCTTGTTTTCTATTTTTAGCCCTAGCATATATATTCGTTTGTTTCGTTTTTCCCTTACCTTTTTTAGCAGCTAACACTACAACAATTAATGTTAGTTGCGGAGTAGCTATTAGCGGCGGGTACAGTCCGCCACTATTATACAGGGTATTAGCGGCGGACTGCCCATTATTAGCGACGGGTAGTCCGCCGTTAATACAATAGATGAAAATGCCCGGGAAACAAACGGTTTATTTTTTAAAGTGTTATTAGCGGCGGATAATCACCTTTTTTTAGAGGCGGATATCCGCCGCTAATAGTATTAGCGACGGAGTATATCATTTATTAGCGGCGGAGTCTCCGCCGCTAATACAATTATTAGCGACGGGCTATAGTAATAGCAGCGGTCCCCCGCCGCTAATGATTATGTAGAGGTTAAAAATTGCACCGCACCTTTCTTCTTCGCGTCTGTTCTCTTCTCCTGCCTTCGCACAGCTTCTCCGCACCGCACCGAGCAGGTTCGTACCAGATCTCTCTCACTTTTCAACTCCATTTCTCTTTCTCTATTCCGCCTCTTAAACTATACATTGAGAGTATTCTAACAATCTATTTCATTGCAGACCGAGAAGGCGTTTCTTAAGCAACCCAAGGTGTTTCTAAGGTATATTGTAGAACAGAAAGAAATATTTTTCGTCTATATTTATGTATTCAAGTTTGTACATTTATATTTTAGTTTTTTTTTATATAATCAATATTTCAGCTCCAAGAAATCTTCCAAGGGGAAGAGACCTGGAAAGGGAGGGAATCGTTTCTGGAAGAGCGTTGGATTGGGTTTTAAGACCCCCAGGTAAGCCATTGATGGTATTCTTTCTCTGTACACATTCATAATTAAATATGTAAATGTGCTTACTTGTTTTTCTTTCGGCATATATTTTGTTTAAATCTGTATTTAGTGTTTACTTCTTTTTCCGTCGGCATATATAAGCTTAAATGTTATTCTCTTTATGTATATTCCCTTTTATAATTTGTCTAAATAGTGCAAGTTGTAAAATGGTTTAGCAGTGACTTTTGTATTCTCTGTTTTGGCAGTGACTTTGGTTTTGGCAGTGACTTTGGTTTTGGTTTTGGTTTTGGTTTTGGTTTTGTCAGTGAATTTTGTGATTAGTCTTGATGGCTATCATTTTCGGATTACACTTGGTGTCATTGTCAGAGGTATTTTTTTATGATATATGTTGATATCGATATTTTGGACTACTCTCATTGATGTATTTTGATTTTAGATTTTATATTTGGTACTTTGTTGCTGAATTGTTGTTACTTGTTAGTATTTTTTAATGATGAATATGTCATTTTGCATTATGTGGACAATTCTCTGTTTTGGCTTTGTGTTCCTAGTCTCTCTTTAATTGAAATAATTTTTTTAATGCTCATAATGCTCTATGTTTGTTTGGATTTATTCAAAATTTAGAAGGCTTCTTTACAAAAACAATGTCACATATTTCTAAAACATTTTTTTTTAATTTGGTATTTTATTTACCTCATTTCAAAATCGAAAAAAATTTATGTCACATTTCTTGTGGTTAATGTTTAAAGTCCATCATTATTAAAAAAAAAAAAAATTTTGCTTTTGAAATAAAAACTTTAGCAAAAAGACTAATATTTGGGAGGATTGACACAAAGATTTTAGATTTTGTCCCCTACTACCTGAAAAAAAAAACTCTTTGCATTGAACATGTTTCACAAAAATATAACAATAATTAATTTGTAAAATTATTATAATTATAATTTGTAAAAATAGAACAAAAAAATTAATTAGAAGTTAATTTATTTTCTCTGTCCCGGTATGCTTGTGATTGATGGTTGTTGACTATAACCATCAATTACAGGGATATCGGCACAGAAATGATAAGTTTAAAATATTATTAATAAAATAATGAATAATAAATATTAATAAAATTTATCTAATTATTTAAAAAAAATAAATTAGTCTGAAAGTCAAATAATAATTCATTTGTAAAATTATTATTATTATAACAAATTAAAAAAATTATGAATAAATAATAATTTATTTTTAATTATTTTTTATTAATTTAATTAATTAAATAATAAAAGTTTGATATAATATTATCTAATTAAATTATATAATTTAATTTGTTTATTGAATAATATTATCTAATATTAAATAGTTATAAATTACATGAATATAGAAATTGATAATAATATTTAATAAAAGTATAAAAAATTAAGAATAAATAATTATATAAATAATAAGATATGTCATAATTATGCAATCTGATCAACCTGCTGCTTATGTTGGAGCTGATGAAGATGGTGACGACGAAGTTGATATGTCAGAACATGAGGACGTTGCAGATGCAGAAGATGAATTGGTTGTTGAACTTTGTGAAGATGAAAATGTGTCTCCAATTACTGATGGAAATGATAATGATTACTCTGTTTAGTTTTTTTCTATTTGTGTAACATAACTATGTATTTAAATATAATGAAGTGTTTTTTTGTAATTATAATATAAGATATTTGAGCTTTGTGAAGATGAAAATGTATCTCCGATTACTGATGGAAATGATAGTGATTACTCTGTTTATTTTTTTCTATTTGTGTAACAGAACTATATATTTAAATATAATGAAGTTTTTTTTTGTAATTATTTTTATTATGAATTCAATGTGATATAATTCTATTTAATGCTAATTACTAACTAATAAATTTTAAACTGAAGTATAATGTCAGCTGATATAGCTACTTATCATGGCGGAGATGGTGGGGGTCAAGACCCGCCAGATCCTTCTAGGGTACCAACATCTTGCGAGTCGGGTTAAATATTGGATATCAAAATTATTTTTAGAAATTATATTGTTAGATAAATATAACATCAATACTAATACTGATTATTGTTAATAAATTTTAAAGCCCCGTCGACGAGAAGAAAAGGTCGTGGCCCTGCTAGTAATAATGTTCTTGAAGAACGAAGGAAAAAAGCTGGGAAACCATTGGATCTAGAGTTTGATCCTGTGACCAACAAAGTGGTTGGGCAGGAGGATCAAGCTTTTATTCGCATGTTGGGAACTCTAGTTTCCATGTTGTGTCCGGGGCATTATTTGGATTTTGCTGATGTACCTCAACAGTTTAAGGATCAAGTGCTTGACCGTATGAGGGTAAAGAAATTACAAATCTTGTACTTTTCATTATTTAATTCCATTATTTACAAGTTATCTAATATTTTTTTTCCTAATGCAGTATTACTATAATATAGACGGTCATCCACAACGTGATTCAGTTCTGGCAACTCTCAACAAGGAGATGGGGGAAAGATATCGCGAGAGAAAGAACTATAGACATAGACACTTCAAAAATCATTATGCTGGACCAGAAGATTTGGAGAATGTCCTCTCTAAGCCACCTAACCATTGCATTAAGGAGGCTTGGCAGCTTATTTGTGAAATGTTTTTTAGCGAAAGATTTTTGGCTCGTTCCGCTAAAAATCAAGCAAACAGAAGACAAATGAAGTATGTAACAACACAAGGCACAAAGTCGTTGGCAGCTAAGCGTCACGAATATGTAAGTGAAGATGTTAATTTAATTTTATAAAATAACACATTCTGAAACATTTTGTTTACATTTGTATAGGAGAACCCGGATGCGCATGTTGTTGATACTTGGAGGGATGCTCATATGAGAAAATCGACAAAATCTTTTGTCAATGAGGCAGCTCAACAAGATTATGTAAGTGAATAGTATTGTTTTCTTGTTTCTAATGTTTATAATGTTTCTAATTTTTGTTTATAATGTTATCTTTATACAGGAAAAAATGGCGGCTGAGGTTGAGAGGTCACAGAATGAGAGGCAAAGTCAACAGCAGAGTGAGGCATCTCTAAATGTATCTGGTGTTGATTCGTCCCCGGTCGATCAATACGAGATACTAAGTAAAGTACTCGGGGAGAGATCTGACTACCAAAGAGGAGTGGGTTATAGGGCGAAAGGGAAGGCAAAAAAGACATCATCTAGCTCTACAGATCAAAGTCAATCCCAAGCAAATACTGCTGCTTCGCCTAATGAAGATATGAGAGTTATGGCTTTGCTGGTGAAGGCAATTCGTGAGACGTTTGAGACTTCGACAACTGTGCATCCCAGTAAACTGTATAACCCAATGTTTGACAGTTTTCTGCAGAGGCATTTGCCACAACAATCCGAAGGTGGTTCGTCTTCTCAGTCTCCGTCACAACAGTATCAGCCTCCGTCACAGCAGTATCAGCCTCCTTCACATCAGCAGTATCAGCCTCCTTCACAGCAGCAGTTCCAGCCTCCTTCACAGTATCCGCCGCAGCAGCTGTACCAGCCTCATCCAATGTATCCGCCACATATGTCGTCGCAACAACCTCCTCAGTATCAAAACCAATACATTTTTGGACCCCATTCTCAGTCTCCTCCACAATATTTTAGTTTTACCGATTTTCCAGGAGGATCGATGCAGCCTCCGCCACAACCACAGTCTCGAGATCTGTTTGGGGACCTCACGCTCGGACGATCATCACAACCACCATATATTCCTTCACCGCCACCGCCACCGCCACCGCCATCGTCCTCACAGCCAGACCAAAATGTTGAAGATGAGGACAATTTCAATATTAATCTTAATGACTTTCTTTAGTTATTAGTTTATATATTTGGACTGAATTAATACTTTATTTATTTTTAATGTATTTATTTTTAATGACTATAGTGATATTTACTAGGTTGATAAATATTAAAACTATTTATATTAATTTTAATGTTAGTTATGTTTTAAATTAATTAAATGTTTATTTTTATTAAATTATATTATAAATTATTTTTAAAAATAATTTAATTTAATAAATATTAATTTATTTAAAATTTAATTTAAAAAAAATTATAAATACAATAATAGCGGCGGACCCCGCGGCTAATATTAATGCCTCGGACATATTTATTAGCGGCGGGTTCCGTCGCTAATGTCCGCTGCTAATAATTGCTTATTAGCGGCGGGTGTGTCAGTCCGCTGCTAATAATCATTATTAGCGACACATTTTTAGGCGCGGAATATTAGCGGCGGAGGCCCGTCGCTAAAGTGTATTAGCGGTGGACGTGGCATTTATCAGCGGTGGAGTCCCCCGCCGCTAATAATGACATTTGTTGTAGTGTAAAAAGTGTCTTCTCCAAGAAACACTCTCTGTAAAAGGTCTGAAGCTCTTGATGCTTCATTGTTCATTGCCCATGGCGTTTTGGTGATTCATCACCATTTATCTCAAGTTTTCTGGTGTAAACCTTGAAGGGATTTCAAGATAAGTCTCAAGGGGAGCTTGAGCAGTAGCTGGAGGGAGTCCAGCAACGTTCAAAACCAGTGGGAGGCTGGTTGCTTGAAGACTTTCGCAAAATAGGGAGTTGTTTGTTGATTGTAAACCAAATTAGAATGGAGTTTTAATTTGTGTTTTTTTGTTTGTATTTGTAATAACTCTGATTATTTTAGTGAATTTTCTTCACCTCTAGACTAGGTCCCATGGAGTAAGTTGTGAGAAATCATGGCTGAACCATGTAAAAATGATTGTGTCATTTTCATTACTTTTGCACTTGATTACTTTTCAAATTTGATTTTAATTTGATAAATTGATTGAAAAATTGGCTGAGTGGTTGAGTAGCAGTAGTTAACTAACTTTCAATATAAATCACCAAATAATTAAGAATGTTACTCTATGGACAATATCATTTTAGCTATCAATTTGAAAGTTTGTTGCTACCAAATTTTACTAGCAAAATAATATTACTAATCCTTCTATTATTAAATTAAAGTAATTTGCTACCAAACTTTGGTAGCAAAGCAATGTTTAGGGGACATGTAAATCAATCATTTTGCTACTAGATATAAATATATTTTTGCTACTAAAAATTTGGTAACAAATAAAGAATAATTGCTACCGAATATTTTAGTGGCTAAAAGCTTTTAGCGACAGGGAATTAGCTACAAAGTAGCTGCTTATAATTTTTGTAGCAGAAAATATATTAGCTACCAAAAATAAATTATTTGCTACCAATTTCTTTGGAACTAAAAAAGTATTTTTTTTGTAGTGTCTCATGTATACTACTATTTTATATGTACTATTTAATATTTATTTATTTGTTGCAAAGTCGAATGAATACACCTGCAACTCCCCTTTCTCTGTCGACGTGTTCACATTGAGAAAATTTTTATATCTTCATATTACATACAATACATATGTTACAGTAAGTACCTTATATATATATATATATATATATACAAAAAATGCATTTGGACATATTAAAGTGACGATCAACTTTCTGTCATTCCATCTGTAGAATTGCTCTGTATTTTAAAACTAAAAGAGAGTACCACACACTCTTCTTTTCTTTTTTTTTTTGGAAAGTAAGTATGTATTATATTGCTCAAAACCAATTCCAAATTACAACTTACAGCCAAGACCAATTAATTACAAGCTCTATTTAAAGCCTCCACACAATCTTTATCTATCCTAATCAAAGACTTTGTATTCATGTATTGTATTCTATTACAAACATTATAAGCTATGTGTTTAACTATAACTTTGACCATCGGAAGTTTATGGTCCCAAACAACACTATTTCTACTCTCCCAAATGGAATAAAGCGTGGCTGCCAACACACTTGTAAAAACTCTTCTTCTCCCTTTTGAAATCTTTTGCTTTTTGAGGCTAGTGATCATAGAATTAAGGCTGCTCCTCTTCACATTCCAACCAATCCATTTGGTAATTTCCATCAAGACTTTCTTGCTAAAACAGCAAGAGAAAAAAAGATGACTATGGGATTCATCTTCTTCGTCACACAAGGAACAAGCTTTATTAACCTCTATGCCAAATCGAGATAACCTATCATTAGTTGGGAGTCTTTGCTTCTATGCAAGCCAAATAATGATCCTATGTTTAGGAATACAAAATCTATCCCAAAACAACTTATATTTCCACTTTTCAAGAGGGGGCTGCTGCATTTTTTGATACAGATCTGCTATAGAAAATTGATATAGCTGAAAACCCGTCTAATCAAAAAACCCTTTCAGCTTCTCCTTCACTTGAATAATCCTTTTCCAATACCAACTTGTGTCAAGAGGGACATCATAGCCCCACCAATTTTGGTCCTTACTATAAACCAAGTTCACCCACTTCACCCAAATGTTATCTTTCTTGGAAGAGAGGGCCCAAACATGCTTCCCTACAGCACAAAGATTCCACAGAGCAATATCTTTAAAGCCCAATCCACCATCATTTTTCGGCAAACACATTTCAGCCCAAGCCACTTTACTCGGACCATTAAACTCTTCTTTCCCTTTCCAAAGAAAAGCTCGACAAATATGATTAATTTGTTGAACTACTGCTTTCAGAAGAATGACTATTTGAGACCAGTAATTATTTATTGTGAGGAGAACCGAGTTGATCAAAGTAATTCTGCCAGCATAAGACAAGTTTCTACTACTCCACACACGAATTCGACTTGTCATTTTATCCACTAGACTTTCACAATCAGCTTTGCTTATTTTCCTATAGCAGATTTTCATCCCTAGGTATTTATAAGGCAGCCTACTACAATTAAAACCAAAAATATCAACAATTCTTTGAAGAGAATTAGATTCCATACCTGCTCCAAAAAAATCAGATTTCCCCACATTTGCCCGAAGCCCTGAAGTTTTTGAGAAAATGTTAAACCCTCTTAACAAGAGAGTGGCTGATTTGTAATCTCCTTTGCAAAAAAGTAAGAGGTCGTCCGCAAAGCATAAGTGATTGAGTTTTAATTCCTTACACCTCGGGTGAAAACGGAAATCAGCATCCTCAGCAACTTTAGCAAGAATTCGAGATAGGTACTCCATCCCAATGACAAACAAAAGAGGCGACAACGGGTCTCCTTGTCTAAGCCCCCGTTGAGATGGAAAGAAGCCATTTAAGGACCCATTCACCATTAGGGAGAATCTAGGGGTGGTAACATACCATGATTAGCTTGACAAACTTTGCCGGAAAATTTAAAGCCTCAAGCATTTCTCGAATAAAATCCCACTCTATAGTGCCATAGGCTTTTTGAAGATCAATCTTGAATAAGCAGGCAGATTTAGCCCCTCTTCTATCATACCCTTTAACCATGTCTTGACAAACCATGATGTTGTGATAGATTTGGCGACCTTTAACAAAACCACTTTGGTTCTCGGAAATAATGTCTGGAAGAATCTCCCTTAGCCGATTGGATATCATTTTAGTAGCAATTTTATAGACCGCATTGCAGCAAGAAATTGGTCTAAAATCTCCAACCGAGCTAGGACATTTAGTCTTCGGAACTAAAGTGATTGTTGTGGTGTTGATCTCCTTTAGCAGCCTCCCTGTGTGAAGAGAGGAAAGGACAGCTTCAACAAGATCCTTCCCAGTAATATCCCAAGTGGTTTTAAAAAAACCACTAATATAACCATCCGGACCAGGCACTTTCTCATTAGGAATAGAGAACAAAGCTTTCTTGACATCCTCAATCTTATAATTCTGCACCAACCAACTAGCTTGAGTTCCAGAAACAGTAGGCCCAACTCGCACTAAGTGCTTATGGACTCTTTTCCTCCCATGCAGTTTAGAACCCAAAAGTTTTCCATAAAAGTCAATGAAAGCGTTAACAATATCCTGCTGGTTATCCACCCACTTCCCCTCACCATTTTGGATGGAATAAATGGTATTTTGCAGTCTCCTTTGCCTAATACTAGCATGAAAAAATTTGGTGTTATCATCACCATAATTTATCCAAGCTAGCTTAACTTTTTGACTTAGAAGCTGCATGTAATTTTTGTGAATTTCCCCATAGCTTTTCCTGGCACCAATTTCCTTTTCAATTATCTCCACATTATTCGGCTGAGATCTAAGGGCAATCTACATTTCAATCATTTTTTTATAAGCTGCTGCATCTTGACTAGCCACATCCCCTTTGCTCAAAGAGTTCATATCCTTAAAACAATTCTCCAACCTCTTTAAATTATCAACAAGATGAAACATAGGAGTCCCATGCTTTGAAGTTCTCCATCCTGTCAATATGGTGTCTTGAAAAGAGTCCGAAATTTTCAAATAATCGAAGTACCGAAACAGCTTTTTGGTGTTCTTGTTACCTGGGTGTATAGCAAGTATAGCAGGAGAGTGGTCAAAGTCTCCTTCAGGCAAAAATGTTGTTTCAGCCGTGGGGTAAGTGTCAAACCAATCTTCATTCGCGAACACTCGGTCAAGCTTTGCATACGCACGATCCTTTCCTTCTTGTTTATTGGTCCAAGTAAACAAAATTCCATTGTATTTAACATCCTCAAGACTACAATCATCAACACATCTCTGAAAAGGCACCATCTCACTCATATTTCCCTTATAGTCGAGTCTCTCATCCATAGCAAAAACAGAGTTGAAATCCCCACATACTAACCAAGGACTTTTAGGACCATTAGCAATGGCGCCTAAATCATTCCATAACTTTTGTCTCCCTTTGCTATCGTTAAGAGCATAAACAATAGTAAGGGCAATTTTATTCCCATTCCGAGGACAAACATAACAATGTAAGAGTTGGCTCGACCCCTCCCTAATATCCACTTCAAAACAATTAGGCTTCCAAGCTAACACAATTCTACCATTACGATGATGATACAAATTAGAAGTTATGCACCAACCTTGAAACATCTTAAGGTATAAGGCACCCAAGTTCTTGGCCTTAACCCTTGTTTCTAGGGGCCCAACAAGACCAATCTTATTATTTGAGATCATTTTCATAACCTCAATTTGCTTTGTTGTCTTGTTGAGACCCCTAACATTCCAAAAAATCATCTTATCCATTTATTGGTGGAGGATCTCCCCCTCCATCAATAATGGCCTTCATTTCACAAAGCACTTGACCCACTTGAACCTCTTTGACTGTAACTTCCTCAAGAGCACCAAAGGAGTTACTGACTTGTATCTGTGTTGCATTCGGAATTACAACTTTTTTCCCCTTAACTTCTTTAAATCCTTCCTCATCTAACGTATTCATTGCTGCCCCTTCCTTGACTTCATTGACATTAGTCTTTTTGGGCTGCCAAGCTTGCTTAAATTGCTCCACTTTTTTAGCTTTTTTGCACACATTACTGAGGTGGCCTATGCCATTACAAATTCCACATTTGTCCGGCTTCCATTCATACGAGACTTCAATGAAGACCCGATCACCCTTCTCATCTTCAAATTGAATATGATTCGGAAAACCATGAGTCACATCCATCTCCACCATAACTCTAGCAAATTGAAGCTTATCCCGGTTCATAGTCGCCTGGTCTTGCTTTATCATTCTTCCAATAGAGCTTACAATCTTGGCCATTGCTCGTTCACCCCAATACTTGAGATCTAATTGTCTCAGCTGAACCCAACCTGGCACCTTCCAAACCTCCTCTCTAGTGAAGCTTTTGTCTGGGTCCCAAGCTTTCATAATAAGAGGTTTCCTATCGAAAAACAGGTACCCCCCTTTCAACACCGAATCTTTATCAGCTATGGAGTGAAATCTGACCAAGAACACTCCATGAATCATCAAACTTATTTTATCCAGCCCCTATTTACCCCAAATCCTTCTAAAAAATCCTTCCATCACCTGTAAAGGAGGGTTTGCTCCCAATACATAGCAGATTCCCAATAATGAATCTCATCAACAATGTCCTCTTCTAAAATTTTGGTACAACCTCCAATTTCCCCCATTGTCTGTTTCTCAAAATGAAGCACAGGAAATTTAGAGGCAGGGGAGGGAATTACCTTTTCTTTAGCATCTTCCCCATTACTTCCGCAAACGTCGCCCGAATGTCTGATCGAAGCAGTTGGCGCTCCGATGACTTCGGTGATAGGGTGATTCCAAATCCATCATCGCCTATAATAGGAGAGGTTGAAATCGCAGGCAAGTTCTCAATCGAAACATTCTCCCCTTCCTTTGATTCGGAGTCAGTAACCTGCATCTCCGTTACTCCAAGAATTTGATCCAGCCGCTTCATCTTCTTGACAGGGTCCGACGAGCTCGGCCCTCGTTTCTTTGCCTTCACAAGCTTCTTCGCACTCGGCGTTTTCTTCACCGCCCTTCTCAATCGTGATCTCCTCGCCATGGCAAGTCCTAGTAGAGCAAAAGGACAACACACTCTTCTTTTCACCCAATATATATATGGGAATTCTCCTATATGAGCTTCACTTTAAGCCCTACCGATAGGGCTTTCAGTGTTTAAAACCCATGAATAGTTTTCGGTGCGATTTTTTTTATGATTGTGTATATTGTAGCTGTTTAGAGCATCCTGCAAATTTTCAGAAAATTCCGAATAGTTTATAGTATCAAAAACTAGGTTCAAACATGTTGTTGCACGCGCGACTAATTTTTTTTATGCGCGTGGAAAACAACATGTTTGAACCTAGTTTTCGATACTGTAAAATATTCAAAATTTTCTGAAAATTTGCAGGATGCTCTAAATATCTACAATATACACGGTCATAAAAAAAAAAGTCACGCCAAAAACTGTTCACGGGTCGAGAAACACTGAGAGTCCTACCGATAGGGCTTAAAGTGAAGCCCCTATAGAAAAGTTGTCATATATATATATTATAAATATATGAAAATATACATTTCTTTTTACATGTCCACATTGATGAAAAATTTTGTATTGTCATCCTAGTCTACAGTCCCCACCACTCGAAGCATCACCAACACTTTATTTTGTAGTACATGTTTTTATTATACATATATAGACCATTTATATGAAAGACTTCTCAATGGTTACTACCTATATATTGGTACTTGAAATTTCGTATTTTAATATTACCAAGTAATTTAAAATAAACAACTTAATTAAATGTGGAATGTTGATTAAGTTGTTTAGACAAATTTCAATTTTGTTCACACTACTTATGCAACTGTTTAAACAGAAACTATGAAAAAAGGTAAAAATTCAACAAACGAGAATTTTTACGTAGTTCATAAATCTTTTCAGATAACCTACATCCACGGGGCCATGCCCAGAGAATAAACCAATTAGTAAAGAAACAATGTGTACAAAAGCATTGACTTAAACAATGTAAGACTCCCTCTTAAACTATTGTCGTAATCTTGTTGTACTCTTTTCTACGAATCTGGTTTTGATGAAACGTTGATTCTCTTGAACTCCTTTCAAAGAATATCGAGTGCACACTTCCTCCCGAAGTGAAACTTAGATAAAATCATCTCTCGAAGATCCTTATGAACACGTTCACAATAGACACTACCTGTTTACAATGGACTAGATAGATATCCACAAGTACACTCAGCGCTCTTACAAAAATCAAGGTGAACAAACTTAATTTCTACAAATAAATACACTCTTCAAAATTACATAATGTTTACAAATATTCAAAATGGAAGAGGTGAAAATTCCAAAGGCTTTAGCAAGATATTTATAGGCAAGGAAATCGTCCAAGGATTGAAATCAAATTGCAAATTCCATTGTTTTAGGAAATCAGCCAGCGAGATGAATTCTATGTTGACAGAAAAGGAAACTGATGAGTCGGCAATGTAATCAGTTTTATCTGACAGAACGAACATGGTCATTTCTTTTGACCATGTTCATTTTTGACATCTTCTTTATTCCAGAATAAACATAATCTCTGAAAATAATCTCAAGATAATTGAAATACATATTTTTATCAAATAATGTTTATTTGTGATAAATAAGGTAAAAAATGTATTCACACTTAAGATATTTTCACACTAGAAAATCAGCTGAATCAATTTGATAATTAAATCATGAATCAATAAGGATATGTTGCTGATTTTCCTCCATAATTTTAAAATATTTTGTCTAAATTAAAGTTAGTCCATAAATGATTTTACAGTACTAACTATTATGATGATTTGATAACATAGTGATTTGGTATAGCAAGTTACTAACATATAAATATTTCTTTTTCTACATTAATTTTGAATTTAGTTTTTTTTTGTCATAATTAATATTATTTCTAACCAATGAGAGACACTGGCTATATTTAGATATTGACACGCATTTGAAAAATAAAAAGTTTACAATAATACACTCATATTTATATATATATATATATTTTGAATTAATATATATATTTATATATTTGTGTCAGAGAATAGTCTCTAAACATAGTGATATTGAACAAAACAAAACTAATACACACACTACAAAAGAGTTCATACACGGAAGGGCATCAACTTAAGTTGTAAAAATGTAAAAACTTGCAAGAACCTAAAGACAGAAAAAATCTTCGTCGAACAGTAAAAAAAATATAATTTGAGAAAAAAAGGTGTTTACGGTAAATTTCTATTTTTTTTTCCTATTTTTAATCGAAACCGTACTAATAGAATATTATATATGGGAAATTTGAGTTTCTATGCTTAATGAGATATACTAAATCAAAAAAATGCTAGACACTTAAATCATTTCAAAACAATGCCAAATTTTTTGACAATACCCAAAATACCCCTCTCATAATTTTTCTCACCCCTTCCTCTTCCCTCTTCCCTCTCTCTCCCTCAACACATTCCTCTCAACTCCCTCTCTTGAAAAAAAATTCATGGGTAAGATAAAATATCATAGAAATCAATGTAATGGCAAGTATTCAACACTCAGGACACTAAAATACTACATTTCGAACAGATTTGGACATGATTTTTGGGTTTTTTTTGCGATTTTTTTCAGATCTGAAACTTTGAAATCTGCAGAAAATCGACGTGGTTCGATGGTGGTTCGATGGTGCTCGATGCCAGCTCGATGGGGCCTTCAAAATCAAGATTTTCATGAAAAAATCGATGTTGCTCGATGGTGGTTCGATGGAGGTTCGATGGTGGTTCGATGGTGTTCGATGCGATTCTTGCAAGATACGTAATTTTTCACTCGGGTATCCATTTGGGGTGATTTTTTTTTTGATTTTGGGTATTTTTTCAAGATCTACACGTTTGGGATGTGTATATACACATTTGGGAAATGTAAATCTTGAAAAAAATGACAAATGCAAAACATACCTCATGTTCAAGATATGTTTTGGTATGTTTTCAAGTTCTAAACTTTGAAAATGTGTATATGAACATATAAAACGTGTAGATCTCAAAAAAATACCAAAAATAAAAAAAAAAATCATCCCAAACGGACACCCGAGTGAAAAATTATGTCTCTTACAAGAATTGCATCGAACCACCATCGAACCACCATCGAGCAACCATCGAGCAACGTCGATTTTTTCATGAAAATATTGATTTTGAAGGCCCCATCGAGGTAGTATCGAACACCATCGAGCAACCATCGAGTTGGGCATGATTTTTTAGTTATTTTTCAGATTTGAAACTCGGAAATATGTAGAAAATTGACTTTGCTCGATGGTGCTCGATACCAGCTCGATGGTGCTCGATACCAGCTCGATGGGGCCTTCAAAATCAATATTTTCATGAAAAAATCGAGATTTCTCGATGGTGGTTCGATGGTTGCTCGATGGTGGTTCGATGCAATTCTTGTAAGAGACATAATTTTTCACTCGGGTGTCCGTTTGGGATGATTTTTTTTTTGATTTTTGGTATTTTTTTGAGATCTACACGTTTTATATGTTCATATACACATTTTCAAAGTTTAGAACTTGAAAACATACCAAAACATATCTTGAACATGAGGTATGTTTTGCATTTGTCATTTTTTTCAAGATTTACATTTCCCAAATGTGTATATACACATCCCAAACGTGTAGATCTTGAAAAAATACCCAAAATCAAAAAAAAAATCACCCCAAACGGATACCCGAGTGAAAAATTACGTATCTTGCAAGAATCGCATCGAACACCATCGAACCACCATCGAACCTCCATCGAACCACCATCGAGCAACATCGATTTTTTCATGAAAATCTTGATTTTGAAGGCCCCATCGAGCTGGCATCGAGCACCATCGAACCACCATCGAACCACGTCGATTTTCTGCAGATTTCAAAGTTTCAGATCTGAAAAAAATCGCAAAAAAAACCCAAAAATCATGTCCAAATCTGTTCAAAATGTAGTATTTTAGTGTCCTAAGTGTTGAATACTTGCTATTACATTGATTTCTATGATATTTTATCTTACCCATGAATTTTTTTTCAAGAGAGGGAGTTGAGAGGAATGTGTTGAGGGAGAGAGAGGGAAGAGGGAAGAGGAAGGGGTGAGAAAAATTATGAGAGGGGTATTTTGGGTATTGTCAAAAAATTTGGCATTGTTTTGAAATGATTTAAGTGTCTAGCATTTTTTTGATTTATAACCCCTCACTAAGCATAAAAACTCAAATTTCCCTTATATATTTGGATTTGGATAATTGTTGCGTCAATATTAACAGAAAAGCTTTCAAAAAAGAAAAAAACATACACAGTTAAAGCAAAGTTTCTCAAACATACTAGAAATAGACACAACAACACGTGTCAGAAACCTCGCAACTTCGTGTCCCTATTCAATATTCATTCTTTCCTAAACCATTTTCTAGTTCTATCCAGAACCCACTCTTACTAACATTTATATAAACCCTCTATCTCATTCTCATCACATATAATACAAAGCACTAACGAAAATCACAATACTAAATACCTAAACGACATTAGCAAACTCCAAACGACAGTGAAAGAAGCTTGATCGCCGAACATGAAGCCTATCATCGACGACAAGAAAGACACTGTTACAATCCGAGCGGTGAGCCGCGACGAGGAAGGACGTAAGAGAGTGGAGAAGGCTGAGCTCAAAACTCACGACGTCGACACCGCCAAGTACGTGGAGAAGAAGCTCATCGACAAAGGGGTTCAGAGGTTGGAACGCCACCCGGCCAACGGGATTGGAATCCGTAAACCGCCACCCAAGTCTGGCCACGGAGGCAAGTACACGTGGGAGGGCCCCGGCGAGATCGTGGAGAACGAGCTCTCACCGACGCCACCTGCCATCGACGAAGGAGACCCCAATTATGTGGACGAGGTGGCGGAGGAGAGGATCGTGAGAGGTGAGGATAAGGAGGTGGCTGGGCTTGTAGTTGGAGAAGTTGAGGTTGCGAAAGTGGTTGAGAATAGAGAATGTGTTGCTAGGATTGAGGTTGATCCTCATATCAAACTTAATTAGAAATTAAAATTGAATTCAAGTGTGTTTTTGTTATGTTTGTTGTTGGTTTGTTTGACATGAGAAAATGAAGTGGGTGACTTTCTAATAATTTAAGGCAAAGTTCTAAATTTGGCAAATTTGTATTTTTTTTTTTAAAGGCAAGATTTTAATTTAACCGATAATTCCTCACAAGCTGATTATGGTGGCAACCCTATTTTGAATTATTTTCAAGGGAAAATTTATGAAATATCCAATTGAAAATTGAACTAATAATAATTTGTTTATATATAACTAGTTCATGAAGTTTCGACTTTCTAAAAAAAAAAAATTGACCATATCACTTTCCTTGCATTAATCACAATCTACAATTTTCTCAAGAGACAAACAAATTTTAAATATTAATAAATTAAAAATTACATATCAACAGATTCTCTTCCCATTCGTCACAATATTTTTTTTCATATGTTAATTACGCAGTATCGGATTTTCTTGAAAATTTGCGGCTAAATTTCTCACTTCTTTGAAGCATCTAAGTTGCTCATTTTTTATTTTTTTAGTGTCAACAGTTTGTAACAATTATATAACGTTTGAGATTTGACATTTTTGCTAACAAAAAAAGAGATAAAGAATTCTAACCCCTTTAAAAAATAATACATTTGAATTAAATTGGTTATTTTTTCATAAAAGTTTTATTTTTAAACCATATTATCATATATATATATATTTTGGTAATCTCTAAATTTATTTGTATAAATTTTTTTATCTTAAGATATCAATTAGTTATTTTTAAGTTATAATATGATGTCTTATTATTTAAAATATTTTTTAGTTACCTTTTAAGTCTATTTCAGAAATAAATGAGTTATTATATAATAATTTATTATATAATTTTACTTTAGTATACTACATAGTAACTTTTGAATGAAAAATTGTAATACACTTTTTAGCAACTCGTGTAATTTAAATATGAGTAATAATAGTTTTGCTATTAACCAAACAGGAAAAAAAACTTAGAGGTTACTTTCAAATTATAATTAAAAATACATATTTTGGTCTCTTAAATAATTATAAGACACTATAATATAACCTAAAAATAGAGTCATGTTCAAAGGAAACTAATTAGTTTCTTAAGATAACTAATTTTTTAAAAATAGGTTTTGGATAATATAAAAGTATTTTAAATAATAATACACTATAATATAACTTAAAAATAAAGTCATGTTTTCAAAGATAAATAATCAATATCTCAAGATAACTAATTTTCTACAAATAGTTTTGGAAGTAACCAAAATGTACATGAAATAATATGATCTTAAAATGAAATCTTCTATGCATAGGTAACCAATCAGTATCGTAAGCAACCAAAAGATTGTTGGGAGTATAGAGTATGATCACAAAATTTGTATGATAATTCAAAAAAATTAAACATAAGATAACTTCATAAACAATGGAAAAATAACACAACTTAAGTCAAGGGAAAGAGATGGCCTTTATATTGAGAGAAACTCTAGGTAAATAAAATCATAAAGTTATGATTTTATGTGATCAAACAATGGGCATAAACAAAAAGGCTTGACACAATAAAATTGTTGTCGAAAAAACTTTATTCCTAGCCTCCCATAAGAGATTGCGTGAAGCTACTACAATGGTGGAATGAGTCTTGTGATTAACAAGTCTTGGTCTTCAAACAAGTCAAGCTTTCTTGATGAAGATCTTGAAGAAAACTAGTAATTTCTTTGTGAGTTAGAGAGAAAGAGGGTTTAAGAGAGAGAGAGAGTGGATAGTGATTGTTGACCCTAGATTTTGCCAACGACACAGAGTCAAAATAACGACAAAAAATGAGGTGAAAACAAGAAGAAAATCAAATGAAAAGTGAATAACACAAAATATTTATAGTGGTTCGGCCCCAATGAGATGGTAATGACCTACGTCCACTTAGTGTTCTTATTGATATTGAATCCCACTAATGTGATGAAATAACTAGGGTTCTTGAGTTTCACAAGCCTTAGGAAGATTATAATTTCGGTGGATAATCACACTATGCTTTTCTTTTTGAATACAAAGATTAAAAGTTCAAAAGTCCAACAATTCCTTCCTTGAGCCTTCCTCTTCTTATTTATAGGCTCAAGAGGGTTACATGGGCCGATGGGCCTTAATTATAATTAATATCAGCACATCAAGGTAATAAAAGGAAACATTATCAATGTAATTATTACAAGATTGCGTATCCCAAAGGAAGTAAATGAGAGTATGCGACCAGACTGGTCGCACCTCATCAAGAGACTTGACGAATCAATAATTATCTGGACGATGGTCGAACAAGATCTCTTCACTCGAAACCGCCACGTGCCAGCCACGTGTAAGAAAATCTTGCCATGTCATCGAAAGCCATCTTTTGGGTAAACATTTGCCCCCCAAGTTTATTTTACTGTGACCAGCATAAAGTAAACTTAGGTGAACGACCTTTTGCTTGCCCCGTCAAATTTGTCAGAGCCGTCCATGCCTTCTCGAAAAAGGTAACTAATCATGTCTTTTCGGTTTCCCAAAAGTGGTTTGACGGCTATTGCACTTACCCATGCCTCGGAAAATTACCCTTTATGATTGCCTAGGTAACTACCCTTTATTCAATATAAGTACCCCCTCAAAATTACTTTTTACCTTTTACTCTTTCCTCAAGAACTCTGAAGAACAAGATACGATAGTTCAGGAATTTGGACAATCCTTCACAATCTGCGGAGTTTTTAGCCGGAGAAATTGCCTTAACATTTCAGACATTTACTTCGACATTCATCCGAGTAAGTTCCCCAAACATTTCATTCTTTGAGACGCCATGCAATATCTGTCTTCCCTTCATTTTAGATTTTGAGTTCTTGAAAAACTTGTTTCAGGGTAAATGGGTATGCTGATCTGTGTTTAATATGGTAGGAAAATAACACTTTGCTGGAGTTAGGAATCAGTTTTGTAGTCAGGATAATTAATTTGGGGCGTAAAATCGAAGTAAAAATTCGATTTTTAAGCCTGTAGAAAAACTGAGTTTTTCCCGCCCCTTCAGAGTCGAGAAAGTTTCTCCTGAAAAAACTTTTTACTTCTGCTTTTTGATCCGTTTTCCAAACTGTTTGCATAGGATTTAGTGTTTTTATCAGAATTCTGCTGGTTGTATAAAAGCTTAACTTTTATACACGAGCAACGTTATTCTAACTTTCATACTTCTTGGTCTGTTGGCCGTAAATTCTCATCTCCCCTTCTCTGTTCGTAGATTTTCATGCAAGATCCATGGGGAGGTGAGAGGCCAATTGATGACGATCTGCTAGCGCAACTACTTGAAGACGAAGAACAACCGTCGTTGCTAATCCAAGAAATTCCTTTCTCTCGTAACCCTTCAGAAAATCCCTCGACTAGACCGCAAAACATGGGCCGAGTAAAATCGACTACCCAGAAAAAGAAATCAACCAACCCTTCAAAAAATCAGCCTGCTCCTCGGGCTGAAATTCCTTCGACGAGCGGTCGAGCCGAAAACACTCATCTTGAAGTCCAAACACAGGCCCAACCCCGGGACGTCCTTCGACCAGACGTTGAATGGTACGTTGCTCCTCCTAGCCAAATTACTGCTAGGATGCTAACCAATTACCTCAGGAAGTACAGACTTCCTGGGGTAACTTTATTCAAACCCACTATATTGAGGCAGGAGCAATCTTGCCTCTTCATCATTTTTTCCAGGGAGTGGCCAATTATTTCGGGGTCGCTCCTTTCCAAATAACTCCAAACGGGTACAGAATGCTTTCTGCTCTCTATATCCTATATAGCCATAAAAAGTGGCATGTCCCTACGCCACACGAGATCAACTACCTGTTTGATCTTAAATCAAACCCTAACCAAGACAACACGGGATTTTTTCATTTATGTCACCAGGAATTGACTCACATCTTCCTGAGTGAGACTACCTACAAGTCCAATGTAGGAAAGTACTTCCAGGAGTACTTTTTGACTACTGATCTGGTTGCCAACAACCTAGCCTTCACCCAAGGAGGTAATTTCTTTATTCTTTGGTCGTTTATTTCTTTTTATTATATCTGCATCCTCCTTAGAAAATTAGTACTCTTCAGGTCCATAACAACGACCAGCTCCTACTCCAGAAATGGAGATTCGAGCAACATCCCTGGCCAACATGACCGACGTAGAGAAAAGCGTCAAAGAGTTGGTCACTAAAGCCAACCTAAGGCTGGTCGGTCTTCTGGCACCTCACTAGAATGTGAGGGAATCAACGGCGGGGAATGCCACTGGTGAAGAAGTTCCCGAGCAGAACCAAGATGTGTCACAACCTCCAAGGAGGAGGACAACTGGGGTGACAATCAGGGAACCTTCTAGCACCCCGCGAGAAGATGCTCCCCTTGCCCCTTTGGGAAAGGGAAAAAAGAAAGTTTTTGAACACCTTACACCCATCGAAGAGTTTTCAGATGAGAACGGTATGTCTTCTCACTCTTAGACAGTTTGCCCATTCCCTATCATTTATTTGATGGGGACGGCAACTTTAAGTACACACCCAATTTAAATTCAAATTTCTTCCAGGTAGTGAGTGAGTGTAGCAGTAGTTCAGTAAGTAATGTAGCGACCAATAGTTATAGATTAGGTATTTTACTTATAATTTCCTTGTCCTCATTTTCAACTCCATCTATACATATCATCTAACTACTCGCAATGTTTCCTTTCTTGCAAATATGTCATCTGGAGATATGTTTGACCTCTACAGCGCACCTGTTGCTCCTTCAAGCAAGAAGAAAGAGAGAAAACGACACCGTGGAGAGAGCAGCAAGGCTCCTTCAACCAAAAAGGCTCGGACTGGGGATCCTCCACAGCTGCTCCCTCAAGAGAAAAAAGGCCCCCTCCGTCTCCACTCGACCCGACGTCTCCCCCTGCACCAGCCAACCAGAATCCAACCCCTCCAGCCGACCAGACACCTCACGATCAACCTGGAGATGTCCTGACAAGCACCGTAGTCAACTCGACCAAAGAGATAATATACAAACTCTCAAAGCACAAACGCAATTGTGAGGCCATCATCGGCACAGACTCCATGGAGGCCGATCAAATAATAAATCTAGCACTGAACGAGATAGCTAGTGTAAGTTGCTTCCTATTGCTGAGCTTTATTTATTTTACTTAGTCATTTTCTGCCATCATCTTATCTATTTATCTGATCGTAGGGAATGCTGACTATGATTGCCGGCTGACGCCGAATGGGGGCTTTGGTCACCCAGACCAAAGAATTTGATGCCAAGCATACTGAGGAGGTCAAGGTGCTCGAGGGGAAAAACGCTGAACTGCTCGGGAAAAACACTAAATTGCTCGAGCAAAACTCCAAGCTGGTCGCAGAGCTTCAACAGTATCAGACTACCCTGACCAAAGTCAATGAAGACAAAGAGAAGTTTAGGGAGTGTGCTAAACTTAACTTTCAAGAGGCCAAACAGCTTGAGGCTGAGCTGATCGCAAGAAGAAAGGAGACTAAGGAGCTGGAGGGGCGCATAGTCCTTTTTATTTCTTGTAATAGATGGACAAATCGTGTTTGTAAGAGTGATCAATAAAATGATCTTACACTTATAAGCGATTAGTCACAAAAAATGACTAACCCTTGTTCATAAACTTGTAAAAAGTAAAATTATCACAAGCCAATTCTTTAAGAAGAATTGTTTATCGATAATACTTGCACAGGTGTTCTCCATTCCAATAACGAGGAACGAGATTTCCATTTAAGCGGGCAAGTTTGGAAGTGCCTGGATGGAGAACTTCTTCGATTTGGTACGGTCCTTCCCAGTTAGGTCCGACTACCCCGGCGGCTTGGTCGCAGGTGCTAAGGAAGACTCTTCTAAGGACTAGATCTCCTACATTAAATTTCCTTTCACGTACTTTAGAATTGAAATATCGGGCGACCTTTTGTTGGTAAGCTGCTACTCGAAGTTGGGCTTGTTCACGTTTCTCATCGATCTAGTCCAGCGATTCCATCAATAACTGTCTGTTGGCGTTTTGATCATATGTTATCTATCAATGCGATGGCGGATCTAATTTAACAAGCAACATAGCCTCACATCCATAAGCTAGGGAAAATGGAGTATGGCCGGTTGTTGTTCGATGGGATTAACTGTACGACCAGAAGACTTCAGGCAACTGCTCTGACCATGCCCCCTTTGCTTCCTCAAGCCTTTTCTTCAGAGTATCCTTCAGTGTTTTATTGACAGCCTCGACTTTCCCGTTTGCCTACAGGTGAGCAACTGAAGAAAAGCTTTCGATAATTCCATGCCGCTCGCAAAAATCTATGAACATATCACTAT
This sequence comes from Humulus lupulus, assembly GCF_963169125.1. Lineage (NCBI taxonomy): Eukaryota > Viridiplantae > Streptophyta > Magnoliopsida > Rosales > Cannabaceae > Humulus > Humulus lupulus. Next base: position 227,392,480 of record NC_084796.1, read on the forward strand.
CAAACTGCGTGCCATTGTCTGAGACGATTTTTCTTGGCAATCCATAGCGACACACAATGTTCTTGACCACAAAATCTAGCACTTTCTTGCTCTTATGGTTGCAAGTGGCTCAGCTTCGGCCCACTTTGTGAAGTAATCAACAGCCACCACGGCGTATTTGACGCTGCCTTTCCCTGTGATCAAAGATCCAATTAGGTCTATACCTCGTACGGTGAATGGCCACGGACTTTGCATCTGAATTAGCTCATTAGGGGCTCCTCGCAGAATCTTGGAGAATCTCTGGCACTTGTCGCATTTTCGAACAAATTCCATCGAGCCTTCGTTCATTGTTGGACAGAAGTATCCTTATCTTAGGATATTTTTCGATAAATTCTGCCCCCTAGCGTGATCCCCACAAAAGCCTTCGTGGAACTCTCTCATCAATTCTTTGGCCTTTTCTTTTGAAATACACCTGAGGAGTGGCATAGAGTATCCTCTTCGGTATAGAATTCCGTCGACCAGGATAAACCTAGCAGCCTGCTGCTGAAGAGTCCGGGCTTTGTTTCTGTCCATCGGTAACACACCATGCGTCAAGTACTCAATGAAAGGTGTCATCCATGTATCCGCCGCCTGAATCACCAAAGAGGTTTCTTCTACTTGGATGCTTGGTGCGGACAACCGTTCAACAGGTACTATATTCAATGTGCCAGCGTCCTTGGCACTTGCTAACTTAGCCAAAGCATCAGCGTTCGAGTTTTGATTGCGAGGTACTTGTTGGAGAGTAAACTTTTCAAATTGTGCCAACAAATCTTTTGCTTTATTCAAGTAGGCAACCATCTTTAGACCTTGGGCTTGATATTCTCCAATGATTTGATTAACCACCAACTGTAGATTTCAAGTGACTTTATGTTCATGTCTCTGGCTAATCGTAACCCTGCGAGCAGTGCTTCATACTTTGCTTCGTTGTTGGACGCCGTGAAGTCGAATCTGATTGCGTAGTGGAATCGATGTCCTTCAGGCGTCACCAAAATTACTCTGGCTCTTGCATGGTGTTCATTAGAAGAACCGTCTATGAACAACTTCCAAGAGGGAGTTTGACTTTGAGGTTCAGGTTCTTTTTTATGCTCGCTGTCTGAAAGCCCAGTGAGCTCTGCGATGAAGTCGGCTAGAGCTTGTCCTTTTACTGCTGCTTGTGGTAAGTAAGAGATTTCAAACTGCCCAAGTTCCACCGCCCACTTTAATAATCAGCCTGCGGCTTCCAGCATCTATAGAACTTGCCGTAGAGGCTGGTCGGTTAAAACTGTGATTAGGTGAGCTTGGAAGTATGGTCGCAGCTTTCTGGAGGCTAAAATCAAGCAATAGGCTAATTTTTCAATAGGAGGATACTGCAGCTCCGCTCCTATTAGCCTTTTGCTTACATAATAGACGACAATTTGCACATTCTCCTCCTCTCTTACCAAGACAGCACTAGCAGCATATTCAGTGACCGCCAAATATATGAACAAAGTTTCCTTTTCGATCGGCTTAGATAGGACCGGCGGTTGCAACATATGCGTCTTTAAAGCTTGAAAAGCCTATTTGCACTCCTCCGTCCATTCAAATTTCGTGTTGTCTCTAAGCATATTAAATAACGGGACACACTTGTCTGTCGATTTGGAGATAAATCTACTTAGAGTAGCAATCCTTTCGGTCAAACTTTGAACATCTTTGAACTTCGTTGGCGATTTTATACCGATCAGGGCCTCGATCTTCTCAGGATTAGCTTCAATTCCTCGCGGGTTTAGTATAAATCCCAAGAATTTCCCTGATCCAACTCCGAAGGAACACTTGAGGGGATTTAGCTTCATCAGATATTTATTCAAGACGTTGAAGCATTCTTGCAAGTCTCCTATGTGTCCTTCTGCCTTCTTCGACTTAACCAGCATGTCATCAACATATACTTCCATGTTTGTACTGATCAACTCCTTGAACATGTGATTGACTAGTCACTGGTAAGTCGCACCAGCGTTTTTCAAACCGAAGGGCATTACTTTGTAATAATAAAGCCCTGTATCAGTCTGAAAGGTAGTGTGATCCTCCTCAAGTGGATGCATACTGATCTGATTGTACCCAGAGTATGCATCCATGAATGATAGGATCTCGTGTCCTGCAGTGGCATCGACCAGCTGGTCGATTCTCGGGAGTGGGAAACAATCTTTTGGGCAGGCTTTATTAAGATCTGTGAAATCTACGCACGTTCTCCATTTGCCATTCGGCTTGGGTACTAGTACGGGATTAGAGACCCACGATGGATAAAATGCTACCCTAATGAATCTGTTCTCCTTTAGCTTCTTGACTTCTTCCTTCAAGGCTTTTGATCTATCTTTGTCGAGCAGCCTTCTTTTTTGTTGTACTAGTGGAAAACTTTTGTCTATATTCTGGACATGGCTGATAACTGCCGGGTCTATTCCAACCACGTCTTTATGCGACCAAGCAAAGACTTCCTGGTTCTTCTTCAAAATTTCCACCAGTTTTTGTTTGGTTGTTGTCTCTAAGTTTTTACTGACTTTCACAACCCTGGTCAGATCTGCTTCATCGAGTTGGACCTCATCAAGGTCCTTGATGGGCCCTACTTCTTCATCAAAATCCCCAAAGCGAGGATCCAATTCCCTATCCTCACTTTGGGCAACACCCTATTTGGTGACACAATCACCTGATTAGGCTTGTACTTCATTGGTCGTCTGCAACTCTTTTCTGGAAATTTCCCTTGATCTAACTTTCGTCGCCTTAGATATTGAGTAGTTGTAGCACTCCCTTGCTTCTCGTGGATTTCTCAATACGCATCCTACCCCTGCGTCAGTTGGGAATTTCATGGCAAGGTGCCAAACCGAGGTAACAGCTCTTAGGTCGATCAGAATAGGCCTTCCAATTACAGCATTATACGCGGAAGGACAATCAACTACTATAAAAGTAGTGAGTAATGTCCTGTTCGCGGGCATAGTTCCTGCTGTAACTGGGAGGCTAATCGACCACGTTGGTGCGAGTCCTTCGCCAGAAAAACCATATATGGTTTAGTTGCACGGCTCCAGGACCTTGACGGACAACTTCATCCTCTCCAGTGAAGACTTATACAAGATGTTGACTGAGCTCCCTGTGTCCACAAACACCCTCTTAACCATCATGTTTGCAATCTGGACGTGAATGACCAGCGAATCTGAATGTGGGAATCGTACGTGCTGAGCATCATCTTCGGAGAAGGTTATCAACTCCTCCTCTGTTCAAGCTTTTTTAGGTTCTCGATCCTCCACACTCATCATCTTGATGTCCTGGTCGTGGCGTAAGGTCCGAGTGTGTCGCTCCCTTGCCTTCCCACTATCTCTTGTGAGGTGTGGGCTGCCACATGAGCTGGCTGTAAAGGTGGCGAGCGCTGGCGTGCAGGTGCCTGCTCGTTGCCCCCTTGAGATCCTCCTGAGGCTCGTACGTATCTCCTCAGGTATCCCTGTCTGATGAGGAACTCAATCTCGTCCTTCAATTGGTTACACTCGTTGGTGTCATGTCCGTAGTCGTTGTGAAAATGACAAAATTTTGGTGTATCTCTCTTGGAGATATCCTTCCTTATAGGTGCTGGTCGCTTATAAGGGACAGTGGAGTTGGTTGCCTGGTAGACCTCCGCCCTGCTTTTGACAAGGGTCGTATAGTTGGTGAATCTCGGCTCGTACATATTGCCTTTAGGGCGTTTATTTCAGATGTTGATGGCTCATTGTTCACCCTTTTTCCACCATTTTTACCATTTCCGTTCCTATTGCCTTTGCCGTTGCCGTTTGGTTTATCAGACCTGTTGGCGGCTTTGGCGGGATCTTCCTTTGGTCCCTTGTCCTTCGCATGTGATTTCCCCTCGTTGGCAATCACGTCCTCGAGCTTTATGTATCGACCAGCTCGATCAAGAAACTGCTAGGTACTCTTTACCCCATTGCTAGTGATGTTATTTTGCTACTTTGATTTACTATATTCTTAATGTAATGTATTTGAGTTATTTATGTTCTTTCATTCCTATCTCTATTTCGTTATCTTTATTTACTTATGCTAATAGTACATAAGATTAGTCATGCTCTTTCTATGTGCTTCTAATTAGTAAAAGTAATATTGATACATAATTTTATGTTTAATCTTCTATTGCATTATTGCCCTTGGGTATTTTGTCATTTTTAGATTTTTTATAAGATTAACATTGTGCTTTTAAAGTAAAGAACATTATAACTCAAATGGACTTTTGTTAGAAAAAAATATATGGACTTTAATGTTAGATTTTCCAAGTAAATGTTGGGATGTGAACTATTTACTTGTGTATTTTTGTAAATCAAGTAACCAAGTAACTAAACAAGCATATGGATGATTCTTGAAACCTTTCCATTTCTCATGATTCTCACAAAATTCAAAGAAGAAAGTGAGTAGAAATTTTGCTATAGTTTCTTTACTCTAAAAATTACATACTAATTGTGAAGAAAGAGTCCCTATTTATAGAAGAAGAAAAAAACTAAAAAGAAATTAAACAACAAAATGGGGTTTACAAAATAAATCTGAAATATTAATAATAAAATATGATTTTGAAAAATCAAATCTTATTATTAATATTACCTTAGCTATTTTGGGGTATGGTCAATATGCCATTTTTCTAAAGCACCAAAACAGATGAGCTTTTAAAGCTCAAAATGGCAATTTTGCAAGGCCCAATACCCACAAAATATGGGTTGAAGGTGGCTGGTGGCAGAAGTGGATTTTGACCCATTTCCAGCCAATGAAAATGTGCCACGTGGGCGGCTAGGTTGAAGGAAAATGGCTGGTTGGGCGAACTGGGCCTGTTGGGCTTGCTGAAAGGAGGCGTCAACGTTGGGCTTATGTTTTAGTGGTGTCTGAGCTTTACTGTTGGGGAGTTGATGTTGCGTGGAGTGAAGGAGCTGAAGGAGGCAACGCTGGCTGTGGAGATGCTTAGGCCTGTTGGGTTTGCTGAAAGGAGGCATCAGCGTGGACGTGGGGGAAGGCTAGAAGAGGCGGAAGTTGTTGGGCTTCGGATGACAGGTGGCGCACGCTGGAGCTGCTTTGGGACGCGTGGCGCGCTGTGAGAATGCCACTTCGGTATTTGTTGCAGGATGGTTAGAAGGTGAATTGGTAGTTTTCTTTTTCTTACGAGCAATATATTTTACACTACCCATGTTCGGTTGGTTAGCTGAAGGATTGGGCGTAGGGTTTTGTTTTGGAGATGAAGACTCGGGAAAGGCTAAAAAAGGTTGTTCTTGATCCTCGAACAACAACGCAAGAAGATCGTTGTCTATTGGTCTCTCACCTCCCCAAGGATCATGCATGAATATCTGAGAAGAGCAAAGGGGAAGTGAGAATCTACGACCAATAGATAGAAGAAAGAGAATAACAAGGATAACGTTGCTCGTGTATAAAAGTTAAACTTTTATACGACCAGCAACATCCTAGTATAAACACTACAAACATACGAGCATTTTGAAAAAACAGATCAAAAAGTGAATGTGAAAAGTTTTTTCGAGAAAACTTTTCGACTCCGAAAAACAGGCGGGAAAAACCCAGTTTTTCCGAAAACATTAAAATCGAATTTTCACTTCGATTTTGGACTTTAAATCAGTACTCCTATGTCCCACCTTGATTTCTAAGCCTTACCTAGTATTTTATACTACCTAAAATCCTTATTCTAGCATGTTTCTATATATCTTTGTCTAAACCCGATTACCCGAAAAGCTTTTTCTCAAGAACAATGGAGACATAATAACAAAAACTCACGAAATCTATACTAAATTTCATAAAAGAGAAGATGGGTTCGAAACTTACTTGGATTACGACTTGTAAAGAAATCACAAAGATTTTTTCTCAAAGTTGGTCGAAGGCATCTCAGATCACAGAGGTATTCTGGATTTTTCTTGGAAATTTTCCTGAGTTCTTAAGGAGAGAGAAAGCTTCGGTAAAAAGTGAAAGTTAGAAGGGTAATATATTTATACTGATCGTGGTACTTTTAAAAGGTACTGATGGGAGTGGGATTTCGATGTATGGGGAATCACAATAATAGTAAAAATATTTTTGGGAAACTGTAAAGGTCAATGATTGCTTACTTTTTCAAAAAAAATACTTACAAATGTGAGAAGTCAGGCGGGTATTTGGTCAAGTAAGTTTATCAAATGCTAGTCGCAGTAAAATAAACTTAGGGGGCAAATGTTTACCCAAAAAAGATTCACTTACTGACGTGGCAAGATTAGTACGCATGTGGGATGCGCGTGAATATTTAAGTGGTTTTGTTCTGGTTGACCATCGACTATAGAATAATTCGTACGACAGAGGGAGTATTTCATAGGCGACAAGGGCTGGTCGTAGTATATCAGATATTTTCTAAAGATATTTTATTTTGTATTTATGTAAAAATTGTAATTTCTATTATTATTCAGATATGTTTGTATTAAATATGGACAAGGCCCATTGGCCCATATATAGATTCTTGAGCCTATAAATAAGACTAAAAAGGCTTATGAGAGGGAGCTGGAGAGGAAAAGAGGAAATTAGTATTTTTGCACAATTCTTTGTATCTATTTTTGGAGCTTGTGAAACTTGGTATACCCTCATTTACTGATCGCAAGTTCTCATCATACATTAATAAGAACACTAAGTGGACGTAGGTCATTACCATCATTTGGGGCGAACCACTATAAATCCTTGTGTCATTTATCTTTTTGAGTTGAATTCATCTAATCTCTTTCGTTTTTATTGACTCGGTGTTGTTGAACAAATCAAGGGTCAAAAATATCAATTAATTGATTTAATTATCAATTAGAATTATCAAAATTGATCAGGTCAATTTTGGATAGTTTCACATAGTTATACAATCTAGAGAATGAAAGAGATTTTAGGGCTGATTTATTAATTAAGACAAATTGGTGTCTAAATTAATAAATAAGTCTAAATTATTTCTGTTTAAATTCAATTATAGAAACTTGTTCTAAGTTTTCTTATATTAATTTGTTTAATATATGATTTACATGAAAATAAACAAAATCATATATAAGTTTTCCCAACAACTGACCTCAGAGCCTTTGGTAATCTTTATTTTCATGCATGAACATGGTAAAAATTGAATTATTTGATATGTTGAGTAATTGGATGGTTTTCATGTTTTTTATGATGCATATTGTTTTTTATGTGATTATTAGCAAATTTGGATATTTTGTTGTGTTTTTTTGCAATTTTTTTTATATAAATGCTTTATATGATGTAAAATAAGGAAAAAATTATTTAGAAAATGTTTTTGGGTTGAAAAATTACACTAAAAAATTTTGAATTTTTTTTTTCGGGCTATGGCCACGGCCACCAGTTTTCACTGGGCGCAGCCTGGGTATCAGCGGCTAGTGGACGCAGCCACCATTAACCTCTCGCCGCGGCCAGAACGCAATTTTTGCCCAGAATAGTCTCGTGGCCGTGACCACCCATATTCACTGGTTGTAGCCTGCGATAAATTTTTTCTTAAAATTTAAATTTTGAATGTATTTTTTAATGTGTTAAGACAAAAATATCAGATTTTTTCTATCATTTAAAAATAACTTTTTTGAAATACAATATTTTTGTTGTTTGATCTTTTAGAAAATAGATATCTTCTACAAAGATTCAATTTCAAATTTAAAAATAGGTTAACTAATTAATTTAAATATTTTAATATATTAAAATATTAGAATTAAGTTATCAGATATTAAAGATATTTTTGAAATACTTGATATTTTTTGAAATCTTTTATTTGAAAATAATAATATATGCCTATTCTATGGATTTTAATATTTAAATATTTTGACATTTGAAAATTTGTTGACTAGATATTTTTATGGATATTTGAATTTGTTTAACTGTTTAAGATATTATTTTTTTAAAAACAACTAGTGATATTTGTTTAAAAATTTATAACTAGTTAAATGTTTTAAAAAAATATCATGTTTTGCTAACCAATTAATAAAATATTTTTTAATAAATGGGATTTAAATTAACTTTGGTTAATTGTTGATGTTAACCGAGATTTTCGGCAACTCTATTAATGAATAATATTTACTGATAATAATAACGGAAATAGAAGATTGACACCGGGTTTTTACGTGGTTGGGGCGTTAATTAGCCTTAGTCCACGAGTCTATGTTATTAGAGCTTGAAGAAGCTTTTACAATGGAGTTATCTCTCTATATTTCGACAGAGTTTCTGTCTTTTTCGTGAGATCGACAGAGAGTTTACAATGCTCAGTGGCTTATATTAATAAGCTGATGGGAATACCGGATCTAGGCCGGACCAAACCCAGGCCCATCGGGGAAACGGATACGAGCGACCTCTGTAGTGGAGGCCCAATACAAAAAGAAATAAAATACACGAAATTCAAACCAGCTAAGGCCCAATAGGTTGACCTTAGAACTACGCCTCGCCCGACAAAACGGCGCTTTGGTTCTGACCACTTCGAGTCATGAGGCTGATTTAGGAGACAAGACCAGTCAGGGTACTTGGCTGCGCAGTCCTGAAACATCAGTGTGCAATCCCGAGGTGACCCTTTCTGCAGGCGAAAAGTGGGGGCAACGCCCTCGCGGAATGAGGCGGCTTCAGGGTCCTGGACACCTGGCCCCTTCAACTGGGGATCAGGTGATCCAGGTCCGTTTACCGCTGGCCCGCTCCATTTACCATAAGCCCGGACCATATCAGGGTCCGGGACCAGGACGCGTAGGCCGCGATGGTCCGGGCACGCGGGGCATCGCCCGGACCATCCTCGTCGAGGGACGAACCCGGAGGCACATCACGGACACTCCAATGGGCCCAGTCTCGAGTCCCCGGTCCATACCCGGCCCCTAGGGCACTATCCATACCAAGAGACCTTGGGCCGAGCCCACGGGCCGAGCTGGCCCTCTGACAGCGAGCCAAGACGAAGGCTCGGAGCCCATGCAGGAAATGGGGATAACAGTTGATAAATCCTATTTAAATTAAATTAATATTTTTCAAAATGACTTAAACTAAGTTGATTGTTGATAAATAAAATTTAAATTAACTTATGTTAATTTTTGATAAATTTCATTTAAATTGACTTATTTATTTTCGCAAAATTTAATTAATTCGAATTTTGAATAAATTCTAGAAAATTAATTGTGGTATTTTTGCAAATGAAATAAATTGTGGTATTTTTGCATAAATTCATAGACTTGCTCATATAGTAACATGATTAGACCCATCCAATTATAACATGTCTGTTTGCACTATATGTGGTATTTTTGCAATTGGGCTTAGATGCATATAACGGCACATATGTTTTTTTAATATATGGATCTTGCTAAATAAAACATGTTAGGATTAATGCCCTAAAAGCATGTAAAGACATTTTATTGGTTTTAAATAAAAGTACAATTTTATTATATTTGAATGTTATAATTATTGTTTGAATTAATTATATAATAATATCAAGAAAAATCCTTATTCATTCACGAGAATATGATCTTGTATTAGTACGAAAGAATTAAGAACATATATAATGAATAAAATAGTCAGAAACATATTAAAGTAAGGAATCTTTAATGAATGGTTACTAATACGGTTTGCTAAGCATATGAGATGAAAGTAATCTAGATTCGGATTACTGATGTGAATAGACATCTTAGTAAAGGTGCAGTATATAATAGGGATTATATATGACAAGACTGATGAGAATTAATTATCTTTATAAACTTGTCGTTTGACGTAAAGATTTAATTCTTTTCATAACAGATGATCATTTGTAGATCAGTCTAAATCTGAGTATTCATGAACTCCTATTTATGTTTATTGGATCTTTTGATTCGCTCGTTAAGGTCCCTTAGAATAATGAGGCTAATGAATTTTGTTTTGGAGATTCAATATCATGGATGGCTCGGAAAATGAATTACAATATTGGAATCCATGCTTTCCTAATAGAATGAATATTGGTTCCCTTAAGGGTTGATTTTGGAACTGAATAGTTATTGAGCTAAAATCTATAATTAAATTATAGATTAATTATTTGCTAGTGAATTAATGGTACTTAAGGATCAAGAGGTAATTAGAATGGTAAAACGATAATTTGACCAGCTCTAATTTACGAACCAATAATGGAGGACAGAAATACATATATTGATTATATCAATGGACTACTGGAGAAAACTCGGTAAATATAATTCTATAAATACTTAGAATGCAATTCAATATTTATAGTGGAGTAATCATGGAATTAATAAATAATATTATTAGATTAAAGAGTTTAATTAATACTCTGGTTTATTGGAGCTTCGTATTATAGGTCCATGATCCCCAGATCACCTCTGTCCTACACTGTCAATGGTAAGGATGTCAAAAGAAAGATTTGTTAAGAGAAAAGACTAAATTGCAAAGGAATTAATTTTTCAGGGTAAGAAAATAACTATTTGATAATTATGGGTAATTAATTAATTGTGAATTAATTAATTATTAAACTATATAGTTTTTATTTTGAAAAAATATTGGTTAAAATTAATATTAATCTTGTTTGAATTAATATAAAGAGAGAAAATAATAAATCTTTTATTTATAATATGATATTTATTTAATGTAATTTAAAATTGATATTTTAAGATAAAGTTAATTTTGAATTAAGTGATATTTATGTTGGAATAAATATCTTGTCTTAAAAGTAGATTAAATAAACAAATGAGAAAATTAGGACAACCCTAATAGGGCTGGGCCACACACACTGTACAGTACAATGTGTGGCACATAGCATCAGGGTTTTTATCCTTGGGATTTGAATTTTGAATTTCAAATAAATTTGTTTAATCAGTTATTTACTTATTCTTTTTAAATATGATTTAAATAGATAATTAAATTAAAATATCTAACCAGTTTTAATTTTGAATTATATTTTAAATTAAATCAAGATTATTTAATTAGATTAAATATCTTTATAAATTTGATATACATGATATTCAAAAAATAATGGTTAATCAGGCTCTCTCTCCAAAAAGCGATAGTTTTCTCTAAACCTGAAAACTATTCTAAACCTTCTCTCTGTCAAAACTCTCTAGATCACATGTGTTGAGTACATCTAGGGAGTCACATAAATCAACATTTTGAATCCTACGTGCCCACACACGTCCTTGTGTGTTTGAGGATTGAACTGGAAGATCAGGATGTGAGATCTAAGAACACTGGATAGGAAGATCATTGATTTATACAAAAAGACTCAAGGACACTTGATAGGATACAAGAGGTAATCCCTTATCTATTTGTATGTGATTTAATATTTATATATGTATATGATCCTGGCTACTATTAATATTTATTAAAATGGATACATATATTCCGGTGCGTACCTTTGATTTGATCATTTAATATGTCAAATCAGCTCCAAGACATGTTTGGTGCAAAGTCTGTGTAGACTTGTTTTGAGGCCACCAACAAATATGCCAATGCTCGGATGGCACCATCTCAACACGTTCGTGATCAACTGATCAAGATGACCAACTACTTTCAGGAAGCTGAACTACGTGGAGCAATTATAGAAGAGGAGACTCAAGTCGACTTAATTTTCAACAATCTCTCTCCAGCTTTCCTGCCGTTCACCACCAACTATATGATGAATAAACTCAACTATGGTCTGACGTAGCTCATGAACGAACTTCAGAATTTCAAGTCTATCATGGGTGGACCTAGTAAGGGAGGAGAAAAGAAGACTATTGTTGTTGTTATTGATCCAGCTAAGGCTGAACCTAACCTTGCTTCGTCTTCAAAAGCTGGAAACAAGAGGAAATGTGGACAAAACATCAACCTCGGGCCTGCAAAGGCAGCAAAGACGAGTGCACAACCAAGTGAACAGGTGTTGGAAAAATATTCAAAGCACACAACGAAAATTGGCATGGTGGGCCCGTTATTATGGGAACAACAACAATAAAAAAATTCATTAATCATATAAACAGTTTATATGACCAAGAAAGCAATCCAGAAATATTAACATACAATATTATTAATCATGCAAAAAATGTTATATTATTTTATAATATAATGTAAAATTATATTATATTATAATATAATGTTTTAGATTAAATAAATGTGACAAAGTGTGTCACATATTGTAACATATAATAGAGAGTTATAATATTTAGATATATGAGATATATCCAAATAATGTAACATATTTGGTGTTACAAATTTGTAACTTCCAAATATTACCCTTTATTATGTAAATTGTTGTTACACAATATTGAGATGAATTTCATAAAGCCATATGTGATATGGTTGTTAGAGATATGATTTTAACCCCAATAATGTGTTTTGGGAGTTACAAAATCATTTGGGAGGGTTTGGAACCGTTTGGAAAAACATCACAATTTTTTGTGCTGAAATTGGTCAGTGGCCACGGCCACCAACATTCAGTGGCCGCAGCCTGTGGGTCAGAGACCAGTGGCCGCGGCCACCATTGTCTCTGGCCGCGGCCACAGGCCAAAAAACTGACCAATTTTCAATTTTTTCAATATTTGTTGAACAGCTCAAAAAACCCAAATAACTCCCAAATCTCTTTTTTAATTCCATATTAATCCAATTAAACATTGGTAACAGCCATGGGGGTTGGTGGAATTTTAAATTCAAAGGGTGTCTCTAAACTCTATAAATAGGAGCCTATAGCTCACTTGTAAGACACAACTTTTCTATATACTAGAGCACTTGGCTAGAAACGCCTTGAGGCTTGATAATTCCATAAAGCTTTTCCAATATCTGAGAGAGATCCCTTAGTGCTTGAGTTAGGGGGAAATAAGCTTCTGGACAAAGGTTGTAAACCTTGTTCAAGTTGGTGATCCCCAATCCTCTTCACTTAGGTTGTGTAAGTGAGAGTTTGATTATGTTTCTGTTCTTCCTTTTATTCTATTGCTTTTCTTCTTATTCTCTTGTTCTATTTACTTGTATATTTTGTTTAAGAGTTGTAATCTTTCATTTGGTCTAAACACTTTATTTTACCTGTAATCTTTTGCTTAGAGTTGTATTCTCACTATTCTCTTCTTCATCATCATCTTCTTCCTTTCTTTAGTTTATTTGTATTTTCAGTTATAGAGTTGTAACCTTATTTAATCAATCTATATTTACTTGTAATATTATTGCATAGAGTTGTAATATTATAATCATTTCCATTGAGGCTAAACAATATTTTCCTAACAACAAATATATAAATATACAATATATTTATATGTAACATATAAACACAAAAATTCTAAAACATATAAACAATTACCTCTTCAATCCTATCAAGTGTTCTTGAGTGTAACGACCCAAAATTGCTAATAAGGCTTAAGGGCCTTGACTAGTGTGTCAGGAGGGCATAATTGGTATCTATGTGAATGAATGATTAAATGAGTATATGGATATGATTAGATGCATGTTTATGAGTATTGAATATGCATGTGGGCCCTATTTTGTTTTTAAGGGCATGTTTGTAATTTTGGCCCGTTGAGGGCATAAATGTAATTACGTGCGATAAATTGTTGAGACCACATTATTATGTGGATATATTTGTAGCTTGTGACTCAAGGCGATCCTAGTGAGCGGTTTGGCGGAAAAGTCACGGTGGGAATTTATACCCGGCTCGGGAGAGCTCGGGGGTATTTCTGGGAATCTGGGAAATATAATGGAGATTATTTGATATTAAGGAAAATAATTGATGGCTAGTTAGGTGACGGGATGTAAGCTGTAGTTATTAGGGACACTTGAGGAATTAGCGGGAATTGGGGAGCAATGACTAAAATGCCCTTAGAATGTCGAAAAGCTTGGTTTTAAGTGGGAGGGCAATATGTTCTTTTGGTGTTAAAAATCAGAGATAAGTGTTATATTACTTTATGGATTTAGTGGAAGCTGTAGAAAGTCTTAGAAGTTAAAGGAAAGAAAAGAGAAGGAAAAACAGGGTATATGGTATTTCTCTTTCTCTCTCTCGGTTTGGTCATTTCTTCACCATCTCTAGAGGAATTTGAAGCTGTAAATTCAGAGGGAGTCACAGCTAAGTCTTGGAACCTTGATCCTTGAAGAAGTTGTAGAGGGTTATCTGGGATTAACCATCAAATTAAGGTAAGGCTTAAGAGTTTAGTCTGAGTTTTCTGGTTTTGATGAGTTGTGTTTGAATTGAGTTTTGGATGGGAATTCTAGGGAATTAAGCTTGAAGAATAGAAGGGCTAAAGGCTGGAAGGATACTAAGGGTAACCCAAGGTCTAATTCCCCACTTGAGGTAAGAAATTCTGAGCTTGAACACTTGAATTTCTGGGCTGTTCTAGTTTTCTGGTTGAATTCTTGAGTCTTGGAGTCAAATCTTGTTTTCTTTGTTTAAAGGTGCATGTGGCTAAGTTTTGGGTTATTGGGTCATGTGGGGTGAGATATAGATGATGGTAGGCTCATTTTGGAGTATGGTTGAGGTTTGGAGAAGTTTTGGTGGGTTTTGGGTTTGAGGAAATTCGAAGGAGACAAATCTGGGAAGTTGGGTGCTGTAACTAGCACTGTAGCGCTAGCCTTTGGGCACTACAACGCTAGGCCAGGGCTGTTTGGGAGCTTTGGCTCTGTTTGTAGCACTATAGTGCCCACTTTGTGGCACTGTAGAGCTACCTTGTTTCCAGAAGGGGGGTTTTTGGGTTATTTCTTAGGGTTTTTGCCCAGGGGCTTGGGTTTTGATTCCACCACTCCGTTTGGTGGAATTAGGGCTTCTCGAGGGCTCGTGATTGGTCCCAAGGTTAGGTTTTGGAATTGAAGTTTAGTGATGGATTATTATTCATGGCTGTGACTAGGTGTACGCTAGAGCTTGGACGGGATCGTGCTTGAATGTCAATTTTGCTAGTCAAAGCTATCGGAATCTAAGGTAAGAAAATTGCACCCGGTTAGGTGGTTAAGTTGGGACTAAGTGTTCCCTATATTTGTAGACATTACTGTATGATTGTGATATGTGATTATACTGGGACTAAGAGTTCCCTATATTTTTATATAATGTCATGAGGTGGTATTACGCCACGGGGACATATGATAAACGGCCTAAGAGTGCAAGAATCAATATTTGCGCACAGGGCGCGGCTCAGCCACTGGTAGCTGAGGACAGCTTATTAGTCACTGAGCTCGGTTAAGTTGGTCGGAGTCAGTGGGTGTATCACTGGGAGCAGCCTAAGTGAGCCGAAGACAGTGTTAACCAGAGGGTGCGGCCTAAGGGAGCCGACCTTGAGTATTATTTGATGGTTGCGATAAACTGTTGATTATGTGGATGACAAATTGTTAATTCATCGTTTTTTATCACTGTGTAGGTGAATGTTATGAATTGTTAAATACTTGGTTATGCTTGTGGAATATTTGACTATTGATGTTGATCATGCTGTGCTATTATGTTTTCTTGCTGGGCCTTGGCTCACGGGTGCTACGTGGTAAGCTATCAGAATCTAAGGTAAGAAAATTGCACCCGGTTAGGTGGTTAAGTTGGGACTAAGTGTTCCCTATATTTGTAGACATTACTGTATGATTGTGATATGTGATTGTAATGGGACTAAGAGTTCCCTATATTTTTATATAATGTCATGAGGTGGCATTACACCACGGGGATATATGATAAACGGCCTAAGAGTGCCGGAATCAAGATTTGCGCACAGGGCGCGACTCAGCCACTGGTAGCTGAGGACAACTTATTAGTCACTGAGCTCGATTAAGCTGGTCGGAGTCAGTTGGTGTATCACTGGGGGCGGCCTAAGTGATCCGAAGACAGTGGGTTAAATAGAGGGTGCGGCCTAAGGGCGCCGACCCTGAGTATTATTTGATGGCTGCGATAAACTGTTCATTATGAATAAGATACGTTGAATATCTGGATGAAAAATTGTTAATTCGTCGTTTGTTATCACTGTGTAGGTGAATGTTATGAATTATTGAATACTTGATTATGCTTGTGGAATATTTGACTATTGATGTTGATCATGTTGTGATATTATGTTTTCTTGCTGGGCATTGGTTCACAGGTGCTACGTGGTGCAGGTAAAGGAAAGGGTTTGGTGGTTCAACCATGAGTTGGAGAGCTCTGGGGGCGAGGTGTACATTGTCAGCTGTTCGGCCGCCACGGTCGAGGGTTTGTACAGGGACAGAAACCTAAAATGTATATTTTGCCGTTAGAGTTGCCATGGTTATTTATCACTTTTGGAATTTTTGTAAACATGTCTTTTAAACCCTGTTTTGGGATCCCATGTACTAAACAA
This sequence comes from Humulus lupulus, assembly GCF_963169125.1. Lineage (NCBI taxonomy): Eukaryota > Viridiplantae > Streptophyta > Magnoliopsida > Rosales > Cannabaceae > Humulus > Humulus lupulus. The sequence goes on from NC_084796.1 coordinate 227,408,700, forward strand.
TCATTTTATATGAAAATTATTTGTTTATGACTAAAACCTTCTAATCTTTACCTAATTACTTGATTAGCAAGTCTTGCACCTTTATAATCACACAGTGTAACGGTCTTGGCTATCCAGGGCGTTACATTGAGTCTTTTCGTATTTTTATCGACCTTCCTATTTAAAGCATTGAGCACTCAAACCACGATCTTTCGGAGTTTTTTCTACACCTCAAGATGTGTGTAGGCATATAGAGAACATGGGTTTGCAATTTTAGGAATCACAAGTATTTCTCAACACATGAGAACTTGGATTATGGTATGAGAATGGCTAGTATAAAGAAGAAGAAGAAATAACTTTTTTGTCTGATAAAAACTCTAAGAACTATTCTGAATTGTGTATTGTGTTGTATTGTTCAATGTTATGTGTATTTTTTTTTCTTCTTCTATATCATATATATATATATATAGAGATATTCTCATTACCTTATTATTCCTAATAATAATAGTAATATAATAATAATATCATAATGATGATAGGATTTGAGTTAGGTAAATATTTAACTTTACAAATAAAAAAAAAATATTTTCAATTATTAAATAATTTAATAAATAAAATAAAACTACACTGATACAATATCAAAACAGTTGTTACACGCATGACACAGCCCTTAGACTGTGTCATGCGTGTACTGCTATTCTATTTTTAGGGATATTGCATTTTGCATTTATTTAATTAAAATCAATCTTCTACAAAATAAGGTATGTATCTTTTTAAAGAAAAGATGACAACTATATTTCAAAATTTAAATCTTAAATTCAAAATTAAAATTGATGATCATCATTATCATCATCTTTTTAAAATTAAATGAACCAAAAACCATTTTTGACTTACCAATTTTATTTTCTCACACTCAAATAAAATAATTAATTTAAAAAATATATTTATTTATATGAAATTCAAAATTTACATATTTAAATTAATAAATCTATTTTTAAAAATGAATAATTAATTCTAAATTAATTATTTAATCTCAATTATCATATAATTGCATGCTTGACCCGAAGAATAAAATTCTTCTCAAATTCCCAAATTACGATTATACCATTGTATCAACTCTTACCTTGATGTGGTGTTGATAGAGCCACCATGGGGACCTATGAACCTATAATATCAAGCTCCAATAAATATTACATTATTAATCAAAGCTTTTTGATTAAATAATCATATTTATTAATCTCGTGATTATTCCACTATAAATATTTGAACTCTTGATAATTACACACATATATTTACTGAGTACTTTATTAAAGAATAAAGTGTCCATTGATATAATCATTACATACAACATTAATCCTCTATTAATAGTTCATAATTAAAAGGGAATAAAATTACTATTTTAACATTTTAGCTATATCTTGTTCCTAGAGTACCATTGACTTTACTAGTGAAGGTTGTGTCACAAAAAAATTGCAACGTGAGCGCTCATAACATTTTCAATTCCAAAAGCCAACCCAATAAGGAACCATTATTCAATCTATAAGAAGGTATAGATTAGATTCTATATCTGTTAAACTACATCCCCGACCATATACATCATTGAGTCCACAAAACAATTATTCTTAGCCTAATAATTCTGACAAACCTTAACGCGTGAATAAAATGATCATATGACATATATAGGAGTTCATAGTAACCTCAGGATTAAGATCCTCGTGTATATGATCATCATTTGATGTGTTCGATTAATACTATGAAACAGTGTTTAAATAAGTATTAACAAATCACGTCTAGTCTAATTCTATATATCTCTATATATAAAGTATCTTCACTAAAGTGTCCTACTACACTAGTACCCCGGATCTAGGTCACATGTATTCATAATACTAGTGGACCGTACTAGCAGTACTTAATCTAAAGATTCCATAACTTTATTTTACTGCGAACTGTTTCAAGTTTATTATCTTAATCTTAATCTTCTCACAACTATATGAGATTAAGACCACATACATAAACTTTGGAATTTTCTGATATTTATCATATAATATCGGGCATAGTATATATGCTAGAAGGTATGTCTGCAAATGTGATAAGTGCCAGTGACACTCGAAGATGACACACTCACCGGTGGAAGAACTCCATCCGATTTCGAGCCTGTGGCCATTTTCTATGTGGGGGATGGACATAGTGGGACCTCTTCCCAAAGCAACAGGAGGTGATCAAATTCATGAGGGAGCACCTCATATGATGATTTGGGATCACGTACGCGATCATCACTGACAACGGTAAGCAATTCAAAGGAAGGTTTCGACATTCTGCAAGGAGCATGGGATTTTGCAGCAGGCTTCAACTCTGAGGTACCCGCACCACAGGGGAACAGGCAAGCCAAGGCTTTTATCCCCGATAACTTGAAGAGCAAAGCCCACAGAAAGTTTGTTTATAAATTCCATTTTCTAACTAAATATATAATAATTCAATTCAATTATTTATTTCATTTAAAACATTTGTTAACTACAATTGCTTTAAGGGCACTATTCCCAACAATCTCCCACTTGCCCTAAAAAAAAAATTGAGGCATCTCTTTCAATATGTCAATCATATTCTCCTGACTGATTTTATCGAACAAAGTCTTTCTAACAGTTTTGTAAGAAACTGTTTTGAAGTTATCTTCAAGATCATTACATCAATTATGTAAAATTGTCTTGAATTAAATGATACTTCATTTCATGTGCTTTATCCTCTCATGGTTTCTAATTCTTCTAGAATAGTTGTATCTCCATGGATTTCATAATGAGATACTAGTTGTTTATTCTAGTCTGAAAACCCTTTCCAGAATGTCAAAGAACTCAACTAAATAAAATATCCTATTTAATTGCTCGTAGCTGTTACATTTAAGCTTTTGTGGTGAAACATTTAAATTTGAAATGTCTAACACATTTCCAAATTAATGTGTGGGCTCCAAAGTTATGGAAGCTAATTTAAAATCAGTTCATCCTTTGGGATATTTAGGTCTTTTCCTAAATGCACATACATATAATCTCTATTATATTCAAGATACTCAAAATTAAGCCTTATAATTATTCAATGACTCAATTCATCATTTGATTGACAACTGTTGACTGTTCCCACCAAATGTCAAAACTGTAGCATCTTGGAATTTTACTATAGTAGTAGTAGGAGGAGAAGCAGCAGAAGCAGTAGTAGTAGTATAAATAGGACCTTTCACTCAACCATTTTTCATCATCTTTCAAGCACATTTTAGAGCCTCCAAGCTGCTAAGTTCATTCTAGAGAGAAACACTAGGGGTTTGGGGTTAAAAGTTTTCCAATCTAAGCTTTTATAAACACTTGGAAAGTAAGATAGAGTGATTTTTTGGTATTGAGGTGTAGATCGAAGTTCTAATCTATCCAAGGTATTTTGTATCCTCGAGTTTAGTTCATTATAGTTCCTCTTATTCTTTTCATTTTATTCAAATCCTAACTCATTATAATGAGTTTTGGTTAGGTGTTCAATTTCTTTGAAACTTAAGGTTTTTGGTAAGTCTTTATTCCAATGGTTTAGATCTTCTATTCATTTTCTTTTCTCTAGAGGACTTATGGTTTCTTTATGTTTGGTTTTAGGAGTTTCCAATCTCGCTCTTCTCTCCAATGTTCCAGTTTTTGGTAAGGAAAATTAGATAGTTTAGTTTATGATCTAGTTTATGTTTTGTATGACCTAACATTTCAGGTACAATAAAGGGGTAAGTGTGTCTAGACCTAAGGTGTCCAATGATGTATGACATACTTATGTCCAGTAGGCTCGATTGCCAAAATTTTATGACAGACTTATGTCCGGGGCTTAATTGTCACCCCTGTATAAGCACTTATCTTTTTATTATGATCTATAACCTATAGTTACGATTATGACTTATGACTATGAACTATGACTTAGATTATGATTTATGATTATGATTTATGATTATGACTTAGGCTATGATATGACCTAGGGTTTTATGATGTTGTATGATTAGTATAAATAATTTTTGTAATGACTCGTGTGAAATTTATGATATGTTGATTAAATGATTATATGACTAACTTTTGTTTGTATTTTCCTTACTAGGCTTAAAAGCTCAACCCTTATGATGTTATTATTACAGGTAATTAAAGATAGAAAGGTCGGTGGCGAGTGGGACCTAGGAGCTTCGTGATGTACTCGTGGGGACCATATAGTCGAGGAACATCAAGCGGACCTATTTATTTTACTAAAGAATGTTTTCTTTTAAAGTTTTATGTTGCTCATTTTAATATGTTAAAGACAATTATTTTATTTTTGTAAAACCATGGATCCACACACTTATTTTTAAGTTTTCATTCAATAAAAGAGCAATGTTTATGATTATGATCCAACGCTGTGTTCTCGATAATTTATGAGAAATTAGGGCGTTTCAAAAACATAACATTCGATACATTAAACAGTCCATCACTGAGTTGTAGGAATAACTATCTCATGTCCTCTTTTCTAGAAAAAGAATAAATGGACATTAATTATTTAGATAATACATTCTCTTGATCGGGAAGACAAATCACATTTCTTGGATTTTGTAAACTAAAGTATTTAAGCTTCTTATCTATATAAATCGCTTGAGACAGTGACAAAGGATTGTTCCTTCAAACTCTATAGAATTGAATGTATAGAACATTCTTGGCTTTTCTAAATCTAATATTTAGAAATGTTCAGCTAACCTTTTCTTTTCTATTGACAACATCTCTACATCATTCCCAATGATTAGAAAGTTGTTGATATTACGAATAAGAATAACAACAGAATCTTTCTGGTTGAGATTTTCAAATGATTTTTTCATGTCAGTCATTCAGTAAAGACTATTTAGACATCCATTTAAATTAATCTCGTAATCCATGCATAAAGCAGTGGATAAGAGTATGTAAACTGACTTAAGTTTGGTTACAGTAGAAGATATTTATTCCAGTAATAAGTTCCTCTTTCTACTCATAGCCTTAGGCTATTAACCTAACTTTGAAAAGTCTGTACTTTTCTCTGTTCTCCTTTTCATCTTGAATATCTAGTTTCAAACTGAAGTTCAATGAACTTTAGTTGGATGTTTAAGAATCCAAAGGACATAGAATTCCAAATTCCAGTTCTAGATTCATGGTGTTTCTACCATTGTTTTTTGTAAAAACTTTTTCATTTCATATACTAGTATGTGAATGAAGTATAGTTAGATTGTATTACACACAATTTAATTATCTTTACATTTGTAATGGAGTAGTTACTAACTAACGCTCCCATTACAACAATGATTTACAGAATTTGTGATATTCTTTGGTTTTATTATTGTTTAATTATCAATAACTTGCTTACTTAACTTGCAATCATTATTTCTAGTTTAACTTAACTAGTAAATACAATGATTATAATAATCATGCTTCATTAAAGTAGCATTAAAGAGATACAAAATCTTTTGTAATCTTTTATGATAATTAAATTATTTCGCTAAATGACTTCATGGAAAATTTTCAATTTATTCACATAACCACTTGTGAATATCAACTTCTAAGTTTTTGATGTTGTACAATCAAATATGTACTGAGTATAACAATTGTTAAAATTATAGAAATAATAAAGACGATAACGATTGATAACTATCTAATTAATATTATCTAATATGATTATATTCCATTTCCAAAAACTAATTTTGCTTAACAATCTAGTTTATGTGAGTTGGGTTTGATTTCCAAGTCCACATGCAAATTACTTGAATTCCAAATTCAAGCTTAGACTTCCTTTTGATCAGATCAAACAAGTTTCTAAGTGACTTTACTTTGAATGTTGCATGAAAATTTCTATAAATTTTCTTGCATTTGATCAAAATTAAGCATATCTTAAATAAATGTCAATCAATATTGACTTACTATTTATTATTTCCTTTAGCTTCGAACATTAAAAGATTCAACATACATCTCTATGTATTAGCTAAACGATTATGTAATATTTGAGCATTTATTAGAGAAATGTCTTTTGGTTAACTTTAATTAATAGATTATATAAATAGGGAGAGAACCATTGAATGGTTGCAATAAAATATTGTCTTTTATTTGTTTTATGTGTCTAATTAATTACAAACCAATCTAAAAAATAATTCACATATATGTTTCACTTAATTGTGGTTGGAATAATATGTCTTATTAAATCTATGATTTGCACAATAATTCATAAATATCATTTATACTCATTGATGAAATAGGTGGAACAAGTATACTTCAAAAATAACAACTGACTTTATTATACAAAAGAAATATTAAACTTATTCATTCATCAAATAAAGGAATCTAAAAACATAGAGCGTGTTTGGCACCTTAACTAAAAAACTGTTTTTTGTTTTTAAAAGCTAAAAACTATTTTTTGAAAACAAGTTGGAGTGTTTGGCATTGTTTTCAGAAAACAATTTTTAAAAACAAAGTTACAAAAAACATAAAATTTTGAGAACAACAAAAAGTTGTTTTCTATTGTTCTCAAATTTTCTTTCCTAACTTTCTCACTTCTTATTTTTTATTATTTTTTCTTTCAAATTATTTTATCTCATTATTTATTATAAACTTTTAAAAAAAAATTCTCTTTGTAAATATATTTGTTAATTTTTTATTTAAGATTTAAAAAAAATAAAACTAAAAAAATTGTTTTTAGAAAACATTAACCAAACACCTCTTGTTTTTTGAAAACTACAAAAACAGTTTTCTGTTCTCATTTCTGAGAACAAAATTTTGAAAACAAAAAACAGAAAACAATGCCAAACAGGCCCATAGTTTCTAGAAAGAATTCTAGAACTACTTTAAAGAAAAACAACTTATTAATTTCTTTAATAATGAAAATCAACTATTTTCAAAATGACAAAAAAATTTAAATTGTTTTAAACTAAACAAAATAAATTTCTAAACTAATCTTTTTTGTATTCAATTTTCTTCATCATTTCCTCTTGGCTTTGGTTTCAATGCAACTACTCTTTTTTCTCAAAAGATTTCTGCATCCCTAAAAATAAGAACATATGAAAAATATTATTAGTGACATAATTTTGAATCAAGCATTCAAAAAATATTAAAAAATAGTTTTTGAATAAATCGAATTTATCCTATATTTCAAAAATTGAGCATGTGCTATAGCATCATCCTTTATCATGGCCCACATCTAGTATGCAGTTTCAATAACCATATATATATATATATATTTCTTTAATGTCATCATGCATGGTTGATAACATGCATTAACGTGCCAGGTGATTCGATCTCATCCATTCACCATATTTTTCATGTTCATCAAAGCTAGTTAAAAAACTTAGTTCCTCTTATGGTAGATCATAGATCGCTCCATACAAGTTTTGTGTTCCGAAGACAATGTGAATCCCATCATACCATCTTCTCATGTGGTTAAGATTAAATGGAATCTTTTCCAAGAGTTTGTCAATGAGGTAGGTTTAATTTCCCAAATTTTCAAGTACATGTAGGATTAAGAGAATTAACCATCGTTGCTGGAAATAAATAAATAAAATATAATGAATTCAAACATATAATAATATCATACTATATTTGGAAAAGTAAATATGATGCATGAATGCAACATATAAAAGTACATAAAAATATATACTAATCCACGATATATTAATTTGAAAAGTTAATGGACCGCCTTAGGGTAGGTCACACTAACTCCAAATTAATTTTGAGACATATCTCAATTTTGATAAGTGAAAACTTAAAAATCCATTTTTCTCTTTTGACTTATGAACTACCGCTAGTTTGGTCAAGATGGACTAGTCGTGCTCGAAAGTCTAGATACACCTTTGGAGTTTAACCCATTATTTTCAATCGATAACTTAACTCAAGAGTGTGTCTTAGGGTCAGTCAAACATGAAATACATCACTAATGATATTCTATAAGAGAATGTTAGGAGTATGTCCTAAAAGCATGTAAAAGATATTTATTATTCCAATGAATAAATAAATACAATGATCTATTATTGTTATATTTAGATTATTAAATTATTCTTTGAATAATTTTTTTGTAAATATCAGAAAAATTCCATATTCATTATTGAGAATGTGATCTTGAATTAGTACGAGAGAATTAAGATCGCATGAATGAATAAAAATAGTCAACAACAAATTGAAGTTATGGAATTCTTTAATTGGGGTTGTAAGTACGGTTTACTGAGTATCATGTTGATACAAATAATCTAGATTCAGATTATTGATGTGGTAAGACATCTCGGTAAATGTGCTTTATATAATATGATTATATATGACAAGGACCGATATGAATAAAAGTCTTTATCCAAAAACCATTTAATAATAAATATTTGTAATTCATATCATAACTGATGATCATTTATAGATCAACATAAATCCTGAGTGTTCATGAACTCTTATTTATGTTTATTAAATCGTTTGATTCATTCGTTAAGGTCTCTTCATAGATTGAGGCTAATGACTTTTGTTTTGGAAATTTAATATCATGGATGGCTGGGAACATGTATCAACAATACGGAATCTAATCTTTCCTAACGGATCGTATATTGGTTCCCGTATGAATTATTTCTGAAATTGAATGATTTTGAGCTGAAATCTATAATTAGATTATAGATTAATTATTCACTAGTGAATTAGTGGTACTTAAGGAATAAAAAGTAAATTAGAAAGGTAAAATGGTAATTCTTCCATACTAATTTATGAACTAATTAATTAGAGGGTTGAACTATTGTAAGATGGTTATATCAATCGACAACTTAAAATAAGATTTCTGTAAAAGTATATCTATAACATAAAGAGTTCAATTCTGAATTTATAGTGGAGAAATATCAGAATTAATAAATTAACTATTATGATTAAAGAGTTTAATTATTTAGTTTTAATTTATTGGAGCTTAATGTTATAGGTCTAGGTCCTCGAAATGGCTCAAACAAACACTGACAAAGATAAATACAAAAAATGGGCAGAAATGACTTATTTGATAAGTAAAATATTTTTCTATGCACCAAACATAATTATTGTATAATTATGTGTAATTAATTAATTGAGAATTAATTAATTATTTTATTTAACAAAAATATAATTAATTTTGAATTAATTTATTTTTTGGATTTTTGGTATTTAAATAATGATGAAAATTGGGAAAATCACATGTTCTCCCTGAAATGAGTTGGGTGTGTAACACAGTACACAGTCACTGTGCTACACGCACAAGAAGGTTCTAGAAGAATCTTGGTTCAACAATTTTAGTTATTTAAATATTAAATAAATAATGAGATATTTTAATATGATTAAAATATTATTATTTAAACAAAAATCGGATAACTGATTAGTTATTTTTAAATTGTTTAAAATAAATAATATTATTTATTTATAATATATTGGATATATTAAATATAGGAGAGATCATTTTTCAGAAATATACTTTTTTCAGAGAAAGAAAATATATCGTGAAATCTTCCTGAGAGAAATAGAACAGTGCTACAAACATAAGTCACTGTTCTTCACAAATTTAGGTCCAAACTTTATCAGATCTCATGTGTTGAGAACATCTGATAAATAAATTTTGCCTATTGTTTTGTATAACGAGCCCACACTCGTTCTTTGTGTGTTGAGAACATTTTGGAAGATCCTGGTGTGAGATCTCAAGGATTTTTCCGTACAAAAAGATAGCAGCAAGGAAGGACTTGAGATAATTTTCTATTCATATTCAATATATATATGTATGTGAAGAAGTAGATCTAGAAATCTTGTGGGGTTAAATTAATAATTTTGATTGTTGTTTCGCTGTGTATAATCTCTGATTTCATCTATAAAAATCAACAGAGAAGTCAACATTGAGATAAAATAAATATATTCGGAAGCATTTTCTTAGGGATGCCGCAAACAGAGGCGACACGAGGCCATTCCTATGCCTCTCAGTGTTCAACCAATAATGGAGACCATGAGACTTATTGTCACAACTCCCTCTCCCGATCACTATTTTGGAAAAGTGTGTTTTTCACAAAATCAATATTTTTTATTTAGTTGTAAAAATAAATTTAATTATTTTTACCAAATGATATTCTAATAATTACTAATCAAATTATGCAAAACAAAACAAAATTGTGCCCTTAATTCTAATTTTGCTTTAATTAAGAGAATATCATTTTTATTTTAATAAAATATTTTTCATTAAAACAACAAATTAAACAGCTTTAATTTTGATTTACCAGCTTAACTAATTAAGACTAAATTTATTATTATATGAATTATCAAATATAGACATATAACAAAAAATTACAAGACGTCCCTAATAGCATGTTTCTACACAAATGTAATGCATGCTAGTTGCATAATGTGTGGGTATATGGATGACATGTTATAATGCATGACAAAATATTAAACATATTAATCACATTCAAACATTTATAATAAATAAATAAAAGCGGGTATGATAACTTTTGGGTATTTCTAGAAAAATTACAACACTTGCAAAAATATTCATGAAAATGTAACCTACATTAACTAAGGTCTGATAAAGAGCACTTTGATCTTCAACATTGAGATGTATTTTTGTTGAGCCAATGCCACCCTTTTCCATATCCATTTTGAATTATACAACTTTTTAATTATTTTAAACAAACTTTTAAAATAATTAAACTTTGGGTTTTAACACCCAAAAGTTTCTAAGGCCAAATTTGAATTTGAGTAATTTAATTCAAAAATAAAATTAAACAATTTAATTTTAATAAATTAAAATTCAAGATAATTTTAATTTTTGGATATTTTAATTAAAATAATTTTAATCATGGAAGATAACAAATAAAACATTTTTAATCAAGGAAAATAATTAACATTATTTCAATTAAAGAAATTTCCAAATTAAAACTATTTTATTTTAATTTATGACTTTTTAATTAAAAATAATTATGGTAACAACACACTAGGTGTGTACCAATGGTGCGGTGGTCAGCAGGTGGTCCGGCAGGGGCGCGGTGGCCGGCAGCAGGCACGGCGCGCGACTGACTGGGCAGCACGGCTGGGCATGCGGCTGGCTGGCGCACGTTAGCTGGGCATCAACTTGGGGCTCGAGCTCGAGGCTCAGGCTCCAACAAAACTTTTACCCAAAATTTTTAAACAAAAAACCTATGCCCCAAAATGGCTTACATATTTCATCTAAAAATTTTAAGAACAATTCCTAAACCCAAAAACATTATTATAAAACAACCATTAAGAATCTATCATCATGAAAATAAACATCCATCCCTTCAAACATATATCACATATAATATAAAAATGCATATAATCCCACAAAGTCATTAATAATATGTATAGATTAATGACCTTCTCTGATACCAATTGTTGGAAAAACATTCAGAGCACGTAGCGAAAACTGGCATGGTGGGCACATTATTATGGGAACAACAATAAAAAAATTTCATTAATCATATAAACAGTTTATATGACCAAGAAAGCGATCCAGAAATATTAACATACAATATTATTAATCATGCAACAAATATATAAATATACAATATATTTATATATAACATATAAACACAAAAATTCAAGAACCTATAAACATTTATCTCTTAAAGCCTATCAAGTTTCCTTGAGTCTTTTCGTATTTTTATCGATCTTCCTATCCAAAGCTTTGAGCACTCAAACCACGATCTTCCAGAGTGTTTACTACACCTCAAGATGTGTATGGACACATAGAGAACATGGGTTTGCAATTTTAAGAATCAAAAGTATTTCTCAACAAATGAGAATTTGGATTATGGATTGAGAATGGCTAGAATAAAGAAGAAGAAGAAGAAGAAGAAAGAGTTTTTTTATCTAGCAAAACTCTAAGAACTATTCTGAATTGTGTATTGTGTTGTATTGTTCAATGTTGTGTATTTTTCTTCTTCTTCTATATCATATATATAGAGATATTCATATTATCTTATTATTCCTAATAATAATAGTAATATAATAATAATATCATAATGATGATAGCATTTGATTTAGGTAAATATCTAATGTTTACCCAAAAATGGCTCCTAGTGACGTGGCAAGATTGACCTACACGTGGCGGGCACACGATGATTTTAAGTGAAATAATCATGTTCGATCGTCGACCAGAAAGTCATTGATTTATCAAGCATCACACTTAGGTGCGACCAGTCTGGTCACATACTTTCATTTATTTCTTTTTTTATGTGCAATCTTTAAATATTTGTATTAATTGTAATTTCCTTTATTAACTAGATACATGAATCTTAATGATAATTGAGGCCTATCGGCCCATGTAATCTTCTTGAGCCTATAAATAAGAATCAAAGGGCTCAAGGAAGGGACTTTTGAACTTTTGGCCTTTGTACTCTGAGAGAAGAATATAGTGTGATTATTCACGGAAGTTGTAATCTTCCCAAGGCTTGTGAAACTCGTGAACCCTAGTTCACTAATTACAGTATTGGGATTCAACATCAATAAGAACACTAAGTAGACGTAGGTCATTACCATCCAATCGGGACCAAACCACTATAAATCGTTTCTGTCATTTACTTTTCCATTTGAATTTCTTCTTGTTTTCATCTCATTTTATATCGTTTATCTGACTCCATGTCGTTGACCAATTGGAGAGTCAAAATTTTGGTGCTTTCATTGAGAGACTAATTCTAGACTTCAAGAAGACAGAATGGCTAAGACATCCAAGAAGACGGGGCAGACTTCTGGCGTTGCATCCACCCAGCCTCCTCCACCAAATGTGGCTGAAGATGAGCCACAGTTAGACTTTGAAGAGGAAGAAATGGATTCTGAAACCCTGAGGACAACACTGAGTGTGTTGCAAGAGGAATTGGCCAATCAAGAGAATGCGACTGAGACATTGGCATTGCAACAGAGGGAAATCAAACGTCAGCGCCAAGAACTGAATGAACAACAAGCGGACATGGACCGCCAGCAGAGAGATGCCACTGCCGCCCTAGAAGTAGCCATTCTGTTGGCCCGGGGGCAAGTAGCGCTGACTTCTCAACCAGATCAACCACCAAGTGCACCACCACAATAGGCCCCAAACCCAAGTCCTCCACTTCAGCCGGCGAGCCCTCAAAGGCCGAAGCAACCACTTGCTGCTCAACAGGATATCCCAATTCAGGATCCTGAGTAGCAGCCATATTCTTATGCTGGTTGAGATAATCCCCAGCATCAAAGGCAGAATAGGGCAGGCCAACCTCCCTGAAGCCCTAGATGCCCAATGGTTGATGAGCCAAATCCACCGAGCAGGGGGCAACATCCTTCTGCTAATAGAAGGCACGCCGAGTCAGACTCTGTGGTCAGGGGACCCCCACGGCATAATAATGCCCGGGGACCCATCGACCAACGCAGGCCTCCCCCTAATGCTCGGGAGGTGCCAGCTAGAGGGGGGAACAGTGCGACCAGCCGGTCGCGCCATAGTCGGTTTCATTTCTGAGACGACCATGACTATAATGAAGCTGACTCCGCCAAAAGGAATGCTGGTCGAGGGCAAGAAGAAAGAGGGGGAGAAAGGAATCCTCCACCAAGAGAAAATAGGCCTGTGAACCAGAACGTTGGGGGGCAGCCTAACGTCTTTGATCGATTGGGCACTAGTGAGCAAAGGCACAGAGATGATGACCTAAGGGACATGCTCAACGACAGGTGTGAAAGACATGATTAGTACGCTCCTCTGGCACCAGTCGCCCCAGCGATCCCAGACGTCGTACAGGCCCAAATCGATGCATTAAACCAGGTTGTCCAGTAGCTGGTAGGGAGCCGGACATCCCACATCGAGTATGATCGGAGAAGAGGCACTCCGTTCATACAAAGAATAGTTGTGGTGGAAACCCCCAGCAAATTCAAGATGCCAGTACTAACCAATTTCGATGGATATGGGGACCCAGTATCTCACATGAATAAGTTCGAGATACAAATGGACATCCAGAAGGTGTCAGATGATGCTCGTTGTAGGATCTTTCTGGCCACCCTATCTGACACTGCTCAGGAGTGGTTTTTTAAATTCTCTACTGCTAGAATAGTATCATGGGAAATGTTGGTGAAGGAATTCTACGGGAAATTCTATGCTGGTCGTGTTCACCCGACTAAAGCCAACTAGCTGGTCGAGATACGCCAGAAGGAAGGAGAATCCTTGAAGGAATAGGTCCAGCGTTTCATGCGAGCAGCTGCTGGGGCTAAAACAGATGGAGATGAAGGGAAAATGATGGATCTTGCTGCTGGAGTAAGGCACCATTCTCCCCTATGGAATAGCTTAAGAAAGAATGGGGTGAAAAGTACCCAGGAGTTTCTTGATCGAGCAGATCGATACATTAAGCTCGAGGATGTGATTGCCAATGAGGGGAAATCTCCTACGAAAGACAAGGGACCAACAGAAGATCCCGCTAAAGCCACCAATGGGTCAGATAAATCCAATGGCAACGGCAAATGCAGCAGGAACGATAAAAACGGTGGAAAAGGGGCAAACAATGAGCCATCGACGTCCAAAAATAAGTGCCCTAAAGGCAACAGATACGAGGCAAGGTTCACCAACTACATGGCCCTTGTCGAGAGCAGAGCAGAGGTTTACCAAGAAACTAGCTCTAGTGTCCCTTACAAGAGACCATCGCCAATAAGGAAAGATATCTCCAAGAGGGATACAACGAAATTTTGTCATTTTCACAACAGCTATGGTCATGACACTAATGAGTGTAACCAGCTGAAAGATGAGATTGTGTTCCTTATCAGAAAAAATGAGATACGTACTAGCCATGGGAGGTTCTCAGCGAGAGGCTCAAGGAGGCAACGAGCAGGCGCCTGTACGCCAATGCTCGCCACCTTTATCGCCGGCTCCTGTGGCAGGTACGTTGCTAACCATCTGCGGCGGCCCACACCTCGCAGGAGATAGTGGGAAGACAAGGGAGCAATACGCTCAGACCTTACGCCATGACCAGGATATCGAGATGCTAAATGTGGAGGAGCGAGTGCCCAAAAAGGCTCGAACAGAGGAAGAATTAATAACTTTCTCTGAGCTTGACGCACAGCATGTCCGTTTCCCTCATTCAGACCCTCTGGTTGTGGAAGTCTAAATAGCCAACATGATGGTTAAGAGGGTGTTAGTGGACACAGGTAGCTAAGTAAATATCTTGTACAAGTCTTCACTAGAGAGAATGAAGTTATCCGTGAAGGACCTAGAGCCATGCAACCAAACCATTTATGGTTTTCTGGCGAAGGGCTTACGCCAACAGGGTCAATTAGGCTTTCGGTTATAGCAGGAACTACGCCTGGGAACAGGACATTACTCACTACTTTTATAGTAGTTGATTGTCCTTCCGCATACAATGTTGTAATTGGAAGACCTATTCTAGTCAACCTGCAAGCTGTAACCTCAGTTTGGCAGCTCTCCATGAAATTCCCTACTGATGCAGGGGTAGGATGCATGTTGGGAAACCAACTAAAAGCAAGAGAATGCTATAATTCCTTGATTACTAAGGCAAAGAGAGGTGGATCGACGAAAGTCGCTGGAAAAGAGTTGCAGCTGGCCGATGAAACACAACCCGATCAGGTGAGCACGTCACCAAATAGGGTGTTTCCCAAAGTGAGGATAGGGATTTAGATCCTCGCTTTGGGGATTTTGACGAAAAAGTAGGACTAATTAAGGACCTTGAAGAGGTCCAACTCGATGAATCAGATCCGACCAAGGTTGTGAAAGTCGGTAAAAACTTAGAGACACCAATATAGCAAAAGTTGGTGGAATTTTTGAAGAAAAACCAGGAGGTCTTTGCCTGGTCGCATAAAGACATGGTTGGGATTGACCCAGCAGTTATGAGCCATGTCCTGAACATAGATAAAAGCTTTCCACCAGTGCAACAGAAAAGAAGGTTGCTTGACAAAGACAGATCGAAGGCTCTAAAGGAAGAAGTCGAGAATCTAAAGGAGAACGGATTCATTAGGGTAGCGTTTTATCCATCGTGGGTCTCTAATCCCGTACTAGTCCCCAAGCCAAATGGTAAATGGAGAACATGCGTGGATTTCACAAAGCTTAATAAAGTCTGCGCAAAAGATTGTTTCCCACTCCCAAGGATCGACCAGCTGGTCGATGCCACTTCTGGGCACGAGATCCTATCATTCATGGATGCATACTCTGGGTACAATCAGATCAGCATGCACCCGCCTGATGAGGATCACACTAGCTTTCAGACCGATACAAGGCTTTACTATTACAAAGTAATGCCCTTCGGTTTGAAAAACATTGGTGCGACTTACCAGCGACTAGTCAATCACATGTTTAAAGAGCTAATCGGTACAAACATGGAAGTATATGTTGATGACATGCTGGTTAAGTCGAAAAATGTAGAAGAACACGTAGGGGACCTGCAAGAGTGCTTCAACATCTTGAACAAATATCTGATGAAGCTGAATCCCCTCAAGTGTTCCTTCGGAGTTGGATCAAGGAAATTTTTTGGATTTATAGTGAACTCACGAGGAATTGAAGCTAATCCCAAAAAAATCAAGGCCCTAGTGGATATGAAATCGACAAAGATAAAAGATGTTCAAAGTTTAACTAGGAGAATCACCGCTCTAAGTAGATTTATCTCCAAATCGACGGATAAGTGCGTCCCATTTTTTAATCTACTTAGGGGCAATAAAAAATTTGAGTGGACGGAGGAGTACGAGCAGGCTTTCCAGGCTCTGAAGTCTCATATGTCGCAGCCACCAATCCTATCAAAGCCGGTTGAAAAAGAAACTCTGTTCATCTATTTGGCGGTCACAAAATATGCTGCTAGTGTTGTCTTGGTAAGAGAGGAGGAAAATGTGCAAAAAGTTGTATATTATGTAAGCAAAAGGCTAATAGGAGCAGAGCTAAGGTATCCGTCCATTGAAAAATTAGCCTATTTCTTGATCTTAGCCTCTAGAGCGTTGCGGCCATACTTTCAAGGTCACCCCATCACAGTACTAATCGACCAGCCCCTACGGCAAGTTTTGCAGAAGCCAGAAGCTGCTGGTCGATTATTGAAATGGGCAGTTTGAAATTTCTTACTTACTGCGAGCAACAGTAAAGGGGAAAGCTCTGGCCGACTTTGTCACAGAGCTCACTGGGCTTCCAGAAGGTGAACAGACACAAGAGCTCGAGCCTCATAACCAAACTCTCTCTTGGAAGTTGTTTACAGATGGCTCTTCTAACGAACATCATAGCGTCTAATAATGAAGCTGAGTATGAAGCGCTGCTCGCAGGTTTACAATTAGCCAGGGACATGAATATAAAGTCACTTGAAATCTATAGCGACTCCTAGTTGGTGGTTAATCAAATTACTGGAGAATATCAAGCCAGGGGGTCTGAAGATGGCTGCTTACTTGAACAAAGCAAAGGATTTGTTGGCACAGTTTGAAAGATATACTCTTCAGCAGGCACCTCACGACCAGAACTCAAACGCTGATGCCTTGGCCAAATTAGTGAGTGCAAAGGATGCCGACACACTGAATATAGTGTCTGTTGAACAGCTATCCACACCAAGCATCAAAGCAGAAGAAACCTCTCTGGTAATTCAGGCAGCAGATACGTGGACGGCACCTTCCATTGAGTACTTGGCACATGGAGTGTTGCTGACGGAAAAAAACAAAGCAAGGACTCTTCAGAGGTAGGCTGCTCGGTTTATCCCGGTCGACCGGCATGGTATGAGTGTTGCTGAAGGATTCCAAACTACGCTGGTATCTGGACAGTTTCTTCAGCCTGTCACTGGCTGAAGTGCAAGTGGAGTTCAAGATCACTTCGACCAGAGTTTTATCTGGTTGGGTAGCAGGACTTGGGTTGGCAGAAGCTGGAGGATTCTGGTCGATGGTTGCTGGAGGAGTCTGGTCGGTAGGCCCTAGAGGGGGAGTTGTCTTTTTGGTAGGAGTTGGTGCAGGAGGGTCTTCTGTTCGAGCCCTCTTTGCAGATGGGTCACTACAGCCTTCTCCTGGCTAGCACCTATTCGATTTTTTCCTGCTCATAGGAATGGTGGTGGGAGGATTGGTGTACAAGTCGAAAGCTCTCTCGGCAGGCATATCTGCAAGGAAGGAAACATACGAACAATCAGGCAACATAATTATAAGTGTTGGCTAAATAAAAAAATATATATATAAAATACCCGAGCTACAACTACTGGTCGCTACATTATTTACTGTACTACTTACTCATTCTTTGGCTTGAAGAAGTCAGAATTTAAATTAGGTGTGTATTCAAAGTTGTCGTCCCCGTCAAATAAATGACAGGGAATGGGCAAGCTGTCTAAGAGTGAGAAGTCAGTACCGTTCTCTTTTGAAAACTCAAGAATAGGCTCGAGATGTTCAGAAACCTTCTTTTTACCCTTTCCTGAAGGAGCCGGGACAGCGGCTGTTCGCGAGATGCTGGAGGGTTCCCTGATGGTCACTCCTATTGCTCTCCTCCTCGGAGGTTGTGACACATCTTGGTGTTGCTCGGGGACTTCTCCCCCAGTGGCACTCCCTGCTGTTGATTCCCTCACATCCTGGTGAGGTGCCAAAAGGCCGACTAGCCTTAGATTGGCCTCTATGACCAACTCTTTGACGCTTTTTTCTATGTTGGTCATGCTGGCCAAAGATGCTGCTCGTATCTCCATCTCTGGAGTAGGAGCTGGTCGGTGCCATGAACCTGAATGGCATAAAAGTTTTAAGGGGTGTGCAGAAAAGCTAAAGGAAATTGAACGACCAGGGAATAAATGATTTACCTCCTTCTTTGAAGGCCAGATTGTTGGCGATCAGGTCTGTTGTTAAAAAGTACTCCTGGAAGTAATTTCCCATGTTGGACTTGTGGTTGATCTCACTCCAAAAGGTGCGAGCAAATTCATGGTGGTAAAAATGGAAGAACCTCGTGTTGTTGTGATTGGGGTTGGACTTGAGATCAAATAGATAGTTGATCTCGTGTGGTGTCGGGACAGGCACTTCTTATGACTGTACAGGATATAGAGAGCCAAAAGCACTCTATACCCGTTTGGTGTTATTTGAAAGGGAGCGACCTCGAAATAGTTGGCCAACCCCTGAAAAAACAGATGAAGAGGCAAGTTTTCCCCTGCCTCAATATGATATCTCGACCAGGCGCTGAAGGCGCCCCCAAGAAGGTTCGCCCGCTAGTCGATGGAGGGTCTGATTAGGGTTACCCCAGGAAATCCGTACTTCTTGAGGTAATTCTTTACCATCCTAACTGTAATATTGCTAGAAGGTGAAACGTACCATTCGACTTCTAGTTGAAGGACGTCCCAAAGCTGGGATTTGTTTTGGATTTCTGGCTGGGATGTGCTTTTAGGTGAAGGGCTGGTCGAAGGATTTTCAACCTGAGGAGCAGGTTGTTTGGCAGGAGGAGAGGTTTTTTTCCTTTTCTTTTGAGCAATGGATTTTACTCGACCCATGTTCGATGGACTGGTTGAAGATCTATTAGAAGGGTTATGAGAAAAAGGAATTTTCGGGATTAGTAATGACGACTGTTCTTGATCTTCGAGCAGCTAGGCGAGCAAGTCGTCGTCAATTGGCCTCTCACATCCCCACGGGTTGTGCATGAAAATCTCCGAACAGAGAAGGGGAGATGAGAATCTGCAGCCAAAAGACCAAGAAGGTGGTAAAGTTGGAATAACGTTGTTCGGGTATAAAAGTTAAGCTTTTATACGACCAGCAGCATTCTAATGTAAACACAAAAATTGTATGCAAACAGTTTGGAAAGCGGATTAAAAAGCAGAAGTGAAAAGTTTTTCTGAAAAAACTTTTCGACTCTGAGTTGGGGCGGGAAAAACCCAGTTTTTTCTACATGCTTAAAAATAGAATTTTAACTTCGATTTTGCACCCTAAATTGATGATCCTCACACCCAAACTGATTCCTAAGCCTTGTGTAGTGTTATTTCCTTATCTTATCATGCTCAGACCTACGTACCCATTTACCCAAATCGTTTTTCCAAGAACATTCAAAAATTCAAAGTTTGAAACAGGAATAAAACAGATATTGCATGGCATCTCAATGAGTAAAATGGTCGATAAACTTACTTGGATAAAGATTGGAGCAAATTTCTGAAACGCTAAGTGGCTGGACAGAAATTCTGTGAGTAGTCAAGATCGTCATAATTTCTGGGTTTTATACGTTTGGTTCTTCAGTGTTCTTGAGAAAGTGAAAAGTAAAAGGTAAAAAATGATTTTGAGGGGTTATTTATATTGGTCGTAGTGCGGTTACCAAGGTAATGATGAGAGGTTATTTTTCGAGGCATAGGAAAACGTGATTGGTTGCCCTTTTCGAGAAGGCATGGATGACTCTGACAGATTTGACAAGGCATACGAAAGGTCGATTGTCTAAGTTTACTTTATGCTGGTCGCAGTAAAATAAACTTGGGGGGCAAATGTTAACCCAAAAACAGCTCCTGCTGACGTGGCAAGATTGACCTACACGTGGCGGGCACGCAATGATTTTAAGTGAAAGAATCTTGTTCGATCGTCGACCAGAAAGTCATTGATTTATCAAGCATCACGCTTAGGTGTGACCAGTCTGGTCACATACTTTCATTTACTTCTTTTTTGATGTGAAATCCTATTTATCCATAAATCAGTTGCTGATGATGTGGCAAGGATTTTTGACACATGGCTGATACGTAGCAGAGATACGGCTCGCCTATCAACCAACATTATTTCTGCGCGAAGAGATCAAGTTCTATATACGACCAGCCTGGTTGTATATTCGCTTATTTATGTAAAAATTTGTACAGTTGTGATGATATCCGAGACTATCTCTTCATTATGACCTGCAGATCCGATCATTAAGGATATATATTATTTCCTAATTCATGTAACTCTTCCTGAGCCTATAAATACACAAGAGATAGCTCAAGGAAGGGGATCAACCTTTTTGCTTAGAGAATTACATTACTATTATCCATCATTGTATTACTTTCTTCTTCTAAGGTCAATGAAACTCAGGAACCCTTGTTCTTTGATCACACCTTGGGAGTTCAATATTAATAATAGTATCAAGTGGACGCAGGTCATTACCAATCACTGGGGTCGAACCACTATAAATCCTTGTGTTCTTTATCTTTCCATTAGATTATTTTCAAGCTCTATATCATTTTCTTGTCGTTTCCTAGACTCCGTGTCATTGACCGAAATCAGGGTCAACATTCTGGTGCTTTCATTGAGAGACTTGAATCCAAGAAAAACTAATGGCAAAGACTACCAAGAAAACTGGACAAGCTGTTGCTGCTCTATCCCAGCCTCCTCCACCAAACATGGCTGAAGACGAACCTCATTTGGAGTTCGATGAGGAGGAAGTGGACTCTGAGGCCCTGAATACAACACTGGGGGTGTTGCAAGATGAATTGGCCGCTCTGAGGGCCAATCAAGAGAGTGCCGCCGAGATAATGGCGTCATAGCAGAGAGAGATAGAGCGCCAGCGCCAAGAGCTGAGCGAGAGACAGGCGGAGATGGACCATCATCAGAGGGATGCCATGGCAGCCCTCGAAGCAGCCCTCCAATTTGCTAGGAATCAGGCTACACCTGCCTTGCAGCCTGATCAATCCCCAAGTGGACCACCTCAAAGAGTTCCCAATCCTAGCCCTCCGCTCCAGCCGACAAGCCCTCAAAGGCCGGAGCAACCACCAATGCCTTAGGATGATGTCCCACCTAGGGACCCTGAGACGCAGCCTCCATCCCAGGTTGGTTGAGACAATCCCCCTCGTCCCAGGCAGAATAGGGCCGGGCAACAACCCCGAAGCCCTAGACGCCCAGGGAGTGAAGAGCCGCACCCACCGAGCAAGGGGCAGCGACCTTCTGCCAACAGAAGGAATTCAGAGACAGGTTCTGTGGTCAGGAGCCCTCCACGGCATGACAATGCACAGGGACCCACCGACCAGCGCAAACCTCCCCCTAGCACTCGTGAAGTTCCGGCCCAAGGAGGCAACAGAGGAAACAGTCGATCCCACCATAGCCAGTCAAGGTTCAGAGACGGCCACAGCTACAATGAGGCCGACTCAGGCAGAGAAAATGTTGGTCAGAGAAACGAGGAGAGAGGTGGAGGCAGAAGCCCACCACCTGGAGAAGACCGACAAGTAGGACATAATGCTGGGGGGTAGCCTAGACAAAACAACGTCTTTAGCCGGCTCGCAGCCAGCGAGCAGCGGCAAAGAGACGACGACTTGAGGGATGTACTCAACGATCGTCGAGAAAGGCATGATGAGTACATTCCCCCAGCACCGGAGGCCCCAGCAATTCCTAAAGTCGTTTAAGCTCAAATCGATGCTCTTAACCTGGCTGTATAGCAGCTGGTCGGGGGGCGGACATCGCATATCGAGTACGATTGGAGGAGAGGCACCCCTTTCATACAAAGGATTGTTGTGGTAGAAACCCCTAGTAAGTTCAAGATGCCGACTCTGCCAAACTTTGACGAGTACGGAGACCCGGTATCTCATGTAAACAAATTTGAGATACAAATGGACATTCAGAAAGTCTCTGAAGACGCTCGCTGTAGGATCTTCCCAGTGACCCTTTATGATGCCACTCAGGAGTGGTTCTTTAAGTTCCCTCCTGCAGGTATAATATCCTGGGAAATGTTCGTGAAGGAGTTTTATGGATAGTTCTATGCGGGTCGTGTGCACCCCACTGAGGCAAACCAACTGGTCGAGATACGTTAGAAAGAAGGAGAGCCTTTGAAGGAGTATGTTCAGCGCTTCATGCGAGCCGCAGCAGGAGCCAAGACTGTGGGCGATGAAGGCAAGATGATGGCCCTAACCGCTGGGGTTAGGCGTCACTCTCCTCTCTAGAGTAACCTCAGGAAGCACGGGGTTAATACTACCCAAGATTTTTTAGATCGAGCTGATCAGTACATCAAGCTCGAGGATGCGATTGCCAACGAAGGCAAGTCGCCAGCAAAGGACAAGGGGCCCAAGGAAGATCCCGCCAAAGCCACCAACGAGTCTAAGCCCAATGACAACGGGAATGGCAACGGTAAAAATGGTGGAAAGCGGGCGAATGGAGAACCCTCGACCTCCGAGAGTAAACGCCCCAAAAATAATTGGTATGAACCAAAATTCACCAATTACACCGCCTTTGTCGAGAGTCGAGCCGAGATGTTCCAAGCGACCAGCTCGAGCGTGCCCTACAGAAGACCTACACCTATAAGAAAGGATATCTCCAAGAGAGATTCGACAAAGTTATGTCGTTATCATAATGACTACGGGCACGACACCAATGAGTGTAACTAGCTGAAGGACGAGATTAAGTTCCTGATAAGACATGGACACTTAAGAGGATATGTACGAGCCGCAGGAGGTTCTTAGTGAGAGGCTCAAGGTGGCAACGAGTCGGCGCCTACACGCCAGCGCTCTCCACCTTTACAGCCAGCTCCTGTGGCAGGTACCCTACTCACCATCTGCGGAGGCCCACATCTTGCAGGAGATAGTGGAAAAGCGAGGGAACGATACGCTCGAACCCTATGCCACGACCAGGACATCGAGATGATGAGTGTTGAGGATCGTGCACCCAAAAAGGCTCGAACAGAGGAGGAACTGATCACCTTCTCTGATGATGACACCCAGCATGTGCGATTCCCACACTCCGATCCGTTGGTCATGGATGTTCAAATCGCAAATATGATGGTGAAAAGGGTGTTGGTCGATACAGGAAGTTCGATCAACATCCTATATAAGTCCTCACTGGAAAGGATGAAACTATCCATGAAGGACCTAGAGCCATGCAACCAAACCATTTATGGTTTTTCCGGAGAAGGGCTCGCCCCAGTAGGGTCAATTAGAATCCCAGTCACAGCAGGTACCGCACCTACTAACAGGACATTACTCACCACTTTTATAGTGGTTGATTGTCCTTCGGCATATAATGCCGTGATAGGGAGATTTATTCTGGTTGACCTTCGAGTCGTCACTTCTGTATGGTACCTCGCCATGAAATTCCCAACAGATGTAGGAGTAGGGTGCGTACTGGGAAACCAGCGAGAGGCGAGAGAATGCTACAACGCCTCGATCACCAAGGCAAAAAAGGGTGTATCGAGGGATGCCGCCGGAAAAGAGTTGCAAATGGCATCTGATGTTCAAGCCCGCTCAAGTGATAATCTCACCAAATAGGGCGTTGCCCAAAGTGAGGATAGAGACTTAGATCCTCGCTTTGGGGATTTTGAAGAAGAAGTAGGCCCCATCGAGGACCTTGAAGAAGTCCAACTCGATGAGGGGAATCTGACTAGAGTTATGAAAGTCGGTAAAAACTTAGAGACAACGACAAAACAAGCAGTGGTGGAGTTCTTAAAAAGGAACCAGGACGTCTTTTCCTGGTCGCATAAATACATGGTTAGGATAGATCCTACAATCATCAACCATGTCCTGAACATTGACAAAAAATTCCCACCTGTGCAGCAGAAAAGAAGGCTGCTCGACAAGGACCGATCGAAAGCTTTGAAGGAAGAAGTCGAGAAACTGAAGGAGAATGGGTTCATCAGGGTGGCATTTTATCCATCGTGGGTCTCCAATCCCGTACTCGTGCCCAAGTCGAATGGCAAGTGGCGTACGTGCGTGGATTTTATTAGCCACAATAAAGTCTGCCCTAAAGACTGTTTCCCACTCCCGAGGATCGACCAGCTGGTCGATGCCACTGCAGGACACAAGATCCTCTCATTTATGGATGCATACTCTGGGTATAACCAAATTAGTATGCATCCCCTTGATGAGGATCACACTAGCTTTCGAACCGATACAGGGCTCTACTGTTACAAGGTGATGCCCTTTGGTTTGAAAAATGCTGGTGCGACTTACCAGAGACTCGTCAACCACATGTTTAAGGAGTTGATCGGGGCCAACTTGGAGGTTTACGTCGATGACATGCTGGTTAAGTCGAAGAAGGCAGAAGGACATGTAAGGGATTTGCAGGAATGCTTCAACGTCCTTAATAAATATAGGATGAAGCTGAATCCCCTCAAATGTTCCTTCGGAGTTGGATCAGGGAAGTTCTTGGGATTCATAGTTAACTGAAGAGGAATTAAAGCTAATCCTGAAAAGATAAAAGCCCTGATCGAGATGAAGTCGCCAGTGAAGATTAAGGATGTCCAAAGTCTGACTGGGAGAATTTCCGCCCTTAGTAGATTTATTTCAAAATCAACGGACAAGTGTGTCCCATTTTTCAATCTACTCAGAGGCAGCAAGAAATTTGAATGGATGGATGAGTGCGAACAGGCCTTTCAAGCACTGAAAGCGCATATGGTGCAGTCGCCCATCCTGTCAAAGCCAGTAGATAAAGAGACTTTGTTCGTCTACCTGGCAATCAGAGATTACGCTGCTAGTGTTGTTCTGGTGAGGGAAGAAGAAGGTGTGCAGAAGGATGTCTATTACATAAGCAAAAGGTTGATTGGAGCAGAATTAAGATATCCCTCCATTGAAAGGTTAGCCTACTGCTTAGTATTGGCCTCTAGGAGGTTGCGGCCTTATTTCCAAGCCCATCCGATTACGGTATTAACCGACCAACCTCTTCGGCAAGTTCTGCAAAAGCCAGAGGCTGCCAAAAGATTGCTAAAGTGGGCAATCAAGCTCGGGCAGTTCGACATATCTTACCTGCCGTGAGCAGCAATAAAGGGACAAGCCTTAGCTGACTTCATCGTTAAGTTTACAGAGCTCGCGGGTGGCGAGCAGATCGAGGAGCTTAGCGAGCCTAAATGTCAAACACAAGCACCCTCGTGGAAATTATTCACCGATGGATCATCTAACGAATCCCACGTAGGATCAGGAGTGATATTGATAACGTCGGAAGGGCATCGATTTCACTATGCAATAAGATTTGACTTCACTGCCTCTAACTATGAGGCTGAATATGAAGCACTGCTCGCTAGACTGCGGTTAGCCAAGGACATGAACATTAAAGTGCTTGACATTTATAGTGATTCTCTGCTAGTCGTGAATCAGATCTTGGGAGAGTATCAAGCGCGAGGATTAAAAATGGTCACCTATCTGAACAAAGCAAAGGATTTGTTAGCCCAGTTCGGCAGATACACTCTACAGCAAGTGCCTTGTGATCAGAATTCCAATGCAGACGCTTTGGCAAAGTTGGCAAGTGCAAAAGATGCTGATACTCTAAACATAGTGCCAGTCGAGCGACTGCCCACACCTAGCATCCAAGCAACATAAACCTCTCTAGTCATCCAAATGGCGGATACATGGATGGCGCCATTTGTAGAATATCTATGAAGCGGCGTGCTACCAGCGGACAGAAACAAAGCTAGGACCCTTCAGCGGCAGGCTGCTAGGTATATCCTGGTTGATGGAATTTTGTACCGAAGGGGATACTCACTGCCACTTCTCAGGTGTATTACAAAGGAGAAAGCCAAAGAGTTGATGAAGGAGGTACACGCAGGTTTTTTCGGGGACGACGCTAGGGGGCAAAGCCTGTCGAAAAAGATCCTAAGGCAAGGATATTTCTGGCCAACAATGAATGAAGACTCCATGGAGTTCGTGCGAAAATGTGACGAGTGTCGAAGGTTTTCTAAGATCCCGCGAGCAGCTCCCAATGAGTTAAAGCAGATGCAGAGTCCATGACCCTTTGCGGTTTGGGGAATAAATCTAATCGGATCTTTGCCTACGCGGAAAGGTGGTGTAAAGTACGCAGTGGTTGCCGTCGTCTACTTCACCAAATGGGTCGAGGCTGAGCCACTCGCGACCATAACGACGAAGAAAGTGCTTGACTCCGTGGTCAAAAACATCATCTGTCGCTATGGATTGCCAAAAAAGATAGTCTCAGATAATGGCACTCATTTCGATAGTGATCTATTCACAGACTTCTGCAAACGCCACGACATTATTAAAAGCTTTTCTTCAGTTGCTCATCCCCAGGCGAATGGACAAGTCGAGGCAGTCAACAAAACGCTGAAGGATACACTGAAGAAAATACTTGAAGAAGCTAAGGGAGTATGGCCAGAACAGTTGCCTGAAGTCCTCTGGCCGTATAGAACTTCCCACTGAACAGCAACAGGTCATACCTCATTTTCCTTGGCATACGGGTATGAGGCCATGTTGCCTGTTGAGTTGGATCCGCCTTCTCACCGCAGATTAACATACGACCAGGATTCTAACAGCCAGTTACTCATGGAATCCTTGGATTCGATTGATGAAAGGGGAGAACAAGCCCCGCTCCGAGTAGCTGTATACCAACAAAAGTTCGCTCGGTATTTCAACTCCAAAGTTCGAGAAAGAAAGTTCAATGTTGGAGACCTTGTGCTTCGAAGAGTTTTTCTTAACACCCGCGACCAAGCTGCTGGAGTACTCGGGCCAAATTGGGAAGGGCCTTACCAGATTGATGAAGTCCTTCACCCAGGCACTTATAAACTTGCACGCTTATACGGAGATCTCATTCCTCAATATTGGAATGGAGAACACATGCGCAAGTATTATCAATGAACAATTCTTCTTAAAGAATTGGCTCGTAAAAATTTTACTTTTTACAAGCTTTGTGTAAGATCTTATTGATCACTCGTAAAGACATGTTTAGTCCATTTACTACGAGAATAAAAGGGACTGTGCTCAGCCAGTCACTTCTTGCCAACTATTGTATATATTACAAGTATTTGCTCATTACGTGTGTTGTTTTGCTGTATTATAATTCTAATCGCATTGCTATGAGCAGTAACATTCGGGCAGGTTCTAGTCAAGGCAAGTGACTACGAACCTAAAGCTCCCCGATCACTTGGGGGGCATACAAGGTACAAGTAAGCAAAGCATATCATTAAAAGGTATGTAAACACATTAGCAAAATAAGTGAAAGCATGCTAGGGCACTTAGAGTATTTTTCAAAATTTTGATATTTTGTTGAATCAAACCAAAGTGCTATGCTAAGCTCGGTCATGCAAACAATTAGATGTTATAATAATATGCAAATATATTGTAATATCAAATCGATCCTTTTACACCGCAAGCAATAACTGCTTGGATGTAATTGTTTAAAATAAAAGTAAAAACTGCCCGTGCAGCAAACCAAAAAATTATATTGTCTTTACATCACGACCCGTAGGTCGTGTAATTAAAAAAAAGAAATATAAAAGGAAAAAATAAAGGAGCTTGAGGAGCTGGAGGATCCTGGGGAGGGTTCTGGTCGACGGCTTCATTATCTGCACCCTCCATCCTGATGGCCAGCGAGATTTCGGGGGAAGGAGGGACCCTCGATCCCTCTTCTTCAGCCAGTCGAGCTGCGCAGCGAGCCAGCTCAGCCTCCCTCGCATTCTCAGGAAGGTAATCAAAGTTGGCACCATGATTGTGCTTCCAGAAATCGTAGAAGCACCTCAAGGTGGCATTTTTGTACCTCTCCAAGTTGGCGGCATTGGTCTTCTCCAATTCCTCAATCCGACCCTCCAAATCTCTGGTTTCTTGCCTGCTCGCGATCAAGTCTAGCTCGAGCTGCTTAGCCACTTTGAAGTTAGAGCGGTTGGACTCCTTTTATTGGTCCCTCTGCTCGCGGACTTTTTCCAGAGACTTCTGCTTCTCCTCCAACTCCTTGGCCAGTTGGGCCTTTTCCGCAGTCACCACCGCTAGCTGATCAGCATGTCTGGCCTCGGCAACTTTGAGTTCATCCTCATGTCGTTGATCCGAGGTCTTGGCCTCCTCGGTGACAGCACCCAGGCAGATGCGGCCGGAAGTGAGGGTTAGCATGGCCTGCATTCAGAACAAATATTAAACAAACAGTAAATTACCGAAGACCTGATTTCACAAAGGAGACAACTTACACTGGTGAACTCATTCAGGGCTCGGTTCAGAATTGGGTCAACGCCCATCGTCTCCGTAGCCGCCATTGCCGCTCGGCAGCGATCGTGCTTGGCAATTTTGGTAAGCCTTTCCTTGATCAATCTAAAGGAATAGCCAACCATAAGGTTCGCGGTTGAAGCAGGACCTTCCTGCTAGGTTTGGTCAGATGGGGCGGTAGGAGAAGGAGTTGACCTGGCCGCAGCAGATGGAGTCTACTGCTTGTGGAGGGAAGCCGGAGTCGCGATGGCAGAGGGCCCATCCTCCGAAGGGCCTACATTCCGAACCTTCTTCGACTGAGGCGCCTTGCTGCTCTCCCTAGCATGTCTCTTGCTGGCTTTATTTTTGCTCTGAGGGGCAGCAGCAGCCTCTGGGGTGCTGTAAAGGTCGAATACATTGGTGGATTCCATACCTAAAAATCAAGAACAAAGTCAAAACATGAGATAGCATGAATAGCCAAACACATTACATCAGAAAAAGAAACAAAAAAGGATTGCAAAGTCCAATACCCGAGCTATTATTACTGGTCGCTACACTACAGACTCTACTAGTCTTACACTCATTCTTTGACACGAAGAAGTCTGGCCCTAAGTGTGGAGCATATTTAAAATTGTTGTCCCCGTCGAACAGATGACAGGGAATTGACAAATTGTTTAAAAGCAAAATTACTATACCGTTGTCATCCAACGATCATCAGAGAGTTCAGCAAGCTCGGTGGCCTTCTGCTTTCCTTTCCCCTTAGGGGTCGAGGGCCTCTCTGCTTGAGGAGTGCTAGCAGGTTCCCTGATCGTGACCCCAGTCGGTCTCCTCCGCGGAGGAGACGCTTGAGGTTGCTGCTCAGGTTCCTCTTTAGCGCGAACACTCCCTGCCGAAGGTCCCCTCGTATCTGACTGAGGGGCCCAGAGGCCAACCAACCTATGGTTAGCCTCTGTAACTAGATTCTTGACACTCTTCTCAGCATCTGACATGCTGGCTAAGAGCGCCGATCTTGACTCCATTCCTGGAGTTGGGTTTGGTCGCAGCCACGGGCCTGAAAGACATTAAAAGTTTAAGACATTGTGGAGGAAAACACTAAGTGAAGAAGCCAGCCAGCGATACGAAATTTTTACCTGCTCGTGCGAAAGCCAGGTTGTCCGCGACCAGGTCAGGCGTAAGGAAGTACTCTTGGTAGTACCTCCCCATGTTTGAGATGTGGGTCGTGTCAGTCAGGAAAGTGCGTCCATTTTCCTGATGGCAAAGATGGAAGAACCCCGTGCCTTCATGGTTCGGGTTAGATTTGAGGTCAAACAGATAGTTGACCTCATGTGGCGACGACACAGGCCATTTTTTTCTAGTTGTACAGAATATATAGTGCAGCAAGCATCCTATATCCGTTTGGGGTAATTTGGAAAGGGGCAACTCCAAAATAGTTGGCCACCCCCTGAAAGAATGGATGAAGAGGCAAGGTGGCCCCTGCCTCAACATGAAACCACGACCAGGCGCTATAGGCGCCTCTAGGCAGGTTAGCCCTTTGGTCTGGGTTAGGCTTGACTAGGGTCACCCCTATCAGACTGTATTTTCTGAAGTAGTTTGCGATCATTCTGACCGTCACCCTACTCTCAGAGACTACATGCCACTCGACATCCGGCTGAATAACGTGTCGAGGGCGGGCATGTCAATGAATATTTGGATCGGGGGAATTTTCGTCTCGACCACTGGTCGAGGAAGCATCAGCAGCAGGCTGATGAGAAATGTTGGAGGTTTTTCTTTTCTGGGCCTTAGTTTTGGTGCGAGCCACGTTTCGGGTCAAAACTGGGGAAATGTTTGGATTAATATGAGAAAAAGGAATATCCGGTATCAATATCGAGGGTTGTTCTTCGTTCTCGAGCAGTTGAACCAGCAGATCATCGTCAATGGGTCTTTCTCCTCCCCATGGGTCTTGTATATAAACTGCAAACAGACAAAGGGGGAGATAAGACGCACAGCCTGGGAGCTTATGTTGAAAGTTGGAATAACGTTGCTCGCGTCTATCGACCAACAACATTCTAACCGAAACACTAAGTTTTGTGCGAGCAGTTTGAAAAACGGATCAAAAAGTGAAAGTAAAATTTTTTTTCTGGAAAAAGCTTTTTCAACTATAAAGGGGTGGGAAAAACCCAGTTTTTTAGCTAGCCTAAAAATCGAATTTTTACTTTGATTTTACGCCCTAAATCCATGATCCTGACTATCAAACTGATTCCTAACTTATATAAAGCAAAATTACATTACCCTATCAAGCATTAAACGGTATATGCAAAATCTTCACAAATTTCTACCCAAGAACACAAAAAGTTTCAGAGCACAGAAGCATCATGCATGGCATCTCAAAGGGTTAAACGACGAAGAAAGTTTACATGAGTGGAGATTGGAGATTCTGAGAAGGAAGAACTTTGAGTTTGCAGGCGAGAGATCCTCGGCAAAGCGTCTGAAAACCTTAAAGTCTGGGGCTCTGAAATATATTTCTTGAGAGTTCTTGGAAAAAAGATGGCGTGTAAAGAGTTAAAAGAAGATTGTGGGGATTATTTATAGAGCTGATGTGTGCCGAAAAGGGGTAATTATGGGTTACCTTTTTCAAGGCATGGGAGAGTGTAACAGCCGTTGGAATGATTTCTTGAAAAATGAAAAGGCATGATTGGACGTGATTAGGTCACTATTTTCAAGAACACACAAGAGTTCTGACAGATTTTGTGGGGCATACGAAAAGTTATTTTCCTAAGTTTACTTATTTCTGGTCGCAATAAATAAACTTGGGGGGCAAATGTTTATCCATAAATTAGTTGCAGATGACGTGGCAAGGATTTTTGACACGTGGCAGACACGTAGCAAAGATACGGCTCGCCTATCGACCAGCATTATTTCTGCGCAAAGAGATCAAGTTCTATATACGACCAGCCTGGTCGTATATTTGCTTATTTATGTAAAAATCTGTACAGTTGTGATGATATCCGAGAGTATCTCTTCATTATGACCTGCAGATCCGATCATTAAGGATAGATATTATTTCCTAATTCATGTAACTCTTCCTGAGCCTATAAATACACAAGAGATAGCTCAAGGAAGGGGATCGATCTTTTTGCTTAGGGAATTACATTACTATTATCCATCTTTGTATTGCTTTCTTCTTCTAAGGTCCGTAAAACTCAGGAACCCTTGTTCTTTGATCACACCTTGGGAGTTCAATATTAATAATAGTATCAAGTGGGCGTAGGTTATTACCAATCACTGGGGCCGAACCACTATAAATTCTTGTGTTCTTTATTTTTCCATTAGATTATTTTCAAGCTCTATATCGTTTTCTTGTTGTTTCCTAGACTCTGTGTCGTTGACCAAAATCAGGGTCAACAATTCCTATAATATTTGCATTAATTGTAATTTCCTTTATTAACTAGATACGTGAATCTTAATGATAATTGAGGCCCATCGGCCCATGTAATCTTCTTGAGCCTATAAATAAGAATCAAAGGGCTCAAGGAAGGGACTTTTGAACTTTCGGTCTTTGTACCCTGCAAGAAGAATATAGTGTGATTATTCACCGAAGTTGTAATCTTCCCAAGGCTAGTGAAACTCACGAACCCTAGTTCACTGATCACAGCGTTGGGATTCAACATCAATAAGAACGCTAAGTGGACGTAGGTCATTACCATCCAATCGGGGCCGAACCACTATAAATCATTTGTGTCATTTACTTTTCCATTTGAATTTCTTCTTTTTTTCATCTCATTTTATATCGTTTATCTGACTCCGTGTCGTTGACCAATTGGAGAGTCAACATCTAACTTACCAAATTTGAAAAAAAAAAACTATTTTCAAATTATTAAATAATTAAATAAATAAAATAAAAACTACACTTATACAATATCAGCACAGTTGATACACGAATGGCACAGCCCTTGGACTGTGTCATGCGTATACTTGATGAGTCTGTTTTTTAGCATAGTTTTAACATGTGTTTAGGGTAAGTTTGAGTCATTTTGGTGGAGTGTTTTGCGGTATTATGCTTGTTTTGGTATGATTGCAGGAAATAGGAGAAGAAAACGTGAAGTTTGGTAAATGACTGAAAAATCAGCTGAAATTGGGAAATTTATGCTAAAAGTTGACAAGAAGAAAGTTGAAGACTCATTTGCGGAGATAATTGGTCGTTTTGGAGTTTGGAAACAAGATTTTGAAAAAATTAGAGGGGCCGCGACGCTAGAATGAAGAGTTGCGGCGCAAGGGAGAAGCAAAGAGGGTCATTTTCTGGAATTTTGAAGGGCCGCGGCGCTTGCTGAAGTCAGAGAGGGGGCTGCGCATGAACAAAGAGGCGCGCCGCGGCACTTGGATGCTAGGGCCGCGGCGCGTGTGGCTGTACGTGGCCTGCAGAAGTGGCATAATTGTTAGATAGTTTAGGGTTCTTTTTAAATACGTTTTAAGAGTTAATTAGGGTACTCTATTCATAATTAGAGGTGTAGAAAAGTCATTAGAGGCAGAGGAGAACATTGAAGACCTAGAGTTTGATTTCTTATTTTCTTCTGTAATCTCTTTACTGGAGTTTATGTTTATATTTAATTTGATTAATTTCATTATGTCTGCTTTGAACTAATCTTGTTATTAGGGTTTTAGTGGATTCTTCTTGAAACTTTTGATCTCTTAATGAAATTTTTCTGAATTTCTTTCTTCTGCTGTGGATTATTTATCGTATGCTTAATGCTTGTGAATGTTTGATCATCATTTACATGTTTATATGATTTTAACCTATACTCTGAAAAGAGAAGGATAATTATGCTATAGGTAAATAATCACAATTTTATATTAGATGAAAGTACTTTTATGAATTGTGTAGTTTAGGGATTATGTGTTTAAAGCCTGCAATATATTGATTTACCACTGAGATGTAGGAAATAGTATATTGTAGAGAATTATAGATCCTAACAAGACTATAATTTATAATTATAATCTGCTACCACAATAGAATTAAAAAATATTGAGAATTGGTTAGAAATCATAAGTGGATGGTTGATGAAACTAAAGCCCTAACTTTTGCATCTATTGAATTAAATCAAATTTCATCTCTGCATTTCTTTAAGTGCTTAGTAGTTTTCTTAATTTTTAGTAATAATTATTTTTGTTGACCCACGATTTGGCCAACTGACACGGAGTCAAAACATGATTGATATGGACGAATTGTATAGAGAAGAACGCAATGACAAAAGTAAAGAAAACACAATAATTTATAGTGGTTCGGCCCCAGGATCTGGTAATGACCTACGTCCACTTAGAATAATATTGCTATAAAATCAGAAAGATGATCAAAGAACCAGGGTTCAATGAGTTTCACCTTCTTCTTAAGAACAATACAAATTTCCTTGGAAAATTACTATAGTTTTGAACGACTAAAAAGTGAGAGAAGTCCCCCCCCCCCTATGAGCTATCTCTTTGCTATTTATAGGCTCAAGGAGGGTTACAAGAGATTGTTACAGATATTCTTCCCTGAATAATCGGATATCCAGAAGATTGTATGAGATAAGTTCGGGATTCATAAAGATCTTCCCACAAACGTTGCCTTGTATGCGGAACTACCGACCAGACTGGTCGCGGGTAAGACAGGCTTGCCTTGCTTCTACTGTGTCTCCTGGTCGATACTCTAACAGTCGCTTCCAGGTATCAGCCACGTGTCAAGAGATTATTCGCCACGTCACCAACGCTAATTTATTGGATAACAATTTTATTTATCAAACTGAAATTATTATTTAAATCAATTAGAATTAGAGGTTAATTATTGGTAATTAATAGCAGTCTTCGTGGGATCGACACTTTACTTATCATATATTACTTGATTAGACTACGTATACTTGCGTGTTACTTTTTGGCGATCAAGTTTTTGGCGCCGTTGCCGAGGACTATTTTTATTAATATCAATAAGTTAATTTTTGTTCTAATTTGATTTGTTTTTTTTATTTTTTTTTTATTTTAACATTTATTTGGACCAAGGTTCTCTTGTGTTTCAGGTTGTTGTTGGTATATGCGAAGCAATAGAAAAAAATAGATTATACCAATAGACCATGAAATTGAAAGAACGTGCAGACAGAACCGGAAAATAAAAAGGAAATTGGAATTCACCATGGCTGACAATTTGGGAAATGGTGCTAATAATGGTCAAGGGGCTGCTGAGGTTCCAAGGGAGCAAGGAGCACGAACATTAAGAGATTATGTACTTCTTACTGTTACAGGAGTGCATTCATGCATTAGACCTCCAACCATTGCTTCCAACAACTTTGAGATTAAGCCAGCCATTCTTCAGATGGTTCAAACAACTGTTCAGTTTGGAGGTATGCCGACGAAGGACCCTAATTTACACATAGCTAATTTTCTGGAGTTATGTGCAACGTTCAAGATGAATGGGGTGAGTGATGATGCTATAAGACTAAGGCTATTCCCATTTTCACTGAGGGATAGGGCGAAAAGTTGGCTGATATCCTTACAAGAAAATTCGATCACTACATGGGAGGAGTTAGCTCAGAAATTCCTTGCCAAGTTCTTTCCTCCAGCAAAGGCTACAAAGTTAAGGGGTGAGATTAATAATTTTTATCAGTTGGATGGAGAGTCACTGTATGATTCTTGGGAGCGCTTTAAGGAGTTGTTAAGGAAGTGTCCGCACCATGGAATAGAAAAGTGGATGTTGGTGCATAATTTTTATAATGGGTTGAATGGGACGACAAGAACAATTATAGATGCTGTAGCGGGAGATGCCTTTATGAGTAAAAGTGCTAATGAGGCATATGAGCTATTAGAGGAGATGGCGATGAATAATTATCAATGGCCAACTGAAAGGGGACAGCCAAAGAAGGTGGCTGGAATGATGGAATTGGATGCTATAACCATGCTTACAGCTCAAGTAGCAGCCTTGATGAAGCAATTACAAAAGACTACACTCCCATCTCAAGCTATGCAAGTTCAAAACCTTTGTGAAGTGTGTGGTACAACCCATCAACCAAACCAATGCCCTGCTATAGACATGAATAACATGCCCATGGAAGAAGTCCAAGCCATAGGAAATTACCAAAGACAGCCTAATAATCCCAATTCCATTACCTACAACCCAACTTGGAAGAACCATCCCAACTTTTCCTGGTCTAACAACTAAAACACCCTCCAACCTTATCCTCCACCTCAGCCACCATATCAACCTACCCAAAATAGGCCACCTTACCCAAAACAATATGCACACCAAAATCCTCCACCGGGCTATTATCAACCACAAAATAGAACACCTCCACAAATGCCAATGAAACCAGCTGAAACCCAACTTGATGTGCTTAACCAATTCATGACTGAAACTAGGGCATCCATAAGAAGTTTGGAGACTCAAATAGGGCAATTGGCTACTTTAATGACTAATAGAGCTCAAGGAAATTTTCCTAGCACTACAGAAGTTAATCCTAAAGAACAGTGCCAGGCTATTACTTTGAGGAGTGGAACGAGATATGAAGGGCTAAAGAAGAGTCAGTCAGAAGAAGAAGAGAAGAAGTTGGATGATAAAAAGGTTACTGAAGGCCTTAAGGAAGAAGAGGAGGCCCCACCTGTAAATATTGAGCATCATGTTAGAGTTCCATATCCACAAGGACTTTGCAAGCATAATTTGGATAAGCAGTTTGCAAAAATTTTAGAGGTGTTCAAGAAGCTACACATAAATATACCATTCGCGGAAGCATTAGAACAGATGCCTATCTATGTAAAGTTTATGAAGGAGATTCTATCTAATAAGAGAAAGATGGGTGATTACGAAACAGTGGCATTAACAGAAGAATGTAGTGCAATTTTGCAAAGAAAGCTTCCTCAAAAGTTAAGAGATCCTGGGAGTTTTACCATTCCATGCACTATTGGGGAGTTTGAATGTAAGCATGCACTATGTGATTTGGGGGCGAGTATTAATTTAATGCCTTTGTCGGTATTCCGGAGGCTTAGTTTGGGGGAAGCTAGGCCAACTACAGTAACATTACAGCTTGGTGATAGATTTATGAAGCATCCACGTGGTATTATAGAAGATGTATTGGTAAAGGTGGACAAGTTTATCTTTCCAACTGATTTTATAGTTCTTGATATGGAGGAGGATGAGAATGTTCCTATTATATTAGGGAGACCATTTTTAGCAACTGGGCAAGCATTAATAGATGTGCAAAAGGGAGAGTTGAAGCTGAGAGTTCAAGGGGAGGAAGTAGTATTTAATGTGTTTAAGGCTATGACTTATCCTAAAGCAAGTGATAGTTGTTTCTCAGTTGATGTGGTCGAAGAAGTAGTAGAAAGAAAAAAATTAAGAGAGGATCCTCTTGAGTTGAGTCTTACAATTGATGATGTAGATGGTGAGGAGAATGAAGAGGTGATGAGTTATTTAAAGTGGATAAAATCAGCTGAGCCGTGGAAGCATAAGAAATTTGAAGAATTGGGTGCAGGACCAGACAGACCATTACCATCGATTCAGAAGCCACCTGTTTTAGAATTGAAGGTTTTACCGGACCATCTCCGCTATGCTTATCTTGGGGAAAAAGAGACTCTTCCCGTTATAGTTTCATCATTTCTTTCGGAGGTCGAGGAGGAGAAGTTGTTGAGGGTTCTACTAACTAATAAGACTGCTATAGGGTGGACTCTGGCTGATATAAGAGGAATTAGCCCATCGACAGTTATGCATAGAATTCTTATGGAAGATGAGGCGAAACCGACTATTGACGCTTAAAGAAGACTTAATCCAACAATGAAGGAAGTGGTGAGGAAAGAGATTTTGAAGTGGTTGGATGCTGGAGTGATTTACCCTATTTCTGATAGTGCTTGGGTAAGTCCAGTGCAAGTAGTACCGAAAAAGGGGGGTATGACGGTGGTAAAGAATGAAAGCAATGAACTGATTCCAACTAGGACTGTGACAGGTTGGAGGATATGTATTGATTATCGAAAGTTGAATAAGGCAACGAGGAAAGATCATTTTCCTTTGCCTTTCATTGATCAAATGTTGGATAGATTGGCGGGGCATAATTACTATTGTTTTCTAGACGGGTACTCGGGCTATACCCATATCATAATTGCACCAGAGGATCAAGAAAAGACAACGTTTACATGTCCTTATGGGACTTTTGCTTTTCGAAGGATGCCATTCGGGTTATGTAATGCACCAGCCACATTTCAACGGTGTATGATGGCAATATTCTCTAACATGGTTGAAAAGGGGATTGAAATTTTTATGGATGATTTTTCAGTATATGGGTCCTCTTTTGACACGTGTTTGACTAATTTGGAGATGATGTTGAGAAGGTGTGAGGAGTCGCATTTGGTGCTTAATTGGGTAAAGTGCCACTTTATGGTTAATGAAGGAATTGTATTGGGGCACAAAATTTCTAAGAAAGGAATTGAAGTGGATCGGGCCAAGATTTCTACTTTAGAGAATTTTCCACCTCCAATTTCAGTTAAGGGAGTGAGGAGTTTCTTGGGCCATGCTGGGTTTTATCGGAGATTTATCAAAGACTTCTCTAAGATCTCAAAGCCGCTGTCTACCTTGTTGATGAATGGGGTTCCTTTTGATTTTAATGATGATTGTTTGATTGCTTTCAAGACTCTCAAGGAGAAGCTCATTTCAGCGCTGATAGTATGTACACCTAATTGGGACCTTCCATTTGAGCTTATGTGAGACGCTAGTGATTATGCGGTTGGAGCGGTTCTTGGGCAGCGAGTGGACAGGTATTTCGAACTATATACTATGCTAGTCGAACTTTAAATGATGCTCAACTAAATTATGCAACAACAGAAAAAGAACTTCTAGCCATAGTTTATGCTTTCGATAAGTTCCGTCCATATTTGATCGGAAATAAGGTGGTAGTCTATACAGATCATTCGGAAATAAAGTATCTTATGACTAAGAAAGACTCCAAGCCTCGTCTTATTCGGTGGATTTTATTATTACAAGAATTTGAGGTCGAAATTAAGGATAAGAAAGGTACTGAGAATTTGGTGGTTGGTCATTTGTCTCGTTTAGAGGTTGGGGAAAATTATCTTAATAAAGAAGTTCAGATTAATGATGCTTTTTCGGATGAGCAATTGTTTGAAGTGAATGTTTGCAAGGAGGTTCCATGGTTTGCGGATTATGTTAATTATTTGGCTGCTAAGGTTATACCCCCTGAGATGACAAGGCAACAATTAAAGAAATTTTATTCGGAGGTGAAGCATTATTATTGGGAGGAGCCTATTCTGTATAAGCATTGCGCAGATCAAGTTATTCGAAGATGTGTGCCCGAGAGGAGATGTTGTCAATCTTATCTCACTGTCATAGTTTGCATTGTGGCAGTCATTTTGGCGGAACAAGAACAGCTGCGAAGGTTTTGCAAAGTGGGTTTTACTGGCCTACATTATTTAAGGATGCTAATGATTTTGTCAAAAGTTGTGACCATTGTCAACGGGCTGGGAACATATCAAGAAGAGATCAAATGCCGATGAATGGTATTTTGGAAGTTGAGCTATTTGACGTATGGGGGATCGACTTTATGGGACCTTTCCCATCATCGTATAATAACAAATATATTTTGCTTGCGATGGATTATGTTTCTAAATGGGTAGAAGCCGCAACAACTCCTACTTGTCATGGGAAGGAAGTTATTAAGTTCCTTCATAAAAATATTTTTACTCGATTTGGTACTCCAAGAGCTATTATTAGTGATCG
Source organism: Humulus lupulus (assembly GCF_963169125.1). Lineage (NCBI taxonomy): Eukaryota > Viridiplantae > Streptophyta > Magnoliopsida > Rosales > Cannabaceae > Humulus > Humulus lupulus. The sequence continues at coordinate 227,448,110 of NC_084796.1, forward strand.
GGGAAGTCATTTTTGCAATAAGTGGTTCACTGCTCTTTGTGCTCGCTATGGTGTTCATCATCGAAAGGCGTTATTTTATCACCCAATTGCAAATGGTCAAGCTGAAGTATCGAATAGAGAAATAAAAGGTATCTTGGAAAAGACAGTAAATACTTCGAGGAAGGCTTGGTCGAAGAATCTCGATGATTCACTTTGGGCTTATCGCACGACATTTAAAACTCCGATTGGTATGTCACCATATCGATTGGTGTTTGGTAAGGCTTGTCATCTACCGGTGGAACTGGAGCATAGAGCTTATTGGGCTGTGAAAAAGTTAAATGTTGATCTCTTTATGGAGTTAAATGAACTTGAGGAATTCTGAAATGAAGCCTATGAGAATGCGAAGATATATAAGGAGAAGTCGAAGGCTTTTCATGATAAGAGAATATTAAGGAAGAATTTTCAACCAGGGGATAAAGTTTTGCTCTTTAATTCTAGGCTTAAACTTTTTCCTGGTAAATTGAAGTCGCGATGGTCTGGACCGTACACGGTAGTCTTCTCACTCCCTTATGGAGCAGTACAAGTTCATAGTGAAAAGACGGAAGATTTTAAGGTGAACGGTCAGAGATTGAAGCATTACTTGGAGGGTCCGGTGGAGACATGTAGGTCCGTGGTCGAGTTGGGAGTAATTTGATCTGAAACTAAAGCAGCGTCCAAATAAATGACGTTAACGACAGCGCTCTTAGGAGGCATTCCTATGTTTATTTTTAATTTTTTAGTTCAGTTAGTTTGTAAAAAGTATGAACAATTTTTAGTTTTTATTTTTTTGTTGTGGTTGGACTTTTTTTTTTTTAGTTTTTAGTATTTTTGAATATAATAGAACCGTGGAAATCGTGAAAACTATAAAAAAAATTTAAAATAAAAAAAAGAATGAAGATTTTGCAGTCTGGAGAGAGGGCTGCGGCGCATGCAACAAGAGCCACGACCCTTGATGAAAAACAGAGAAGGTGGCTCGGGTTGCAGCAAGCGCCGCGGCGCATATGGGAAGGGCCGCGGCGCCTAGAAATTCCCAAAAAAACGAGAATTTGGGGCGCGCCGCAGCGCTTGGAGGAGCGTGCCGCGGCGCGTATGGGGGTCCGAGGCTTAAAGGGGGTTTCCCTCTTTCATTTTGGTCATTCTCTTCATTTTGAAAAAAATTCCAACAAAAATTTCTCTCCATTTTCTCTCTAATTTCCTCTCTTTTACCCAGAAATATTTTCTCAATATCCCTCTTATATCTTCAATCCACATACAAATTCCTCCAAATATTTCTTTTTCCTTCCCATTTCTTATTCTGATTTTGAAATCCCTAATCCCCAAACATTCTTCAAACCCTTAATTTTCAAATTCTATCAATTGGAGTGGTGATTTTATGATTACTTGGTGAAATTGAAGGGTGCAAGTGGAATTTATCATTGTCAAGTAAGACTTTCTTAAAATCTTCCAATTTTTTTGTGATTTCTTTATATAGACGATATTGTGAAGGGATTTTTGATTGAAGATTATAGTGGGGATAGTGAAGTATTGTAGTGAGTTGGTTTGCTTTATTTGAGAAACATTTGGAATTTGGGGAATATTGAAAAAAACAGGGGAGGTGCTATCCAATTTATTGCAGAATAATTATGGGACCTAAAAGAAATCCTTCTAGGGAATCATCTTCTAGGAACACCAATAGACCATCTTCTTCTAGGCCATCTACTTCGAAGGAACCCGAACCACCCCCAGAATATGATGTTACAAAATTCGTAAGTAAGTCTGCTTTTGAGCGATATACAAGGATACGTAAGAGGAAGGTCATAAGTGAGCAGGGTTTTGAGTATACAGAATCACCATGTGAAATCTCGACTTATGAAGAAATTAGGGGGGAAATTCAAAGAAGGGGTTGGGCTATGTTTGCTAGAGAGGATGTTAGTCATGCAAACTTTTCAGTGGTGTTAGAATTCTATGCAAATTATGTGGAGATGAAGAACACAGAAGTATTTGTTCGAGGTGTTCAAGTTCCGATTGGTATAGACACTATTGCTGGATTGTATGATATGCCAACGTATGAACGAGAGGAGGATGAATATCATCAATGGGCTCATGGGGATGATATTAATTGGGTCGAGGTGGCGGAAACTTTAAGTATACCGGGAGCCTGATTTACAGTTGTTGGTGGTGTTCCTAAATATCTTTGGCGCTATCAATTGAATCATGTGGTGCGGGCTTGGGTGCACTTTGTGAGTGCAAGGCTAATGCCGACTACTCATATGTCGGATATCAACAAGGAGAGGTTGTTTTTGGTTTATGCCATTATGACTGGCATGACAATTGATGTAGGCCGAGTTGTTAGGAAGAGTATGAAGGATATTAGCATGTTAACCACTACGGGAGGATTAGGTCATGGCTCCTTAATCACAGATTTATGCCAAACATATGGAGTGGTTATGTTTGGAAGTGATGTCGTTCGGAAGCCCATGTCGGCAATTTCTTAAAATAGGATGATGGGTTATGAACTTCCTTCCTTAGAAGCACCACCACCTCGGCAGCGTGCCGTTGATAAAAGACCACGATTAGATGATGTTGATGAAGAGGATAATAAAGCAGATGTGGAGGGTACCATTCCGGAGGAGCATGCACAAGAAGTACCGGTTGTACAGCCACCTGTTCAACCTGCAGCTGGTACTTTTGATCCCTATATGCAGCTGATGCAGAATCAATTCCAGTATTTGGTTCAACAGAACAATTATCAGATTGCGCAACATCAGCAATACTGATATTCCCTTTTCAGGGATATTGCATTTTCATTTATTTAATTGTTTAATTAAAATAAATCTTCCACAAAATAAGGTATGTATTTTTCAAGAAAAAGATAACAACCATATTTCAAAATTTAAATCTTAAATTCAAAATTCAAATTGATGATCGTCATTATCATCATCTTTTTAAAATTAAATGAATCAAAATTATTTTTGACTTACCAATTTTATTTTCTCCCTCTCAAATAAAATAATTAATTTAAAATATTTATTTATATATGTAACACCCTGGATAGCCAAGACTGTTACACTGTGTACTTATAAAGGTGCAGGACTTGCTAATCAAATCATTAATTTGAAAACGTGTCACTAAACATGTAAAAGCTAAGGTTAAAAAGGTTTTGGTCTCAAAAGACTCATTTCATATATTTATACTGTAGTAAACATGGGATCCCATACAAAAACGAAGTAAAAGAAGTTTTACAGACTCCCAAAAGTACATGAGTAACCACTAGCCATACTAAGGCAAAACAGACAATCTCCAGGTTCCATGTCCTTGCCTAGACCTCAACCGTGGCGGCCGAGCACCTAGTTATGTACATTCCACTCGCTGAGCTCTCCAGTTAGGGCTGATCTAACTTGCCCTTGCCTTTACCTGCACCACGTAGCACCCATGAGCCAAGGCCCAACAAGAAAACATCATAGATAACTCAAGCAATGATCACAGACAAATAGCTCAATATGCATGTATACCCATCAGATAATCCACAACAGATATTCAGCATATACAGTCCAAAATAAGATACATTCTAGCACATATAATATTCATATCACATAATATTCAGGGCCGACGACTTAGGCCGCACCCTCTGTTTAACCCACTGACTCTGGCCTGCTTAAACCAAGCTCAGTGCATAATAAGCTGTCCTCGGCTACCAGTGGCCGAGCCGCGCCCTGTGCGCTAGTGAGACCCTTGGCACCCTTAGGTCGTTGGTTCACTAAATGGCTTGCATGACATAATACCATCTTTTCAAGCTTCTACAATAGGGAGCCCTTAGTCCCGTCACATGTATTCAACCAAGTGCAGTTTTCTTACCTTTAGTCTGTACGGTTATCGAATTACGAGCAACGCCCCTCAAGCATGATCTGTTCCCGAGCCTAAGCTTTTATCACCTAGCCATAACCAAAGTACAGGGTTTCATAAATACTCAAATATAAGTTTCCAGTTACAAAACTAACTCCCGGGACTCCTAATTCCACCAAGCACGGTGGTGAAACCAAACCCGAGCACACTTGACCACTTTCCCATGCTTAAAACCCTCAAGAATTCATATGTGCAACCAAGGGCTGCGGCCCTTCCCCAAAACAGAACCTATTCCCTTGCTGAACCACACACGCGCCGCGACCCTTGCCTTGGGCGCCGCGGTGCACCCCCTTGGCCGAGCCCCCTTGGCTTTTTTGCATGCTAGGGCCGCAATGCTCTAGAACAGAGCCGCAGCCCTCCTCTTCGAACCCAGATTTCTCACCATTTCAAAGCTCAAAACCTTACCTTAAACCATCCCAAAACTTCCCAACTCTTAACCAATTAATTCCCAACTTCTTTAGCATGATCTAAACAACATAATTCCCAAGAAAACACAGCCTAGCACACTCTAATCACCTTCTTTCAACTTCTGAAACCCAAGTGCTATAAACACTCAAACCAGCCACCTAAACTCAATTTAAACCTCCAAACCAGAAGTTAAAACTCACCTTTGCTGTAGAATCACTTCACCAAGCTGTGGCCAAGCTAAGCTCCCAAGTTTTCCCCTCTTAATTCTGCCTTAGAACATCAAAACCATACTTGTTTTAGCACTTAACTAAAACCCAGCTAAAACTCAGAATTCAACCACAGAAAAGATGTTTAGATGCTTACCTTAATCCCTGTTTAAGTGCTTGATAAATCCCTGAGCTAGACCTTCAATTCCTCACTACAAATCCCATAATTTTCCAGCTAGTTCCCCTTAGTTCTCTGTGTTTCCTTTCCCTTTGTTTCCCTTGAGCGTGAGAGAGAGAGCTGAAGCTAAGTTAAAGTCGGTTTATGTTTTCTTCTAAAAGCTTCCTAAGGCCTATCTCACATATTAAATCAATCCCGAGGCTCGGGGTGCCGGAACCGTCCCCGAGGCCAAAATGGTCAAATCCCCCAATATTCCCGCCTAGACATTCTAACCTCAAATATATCTCCATATATTTATTTTCATGTCCCAATAACCCAAATCACTATCCGCTATCTAAAAGTATCTCCGACTTGTCCAAAGTCATATCTTAAGTCCCGTTGTGACTTTTCCCCGCTATCTGACCGTAGAACCGTCTTGAGTCGTGCTCAGCGAACCTGTCCACATAATAATGTGGTTCTCACATATATCACATATCATATTACTACATAATATAATCAATTATCATATAAACATTATTAGACATATAATTACTCATTAAATCTCAATTATTCCATTAATGCCCTCCTGGCACACTAATCAAGGCTCTTAAGCCTTATTAGCGAATTTGGGTCGTTACAATATATATATATATAAAACTCGAAATTTGCATATTTAAATAAATAAATATATTTTTAAAAATTAATAATTAATTCCAAATTAATTATTCAATCTCAATTATCATATAATTGCATACTTGACCAGAAGAATAAAATTCTTCTCAAATTTCCAAATTACAATTATACCCTTGTATCAACTCTTACTTTGATGTGGTGTTGATAGAGCCACCCTGGGGACCTATGGACCTATAATATCAAGCTCCAACAAAGATTACATTATTAATCAAAGCTCTTTGATTAAATAATCATATTTATTAATCTCATAATTACTCCACTATAAATATGAGATTGAATTCTTGATAATTATAGACATATATTTACTGAGCACTTTATTTAAGAATAAAGTGTCAATTGATATAATCATTACATACAGCGTTAATCCTCTGGTAATGGTTCATAATTAAAAGGGAATAAAATTATCGTTTTACCCTTTTAGCTATATCTTGTTCCTAGAGTACCATTTACTTTACTTGTAAAGGTTGTGTCACAACAAATTTGCGACGTGAGCGCTCATAACCTTTTCAGTTCCAAAAGGCAACCCAATAGGGAACCCTTATTCAATCTATAAGAAGGTATTGATTCCATATTTGTTAAACTACGTCCCCAACCATCATTGAGTCCCCAAAATAATTGTTCTTAGCCTGATCATATGGACAAACCTTAATGCATGAATCAAAGGATCATATGACATATATAAGAGTTCATAGTAACCTCAGGATTAAGATCATCATGTATATGATCATCGTTTGATGTGTTCAATTAATACTATGAAATAGTGTTTAAACAAGTATTAACAAATCACATCTGGTCCAGTTCTATATATCACTATATATAAAATACCTCCACTAAAGTGTCATACTACAATAGTAACCCGAATATAGGTCCCATGTATTCATAATACTAGTGGATCGTACTAGCAGTAATTAATCTAAAGATTCCACAACTTTTTTTTACTGCGAACTGTTTTAAGTTTATTATCTTAATCTCGATCCTTTCACAACTATATGAGATTAAGACTACATACATAAACTTTAGAATTTTCTGATATTTACTTAATATTATCATATAATATCGAACATAATCTATATATATATAATAATTCAATTCAATTATTTATTTCATTTAATTTCTTTAAGGACACTATTCCCAACAACAGACACATAAGGGGAATAAAAAGAAAAATAAGAAAGGTAAAGGTAAATACTTTCACTACAAAGATAAGGGGCATTGGAAACATGATTGCCACAAGTTTCTAGTAGTGAAAAATAAAGGTAATGAATATAGTTCATATATCTTAGTGACATGTGTTTTAGAGAATGATAAATCTATTTGGATTATTGATTCCGGATCTACTAACCATGTTTGTAACTCTTTACAGCTTCTTGAATCGTGGGAGGAAGTGGATGAAGGCGGCTTAAAGCTTAGAGATGGGAATGAAGCGTTTGTTACGGTCCAAGCTAGAGGAAGAGCTCGCCTTAAGTTCGGAAATAAATATTTAATTTTGAAAAATGTATTTTTAATTTTAGATTTTAGTAGAAATTTAATTTCCGTTTCCATGTTGAAATTAGAACAATTTATTATGACTTTCACAAGTTCTAATATATTTATTTCTTTCAATGGATCACTATTGTGTATTGCATGTTTGAAAAATGAGTTTTATATTCTGCAACCTAACGAACCCCTCACTCTTAATAATGATTTATTCAAAGTAGCTAAACCTAGGACCAATAAACGTCAAAATACCGATACCGATAACGATAACATGACATATTTATGGTATTTTAGACAATGTCACATTGGCTATGATAGAATTCAAAGACTTTCAAAGGACGGGCATTTGAAGGAACTCACCTTAGGTAAATTACATGTCTGTGAATCTTGTCTAGAAGGCGAATTGACCAAGCGTCCATTCTCTGCAAATGGTGATAGGGTTAAAGAACCACTTGGACTTGTTCATTCAGATGTTTGTGCACCTTTGAATGTACAAGTCAGGGGTGGTTTTGAATATTTCGTCACTTTCACTGACGATTACTCTAGATACTCATGTCTTTACCTAATGCATAGCAAATCAGAAACATTTTTAAAGTTTCAGGAATTCCTAGCTATGGCTCAAAACCAATTAGGTAAAACGTTAAATATCTTGTGATCTAATAGGGGAGGAGAATATTTGGATACGCAGTTCCAAGATCATTTAACTGAACTTGGGATTTTATCACAACTTACTGCCCTGGGTACTCCGCAACAAAATGGTGTAGCGGAATGCCGGAACAGAGTTTGATTGGAAATGGTTAGATGCATGCTTAGTTACTCAACTTTGCCAACTTCATTCTAGGGACATGCAATTGAAACTGCAAACGACATTCTAAATTTCATACCATCCAAATCAATCCCCAAAACACCTTTAGAACGCTGGAATGGTCGTGAACCTAGTTTACGTCATTATAGAATCTGAGGGTGTCCCGTCCACGTCCTGAGAAAAAAGGAAGGAAAGCTAGAACTACAAACCAAAGTTCGAATGTTTGTTGGCTATCCTAAAGGCATTCAGAGTGGACTTTTCTATAGTCATTCAAAAAAGAAAGTTTTTACTTCTACGAATGCTACTTTTCTGGAAAATGACTATGTCCAAAACTTCAAACCGCACAGCAAAGTAGTTTTAGAGGAGATGGTTGAAGAATTGACTCCAACCAATGTTCCATCATCATCAACGCAAGTTGATGATGAAATTCCCACTCTTCATGTCCAACCGACGCAAGTTGATTTAAATGAAGAAAGTACCATTGTTCCTGAGCAAACAATCACAGAGCCTCGTTGTAATGGGAGGGTTTCTAGGAACCCAGTTCACTATGGTATGGATGGTGAAACCAATATGGTTGTTGGTGACACCAGTGATGATGATCTATTTTCTTTCAAATAGGCAATGGCTAGCCCTGAAAAGGAACTATGGCTCGAAGCCATGAAACAGGAAAATGAGTCCATGTACTCAAATTCTGTCTGGGATCTTGTGGAAGCACCTAGTGACTTTAGTGACACTGGGTGCAAGTGGATCTACAAGAAGAAATGAGCTGTTGATGGAAATATCAAAACTTATAAAGCTCGATTAGTGGCAAAGGGTTATACCTAAAGAGAAGGTGTGGACTATGAGGAAACTTTTAGTTCGGTAGCCATGCTCAAGTACATTCACATCCTCCTATCCATAGCAACCGCTCTCGAATATGAGATCTGGAAAATGGACATCAAGACAACTTTTCTTAATGGGAAGCTTGACGAAGTCATTTATATAGATTAGCCAGAAGGATTTAAAGTAGTTGGACAAGAAGGAAAATTTTGCAAGTTGAATAGGTCCATTTATGGACTTAAGCAAGCTTCTCGTTCCTGGTACCTTAGGTTTGATGAAATAATAAAAACCTCAGGCCTTGAAAAAAATATTGATGAGCCTTGTGTTTATCAACTGAAGGCGAATCAAATAGTGGTATTCATGGTTCTTTATGTAGATGATATCTTACTCATTAAAAACAATGTTATGAAATTTTCAGATGTGGAGAATTGGTTGAGCACTCAATTCCAGATGAAGGATTTGGGTGAAGCAAGTTATTTTCTAGGTATCCAGATCATTAGGGATATAAAGAACAAACTCTTAACTCAATCTCAAGCAGCTTACATTGATAAAGGGCTTGAACGTTTCTCAATGACAAATTCCAAGAAAGGACGTCTACCGTCACGCCATGAAATTCATCTTTCAAAGAAGCAGTCTTCCCAAACTCCTGAAAAGGAAGATATAATGAGAAAAGTTCCTTACGCATCTGTAGTTGGAAATCTGATGTATGCTATGTTGTGTACCAGACCAGATATATGCTATGCAATGTGAGTAGTGAGCAGGTATCAGTCAAACCCAGCACTGGAACATTGGATTGTAGTTAAACATATTCTGAAGTATTTAAGGCGGACAAGGGATTATATGTTAGTCTACAAGGGTGGTGTTCTAAACCCTGTAGGCTACACCGATTCAAATTTTTAGACTGATGTCGAAGATAGGAAGTCTACTTCTGGAATGTTGTTTACTCTTGGGGGTGGAGCTGTGATATGGAGAAGGGTAAAGCAGTCTGCAATCTCAGATTCTACCATGGAGGCTAAGTACATAGTTGCGTCTTAAGCAACTAAGGAAATAGTCTGGCGAAAGAAGTTCTATTTAGATCTTGGTGTTATTCTAGATATGGATAAACCGCTTGTGTTGTTTTGTGACAACGCAGAAGCAATAGCCAATTTTAAAGAACCTCGAAGTCAAAAGAGGTTTAAGCATATAGAAAGGAAGTATCACATAATTCGAGAATATGTGGTCAGGGGAGATGTGAAGGTTATGAAGATTGCATATGAAGACAATCTTGCGGATCCATTTACAAAGACACTACCAGAAGCTACATTTGATAGGCATATCAAGGAAATAGGATTAGTAGAATTAAGGAATTAGTTTCAATTAGTGCAAGTGGGAGTTTGTTGGGGTTTTATGCCCTAATTAAAACCCAATTTCTTTGTAATCTCATTTATTATCAATAAAAGAATAGAAATCAATTTTTGACTTGGTCAATCACCTTGCTCACATGTTTTATTTTCATGATTATTTGTTTAATATAAACTTCTATTAAATCCCAAGCATATATTTAATCGTATTTATAGTGACATAATCACAGTGGAATATAAATATGATTATATGTTCAAAAATAAGTTAGTTCTAAGATTAGTCAGTGCACATGATTTACACTGACTTGCCAATCTACGATATAATCTACTTACACATTGTAGTGTTATGTTCTTTCCAGAACATTAGCAAAGTAGATAAGATTAGATCTATTTGTTACATTGGACTGGACCGATATTGACAGTAGATAGGATAAGTAAACATATCGTTATTATCTATTCTAGTCATATCATATAGTTTACCATAGGTCAATTATTTTCCAAATCCTGAGTGGTTAGTATTCGAACTAATTGTATTATTTAAGTTCTTTGACTTGTTAGTTACCAACTTACCCTACGAACTAGCCCATACTTACATCTTGGGAACTCGGTAGTATAATTGAGTGGGAGTGTTAATCATAGATATGAACATCTATAGCTTCTGATTAAGAAGTAAAATGATGGTTTCCTTTTAGTTTGGTTCAAGGTGCTAAATGATAGAGATCTCATTTTAGTAGTTAATATTAGTTTATTGAAATATCATTTACAAGGAACTAAGTGTTTTAAGGATAAAATACAATGAGGGGTAAAATAGTATTTTAGTCCCATCTCATTGTAGACCATCTATAGAGGATTGAGTGACAATTATGGTTGTAACAATGGATAATTAATAACGTATCTAGATTGCTTATAGAGCGTTCTATGAATTCAAGAGTGCAATTCTGAGTCTTTAGTGGAGTCACGAAGAATAAACAAGTTAGTATATTTATTTGTTAAATTTTATGATAACTTATTGGAGTTTGATTTCATAGGCCCATGGTCCCCACTGTACATTGGATAAAATCACCTAAATAGTCTCAATTAATTGATTTAATTATAAATTAGAATTATCAAAGTTGACCAGGTCAATTTTGGATAGTTTCAGAGAGTTATACAATCTAGAGAAGAAAAGAGATTTTAGAGAAATTTTATTAATTAAGTCAAATTGATGTCTAAATTAATAAATAAGTTTAAATCAAGGTTCAAATTATAAATAATTAATTTGATAAAGGATTTAAATAATTATTTAATTAATTAATCAATAGAAAATAATACGGACTTAGATTTTAAGTCCAATGGGCTTATAATTAAATGGGAAATTTCACGAGCCTAAAGCATATGATAATTTCGCCCTAGTGGCTGATATTATCTATTATTTTATTGATTTTTTAATTAAATAAATGACCTAATTGAGTCTATAAAAGGAATGTTAAGTGAGAATTGAAATTGGATGGTTTTAGATGATAAGAATATCTAGTTTTTATGCTCTAGGCTTTAGATGTTCTCTACAGCATAAGTCATTTTCTAAGCCTAAATATTCTCTTCTCTTCTTCTTCTTCTATTTTTATCTATCTCATGTGTTGAGAATTTTCCACTCTAGTCTAGGTGATTCTAAGGATACTTTAGAAGGCTGCGAAGAAATTTGAAGATCGATTCAGTTTCTTGGTGATACCTTGTGACATAAAGGATAGAGAAACTGATGAAAATATTAATACATTCCACTGCGTATAATGTAAGTGTTCTAATCATTATTTATGTTTAAATTTAATTATAGAAACATGTTATAGATTTTCTTATATTAATTTGTTTAATATATGATTTACATGAAAATAAACAATATCTTGTATAAGATTTCCCAACAGCGGCCCGCATCTTCATGTGCCTCATGGAATTGCCTATGTTTCATCTAGCGTCGTGACTCTCTTGACCAAGTCGCAGCCCTAAAATTCTCAGTAGGTTAGGCAGCCTCTGACTTTGCAGAGTCACGGCTTTCTTGACCAAGTCGCTCCCCTAATTCCTTGTATGCTCAATTTTCATTTTCCCCTCTTTTCTCCACCTCAAATAGTCTCGACTTCCCTTGGATGATAAAAAGTAATGCCACATGATTACAAATATCATAAAATTTCCCATTTTTGTCCACCAACTCTGCTCCTTTCCATTCCATCCCGCTATTCATAGCAAAAACTTAAAAACAAAACAAACAAAAGCATAATACCGTACAAAACTCACAATTTGACTCGAAAATAAGACTAAAACACATTCCAAAACTACCCTAAACTAGACTTATAAAATTCCCCAAAACTTAATCTTTGCTCGTCCTTGAGCAAAGGATATAACTAGACTCAAACCTAAACAAACCAAGTTGACATAACCAACCAATTCCAACACTCAAAACTGTTATTCTCATATAATTCTCAGGAAAGCAACATGCTAATTAAAATATTAATCCATATTTTCAGTCAAAAATAATTCACCCATTCACTGCAATCTATTAACGCCAAAGCTCATTTACTCATAACTCGCAAATAAAACAATTGAACCACTTTATGCACCTCAAATTCTCACCAACTAACCACATAACCAAGTTATTCCATATGCCTGCATTACTTACTATTCTCCATTAATATAAATAAATGCACAAATAAGAATCAATAGGACTTTACAAATGTTGTAATAAAAGGCTTAGGTACAGGTAGATAAAAAAAATTTATTTTAGGCTTAATCATACCACAAGCATTCCAACTAAACAAACTTTCTCAACAATTTCAAACCACTCATCCCTTGTTACCCCTTTTTCTTTCTCTTCAATGATTGAGAAATTTATACAAACCAACTTATTCATTTTTTTTTTCAATTTTATACATCCCCAAACTTAGACTTTTCAATAGATAACTGTTTGGGAGTGTAATCCTTTTTAACTTATTTTTTTCTTTAACTTTTCTCAATCACAAGGAATTTTCTTAACAACACATGACACATAACATCCCATTACACATTCACTCCTCACACATAATAGTTTTCATGCTCATGGTATGAGTCAAAATAATAAATGGTAATCAAATTCACAACTAGGCTCAAAAAATATGTGTTAATAAGAAAACAGTTATAAGGATCAAAATGGCTAACTAAGGATAGCTTGAAAGGCACAACAAGTCAAAAAATTTGCCTATGTCCTTTTCCTAAATGTGCATAATTTCAAATTTCATCTCAAATAGTAAGCAAACAGGTTCTAGAATTTTTTCAATCGTTTTCAATCCACAATCCAAATTTCACATGCATAAAATAACTCAATTATAACATTTGCAAATCATGAGCAATAGATCTCTATGTCAACAGATCACAGTGAAAAAACAAAGTATTCTAACCAAGCACACAGATTTTTTTAGAAGCACATCAACTTTTCCTTTGGATTATACAACATAACAGTTTATCACATCAAAATGGTAGTTATCATCAACTTAGTTTACACTCTAAAACATGACTCAATACAAACCAACTAGCAAACCAAACTAAAAAACAAATCAAATAACATAAAACTAAAAAATAAATCTCTTCCCCAAACTTAAAACTTAACATTGTCCCCAATGGTATAAGAAAAGTGAAGGAGAAGAAGACTTACCTCGCTACGAATCTCAAAATAGCAGTGGGTCTTGGAAAGGATTCCATGGTGGTGGATAAGGAAAATAGCACTTGTCCTCCTCTTGGTTAGACCACCGGTAAACCAACTCATTTTGCCGGTCTGCTTGGGCTCGATGATAATCATGAAGTTCCCCCAAATAGCTATGGGTAAACCAATTTTGCCGGATAATGTAATCCAATCTTGCCAAGTGCGGATCCGGTGGTGCCTTAATTGCCATAAATTGAGGATAAGTTCCTCTCCTATCCTCCTCTGCTTGCCTTGGTTCTTCTTGTGTAGCATTGGCATCAACAGGTTTATTATCGTGATCTCCCTCTTCTTCAAATCTCGATTGTCGGGGTTGTGGTGCAAGAGGCTCCAAAGATGGTGCGTTGAACTTGAACATAGAAGCTCGAGAAACAGGCCCCATTGCTTTCCTATAAATATCACTGGGGTATTTGAGCACCTCCCACACATCACACAAATCTGTAATCATGGAGCCATGCCCCAAACCATCAGTAGTACTTAGTCGACACAAGTCGCGGATACTAGTGCATATGACTCATCCAATATCCACGAAGAGTCCCTTCATAATGGCATAAACAAGGAGACACAGATCAGTCCCAACTTCAGATAGGTGAGTATTTAGCATAAGCCTTGCACTCACAAAAAGAGTCCAAGCCTTAGCCACTATGTTCATTTGAAACCTTCTGAAAGTCTTTGGTTGCCCGTCTTGCATCACAAAACTAGCTCCGGGAATGCCCAATGTTTCAGCCACATCAGTCCAATCCATCTCACTATAATAGGCCATCTGATAGTATTCATCATCCTCCTATGACAACATCATCAACCCATATAAAGCAACGATATTATCAATATTACACTTCATCCATACCCCTCTCACAAATACCTTCCTATTTACCGCTCCTGGAAAATTAGCATAGAAATCGTAAACCATGGAGAAATTGGCCTTGGTCATTTGATGGTCCACAAAACCCTGCCAATTTTGACTTTTAATTTCATCTTCAATGATTTCATATGTTTCCTAAAGATACAGTTGGTTTTGATATTCCATCCCCTGTTCTTGAATGACTTGTCGTTGAGACAGCCTTTGATAATGGTCAAAGGCATCCTTACTAATAAATCTAGCAGGGTCAAACTCTTGAGGATGGGGTGGTGGTGGTGGTGGTGGCGCTGGATGTGGTTGTGGTGGTTGGTTGAGGGATGTGGACGATCGGTTAGCATTTTTGGATGAAGCATCTCTAATGGGATTTTTTCTTGGTCCCATAATAACACAATTCTCCAAATTCTATTACAAAAATTATGTCGCACCCCCTCTTAATTCTCTTACTTCCCTCAACTAAATAACACTCCAACAATAGGAAAATCACAATACCAACTAAAAGAACACAATATATACTGACAATTTGTCCCAAAATTATAATGAAAACTCTTGTCTATCTATCACACACCTACTTCAAACCTAGAACTTGAAGAACATAGAAAATTAGAGACTTACTTGCCTTTGATTTGTTGATATTGCCTACACTCTTCAAATACGCATTTCTTCAATGCCACATATAAGACTATCTAGGGTTTGGATTAGAATAAAGAAGGAAGGGAATATGAATCTATGAAGGTTTGGGTTTGGATTTATGGTGGTTTCAGGGAAGATGAAGATGGGAGAAAATTTGAAAACAAATTGGGTTTGAAGGAGAAAATATTCGGAATGTGTAGTCGGACTTTGAACACCCAATTTAGAGGGGTTCCAAGATCACCACAGACTTGCATTTTTCCACCGGGCCTTCCAAATAGTGCTTCAATCTCTGAACATTCACCTTAAAGTGTCCCGTTTTATCGCTCTGAATTTGCACCACTCCATAATGCAATGAGACAACAATTGTGTATGGTCCCGACCATCTCGACTTCAATTTACCCAAAAAAAAAGCTTCAATCGAGAATTAAATAATAGCACCTTGTCTCCTGGTTGAAAATCATTCCTAAGTATCCTTTTATCATGAAAGGTCTTAGACTTTTCTTTATAAATCCTTGCATTCTCATAGGCTGCATTCTGAAATTCATCAAGCTCGTTCAACTCCATAAGCCTATTATGTCCCACCATAAAGAGTCAATGTTCAGCTTTCTCACAGCCCAATAAACTTTGTGCTCAAGTTCCACCGGTAAATGACAAACCTTACCAAACACCAATCAATACGGTGACATACCGATTGGAGTCTTGAAAGTTGTGCGATATGCCCAAAGTGAATCACCAAGCATTTTCGACCAATCCTTCCTTGATGTATTTACAGTCTTTTCCAGGATACTTTTAATCTCCCAATTTGACACTTCCACTTGACCATTTGCAAGTGTATGGTAAAACAAAGCCTTTCGATGACGAACTCTGTAATGAACACATAAAGCAGAGAATGACTTGTTGCATAAATGACTTCCTCTGTCACTAATAATTGCTCTTGGTGTATCGAACCGAGTAAAAATATTTTTATGAAGGAATTTAAGTACCTCTTTACCATCACAAGTAGGAGTTGCTGCAGCTTCCACCAATTTAGAAACATAGTCCACTACAAGCAGAATGTACTTATTATTATAAGATGACGGGAAAGGTCCCATAAAGTCTATTCCCCACACGTCGAACAACTCAACTTCTTAAATTCCAGTCATCGGCATTTGATCTCTTCTCCATTTTTGTCCACCAACTCTGCTCCTTTCCATTCCATCCCGCTATTCATCAAAAAACCTAAAAACAAAACAAACAAAAGCATAATACTGTACAAAACTCACAATTTGACTCGAAAATAAGACTAAACCACATTCTAAAATTACCTTAAACTAGACTTATCAACAAGCGATGCATCGCCTCTCAACAAGCATTGTAACGCATGTTGCACTGACTTTTGACCTCGTACATCGGTCCAAAACACCTCCAAATGCCTCCAAATTTTTTTAATACTCTTATATATTCCAAAGAAATACTTTTTTGACCCAAAAGATAATTTTTAAGTGCCTACAACGAAAGTCAACTAGCTCATGTTGACTTTAGTGAAATCATTATGATTTCGTACATCTTTGTGCATAACTAATTTTACTATATATTTAACTAATCCTAATAAATTTTACTTTTAAAATTAAGAAAAACGAAAAAATCCAAGTAGCAAGATTGGTGCCACTTTTTCCGTGTTGAGATGGAAAAATTTCTCTTTTCTAGTTTCAGGCAATATTCTTTTGAATTCAAGTATATTTTGATGGCATGACAATGTATATTTTTAAATAAAATTTCCTAAGTGATTTGGTACTAAAATTTGAAAAACAACCTGTCGACTCATTTTTTGTCAACTCTTTACTAGGCGAGAATGTCTGAACATAAAGTAAACAGATTCAGATTTTTTAAGTGGTTTAGGTGATTTGGGTTCACCATACGTCCACTGAGTTTATATTGATAGAAACTTGAAAGTATTCAATTCCTAAAAGTAGGCAGTGTATGCGCATACCCATTTTTCTTTCTCTTTTTTTTTTCAATCCCTTACAAATGAGGACCCCTGCTCCTTTTATAGGGGGTTGAGGGGTCAAGGTCATGTCGTATCATGCTTAATTACATTGTTACACTAATCTCCCCTAATTTTGGGGTTTACACAGGTGTTTCCCAAAGGTTATAAGTCCCCAAGAATGTTTTCATATGTCACCGAAGCTTTCTACATGCATTCAACTTTGTCATAGCTAATCATGGTCATCAAGGAGTTCTTTCTGAGTAACGAATAAATTGGGAACATGCGTCAAACTGTCAAGTGATGCATGCATGCATTCCAAGAAATATCACATCTTTTCCCCTATGTTCATATTGTCGATTGTATAGGGCGGGGTTGCGGACTCTACGTGTGCTGCCACCGTCGTAGGTGATGAGTGCTTTTGTGCGTAGGCACATGTGCCCTTGAAAGGACTTGTTGAGGTAAATTCCTATTCGGGATTTGGAGGTTGGAAATTCCTATCCGGGGATATGCCTAGTCAGATCCCCTTGGGTGCTCAATCCATCTGAGTGGCGCCTCCATCGCATCTTTCTGTCTTACCTTCCGACCAGGACAACCAACTGGACTATTGCGATCATCTTCCTCCAAAGGGCACACATGTCACATCCTAGAGAAAAAAAGGGACAACACAACCTAATGTGTCATTATTCCTTTTTTAAATGTTTTGATGTGTTCACATGCATGCCCACTTTAAATGCCTATAACTTTTTACTCAAGTTGAACTACAAGACCCACGAATTATGAACTGAAGTTCATTTAGAGATCTACACTCATTATTAGCTTGAATTTGTTGCAATTCATTTTTAGGTCAAAAAAATGTTGCTTCAACCACTTTTAGAGCCCTTGAAGATTTTCAGTTGGTTTTTTTTTATTTTTTTTATTTATTTATAATTTTTTGATTTTATTGCCTTTTTGTTTGCACCATCAAATTGGCATTGATTTTGCATCAAAATTATTTTCCAAAATCAATTTTTTCTTCCATCATTGAATTGGTATCGTTTTTGCATCGAAATTGTGTTCCAAAGTCAAGTTTTGCTTGCACCATCGATTTTACATTTTTTTTTCTTCATCGTTTTGTTTTCCAAAATCAAATTAAATTTTGTTTTACCATTGATTTTGGATCATTTTTGTATTAATCTTATCTTCCAAAATCAAGTTTTACTTATACAATCCATTTTGCAACATTTTTTTTACATTGAAATTGTCTTCAAAACTGGCACTATCAATTTTGTATCAAAATTATTCAAAATTCTACATATCTTTTCTTTTTAGATCTAGAAAAAAAAAGTGTATGAAAGCAAGAAAGCATGCACATATTGGAAATACATATATTGACGCTTCTAACATATACACATCACTAGAAAATGTGACAAAATAAATCTCATGATTTTTCTACTCTAATAGCACCAACGGTGGAATTTTCACGTTTTTAATAATCTCAACTTTTGAGCTTTTAATTGAAGAACTTCATGAAATATGGTACTAGTTTGTGAAGGTGGGTGGTCAAAGAAAGGGGCATGGATAGGAGAGCACTGATAGGTGGAGAGAGGGAGAAAGATAAGTAAAAATGGCTAGATAATTTTGTTTTCCTATTATTTTGTAAGTGGGTATATTTTAGGGAATTTTTAAAAAATATGTTTTTTATACTATCAATGTGCAAAAATATGGGAGTTATACTTTTCTTAATTTGTATGGGAAATTTATTAAAAAAAAAGTTAAAGTATAGGAAACATAATTAGTAGCTAACTAAAATTTATAAATGTCACCTTTTTTTTATCTTAGTTATGTTTTTTTTTTTATTTTGAAGGTAATTTTATTTTTATTTTTTTCCATCATTTTTTTTTCCTTACTTATTTTTTCTTCTATTTTTTCCTTTTTCTTTTATTTTTCTACCAATTTTTTCCTTCGTCTTTTTTTCTTTCCATTTTTTCATTATTCTTCTTCTTCTTTTCATTTTTATCCATTTATCTATTTTTTTCTTTCATTTCTATTGTTTTTTTTTTTTCATATTTTTTCAGTTTTTTTTTCATTCTATTTTTTCTTCATTTTTGTATTTATTATTTTATCCTTCTATTTTTTTTCTTTTTTCACACATATGAGCTTTTTTTCTTTTTTTTTTCTTCTTCCATTTTTTTCTACCAATTTTTTCATTCATTTTTCCATTATTTTTCTTCTTCTTCTTTTCATTCTTATTTATTCATCTATTTTTTTTCATTAATTATTTCTTTTGTTTTTTTTCATATTTTTTTTTTTCATTTGTGTACTTATTCTTTTCTCATTCTATTTCTTTTCTCACACATATATTTTAACATTATATAATTATTCTACTATTTTTTTATTTATTATCTTTTATTATTGTAATTTTTTTATAGTTTTTTCCACTATATGTAAAAAAAATTCAAATCAATTTTTTCAGCATTTTCTTTTTACCGTAACACTTATAGGAATACCAAAATTTGGAAAGAAAACTAATAAAAATATGAAAACATGAATGCGTAACTGGTTACCTTCACATTCTTTGTGTGTATATTTTTTAGGGTAACTGGTTACTTTCACGTTCTGGTGTGTGTATATTTATGGTTTCTTTATGGTAACTAGTTACTTATGTTACTAAAATCATAGTTACTTCTTCTTCCCTTTTTAATGAAGTGTTCTTCCATTTTTTTCCTTCAAATTTGATGTTTCTTTTCATATTTAATATGAGTAACTTGTTACCCCTCTTAGGTAACTGGTTACCCCTCTTATGGCAGAAAGTTACTCATCTCAGGATAACTGGCTACCCCTCCTGAGATTTAGGATTTCTTTTTAAGATCAATCAAGTAACTGGTTACCCTACCCAAGATTTGAAGAAAAAAAAAACGTACAATCTTAAAAAAAAAAAAAAAACATGTTTATAATAAATAAAAATAATAATTTTAAAAAAAATTCATATTACAAAAAAAAATTTGCAAAACAACCAAAGAAAAATTTAATATAAAATTAGTAATATAAAAACAATATAAAAAACAAATAACCTAAAAAAATAATAATCAAATTACAAACATACCCTTCCAAATTTGATTAAGAGTAAAACTATGGCATAAACCAACTTTTATACAAAAATATAGGAAAATAAACCCATAAAAGTGAAAATTCTTAAAAAAAAGTCATAAATTAACTTTTTTTGAAAAAAAACCATATTTTTGCACACTCTATTAAAAATCTCATATAAAATGTAATTTCCCCTGTATTTTATAAATAAAGGGGTGTTTATAAGCACACAACGTCAAATTTCCCTTGTGTTTTGAAATTCAGTTCTTAGTGGGCTTAGTTTCTGCTACTTCCCCCCTTTGTTTTCAAGAGAAATTATAGGAAATGACCCAAAATAAAGTCATTAAGAAGCTAATGTCCTCATTTTTAAAATTGTAGATAAATGCCCATTTTACATTGTTGATTACCTAAATTGCCCTTTTTTATAATTTATTTATTTATTTAGGACTGTATGACTTTAATATAGTGGTATATGTATATTAGTTTTATTTAATTAGTTTTTATTTTAAAGTTATATTGATTTTTTAAGTTTTTTATAGGTTGTTGGTATATTATTTTCCAATTAGTGTATATGTTTTTTGTGGTATGGTATATAATTTTTTTTTTGTGGTATTTAATTTCTATTTTATTATACATAGTTGTAGTATATAATTTTGTATCATGGTATATACATTTTAATGGTAGTATATAACTTTGTTAGCATAGTATATACATTTTTGAGTAATAATTTTGTAAGTTTTGATGGTATATTATTTTTCAACTCAGTATATATATTTTGTGGTATGGTATATCATTCAACAACCCATAAAAAATGAAAAAAAATCAAAATAACTTTAAAATAAAAATTAATTGAACAAAACTAATATACATATACCATAATATTAAAATATTTAGAATAAAATAGTAATTTGTTAAATGGTGTATTTGGTAATATGTGATATTAAATAGATGATTATGATATTTTACTACAAAATTAAAAACATAGATATTTATTTACTTTCACACAACATCGATGATTATTTTGCACAATGCCCCTTGTTTTCAATTGGACTTCGACGCTTGAAACATATGATGGGCTGCATACCGTCTTGGGCTGAAGGGAGAGAGACTCATGTCAAAGCCCAGATAGTATTGATGTCATGCAAAGAGAGCAAAATATATAAATAATATAATATTGGGAAATTTACACTATTTACCACAAAATTTAATTTTATCAAATTATTATGGTAATTTTTATATTTATAGTTTTTAGTACATTTATATATTATATTTGCATTAATTGGTTACAAATTTTAAATTTTTTAACAGTTATACAGTACATTATTTAATTTTAATGGTCAATTTAATTGGAAATGAAAAGTCATCATTCTCATTAAATTAAAAAGTTAAGATTCCAGTCCCCACGTTTTCCTCTCTTTTTCTTTAATAACTTTTATTTTTAACATTGCCCACTTTAATTAACCATTTCGTTTGTAGTTTGAATGAATAAACCTTTTAGTTTATTATTAATATTTTATTCTATTACTGTCTACTTTATTTCTAGATTGATTGGGGCAATTGTGTTCAGTTTTTGAAAATTTAACTACTTTGTTTTTATTTTGTGTGTGTATTTTAGGAGCTGATTAGTACAGGAGTTAAATATGATTTTATGTTTTTAGAATTTAAAAATTGTGGGACCTACAAAAAATACTTGATTGGTTAAGCATTTCTGAAAATTAATTCCAAAAACAAGTTTAATTTTATTGAAGGATTTAGGAAACGAAAATATCACGTTTCCAGCATAAATCCAAAATTTGTTTTCAGCTTACTGCTACTTTTTTCTTATTCAAAAATTTCTTTTTTTATGTTTTATTTTTTATTTTTTTTCCTTTCTACTTTTTTTTCTTTTCTTACAGTCTTACTTTGATTTTTTTTTCATTTCATATTTTTTACAAGTTAATCAACTTTTTTTTAAAATTATTTTGTATTTACTTCTATTTAAAATTTATAGTCATCTATATAAATTTAGTAAAATAATTAATTATAAAATCATATAACAAATATAATTTGATTCTAATTTACAATATATTTCCTAGAGAAATTCATTGAAGAAGAAAAGTATTTGATCAAATAAAAATTACAACAAATAAATAAAAAAAATATTTCACTTCAATTATTATTATACTAAAAGTAAAATATATATAATTACATATTCAATTTTTAGATTTTCTACCAAATAATTATTCAATTTATAAAACTAAAAAATGATTAGCAGACAATACAATCAATCACATTTTCATAAACATATTTTCAGACATTATATCTAGATTCTTATTTCAAAATCATAATTTTTCAACATAAAGTTTTTAAATCACTAACCAATCATGCCCTAAAAAATGTAACTTTAATTTAGAAAAAAAAAATCAAAATTAATGACAATGCAATATTGTTATAAATTTAATCAATAATTATTATTAAATTTTAATTTATCTATATAATTAAATTTTACTTAATTAAATCTATTGATAAATCAAAATTTAATATTATACAACCTATGTATATAAAATATATAAAATTAAAATAATATTCAAATTCAGTTGTTCCAATCACATATTCAGTTTCTGTTATATTTTCAAATTTAATACCAATCACAGATTCATTTTTTTAAAACTCAAAAACAGTTTACTGACATTGAACCAATCACATTTTCAGAAACACGATTTTAGTCACTAAATTCAGATTTTCATTTCAGAATAACACTTTTCAAAAATACAGTTTTCTAATCACGAACCAATCAAACCCTTACGTTTTCTGTTTTATTTTGATATGCTTCACTAAATAGTGTATTTTGTTTTTTGTTTGCCCTTTAACATGGCTTTTAAACTATTTAGTTTGCATATTGTTATTTTGTTTTTGTAGTAGACAATATAAAAATTGTTACTGTTTAGTTTATAAATTTGATGATATAATATGTTTTAGTTGAAAAAAATGTTTAGTTCATTTTTCATATTTATTCTATCATGAATCATATAGTTTACAAAATTGTTTTAGCACATTGATATGAAAATACAACGAGTTTATTATTTGAAAAATATGTAATTTTTTTTAACCATCAACAAACTAGTTTGCTTATTGGCTATTAATAGTTGTGATATATCGTTATCACATAATCTTGTTTTTTTTTTGCTAGAAATAAACCAGTACATTTTTGTTTTAAATACCTATTACCAATACTTTCACATTTTGGTAATTTGTAATTATAAACCAATTACTAGCTGCATACATGTTTCACAGTCTTTCGTTTTATTTAAAAACCTTTCTAACTTATTTGGCAAAGAAATCATTATACCATGATAAATTCTACAATTTATTGTCAGCACAAAATCAACCAAAAGATTTTTAATTAACTGACTGGTGTGTGCTGTGCAAGATGATAACGAATATGTTATATATGGAACACTAATGTATAGTTTTTATTAATTAAACCTCATTATTTTTAGATTTGTACACAACAATTCAACTATTTTTGTATCAATAGTGTAAATAGAAAATTATGTATCATTAGTATATCTTTAATATTGTAGTACATTATTTAAAAAAAAAAGCCCGAAAATATTTTCCTGAAAGAGAAAGCAACGTTAACACAGTGATTATCTTAAAAACTTCAATGAGTTGATAATAACAATGTTGACAAAGAATGAGCTGAATTCGATAGTTTAAGGAGTCAAATAGGCGAACCAAACAGAAGCAAGCATTTCGCGTACGACCTTTGAGATTTAAGCAACTTATATTAACAGCCAATCCAAAACCAGAATTTGGTTTAACAACCTATTGATCGATGATGGTGACCAAATGATCACAACAACTACAAAATCCTATAATACATTCTTCGTCAATCACTACCAGGCTGGCCCAATAGTGAGGTGTTACTTAACTTTAACTTTGGCCTGAAGATGATGACTATGTTTCTTATTGATGGGATTTTATTTTCACCTCCACAAGAACCTTCTTGTCCATCTATATATATATATATATATATATATATATATAAATATATATATATAATTATATTCAATGAGTGTTTTAGTTTCAATTATGCAAAAATATGTGTAAAAATATATGTTCAAATCTTGTAAAAAGATTCAAAGATGAGGTATACATGGTGTGTTATACAACAGTGTGTTTATACAACATTAACTAGTAATATGATTAATTACACAACTCCTTTTGAAAGTAATATTATTTACTAATTTTAGTTATGAAAGATGGTTTCTCATTTTATTTTTTATAAAAATGTAAGTGAATATCACTACAAGAAAAAGTAACTACAACGATGACAAAAGTCGTCACTGTAGGTATACAGCGATGACATGTCATCGCCAAAACGGTGTCGCTATAGGTCCATATGTGTAGCGACCTACAGCAACGACAAAACACAGTCGTCGCAGTAGGAAATCTTTTTTTTCGGTTGGGCTGAGATATTGCGATGACATACCGTTGCTGTATGTGGTTACAAAACTTGAAATTTTGAATTTCAAAAACTCCTACAGTAACCACATGTTGTTGTTGTAGGTTAGTGGACCGTTGGAGAGTGTGGGTTGTTTATATGCCTTCAGCGACGACATGTCGTCGCCGTAGTATCACGAAATCTCAGATTTTCATGTTCAGCGAGCACCCTACGACAACATGCCGTCGTTGTAGGTGTATAATTTTTTTAAAAAAAATTAATTAATTATATTAATTAAAATTTATTTAATAAAATAAATCAAACCAATTTATTTAATTAAATAATAAAACCAATTTATTAATTAAATAATAACACCAATTTAACAATATTCATAGTCTCCAAAATGTAAAAAACAAAACATAAGTAGTATTATCTCCAAAATAAAAAAAAAAACAACACAAAATATTAATAAGTTCAAAATAATAATATAATAAAACTAAATGTCATCTAAATCAATTTTAAGGTCACCATCATTGGGTTGTTGTGGTGGGTGTGGTAGTTGCTGTTGTGGTGGCTGTGGTGGTTGTGGTTGCTGTGGTTGTTGTGGTTGAAAGTTCGTCATCATGGACTATATCATATTCATGTCCAAGTTGAAAGACTAAAATTGTGGAGCTTGAATGTTTGGATTTGTTGCTTGCAAAAATTGTTACATTTGATGGAAATTGTTGTTCTCGGTCATAATGGCTTGACTAAAGTGTTTAACCATGGACTGGAAAGCCTCAGGTGGAACCATTGGAGGGTCGACTGTGGTGGACGGAAATGGTGATGTCTCTGATTGTGAAAAAGATCTGGTGGCGCCTAAGGCAAAGGTACTAGTGCCCTTCAATTTGCGTCAGATACCTCGGTTGTGGCCACGATGTTGGCCAAGACCTTTGGGATGACTTGTGTCTTATTGACATTAGCACTTCCTGCTGTAGATTCAGATTGAGATTGGGATTGAGATTGTGTCTAGACTTCTTGCTGCAAGGCATCCTGCAGTTTAGAAACAAGACAATTAATACATGATATAATTGAATAATATACATATATACAAAACTTAGAAAGTTACTTACATATGCATCATTGACATTCGTGTTCACCCATCCACATGTCGGATGATTGTGCATGTCATAAAACGTAAGAATCTATTGTAAAGTTTCATTGTATAAACAAATATTTCCTTATAATTATTAATATGTTCTTTAATAACTATCAAATTCTTATTATAATTTTCAATTTTTATTTAAAAAAAAAACAACAACAAAGTTTTATTATTTTAATTTTAACTTAATTTTAAGAGTAAAGTTAACTTAATTATCTATTTTCTCTGCATATATTATCAAATTTTATGAATATATTATAAAATTAATTAAATAAACAAATATTTAATTATAAATTTACCATTAAAAATTATTATTTTAATTTCTACTTATTTTATAAAAAAAATATTAATAAAGTTTATACTTGTAAAATTATTATTTTAATTTACACTTTATAATTTTTTTAATTAATTTTTATTAATTGCTTTAAAATTTATTAATTAAATCATACTAACTTTAAAACTATTTTATAATGTTTAATTTTTCTAAATCTACAAAAATTTCGGCAGCATAACGACTATAATCTAGTCTATCCTAAAATTTAAAATCTGCATAAAAACATATAAACTAGTCTCAAAACATACATAAAATTTAATACAATCATTTGAGTTCACAAATAAACAACAAAAACATATTATAAACATATTCCCAAATCAATATATTATTTATGTAACCTAACATATATATAATTCAAAACAAAAATTTTATTTAACCTAACATATGTACAATTGAAAACAAAAAATTATAATTAACATCTAATCATATTAATCTAATCTACCACACAATTTAAAAATATATTTCACATTCACATTTATATACATATAAACATATTCACATTTATATACATATACTTATACATATATCTAACATATCATACATTTTTTATAACATAACATAACATTTAATTAAATTAAATTAACATAAAACAAAATTAACAAAATTAAAAATCACAAATATAATTAAATTAACAATACAAATCCCTAAAATGAAAAATAAAATTCAACACTATCTAAAATAACCAATTACTCAATTAAAAACATAATTTAACCATTAATCAATCACAAAATATTTAAAAAAAAAATTTACCCAAGGCTCGAGCTGGGGATTATCCAACCAAAGGCAAAGGCTCGAAAAGATGATCCAATACCCAAATCTGAAAAAGAAAACAAAAAAAATGTCAAAACTCATTTCCACCAAATATAAAATACACACATATATTAAGAAAAAAAAATACATATTAAATGATATAATAGCAAGATAGTGGGTTTAGACTATCAAAACTTGGGAGAAATTGACCAAAACAAGGTTGGGCGGCGCTGGGAGGCGGAGAGAAACTCTCTGTTTCTCTATTTTTTTTTTTAGAAAACCGAGCAAAATGAGAAAGAAAGACTCTACATGTGGATTATCGTTGTGACCTATAGCAACGACATGTCATCGCTATAGGTAATGACCAGTCGTCGTTGATATCAAATGCACAGTTTCACTCAAACGGTGAGACCATGTCGTCGTTGTAAGATAGTGAATAGTACACGAGTCTTTTTGTGTGCTACACGTCCAACCTAGTCGTCGCTATAGGCAGTGAAATTTGATTTAAAATTTTTTGGCGGTTCACTTTCCCACCGTTTTTTGGACCCTATTGCGACGACATGTCGTCGCCATAGACTAAAAAGTAACTAACCAGCAGATTAAATTAGACTCTATAGCGACGATATGTCATCGCTATGGGAAGTGAAAATAGTCAACCAACTCTTGGCGGTTAAGTTCTCTCCCTATCCTATAGCGACGACAGACAAAAATATTTCCCTCCCTTTTTTTACGAAGACTC
Organism: Humulus lupulus; assembly: GCF_963169125.1. NCBI lineage: Eukaryota > Viridiplantae > Streptophyta > Magnoliopsida > Rosales > Cannabaceae > Humulus > Humulus lupulus. The sequence continues at coordinate 227,475,525 of NC_084796.1, forward strand.
TACGGCGACGACATGTCGTCGCTATAGGGAGTGAAAATAGGCAACCAACTCTGGGCGGTTGAGTTCCCTCCCCATCCATATTTCCCTATCTTTTTTCGATGAGGACCCTACAGTGACGACATGTTGTCGTTGTAGAGTCAGTTCCCGCCTCTAGTTCTCTCCAAATTCCTAGAACCTTACAGCGACGACCGTCGCTGTAGGGTACCAGGAATTTGGAGGGCCTAGTTATGTATTGTTGACAACCCTACAGCGACGACATGTCGTCGCTGTAGCTTATTTGTTTTAATAAATTTAAAAAAATTCGTAGATTTCTACTACATACAACGACGACTTTGGAATCGTCGCAAAGATGTCGTTGCTATAGAATCTTTTTCTTGTAGTGTATCGTAAAAATAAATAGTATAAGAGCATTTATAATGAACATATTATGTGTTGCATGATAACATCATATATTATTATTTGAGTAAAAACAAAGTGGAAATAGAATATAACGTCGATCTCCTTGCTTATTTTAGTTGTGACAATTTGGTGTAGGTTTTTTTTTTTTTTTTTTTTGGCTCTTTATTTATTCAAGTTGTCACAATTTCCTTTTTTTTTTTGGCAGTTTAGACCAAATGTACCCAATTTAAAAAATTAGAGATCAAATCATCATAACTTGAATTGTCAAATGAGACACCAAAATGTTTGTAAAAATAAATAAATAAAGTAACATAGAACAAATTGTAAACCTTAATAGTCTATTTTGGTCATTAGGATGGGAATAGTACTTATGCAAATAAAATTATAGTACTTAACTATAAATGATTTTATTTTAACATAACAGTATTTGAGCATAAATTCAAATATTACGTGCTAATAAATTCAACATTTTGACATGGTAACATACTAAATTTAGCATAAACACACTTTTTTTAAAAAGAAAAGCAGATAATTTTCCCTATCCAAAATGTTATCCACAGTTTCTAACAAATTCTCACCACTAGTGTAGTTAATTAATTTTGTAAAGACACATACTAATTTTTTTCCAATTATAATTATTATTATCTTCACAGTCGACTGGGTTAGTGACCACTTTTCGTTAATGATTTGGGCTCGTTAAGGATCAAGAAAGGTGATAATTTACATCAATGGGAAATATATGGTAAGTGATGGATGACAGCATTATTGGAAGTGAAAAGAGATTTACAATGATTGGTTAGTTTTTTCTGGTGGTGGCCACGATTGGATCGTTAACTTTTAATATAGTTTAATTAACTCTCTCCCAATATATCTATAAACTAAAGTGAATATTGTTGTTTTTCAATAATTTATTTTATTTTATGTTTGTATGTAAGGAGCGTCAGATTCGTTTTTTTATATCATTTTGGGAAATGATCTTGTTTTGACACACTCGACATTCGGTTATACACATTTGATATTATGTCATACACATCAGTAGAAGACATACACAAGTGACTGATAGGATGCACATTTTCCCTAATATCAATGATGGGTCCCCCTCTAATCAGGGATGGCCTTCAACTTGTAAGGGTTAATGCAAAATGTAATATTTTTATAAAATGTTATATAAAAATTAGTGTTTTTTAAAATTTGGAGTTCTTTTTGTACAGAAAAATTGTATTAAAAAAATTGCTCATTTTAACTTGGGACTGTAGCCATAGGCCTAGCCTACTTATGCCAAGGGCCAACCCAAGCCCTATTGGGGTGCGAATTTTCCTCCTAGGCTTGAAACAAGACAAAAACAAAGATGATTATTTGCTTCGAAATAGATTCATGATGTGAGTGACACTTTTAGCTGCATTTATATTATCTAAGTATTTAATAAATTTTATGAATGTTAGTTTAAAATTTGATTGATTTGTTAAAGAATAATGTGTAATAAAAAATAATAATCAAATTAAAAATATACTTTTCCAAATTAATAAAATATGATTAAGAGTACAATTATGATATAAACTAATTTTTATACAAAAATTTAGAAAAAAAAATTCATAAAAATGAAAATTCTTAAAAAAAAAGCCTCATAATTTTGCATACTCTATTAAAAATTTCATATAAAATATAATTTCCTCTTTGTATTATCTAAATATTTACTAAATTTTATGAGTGTTAGTTTAAGATTTCATTGATTTGTTGATGAAGAATATGTGATAATTTTGGGTTTGGGGGAGAGAAGATGGGATGACCATGATGAAGAAAGAATAAAAATAAAGGGTATATTTTGTATAAAAAAAATAGAAAAGACAGATAAAGAAATTAATAGTTTATGTTCAAGTGTATATGTTTTATTTTAATTTTGATTTATGAAAACTGTTTATATTCAATTAATTAAAATTACAATTACAATTATTGTTATTGTTATTTTTTATTTTAAAATACATTTTTAATTAAAAAATTATTTTAAAATTATATTTTTATAAATATTATTATCTGGATATGACACCTATCAGTCAAATAACAGTCACATTGTTTAAGCACTTTTAAGTATTTTTTTCCTTAAAAAAAAAGTTTGAGTATATATATAACTACAATAAGAGCACTTTCATACTCTACTATATTTGTTCAAGTGTATATTTTTTTTATTTTAATTTTGATTTATGAAAAATATTTATTTTCAACTAATTAAAATTAAAATTGTTTTTATTTTTTATTTTAAAATATATTTTTAATTAAAAAAATTACCTTAAAATTATATTTTTTAAAATATTATTATCTAGATCATTCAAGATATGACCTTGTAAAGATTATTAGAACAGTAAAAGAATTGAATGAAAACACATGTAAAGATGCCAAAAAAAAAAAGATAGCATCTATTGATTGAGATCTTTATTTATATGCTTATTATTTGTTATAGAAGAAACAATTATGTTATAACATAATTTATTACAATGATCAAGAAAGTAAAACAGAAAACAGTTAAGCCTTAAGTCAACTAACTAAACTGAATTTGTTGACTAACATCCTCCCTCAAACGAAAAGGGGTAGACACCACTTTGAGTTTGTCCTTCAGGTACTAAAATCTGTCATTTGGCAGGGACTTTGTTAAGATATCGGCTACCTGATCAACAGAAGGCACATATCGCACAAAAAGTTCATTATTCAGAACTTGATCTCTTACAAAGTGTTGATCAATCTCTATATGTTTGCATCTAGCATGGAAAACAGGATTAGCTGCCAAGGTAGCAGCTCCTTGGTTATCAACCCAAATAATTGGAGTAGCTGCAAGTGTCACATGACTACTACAAAATACACTTTACAGGACACTTTGTTAGGACACGCACCTAAATGTAAGTCCTTAAAAATATTTATGGAGTTTTTAGGACACTCATTGAGAGTCCTGAAAAAACACAATTTAGGACTCGCAATAAGTGTCCTAAAAGAATATGCGAGTCCTAAAAAAATCCGGCTTATAAAAATAAGTGTTTTACTTAATAATTTTAAGGACTTGCTTTGGGAGTCATTAATACTCTTTTAGGACTCGTAATGAGTGTCCTAAAAAAATATGCGAGTCCTAAAAAAATCTGGGCTAAAAAATAAGTGTTTTACTTAATAATTTTAAGGACTTGCTTTGGGAGTCCTTAATACTTTTTTAGGACTCGCTTGTGACACTACTACAAAAACACTATTTTAGGACACTCACTTAGAAGCGAGTCCTAAAAACAACTCCTGGACTTTTTAGGACTCGCGTTGCGAGTCCTTAAAGAAATTCTTTTAGGGCTCGCGGAGTGAGTCCTAAAAACTACGTGTGTCCTAAAAGTTTGAGTTTTTTTTTTAAACAAATACCTCCTGGACTTTTTAGGACTCGCATTGGGAGTCCTAAAAGAATGTTTTTAGGACTCGCGTTACGAGTCCTAAAAACGGATGCGTGTCCTAAAAGGTTTATTTTGTTTTTTTAATATACACCTCTTAGATTTTCTTTTATTTCTAAATTTTTAACATTATATTAACTTTTTATTTATAATAATTTATATATTAAAATTTAAATTAATTATGATATAATGAATAATTTGCTTAAATTTTATTTATTTAACATACTTATGATAAAATTAATTAAAAAGAGTTATTTTATTGATTGGTTAAATATTGTAAAATAATTTTAAAATTTCACTAATAATATTGGTGTTTTTATTTTTTTAAATCCATGTTGAAAATATTTAAAAAAAAAAAAGCAATAGTTCACATTAAATCAAATTTTGTTTCACTACTACAAAAAAGATTTTTTAGGACTAGCATTGCGAGTCCTAAAAAAGTTTTTAGGACTCGCGGGGTGCGAGTCCTCTATTTGAGAGTCTTAAAAACTAAGGTTTTTAGGACTCGCAACGTGAGTCCTAAAAAATATGGTTGAGTGCCTTTAATAGATTTTTTAGGACTCGCTTTGCGAGTCCTAAAAGAAAGTTTTTAGGACTCGCAATGCGAGTCCTAAAAAATATGGTTGAGTGCCTTGAATAGATTTTTTAGGACTCGCTTTGCGAGTCCTAAAAGAAAGTTTTTAGGACTCGCAATGCGAGTCCTAAAAAATCTGGTTGAGTGTCTTTAAGTGATTTTTTAGGACTCGCTTTGCGAGTCCTAATAGAAAGTTTTTAGGACTCGCGTTGCTAGTCCTAAAAAATCCCATTGAGTGTCTTTAATTAATTTTTTAGGACTCGCTTTGCATGCCCTTAAAAGCAATTTTTTTAAAAAAAAAATGCAGCTACAATTTTCACTTTAATTTAAAAATATATATCAATTTGAGTGTCGAAAATGTATTAAAAGAAATTTGAAAATAAAATACTAAAAAAATAGAAAAAAAATTTGCAAAATAAATTTAAAATTTCTGAACATGTGTATTGTAATTAGCTAGCTATAACATCATTCATTTTGCTCTAAACAATTGTAAAAATGACATTGCCCATTCTTCTCGAACTTCGTCAATTTCTTGATTAGTATATGGTTTGTCAGAGGTGAACTGGAAAAAAAAAAAAGAAACAAAACTTTAATTAGAACTATATTAGTGGTAATAAATTCAAAGCATATACAAAAATTATACTAGATTAATATTATGTAGTTGTATATTGTTTGTTACCTGTTTCGACAAGAAATGTTTGATATTAGGGGCATTGATAAGTACATTCTTCATCATCCTCATAACGTAATATCCGCAGTCGATATTGTTTAGTTGTTTACGGCACTATATAAAGATTGGTAATACATGTATAATTCTTAGTATTAAATATCTTAAACATCTTTACATATACATAAACTATATACAAATAGAAACATACCGTAGGTTGGAAATACTTTACTCCCAATGGGCGTTTGTTGATCTTTTGATGTGCTTTCATTCTTTCTGTGAAATACATCTCAAATGCATCATGGATGGTCTCCTTGATGGATGTCCTGTTATCTAATGGTGCATTGAGAGGATCGAGAAAACAACAATAATGCCAATGGGGATATAATAAAAATAACATCCAATGCTCCCTGTTGAAAGAACAAGTATTACACAGTTGTTAACTTTAAATTCTATTTGTTTGTATCAATGAAAAACATAATAATTAAACTTACCCATGGTTATAAGGCATAACTATCCAATCATGCTTTTTAGACGTGCAATATAACATCCTATCACATAAAGCTTGAGCACGACTATCTGCACGAGTCACGGAAGTAGAAACCTTATTCGGATTCATAAACAACAATGATCCTTTCTTTTCCTCGTCTAATAATAGTGTCTGGTACAAAATCCTATAAACAAATATAATGTATTAATAAGAAAACTAAATAATTGATGAAAGAAAATCCTTACAATAAATATTATTAACTTCATATAGAGCATACCTCATGTAGAAGACAATACATGATTGTCCAATCATCTCATTTCTACAAAATTGAAGTATTTCATCCCGAAATAGAGCAAAATATTCACAAGCATGGCCAAACACATCAAAGTCAATAGACACTTCAACGGCATAATCATGTTTAGTCCAAGCATTGACGATTTCAAAAACTTGTCTTAACTTAGGCGACAATGAAGATGGTTGTTGCACCTCTTGTGACAATGACTCCTTAGGCGCTCGTTTTGGAACTAGTTTTTGAGTTTGTGGTGCTAATGGTAGAGAAGTTTTTTTCCCAGTTTTCTTTCCTTTTTTTTTCACGACCTCCTAATAATAAACCCATAACAAATAATTAATAATGGAATAAGTAAATAAAAATTGAATAGTCTTACAAGAATTACCTGTGTCGCTCCATTGAAGATGACTAGCGACTTGGGCCAACGTATCAAACTCCCAATAGCTTGTTTGACTGTATAAATCTCACTGTCAGGGATCGGGTTAACAAGTAGAGCATCAGGTTGGTCAGCAAACTTAATTGCACCGCGGTAGTTTTCTCCTAAGTTTTCTCCATGGATGTCTGAGCTACTAGTAACTAGAATGTATCCCCTACCAACGATGTTGGTGATAGAGCCTAATGCAAATTTGCATTCAATCATTTTATCCTGCACATATACCTCCTGGACTTTTTAGGACTCGCATTGGGAGTCCTAAAAGAATGTTTTTAGGACTCGCGTTACGAGTCCTAAAAACAGATGTGTGTCCTAAAAGGTTTATTTTGTTTTTTTAATATACACCTCTTAGATTTTCTTTTATTTCTAAATTTTTAATATTATATTAACTTTTTATTTATAATAATTTATATATTAAAATTTAAATTAATAATGATATAATGAATAATTTGCTTAAATTTTATTTATTTAACATATTTATGATAAAATTAATTAAAAAGAGTTATTTTATTGATTGGTTAAATATTGTAAAATAATTTTAAAATTTCACTAATAATATTGGTGTTTTTATTTTTTTAAATCCATGTTGAAAATATTTAAAAAAAAAAAAAGCAATAGTTCACATTAAATCAAATTTTGTTAATTAAATAAGAAAAGGGAGATAAAAATACTAAATCCCTAAATGAATCTCAAAAATCCCCTTCTCTCTCCTCTTTCTTCTTCCCAGTCGATACCACTCTTTCTTTTCCTCTCTCGCATTTCAGTCGGGCAGACCAGATGAGCCATCTCCGGCCACCACCCAATGACACGCACCCCACCACGAGCTTCCTTGGCCCCCGAAACCCCCAACCCGTGAAGCTCGCCTCCCCACTCGCCGGCCTCCGTCGCAATTGGCTCCCCGAAGTTCCGTCGCCGTTGTGAGTTTGGAGGATTGTTTTGGCCTCCACCGTGGACGATGAAGGCTCCTGCTGGCGACGACGATGGGGAAGGCGACGACGAAGGCTCCTGAGCTAGTGAAGTTCTCAGGCGTGGGTGGTGCTGCCATTCTCTTCAAGGTAAATTTGTATTAATTGACACTTATGTTAATACCATCTCCTATTAATATTAAGCTTTATATGATTTGGGCATTTGTTTATCTTTTCCTTTTTATTTGTTTTGGTTTTGTCAGTGTATTCTTATTCTGAAAAAAAAAATTCCTAATTTTTGATGTTTTAGTGTAACAGAAGCTTGTTAAAGTTGGACCAAAATTGGATATTATTTATAGAATTTTTTTTAATGGGTTTACTTTCATTTTTGACTGACACCCTTTTAACCTTGACAACTTTTGAGCCTTACTATACAACAAAATCAGGTCTTCATTATTCGTTTTGATTGAAGCTTTCTTCTGCAAGGCTTTTATTTTCAACCATGTTTTTATTAAATATCAAATGTTTGATATTAGGAAGAAAAAAAGAAAGAAAGAAAGAAAGAAAGAAAAAATAACACACAAACACAACTATCGGTAGCATTCGAATAGCTAAAGATGGCATCTCATCTTCTCTCGTTGTCCCTATCGTAAAGCTTGGTTTTGCTGTCTGAATTTACATCACTATTTTAATTTTATGATAATATGTCATCAAACTTTTTAATATTGATTTATTTTATTTTTAAATTTTGAGTTTATACAAACATCTCTTTTTATACCTAGTTAGGATTTCAAAAAGAAAATGATACCCTCATTTCAATTGTTTAAATTGTTTCTTCTTACTTTTTTCTTTCTTTCTACTCTTGCTCACATCCCTTAAAAAAGACTAGTAACAAAAATTTAGATAAAATTGGAGTTTATTGTTAATTAAAATTGACTTGATAGTATTATATGGCTCTGTTTGTGATATTCAAACTTGGAAAGTCCAAATCTAATATTAAAACAAATTAGAAAGATTCAAAATATTATTTTTTAAATGTAGACGCAATAAATCCCATAATATTATATACATTCATTCACATCCAAGTAAAGAAATGAAAATGATGATAATAATTGGTTCACCTAGCTAGTCTCTACCACTACATTAAGTTCTAACAGTATTGAAGAAGTATTATGCTCATCTTCAAGGTTACCTGTTCAAATCTTTTTTCTTCTCTTCATAGGTACTCGTATGTGCAATCAAGAAAGTGATTTCATGAGCTTCCCAAAACGTAAAAACCATAAAAAGATATAAATTCATTTACTAGTTGTATAGATAGTTTCTCTTAGTAAATATTTCTTAAAGAAATGATGTTATTAGAATAAATATTCTCACAAAAGTATTATTATTGTAGTAGTGTATAGTGAATGAGTTTTATTTGAGAATATATGTTAGAAATCTTATTATTTGCTTGATATTGCAAAGAACAAAATGTATACAATTTCATGGGTAGATATGATTTTTATAATATGATTTAGTGGCCTATTTAGCAAGTTTTCTAGCATGTGGATTTTCATGGACTGCTGCATCATATTTTTTCCTTTGTTATTTCCTATAATCTTAACATTTGACCGTCTAATTAACAATTAAATTGATTATAGAATTTTAAATAACATGACTTAGGGTAATAACATGATATGGAACATACATCTAACTTTTTTATTTTTTATAATGTTGATAATAATGTTTAGGTTAATATTTTGACTGGTCTTGAAGCATTGGATCGGTAGCTAATTGCAAGAGGTATGTTGTATTTAATTTTTTTTAATTTTCAATATTTTACAATCTTGAATGATAATTGTATTACTTTAGTGGAGTTTGAATATGTTAGATATTTATCCGTAGTAAAGTAGGTTCTGAGAATTCTGTGTGCTGCGGTGATAACGGAAGATTGAGAACTTGCATGTCTTAGTAAAGTAGGTTCTGAGAATTTTGTGTGCTGCGGTGATATATGGATGAAAACATGTGTGTTGTTTGATTTGATTGACATGTTGGTGTTGAATGTGATAGATGGCTAGGCTAGTAAATTAGGGGATATGTTGTCCGATTTTCTATAGATGGTGACATGTTGGCTTTTCTCTTTTTCTTCTATTTTCAGTGCAAGATGTGTATTTTACTATGTTTTAATTTTCATGTAATATGCTTTTTTGTAACCTATTTTTTTGTTAAATTTTCATGTAGTATATTTCTGTTAATTGATGTTGTGCTTTGCTTAGATTATGTTGTGTGATTATATCATTATAGCAATTTATGATATTCTACAATTTTCTTGCATAGCACATGTTTGATGAAAGTCCCAAGTTTTATCCTATAATCTTAATATTAGGCTCCAAAATCTAAAGGTTTGAGACACCTTTGAGCATATTTGGGCCAAGCAGGATATTTTTGCGCCTAACAGTATCTACTTCCAGTCTTCCACTTATACAAAGCCTTAAGCTCTTCTTTTTTATCCATTGTTTCCTCATGCAAGCCCAAGGCCTTTCTTTGTCTCTTTTGTAAACACCAATTTTGTATTTTAATTGTTTTTAGCAAATTTATGATCATGAGTATCATCTATAATGTGTTCAAGAGAGTCTATGAGTTTTAGTTAGCCTCTCGTGGTTGCTTAACTAACTTTGTTACAACAGCCATGTGATGGGTTGTTATTTTCGTTTTGGTTTCTTGAGCTTTATATAGTCTCTTGTGCACTAATGAGAACTAACTTTTTCTATCTTTTCTTTGCTTTTCTCTTGTGCACTAATGAGCTTTATACGTACATATATATATTAATTTAAAAATGAATTCTTTTGTAGAAAATATTATATATAAAAATATAATTGACCTCAATGTATCAGGTCTTCTTCAATTTGTGTTTCGTGCTAATTACAATATAGAACTAGAAGCAAGTTTTTTATTCATGCAAGTAAATTATCTTTTCTCCAATCCACATGATTTGGTGATCTTCAATATGTATGGGCTTTCAATTATTTAATTGCTTATGCAATATTTTTTTATTATGACTGGGAAAACTTTATCATGAAATAATTTATTATGTAGTATCAAAAGAAACTCGTTTCTTTAGTTTTGTTTTGTACTATTGGATCTAATTGTTTGGTTTCAAAAACAACATCCTGATTGCTTTAACTGTCATGCCTAAAATGTATCATAACAAAAGGGTAATGTCATAAATAACGTCTTCTACTTATATGACTAAATAGCTTCTTTTAACTTCTTTTTTTATCACAATTTATTGTTTTTGGTTTGATTTTATTGAGCTTCTATTTAGTATATACAACCTTATATGCTCATTTTCAAGCTTCTTAACAAATTTGAAAATGTATTCAAAGTTTCCAATGTTTGTGTTGCCAATGAGGCACATGTAAACTTTGTGCAATAAAGAATGACATCTTTACTGATGGAAATTGAATCTCTATTTTATTTGTCTTTCTTTTACTTTTGAAGATAAATTTACACAAGAGAGTGTTGTTGAATAACTAATAGGCTAGTAAATTTGTCATGGTTCCATTTCATTGTTAAAATATTGTTGGATAACTCAATCTATCCTTTCTCTAAATTTGTGAATGACGGTAGAGGTTTGCCATGTCAAGCCCAACACTTTTATTTAATCTTGAACTTAAGACAAAATACAGTAATCTTTTAGGTATTGAGTGACTCTTATTTCTTTTATTATTAGTTGTTCTTACTTGCATCAATTTGCATTACTCTCATGAATATCAATTTGATGTATCATGTTGGCTTCTTTATTAAAATTTGTTGTGTTGCACTATTTGATGAACTTTTAGATTTTTTGTGCTTTTCTTGCTTAGTGCTGCCCCATAAATGTGTTAGATAAAGACCACATAATAAGCTGTAATGAGAAAAGAATTATGATTATCTTGAGTATTTTGCTTGTTATGCATTCTTTTGTTTACTTAGATATTAAGAAACAACTATTATTAGAATAATTGGGAATGGAAACCATAGATTTTTCTTCATATATATAGTGCTCCACCATTTCTTTCTTTCTATTATAATTTTGGTATGAGGTATTATTCTTGGGATTCAAAAGGGTGAAATAAAAATATCACTTAATTACACTATGTTTTTTCATTTCTTTGATAAATAAATACTTTATCTTATATAAATATATATGTATGTTATTTACCTATATTTTTTTTTATTCTGTATTTAATATGGCAGTATAGGGTCCAAATTTTCTTTGGGCATTTTTTTAGTATTTTCTTTTCAAATTTATTTTAATACATTTTGGACACTCAAAGGGATATATTTTTTAAATCAAAATGAAAATTGTAGCAATTGTGAATAAACTTATTTATGTACACTACAATAAAAATCTAGTTATAATTTTTCATGTTCGGTGTATTATAATGTAATTTTTCATATTTCAGGGATGATTTTAGAAAGAAATTCATGGCAGCCAATCCTTACTTTGGAAAGGCAGTGACGAGGGTGAGTACAAGGACAAGAAGAAGAAATATATGTTGTTTGACAATGAATTTAGTATTTTATTATATTTGTAATTTTTATTAGAGTAAATGATTCTTGTTTGAATGGTTAATTATTTACTTTGTAAATCTAGTTATATATTTTTTAAGGTCAAGACGATTATAATTTTAATAAGTTTTGTTATTTTAATATATAAATTTTTAGATTAATTTGTATATAAATGTTTTATTTAAATCATAATTTTTAATTTAAAATAACAATAAATAAATTTTTTAAAAATTAAAAATATAACTTTTAAGGTCACCCAAAGAGAGTCCTAAAAACCTTACTTAAAGGCACTCAGCAAGATCTTTTAGGACTCGCGGACATTCTTTTAGGACTCGCAAACCTTACTTAAAGGCACTCAGCAAGATCTTTTAGGACTCGCGGACATTTTTTAGGACTCGCATCATTGTAGGACTCGCAACGGGAGTCCTAAAAACCTTACTTAAAGGCACTCAGCAAGATCTTTTAGGACTTGCGGACATTTTTTAGGACTCGTAGCGCGAGTCCTAAAAACATTATTTTAGGACTCGCAACGCGAGTCCTAAAAACCTTACTTAAAGGCACTCAGCAAGATCTTTTAGGACTTGCGGACATTCTTTTAGGACTCGCAACGCGAGTCCTAAAAACCTTAGTTTTTAAGGCACGCAAATAGAGGACTTGTGGGGCGCGAGTCCTAAAAACTTTTTTAGGACTCGCAATGCTAGTCCTAAAAAACCTTTTTTGTAGTAGTTAAGTTCAGTTAATAAAGACAGCAACCATTTAATTTCAGCTGCAGTATTGGCTAATGATCTGAACTCAGACTCTGTACTAGATTGAGCAACCACTTGTTGCTTCTTTGCAGACCAAGAGATTAGATTAGAACCTAAGAACACTGCATATCTGCCTGCTGAACGCCTGTCATCAATGCAACTTTCCCAATCTGCATCAGAGTATGCTTCAAGTGACATTCTAGGTGCAGGTCATAGGATTAGTGCCTCTAATATAGTACCTTTCAAGTACCTGAGTAATCGCTTACAAGCTTCCCAGTGAACACTGGTAGGAGCATGAATAAACTGAGATAGCTTGTTAATAATGTAAGCAACATCAGGCCTGGTTAGTGTCAAATACTGTAATGCACCTATTGTACTTCTATATAGAGTCTTGTCTTCAAAGGGAATACCTTCAGTGAGAGCAAGTTTGTGAATACTGCTTGTGGGAGTAGGACAACTTTTGGCTCCATCTAAATGAACTCTGAGTAATAGATCAGTAATATACTTGCTTTGAGACAAATACATACCTTCAGTACATCTATGAATCTCAACCCCAAGAAAGTACTGGACCTGCCCCAAATCTTTTAGTGAAAAGGATGCATTCAAATCAGCTATAAGCTTCTGAATCAATACTGGTTTAGGACCTGTAATCAAGATGTCATCCACATAAACTAAAAGAATAACAAGGGTATCCAAGGATCCATGAACAAACAAAGAAGTATCAGCTTTGGAAGTTGAAAATCCCCAGTTGAACAGTGTTTGTTTGAGCTTCTCATTCCAAGCTCGAGGTGCCTATTTAAGACCATATATAGCCTTGTGTAACATGAGAGGGTCTGTTTGGATCTTCAAAACCTTGCGGCTGAGACATATACACAGTCTCATTTAATTTTCCATTAAGGAAATCATTTGAAACATCTAACTATCAAACATCTCAATTAGATGAGACCGCCAAGGTGAGGACTGTTCTAACAGTGACTGGTTTCACTACAGGACTGAATGCGTCCTCATAGTCAATGCCTGGCTGTTGAAGGTACCCTTTCGCTACTAATCATGATTTAAACTTGTCAAGAGAGCCATCTGCCTTTAGCTTCACGCTGTAGACCCACTTGTTGCCAATGAGATGCATATAAGGCTCATAAGGGACCAAGGACCAAGTGCCTAACTTTATCAAAGCATCATATTCTTGTTTCATAGATGCATACCATGCTGGATTTTGAAGAGCAGATTTAGTGGTCTTTGGTTCACTGGGCAACAAGGACTCAGAAAGAGGATATTTAGTAGCCAAATATGTTTTTGGCTTGTAAATGCCTCTCTAAGAACGAGTAGTCATGGCGTGAGTCCTTTGCGGCATAATAGGTACTGTAGAAACCAAAGGAAGTACTTCAGAAGCAGAAGCTGAAGTCGCTAAAACCGATGGAATGACAGAGACACCAAGCACAAGAGATGGCAATGAAGGCTGCTCATTTGATGCATTAGACATGCTAGTAGGTGAAGTAGCATCATGGAAGGGTGAAGGCTCAACAACATGATCAGAATGTAGCTCAAGGGAAGCCGCACCAACATCAGGTGAAGGCACAACATGAGAAACTGAAGTAATAGCATTTGTATGAAACTGAGCAGTAGGAAAATGAGTAGAAGTGGAGGGTACCTTAGATGACTTTGGAGCTTGAGATGCTGGAAAGTGATGTTCATTAAACACCACATGTCGAGCAATAAACAATCTGCCAACTACATTCTCACATAAGTATCCCTTGTGCTTTGGAGAATAGCCTAAAAAGATACATTCTTCAGACATATATTCCAGCTTATAATGATTGTAAGGTCGAAGTTATGGAAAACAGGCACATCCAAATGGTTTCAAGACTGAATAATCAGGTGTTTGTTTGAACAAACTCTCATATGGACTTATATCACCAAGCACAGGTGTTGGCATTCTATTAATGGAGTAAACAGCACAACTGAAGGCATACCACCAGTAAGACATATCCAAACCAGAATGAGCTAGGAAGGTCAAACCAGTTTCTGTAATATGTCGATGCTTTCTCTCAGCTCAGCCATTAGGTTCATGCGTGTGTGGACATGGATGTTGGAACTTGATGCCTTGATCACGTAGAAACTGCTCAAAAGGTCTATACTCACCTCCCCAATCAACCTGCACACCCTTGATAGGTAAGCCAAACTGTTTTTCCACCAAACTTTTAAATTGAATAAAAGTTTCAAAAGCTTGAGACTTAAGAGTAAGTGGAAATATCCAAGTGAATCGACTATAGTGTAACGCCCTGGGTAACCAAGACCGTTACACTGTGTATTTAAAATTGTGCAAGACTTGCTAATCAAGTCATTTAAACAAAATGTGAATCTAACGTCATCAACGGATTAGGAATAAAAGATTTTGGTCATAAACAGGTTATTTTCATTAAAAATGGCAGTTTAATACATGGAAACTCAAAAAAGGATTAGATGACATATTTACAAAAATACCAGAAGTTATAAATAACTCAGGACACTCTAATGGCAAAATAAACATTTTAGGTTTTCGTCCGTCGTACAATCCCTCGACCGTGGCGGCCGAGCAGCTGACAACGTACACCTCGCCCCCAGAGCTCTCCAACTCATGGTTAATCCAATATACCCTTGCCTTTACCTCACTATGTAGCACCCGTGAGCCGATGCCCAGCAAGAAAACATGATATCATAGCACGATCAATATAAATAACCAGATATTCCACGAAATATAACCAAGCATTCAGCAATCCATAACGTTTGCCTATTCAGTGATAACAGTCGACAAATCACAATTTGTTATCCAGATAATCAACATTTCATATTTCATCAAATTAACAACAATAATCACATTCATAATCAACAATTTATCACAACCATTACACAATATTCAGGGTCGGCGCCCTTATGTCGCACCCTCTATTTAACCCACTGTCTTCGGCTCACTTAGGCCGCCCCCAGTGTTATACCCACTGACTACGGCCAGCTTAACTGAGCTCAGTGATTAATAAGTTGTCCTTAGCTACCAGTGGCTGAGCCGTGTCCTGTGCGCATTCCGACACTCTTAGGTCGTTTATCACATGTCCCATGGAATAATACCATCTCATGACATGATATACAAATATAGGGAGCTCTTAGTCCCATCATATTCACACGATTCATCACAATCACATAACAATATATACCAGTATAGGGAACACTTAGCCCCAACCTAACCACATAATCATGTGCAGTTTTCTTACCTCTTGTTCGAGCGAGAATTATGTTACGAACGAACCTTGAGAATGATCGATCCTTTGCTCCCTTAGCGGTCACCTAGTCATAACCAAACATGGAATCGAATTAATGAAAACATCCATAAAAGGGTCTTAACCTAAACCTCACTCCCCGGACCCCGAATTGTACCCAAATGGTGAGTAGATTCGATCTCAAGCCTTAAGGATTGAAACCCCGAGCCAAAAACCCTTAAAAACACCCAAAATATGCATCTGAGAAAATAGGGTAGCGCTACCCCCTGGCGCCCCAGCGCTACAACCAGGGGCATTTTTCCCTAGCTAGCGCTGTAGCGCTACCCTCTGGGCGCTATAGCGCTAGGACCAAGCAGGCATGGCCCTAGTTCTTCCTCCTTCGAATCCTCCATTTCCAACCTGATTCAAAAGCTTCCAAACACCATTTAAACCCCCAATTGAACCCAAATACCATATATACCAGTCCTAGGCATCATAACCTAACAAAGCTTTGCCTAAAAACCCCCATTGAATGCTCAACTTTCAAACCCAGAATCTCAACTGAACTCAATAATAAAATAGAGCAGAAAACCAGAGTTCTAATGGTTAGAATCTTACCTCAAGCTCAGTATGAACTCCTCTTCAATGATGGAACAATACCCTAGATCCTCAACACTTGATTCCCCAGCTTAATTCCTCAAAAGAAGCTTCAAAATTGAAGAAGAAAAAGGAAGAAAAATGGTAATCGGTTGAAGCAAGAGGAGGTGCTCTGTTTTCTTAAGTCTTGTAAAGCTTTCTAGTTTTAAGTATTGATACATATCCTTAAAGGTAAAAAAACCTAAATGCCCTCAAGTTTAATTAAAGTCCTTAACAGCCACCATGGGTAAAATCGTCCTTTCACACCTATCTCGTTAACCATAATTAACACCCTCCAATTCACGTTATTCTCAATATTCTCGAATACCAATAATTCATATTCCATTACCCCTTAACTCCCGGCAATGCACTAATCACCAAATTACCCCGGGACTCACCCCGAGCCCTGAACTTAATCCCGTTATGACCAAACTGCTAACTTATACTCAAAGATCGTCTCATACCGAACAGCTCGAAAAAATCCAAATTATAATGTGGCCTCAATAATAACTTACCAAAATGCATACAATTACGCCCTCAACGGGCCAAATTACCAAAATACCCTCATAATAAAATATATACCCATATGCATGCATTTATCATCATATAATAATATGATCCACATAATCATGCATATAATCATATAATGGCACAATAAATCAATTTTGGCCCTCCCGGCCTCCTAATCAAGGTCCTAAACCTTCTTAGGAAATTTGGGTCGTTACAATAGTCATCAATAAAATGAACATAAGATTTGTAGTTATCTTTGGACACAACATGAGATACCCCCCATAAATATGTGTGTATAAGTTCAAGAGGTTGAGTGGCCCTACTATGAGACATGGGAAAAGGAAGTCTATGACTTTTGCCTTGCTGACATGCATTACAGAAATGGAGACGTTTTAGTGAATGAGAAATATTGGGCTGAGACAAAATCTTAGATAGTGTGGCAGGGGCCGGATGACCAAGTTTACAATACCAAAGGTTAATATCAGATGATTTATTGGTGACAAACACAGAAGGAGATGATGGAACAGAGTAAGTAGAAGATGAGTCTTTATTGATTTCAGATTCAGTACATGAAGAAACTGTAACGCCCCAACTCCAGGGACCGTTACGGTGTGCCTTGTAAACAGTGCTAAACTCACTAATCGAGTCATTTGGCCAAAATCGTGAACTAAGTATGATTAGCGGTTTAGGGATTAAAAATTTTGGTTAAGACGTAACGTTTCACTAGAACGTTTAATATATACATTGGGATCCCAAAAATATAATTTTAGAGTCTACTACAAGAAAATCTTTACAACAGGCCGTTCTATGCGGCAAAACAGGGTTTAACCCTAGTTCCACTTTAGACCTCGGTCGTGGCGGACGAGCAGCTGCATATGTACACGTCATCACCTAAGCTCTCCAACTCAAGGATGGTCCAGCTTCCTTTTGCCTTTACCTGCACCACATAGCACCCGTGAGCCGAAGCCCAGCAAGAAAACACAATAAAGCATGGTATAATATCAACAATGATCATAATAATCATCCAGGACTATCAGTCCAAAATAGATAGGTGACCGTAGCAAAAGTCACAAAAGTGGGTACAGCTCCTTCTTGCCATGTGATGATAGGGTCACCAGGGCTTAACTGATATGAGAACCTTTCATAAGTTTGAACAGGATAGGTATATGGTGAATGGTCACCAACATAACCTTCCTCCCGACTCTAGAGTCGTAACTATGGACAGCGTCCCCTAGCCATGTGACAAACAGTCACCAGGGCCATAATCATCTGGTCTTAGACCAGGCAAGCGCTTATAAGTTCATCGACTTTAGGGTCGGTCCAGCATTAATGCCATAGAGCCATTCAATGCATGTTCATCGACTTTAGGGTCGGTCCCTGACTAGTCAGTGCCATACACAAGTAAGTCATGCCACCAAACATATATCACATGTTCAATATTCATAAACAAGGTATTCAACATGCTTACTAAATAGGTACTAATACAATTAGGACCATGCATAACCCCAGAGACTCAAGCTCTGAACGATATGATACTCAGTATACAAAGCATGTCCTAATCACATGTTTCTCATGCATCATATGCAATATATCCAATAATCCAACATGCACCAATAATAGCCACGCATGTCACGTTCAATAGTCAACCAACATGCATCAAGAATAGCCATGCATGTCATGCTTAATAATCAACCAACATGCATCAAGAGTAGCCATGCATGTCATATATACACAGGGTGCAGTTTTCTTACCTTAGGTTCGAACAAGAATTAGTAAAAGAACGACCCTTGAGAACGATCAACCCTTTGATCCTTTAGCGGTCACCTAGTCATAACCAAATATGGAATCCCATTAATAAAATAAATCATAAAAAGGTTTATAATCTAAAACCACACTCCCGGGATCCATCCCGCACTCTCGGGAATCTCAATACACTCAAACGGGGCAAAGGAACCAATCCCTGAACCTTAAAGATCATTCCGAGCCCTAAAATAGGTTTGTTGAAAAATGGACTAATGCTGCAGCCCTATTAAGTGGCGCTGCAGCCCTATTTCCAAGTCAGAGAGCCCTGCTCTCTGCCCTGCCTAGCGCTGCTGCGTCCAGAATGGAGCTGCTGCGCCAAAAACAGACCAGAAACTTTCTGGTTCTTCTTCTTTGCTATTTCTCTTAAAACAAACCCTCCAAATCAATCCTAAACATCACCCAAACATCCAATTCAACCCCAAATCATCATCTATATCATACCCTCATCAAAACCCAATCAATCTTACACAAAAACTCCCATTGATTCCAACTACCCACATCAAAACTATAAGCTGAAAACTATATAGAAAAACAGAGTATGGCTTATATTCAAGGATGAAATCTCACCTCAAGCTTGATTTAGATATCCTTCAATGATTGAACCAAAGTCCTAAACCCTCAAGCCTTGCTCTCCTAGCTTGCTACCTCAAATTGGCTCTCAAAAATCAAAAGGAAGAAGAAGGAGGAATAAGTACGGGAGAGAAAGAAAGATGAGGATGATGATGCTCTGTTTTCTTTTCATACATTTTCTACAACCTTTAAATGATACATATCCTTTTCCAAATGACCATATTGCCCCTAGGTCAAATAAAGGCTTCTAAAGTCATCCCGAGGGTATAATCGGTATTTTCCACCTATCTCGTTAATCATAATTAATGTTTTCCAATTCCCGCTAATCTCGATAATCTCAAACACCAATAATCCATATCCCGTTACCCTAAAATTCCCGGTAACGTTCTAATCATCAAAATGACCCCAAGACTCACCCCGAGCCCCGAACTTAAACCTGTTATGACTAGACCGAACACTTACATCTCATGATCGTCTCATGCCGAATAGCTCGAATCAATCCACCTTATAATGTGGCTATATTAATTAATAACAACCATGCACCCAAAATACACAATTACGCCCACAGCGGCCAAATTACCAAATTGCCCTTATAATTAAAAATACTCCCATATGCATGCACTTACCATCATATAATAATACAATTCACATGAACATGCATATGATCATTAAATAACATCATAATTCAATTATGACCCTCCCGGCCTCCTAATCAAGGTCCTAACCCTTATTAGGAAATTCGGGGCATTACAGAAACTGTGTTAACAGTTTGAGTACAAGTGTTTTTACTGAAAGGAGAATGATTACAAACTGTATTACAAGTAGAAACAATAAAAGTAGCTAGGTGATACTGCAATGATGTATTTGAAAGACTCGTAGTATCATCTCCTAGGAGGTAGAGGCCATCGTTAAGTTTCCCTTTAAGCAAGACTACACCAGTTTGTTTGTCCTTGACAAAACAACAAGATTTATGAAACTCCATAAAAACATCATTATCTTTAGTGAGTTTAGAGACACTAACAAGATTCTTGGTAATGGAAGGAACTTGTAAAACTGAATGCAACTGTAAGGGATGTGAAGAGTGAGAGGAGATAGTAGCTTTACCAATATGAGAAATGACAAGCTTCTTACCATTTTCAACTGCCAAAGTCTCATGCCCAGAATATGGGGCAACAGAATCAAGATTCTCCATATTAAAGGCCACATGATTAGTGGCACCTGTATCAGCATACCAACCTGCATCATCTCCAAAATCTGGAACAGATTGAGTTATATAGGCGTGAGGCTCATAGTCAAGCTCTTGTTCAGTGAGTAAAGCTTGGGGTTGAGAAGAGGTAGCCTTCGGAGTGACCCAATTTTTGTCAAATCGGTAGTGACATATAGCAGTAGTGTGGCCATACCTCATACAAACTTGACACAACGGGCGATTTGGGACATTAGGTGGTCTAAAATGTCCACGAGGAGGAAATCTTGAGGAATTGTCAGAGGAAGTACCTTTGCCAGAATTGTTGTAAGGACGAGAGTAGCCATTTCTTGAACCAAATGTCAAATTGGCAGACATTCTGGTGGAAAGATCGGACATAGAGCTATGGCGTTCCAGGCGAGTTTCATGAGACATGAGAAGAGCGTGAACTTCTTCAAGAGAGAGAGTATCACTGCGAGATGTAATACCAGAGACAACCGAATCAAACTCTGGTCCAAGACCATTGAGAAGTTGCAGCACCATATCAAAATCACTAATGGGATGACCAACGACTGCCAAAGAATCACAAAGGGACTTGATCTTGTCCACATAATCAGAGATACAGAGAGAACCTTTCTGGATATTAGAGAGTTGACCTTTTAGTTGAAGGAGGCGAGCTTTGGAGATACTAGAAAATTTCTGTTCAAGGGCCTGCCAGACGGAATGAGAGCTGGTATAATTGGCTAGTATGGCAAGAATTCCTTCAGTCATCGAAGATCAGAGCCAAGAAAGTAAGAGTTGATCTTTTCGTTTCCATTGGGTGAAAGCAGGGTTGGTGTCACCATTGAGAAGCTTCGGTGGTGGTGTGTCAGCACTGAACAAAAATTCATCTAAATCATGATCAATGACAGTGGGAGCAACCTGTGATTTCCAAGCTAGAAAGTTAGCACGATCAAGTTTCAATGTAAGAGAGGAAGTAAGAGAGTTGGAAAATGGATTCCACATTGGAACCGAGGGAACATTTGAAGTCGCCTGAGGAGGCGATGGCACCAGAGGCACAGCAGCAGGATCGATCGTAGTTGTCGGAGACGAGTTGTCATCGGAGGAAGCCATGGACGTCAGTCAGAGGCTCTGATACCATGTAAAGATTATTAGAACAGTAAGAGAATTGAATGAAAACACTTGTAAAGATGCCAAAAAAAAAAAGATAGCATCTATTGATTGAGATCTTTATTTATATGCTTATTGTTTGTTACAAAAGAAAATTTATGTTATAACAGAATTTATTACAATGATCAAGAAAGTAAAACAGAAAACAGTTAAGCCTTAAGTCAACTAACTAAACTGAATTTGTTGACTAACAGACCTTTTAGTCCAATAACCGTCACATTGTTTAAGCACTTTTGAGTATTTTTTCCTAAAAAAAAGTTTGAGTATATATATATATATATATAACTACAATAAGAGCACTTTCATACTCTACTATATTTTTTCAAGTACATCACCAAAATCTTACGTTTTTTTTTTTATTTTACATCAAACATTGACATTACACCATACATCAACTTCTTTATATTTTTTCTACATCATTTAAATATATTTTTTTATTCATTAAAATACTAAAAAAATGAAAGAGAAACAAACAAAATAAAATAAAATAAAATATAATTAATATATAGTAAGAGAAAGAAAGAAAAAAATAATAAACTAATTTTAACACAATGAATAATTGTATCTACATATAGAATAATACTATTTATTAAGGTAACAAAAAAATGTGTAAAATAGCTTAAAATTAGCTCATCCATTAAAAAACTCATTTTTATTCTTCTCTATATTTTAAGTTAGTTTACCTAATCTATTGCGAGTGCTCTACTTATAAATATTAGTTATTTATATAGTGCAATTTTTGTTTGTTTGTAATAATATGAATAGTTCTTGGTCTACTAGTGTTGAACACTCTAGTCCGGAATACTATTTTGCAAAAAAAAAAAAAAAGGTACAATGTTATTCTTTTAAAAATATTATAAGAAAATATATATTTTCACCAACTACTCTTTTAGTATTTTTTTTTTATGCATGTGTACTCGATTGCAGTCAATAAGCAACCTAGTACCCCGTTTGATCAACAATAGTATATTAGTTTAACAAAATTATTTAAGTATAATAATATGTGCATTAAAATTATGCACCAAAATATTACACGAACTGATGTGACAGTTTCATTCAGTTAATTAAATTTATTTCAAGGGGGGCTATTATTTTAAAATATGGTACCACGTCAGTTAGTATAATGTTTTGGTAGATAATTTTAGCGTACATATCTGAAATATATTTAATTAGCTGAATAAAACTGTCACGTTAATTGATGTAATGTTTTAGTGCATAATATTAGTGCGCATATCATTCCTCTTACTTAATAATCTTAAATAACTTATCAATATATAATTTATTGTGAATTATTATTTGACAGCACACATAAATTATATTTAATTAGGACTTACATGTACATTCTTATATTCATACCGGATTAAAGGTGAATGATGAGGTCTTGAACAATTACATCATGTACTGTTATATATATGGAGGTGAATAATGATAGTTATTTAATTCAAAAGGCGCGTCGTCATTAAATACAATTTTTTAGTTAATTTGAAGCTTAATTTGTCAATTAGTACAATTATTGTGGTGGGGATAGGTCAAAAAGAGGGTTGTAAAGTCAGAGTACGTAAATGATTACTGTATATGAAGATTAATCAAATCTTAATAATCTGTAGATTATATATAGTGCTTTATATATGTATGTGTGTATATAATGATAATAGTTTCATATGAACCAAAAAGGCACAGATATATAATATAATATAGAAATGAAAATTAGGTCATATTGGTCCGTACAAGGAAATTAAAAATTGCATGTTATATAGCCAATTGTTATTAACTTTTTGTATGGTAAAAATGATTAGTCATGTACGCAATGGATTCTGATCACCTGGCTTATAAAGCAAGGAAAAATTATTAAGCATAAAAATTATGTAGAAAGGTATCTTAAAGTGAAGATCACACTCAAAATAGTATTAGATTTTATATATATAAATATATTGTTAATTATATAAGCATCTCATGCTCTGTTCCCAGCTAATATCTACACTTTTTCTCATGAACATTTTGACAATATATATATATATATATGCATGAATGATGGTTAACTTTTTCCAAAGTTATTTATAATTCACCCGAAAATATTATGTATAAGATCATGACCAATGTGATTATAACTTAATAATTATCTTTTTCGAAGTTTGGTGGAAATTACTTCTCCTCTAAAAAGAAGTAATTAAAAGTTTAATCAGGCCCACTTCAAATAAAGCTTTTTCATCGGTAATTAGACTTATTATTATTAGACCCCATTAACGAGTCATATACAATATAGATATAAAGAAGATACATATATATACTTTCACGTAAAACATTCTTCCCAAACAAACATGTTATTACATATATACTATTTGTGTGTGTATATATATGTACATTTCTTTCCCTAAATCCCTTATAGGTTTCGTAAATTTCAAGAATAAATTGAATAATTAATGAAATAGTCCACATTGCTTTCAATATTATCTAAGTGTCAGCTGGTTTAGGCTTATTATCATTAACGTTCGTTGTAATTAGACTTATTAAAAAACTCGGAATGAATGTTTATATTATGAAATGTCACAATATATTTAGTGGAGCTATAAATATATACCATACTTTTGAAAAAAAATTACCTCTCTCTAATTTTCTGTCACCTTTCTGTCCCACTAATTATTTTAAGACACTTCATTTATTTATTTAACATATATTTAAATTGATTTACAATTTTCTCTCTTCCCAACCATATTAACGCTATCTCTACATTAATATTTCAATACTCTAATTAATATTATCATTCTCTCTCCATGAATAATGTCAATCAAAATAAAATTTTTATTATAAATTATTTGTCATGTATATAACCTATTATACATGTAAGTACTATTTTTTTTTCAATGCTTTTTACGGTTGATTCAAAAGTTTTATTGGATTTTTTTTATTTGTGATATATATCATATATTTACTTGATATTATTGTGTATTGTTAATATTTATTAGATTAGTTGATATTATCTACAACTAATAAAATATTTTCTTCAAAATGTTGTTTTTTTTATTTTCTTTTGATTGTATAATAGCAAAGTCCCTTTTTTTTTCTTTACACATGAGTGCTATAGATAATATTTCTATATCAAAATTATTAAAAAAATCTACTACTTTATCATTTTTCTAATATAAATATTAGTCTATTATACATAAGAAAAAATAAAAATAAAGAAAATCTCCACACAAAGATCTCAAACATTACATATAAGATTTGATGATTTAGTATATACATTTTTTTTAAAGTTCAAGTAAAAGAGCTGGATATATTTGATGTTGTGGGTAAACAACTAAACAAATTTTTAAGATTTATTATTTTAATTTTTGTAATGGAAAATGACTTCATCTTTTTAGTATAGAATAATTTAAAATAAAAATGTTATTTTGATTGACATTATTCATGGAGAAAGAATGATAATATTAATTAGAGTAGTGAAATGTTAATGTAAAGATAGTGTTAATATAATTGGGAAGAGAGAAAGTTGTAAATTAATGTAAATATATGTTAAATAAATAAATTAGGTGTTTTAAAATAATTGGTGAGACAGAGAAGTGACAAGAAACTGGAGACAACAGATTTTTTTTTCGTACTTTGAAATATATGCTAATTAATTCTCTAATGCTTGAGGTTAGTTGTGATTATCAAATTATAAGATGAATGACTAATTATTTTCTTTAATAATGAATGTGAGAGAATATTATCTGTTGGTAATTACAAAGTTGGATAATTAGCACAGAAAATTATTGAAAGTGAAGTCCAAAATAGGTGTGTTAAGATGGGTGGAAAATAAGGTATGGTGTCTAGATCAATATGGGCACAGTTTCTACATTTGTAATGTTTTTAAGGGAAAAAAGCTTGAATACAACATCTAGCTAACATGAAAACACTCTTAGTAATATATATATATATATATATATAAATATTTGGTCTATTGATAAATGGTGGATGAAGTTTGATCATGATGTATCAGTTTATTTGAGCATATCAAAGCCCACCAACCAACATTTTTGCCTCTAAGTTAGAACATACTTGATAATTCTCTCTAGCTAGCTAGACCCAAAAAGGAAACTAAGACAAGTCCAAAAAAATATATTTAAAAAACATGAAGAAGAAAGAAACTTGGTTAAAGAACAAAAAGACATTCATATTGAATTTGACAATCATATTAGAAAATTACTAATTAGTTATATATTAATTCGTCCAATGAATAAATGAATTATAAAGGAATTGATAGTTTTAAATAAAATAATATTTACTCCACAGTCTATTAAAAAAAACATAAAGAGGATTGTCATATCTGCCTTTAGAAAGAAAAATACTCAAATTTGCAGGCAGACCCATTAAATATAATTTAATATAATGGTGGACTCCCAAAGTTTGGCTTTATTGATTTTTTTAAGGAATAACTAAATAAACAAAATATTAAAATAATTTAAGTAATATAATCACATCCATTTCTTATATGATCAACCCATTAATGCAAAAGGGTCAATGTTCAATGTGTCATCGGTAAAAATACTAATTATTATATGCCATTATTATGTTTTCAAATGGACTTTGACTAATATAAAAAATTTAGGTGATGATTTGGAGAGATTAGTGACTATTTTCATTCTATACAACACTACTGCTATCTCTTAATTCGAATAGATAAACAAGTACCCTAAATGCAATTAATTGGCTTATAATTAACTTACTAAATATAACATCAAATTCCATGTTTGTAAGACTTCAAAATGAGTGGTTATTGACCCACTTAAGTAGAAAACATATATAGAGCATATTATAGTTCCTCAAGGCAATACATAATGACTCCTCATCATAATTGAAGTTGGATTTGCTATTTTAATGATAAATTTATATTACTTGTGGTTAATGAAAGAAACTTAATCACTATGAATGTAAGTATTAAAACAAAGTAACATCAATTTCTTAACTCAAGAAAGATTATCATAAATATGAAAACATACAAGAAATTGTTAAAAATATTTGTACAATCTTAAGTAAAGTATCTATTCAAATTGTACAACAAAATCAATAATTAGAAAAGATGAGTAAAAGAACAATTCTAAAATAGCAAACTTCGATTGAACGCTCTCTTTGAACTCCCTTCAAAGACCTAACTGAAATCCCTTCAATTACTGTCAGATCTAAGCTTTTGCTTCCTCTCTGATCTTCAAAACCCAGCCAGATTTCATCAGCTTCTTCTTCAACCTTTTCTCTTGCACCTGCAACAATAAGGCTAAGACAAAGAACTGAAATTTAGGGTTTTCTATCACAGTTAGTTAGATCTGATCAACTCAATATTTTATTTATAGTAAGTATGACAGGACCAGGTGACATCACACAGTCAAGTGAACTCCCAGCTGGTGAAAACAATGCATGTTAAGCAAAACTAACTATCTCATCAATTTAATCTGTACAACTCATAATATTGAGATAAAATAGACCTCAGCACAGACATAACAAGATGCATAATTTTTACCAAACAATAGTAGGTTCCAAAACTGACATTAACAATCTCTCCCTTTGGAAAAAATTATGATCAGTGCAAAACATATTAACATCATCATATAACCCCAAAGAAACACAAAACAAGAGTCAGACAAACCAAACATCTAGAAAACAACGTCAATAAGTCGATATACAAGATAAGTAGCCAAAATAGAAAATTACAAAACCAAAATGCACGAACACAACCGTAACCTTCCAAAAAGCTTAAAAAAAACCATAAGCACCTAAAACAGTAATGTAACCAAAGACACCTAAAAACAGTAATATATCTCCCCCTCAGTGACCATAATTGAAGCACTAGTTACTAAGAAGCGGATCTTGAGACACGACTGGAGGAGCAGAAGACGGAACTAAGGGAATAGACTCCCCATGCGCAGATGAGCCAGGAGCAAGACACTCCCCTTGAGATGATGCACGGAGTTGAGCCCACTATGCCAAAACCCGTCGCTCAAATTGCAACGATCTTTGCCTATCCTTTGGTAAGTATCCAAAAATTCATTAAAAGCACCCCAAAACTGATGCAAATCATCAAACAACATGAATCTCCAACCAGATGATGGAAAGCCAGACATCACATTCTCAGAACCCGGGTCAATAAGAGCTAAAACCTGAGGAACTTTAAGACTACAAAGAGTGTTGTCAATGTCTGGAATAGATAAAAACACTTCTTGAGCAGTGAACTCAGGTGAAGTGGACACAACCAAACAATGAAGAAGGCAAGATAATGGTAAGAAAGATCAAGTGCCACGAACTAAAGCTTCATTATAAATGCGATCAAATATCAATGTAGACAAGTCAATGGAGACTCCAGTTCCAACAACAAACATAAAACGTGCCATAGAAGCACCAATAGTGGACTTATGAGTATTGGGCAACCAATTTGTGAGAGTAACTCGAAAAATCACCTTATAAAGCGAGGACAATGTAGTAGCAGGAATAGCAACATACTATCAGGCCATTTAAAATCAAGAATACCAGATAATTCAGCAGCAACCAAGTTCAAGTCAGGAGAATAGTCAGAACAAAATACAGGAGACTGAACCACAAATATATTTAGAGCTTTGGCAATAACAGATGGAGAAAAACGAAACCACTTGCCCCGACAAAACACCTTAAACTGATTAGGATTAGAAGATTCTAAAAGTTGCTTGTCAATATTAGAATAAATTTCCCGAACAAGATTTTGAGATGGCATGGGCATATTAGAGACCAAATTAATCCAACCCCTAGAGACCATAGACTCTTTAAGCATAGGAAAATCATCTAAGACAACATTGGACTCCACATTCAAGGGCCGAAAAGACATGTGATCTTTGTATTTTTGAAACTTACGAGAGTTTAAAAAGAACATCAAAGGAGGAAGGTCAGAAACACCACTAGAGGGAGCTGGAACACGAGAAGGACCCGAAGTTGCTTTAGGAGGATCAGGAGACTTTTGGGAAACACATTTCTTCTTTTTGAAAACAGAAGACACATGAGGAGATTTGGATTGAGGCTTATGTTTCTTTGGTGGGACAAGAGACTCAGAACCTAAAGGACGCTTCTTTGAAGACACTTTGGAAGATTTGGAGTTTGGCTTATGTGTTTTCGGTAAGACACTAGACTCAGAAACCAAAGGACTCTTCTTAGAAGACACTTTGGAAGAAGTAGGCTGAGAAGGGACAGACGGGGAGATAAATGGTGACACACTCTCAGGGGTTTTGGACTGAGACCGAGTGGAACGCTTTGGAAGTAAGGGTTTAGAAGAAGATTTTTTGGCGACAAACTTAATATTTTTACGCATAGATACAACAGGCACAACAATAGACTCAACAGCAGAAGAAATCAGAGGAACATTAGTGGGGATGAGTCTGACGGAATACCTGACGATGGAACAACGGAAGCAGCCAAATCAAGGAAGTCGACAGAGAAAACCACTGGCACAGGAGGCAAAGAGACAATCGAAGAACTCAAGGACGACTCCTCGGGAGAGGCAAGGGATTTTGGAGAAGAACCCACATTGTCAGAAGCCATTGAGCTGAAAAGGCTAGGGTTGAACTCAAGAAAAAGGATGAATAAGAAGCTCTGAGAAAAATATGTATATATATAAACAAAAAACCCTCAAAATTTAAAAAAAAAACCAAAAAAATACTATGCACCAAAAGACTAATTAAAATCACGGCCCAATACCAGATAGAGAGAGTGAAGAGACACAAACCAAGCATGATATATCAATGAGGTTCTGAGATATGATAGATAGACCAAAAAAAATGTCAAACCAAATGTGTGAAATATTCTAACACAAGAGAGCTCTAAAAAAAGAGAGTGAATAAAAAAAATTGATGTTTACCAGAACAAACTACTAATGACAATATTTTCAACAGGATGTTGAACCAGTATTTTCCATGTGTGTGTGCAAGAGTGACCTCATGTGAATCAAATGACTCACTCTCTTAAACAAAACGCTCATTTTTTTTTCTAATAAAAACACAATAGCTATGGCTTTCACTCTTGACCAGGGATGTAGCCATCTTCTCTATTGTAGAAAATACTAATGTAGAAGGAGCAAACTACTCAAAAGTAAAATCAGTGAGAGAAAACTCTTCCCATTACACATGACAAGGTAGTCTTTTTAGCTGAGAAAAATAAAGGTTCAGACCAACAAACAATCCTGGAAAATACTGAAATAAGAGTTTCATGGACAAAACAACAAACAAACTGATTGAAGTAGACATAAAAAAAAACTCAAATAGAGCAAACTCCAATGCATTTACGTAAATGAACAAAGGTCTAAGAGTTTAAAGCTTTGGTAAAAAAAAATTCATATTGAGCATCAGAAGAAACATGAGATAACACAATTGATTTTGATTCAACCAACTCTCGAATAAAATGGCCGAGTGTCAATATGTTTAGTTCTTGAATGTTGCACAGGATTTTTTGAAATATTAATAGCACTGGTGTTATCATAGTACATGATTAAAGATTTTTTAGGGAAACCATAATCTGTAAGCATCTCATTCATCCAAAGTAATTGAGTGCAAGAACTTCTTGTTGCAATATATTCAGCTTCGGCAGTGGAAAGAGAAATAAAATTTTGTTTCTTGCTGTGCCAGGACACAAGATTATTTCCTAGATAAAAACACCCTCCAGATGTAATCTTCATATCATCTAAATTTCCAGCCCAATTTGAGTCACTATACCCTACTAATGACATATTTGTATCATTTGTATACCACAGACCGAACTCAACTGTACCAGCCACATATTTCATAATCCTCTTAACAACTATCAGATGAGACTCAGTGGGTGAAGACTGATATCTAGCACACAATCCAACACTAAAACAAATATCTGGTCTACTAGCAGCTAGATAAAGAAGACTCCCTATCATACTACGAAAGAGTGTTGGATCTATAGGTTTGCCTGACATGTCTTTAGTAAGTTTAGAGGTTGTGCCTATAGGAGTCCTAGCATGCTTGGAATGATCAAGTCCAATTTTTTTAAGCATGTTAAGAGTATATTTGGACTAGGAAATAAAAATTCCATCTGATATTTGTTTGATCTGCAACCCTAGGAAAAACGTAAGATCACCTATCATGCTCATCTCAAATTCAGACTGCATTAATTCAACAAAATTATTTATAGCATCAGGGCAAGTGGATTCGAAAATGATTTCATCTACATAACTTTGAGCTAAAAATATACCCAGATTCAGATGATTAATAAAGAGAGTTTGATCTGCATTTCCCCTGACAAATCCATTATTGAGTGGAAAATAGGTTAACCTATCATACCAAGCCCGTGGTGCCTGCTTTAGTCCATATAATTCCATTTTTAATTTGTACACATGATCTGGAAAATGAGGATCTTTATAGCCCGTTGGTTGCTCCACAAACACTTCTTCCTGAAGAATTCCATTCAGAAAGGCACTTTCAACATCCATTTGATGAAGCTTCATTTTAAGTTGACACGCAATAGCAAGAAGCATATGAATAGATTCAAGTTGAGCTACTAGAGCAAACGTTTATTCAAAATCAATACCTTCCACCTGCTTATATCCTTTAGCTACCAGTCGAGCCTTATTCCTAGTGACATTACCAAACTCATCTGACTTGTTTTTAAAAATCCACTTGGTCCCAACTATATTTGTTTCCGCATGCCTAGGAACCAGCTCTCAAACATCATTTCTATTAAATTGTTCCAGTTCGTCTTGCATAGCACAAATCCAATGTTCATCTAACAAGGCCTCCTTAGCATTTTTTGGATCTATCAAAGACAGATAACAGGAGTGACTTATTTCATTTGCTGCCTTTCGCCTGGTCACCATGCAGTCACCTAGATTACCAATAATCACTGTTGGAGGATGAGCCTTTGGAATCCATGAAGGTGGACTATTTTTGTATAATCTAGCATGAGTTGGTTCGACTGGATTAGTACTAGTAGTGTCTTCTAGTTCTGACCTGGGAGAAGATTCTTCCACAAAATCATTAGATTGATCTGACAGAGATGTCTCAACAGATTCTCAGACTAATTTCCTTCAATAACAAGCTCAGTGGGAACAACTGGTGGAATAGATAGAACAAGAGAATCATCATCTTCACTAGTCTCTTCTTTATCCTCCGATTCATCAAATCTCATATTTACAGATTCCATGACTGTACGAGCGTGCTTGCTGAAAACTAGATAGGCTCTACTGTTTACTACATATCCTAGAAACATTCCTTCATCACTTCTAGGCTCAAATTTGGTGAGATGTTCTCTATCATTCAATATATAGCACGTACATAAAAAAATATGTAAGTGAGCTAGATTGGGAGTTTGACCCTTCCAAATCTCATAAGTTATCTGAGTTGTTCCTGATCTGAGATGAACTCGGTTGCTAATATAACAAGTTGTATTCACAGCTTCGATCCAAAAATGAGTGGCAACCTTCTTTCCACTTAACATGACCCGAGCCATTTCCTGGAGAGTTCTATTTTTTCTCTCAACTACACTAATTTTTTGAGGTGTTTTAGCAGCAGAGAGCTCATGAGCTATACCGAGATGATCACAAAATTCATCAAAAAGATTATTCTCAAATTCTTTTCCATTATCACTCCTCACCATGTAGACTTTCATAATCTTTTGAAGTTTTTCATTTTGAAGTTTAAGAACAAGGGAAGAAAATACTCCAAATGTATCAGACTTTTCCCTGATAAAATTGACCCAAGAGTATCTGGAATAATCATCTACACAGACCATGACATATCTTTTCCCACTTATACTCTCAGTCTGCATGGGTCCCATCAAGTCCACATGTAGAAGTTCCAAAACTCGTGAGGTTTGCAGAAACTTAACTGTAGGATGAGTTGCTCTAGTTTGTTTCCCTAACTGACATGGTCCACAAACATTTTCTCAGCTATCTTTACATTATGGAACTCCCCTAACTTCCTTGAGCTTGATCAAGTTCAAATGACCCATTCTATGATCCCACAACTCTGATTTTTCAAGTATAATTCTCTGACACAGAATCACTGTCCAACTTATAGCAGTTATCATTGGATCTCTTTCTTGTCAAGACTATATTTCCATCAGACAAAACTACTGAACAACAGCTGTTAGAAAAATTTACCAAATATCCTGAGTCACACAACTGACTTATACTAATCAAGTTTGCCTTCAATCCCTCAACATACATAACATTCTTTAGAGATGGAAGATTCTTCAAAACAAACTCACCTCTTCCTTGTATAGTTGCTTTGTTCCCATCACCAATTGTCACAACACCTTCAATCCTTTCTTTGCAGTTGATCAACAAGTGTTGGTTTCCAGTCATATGACGTGAACAACCACTATCAAAATACCACTGGTTGTCCTTAAATGCAGATAAAGAGATATGAGCCACACATGCTTTTGGGTCAGCTGGACTTTCTTTAGGACAAATATCAAAAGGTACAAAATCAACCTTCTCTGAAGACTTCAATCCCTCATTTCTATCAACTAACTTTTGAAGATAAGATTGCAACTTAAATCACTTTGGGCGAATATGACCACGCTTATTGCAGAAATGACAGACTGGGACAAAACTTCCACTAGTGGGACATTTTAAACTATTTGGTCTACTCCATG
Source organism: Humulus lupulus (assembly GCF_963169125.1). Lineage (NCBI taxonomy): Eukaryota > Viridiplantae > Streptophyta > Magnoliopsida > Rosales > Cannabaceae > Humulus > Humulus lupulus. Next base: position 227,508,683 of record NC_084796.1, read on the forward strand.
ATTCATCTTCTTGAGACTAAAAATTTACAGATTGAACTGCACTTGAATGAAAACCTTTGGAAGTAGAGGAATCATCAATAGGAGTATCCTTTCCATTTCTGTTTAATAGCCTTACCTTGCTTCGAGAACCTTCCACTCCAGATTCTTCTATAGGTTTTTTAACTTTCAGAACTTCATTTCTTAAGGCCTGCAACTGTACATTCTTATCATCGATTTCCCTTAATAGCCTTTTTACTTTTCCCTCGAGGTTTTTGTTAACAAGAATTAATTCCTGATTTCTTCCTTCAACTTGTTTTACCTTCTTCATCATACTCACCCATTGCTCATACATATGTTCATAAGCAGTTTGTTGATCCAGGTTTTCTGTATCAGACTCACCAAACTCTTCATTCTCACTTTCATTTTTTCGATTAGATGAAGCCATAAACGCTACCACAAATTTCTCTTGATTTGAGTATTCACTGCAAGTTTCATTTTTATCCCCATCACTATTACTCCAAGTTACCGACATAGCCTTCTTCTTTTTTAGAGTATTGGCACACTCAGCTTGAATGTGTCCAAGACCTTCACACTCTCAACCCTGTATTCCTCTATTTTTCTTTTCTTGAGGAATCATAGATCTTTGATTAAAGGGCACATTTTTCTTGAAGACATTCTCTTTTCTACCAAGATTACTTCTTCTCATGTTCTTTTTCAAGAACTTTGCATAGTTTTTTGTAAGAAAGGCCACCTTATCTTCAGTCATACATTTTGATATATCACTCTTCTCCACATCTTCTTTGTGAACAAATGTAAGGTTGTTGTTTCCCTTATCCTTTTCCTTTTTCTTTCTTCTCTTTGCCCCACCTTTTTAATGTCATCTCATAATTTTGTAAAGAACCTATCAGCTCATCAAGATCCAGTTCCTCTACATCATGAACCTCTTCAATAGAGGTAACTTTTTCTATAAATGCTCTTGGCAAGACAACAGGAACTTTCCTGACCAACTTCGTATTGGAGTATGTCTTTCCAAGAGCATAGGACTCGTTTGAGATATCACACAATTTGGCATGAAAATTTGCTACTTTCTCTCCATCCTCCATATTCAAGTTCTCAAACTGAGTAGCTAGAGCCCATAATCTCGCTTTCTTGACAGCTTGAGTCCCTTCATTCTTTGTCTTCAATTTATCCCAAGCGTCTTTAGAAATTTCACTGTTGGCTATGACTTTCATATGGTCTGTAGAGACCGCATTGAAGATAGCATGAAGAGCTTTGGAGTTGAAATTTTCCTTCTCAATCTCAGTTTTAGATCATTCGCTCATCGGCTTAGCTATTTCAAATCGATTTTCAGTAACACTTGGGGCCTTCCACCCATTCTCCACTGCCATCCATACTCTTTCATCTACAACTCTTAGAAACGCCCTCATCTTGGTCTTCAAGTATGGGTAATTTGAGCCTTCTAACATAGGACGTCTTGAAGTAGATCCCCCTTCTCTGAACATATCCATTTTTGAATCTGCACACAACAAAAACAGACACCCAGATACAACAAGAAAAAGGATTGATAGATCATGAATTAACCAGAGACATAAATCCATAAAGATACAGTCACTAAAGTGAATAAACCCAAAAAAAATGTCAAAAAGATAAAGATCGATCTTAGAAACCACGCTTTGATTTGATCAACTCAATATTTTATTTATAGTAAGTATGACAGGACCAGGTGACATCACACAATCAAGTGAACTGCTAGCTGGTGAAAACAATGCATGTTAAACAAAACTAACTATCCCGTCAATTTAATCTGTAGAACTCATAATATTGAGATAAAATAGACCTCAGCACAGACAGAACAAAATGCATAATTTTTACCAAACAATAGCAGGTTCCAAAACTTACATTAACAATAATATCTACAATCATAACCACGTGGAAATATTAATGCTTTTACAACCAAATATCGATTGTATATATGTACATATCGCTCTCATTAGTCATCACCACATAAATAAATATATATTTATCATGGAAGAGTTATGCTCTTTCCTTTTTTTTTTTTTGTAAAATGAATGATTTTATTAAGGCTATTTAGAGCATCCTGCAAATTTTCATAAAATTCTGAATAGTTTACATTACTAAAAACTAAGTTCAAACATGTTGTTCCACGCTTGACTAATTTTTTTTATGCGCGTGGAAAGCAACATGTTTGAACCTAGTTTTCGATACTGTAAACTATTCGAAGTTTTCTAAAAATTTGCAGGATGCTATAAATAGCTACAATATACATGGTCATAAAAAAAATCGCGCCGAAAACTGTTCACGGGTCGAGAAACACTGAGAGCCCTACCGATAGGGCTTAAAGTGAAGCCCCTGTAGAAGAATTGTCATATATATATATAAAGAGAAAGAAAAAAAGAGAAGAGCATATATATATATATATAGGACAATTCTTCTAGGGGAAAGTTGAAAGCTTTTCACGGGTCGAGAACACTGAGAGCCATACCGGTAGGGCTTAAAGTGAAGCCCCTACAGAAAAATTCCCCTATATATATATAGTTTTTATGTGTTTGTGAATAATGTAAGAGAGAGAATATGAAAAATTAATATTATATGTTTACATAGGTGAATAGTGTGTTATAAATATAGCTATGTACTATAGATGAATGTAAATTTTTTTGAAGGATAAATCATCCATTGGAGACCCATTTTAGTATATTTTGGTATAATTTTACATATTTAGTTATTTTAGATCACCCATTAGGAGTGCTCAATTAAGAATTAGTTAAATGACACATACTTAAATATATAGATATATAGAAGACTTCTTAATGGTTATTACGTATGGATAGTTACCATAAATCACTAAACACGCTTTTTATAAGAAATGATTATGATGATGATGAAAATAAATTAATAAAATATATCAAATCAATAATTTAAAATTTTGTAGATTAATTAGGCAATAAACATTAGTTGGAAAGAAAATAGTCACATTAATTATTCCCATTAATTCCAAAGTACTTTTTTTTCTCATGGAATGGATGAAAGGAATGAATCAAGAATGAAGAAGGAATAGAGAACGAACATTAAATATGATTTTGTATTCTTTATTTAATAAATATGTGACCGTCATGTCATCAAGTAGCCTTCCAAAAGTATGAAAATGTCAAAATTTATTTTTAGAAATATTAATTAATAATTATAAATATGGACCATTAATCTTAATCCAATAATTAATAGCAAGTAACCATCAATGGGTAGTAACCATTAAGAGTGCCCCATAAATATATATATACTAGTTAAAGCAACTTGCGTTTACTTAGTTTTTATTTAGAAAATGTATTAATTATTTTTATTATGGTTTTTTAATTGTAATATAAATTTTGAATAAATAAACAATGTTATTGTAACACCCTCCTAATCCAGGACCGTTTCACTGTGTACTTAAAATTGTGTTAGACCTGCTAATTAGGTCATTTGGCTTAAAACGTGTAACTAAGGTTAGTGACAAGGGTTAGGGTTAAAATTTTTTGTCAAAACCATTGACTTTCATTCCAAAAGTTTTATATAACATGGGATCCCAAACATTATAACCAAACCTTTAAAAAGATACATGAATGTCAAAAGAATTACATTCAACCGGCCTAAGCGGCAAAACAGGGCTATAACCCTAGTTCTTCTGAGACAACCCCGGCTGTGATGGTCGAGCAGCCGCATATGTACATGCTGCCACCAAAGCTCTCCAACTCATGATCAAACCATTCAATAATAATCAATAACATTAATTCAAAGCTAATATCACTTAAGTTCAATCACATGATCATTGGATAACCCTAAGGCCACTGCCTTATTCAATTGACTTCTAAGCCAATTCCTGGGCCTATGCCCTAGCTACATGACCATAGAGTCATCTGGGGCTCTCGCCCTTAGCTCTGTCTCACTAGCCATAGAGCTAGCCCAACCCTCGTGGTTCACCATTGACCTTAGAGTCGATCAACGTAATAGTACGTTGCTGGTTTAGGCCAATGCCTCTTTACTAGCGCACAACTGGCTATTTCTGTCCTCGAGCACAATCCCGGTTCCAAGCCCTTAGCAATACCCTCAATTTCTGTTTGAATCCACAAGCTAACACTGAGCTAATCTCCAAGTCTAGAGCTCCAATTTTGTGACTTCTAGCTCAAAAATCCACTTAGCTTCAAAGCTTTTCCTTGGTAAAGTGTTTAGAGAAAAAAAGAGCGAGAGAGAGAATAAAGGGTCGGTTTTGGCAGAGTTCTAAATGTCTCTTTGGTTTTGTCTTATCTAACTTAAGTCACTTAAGTTAATCCCAAGGCTCGGGGTACCAAAAACGTCCCCGAGGCAAAATGGTAAATTTCCCCAATATTCCCTCCTAAACCCTCTAACTTCAAATATATCTCTAATTATTTATTTCCATAACTGAATAACTCAAATAAAAGTCTATTACCCAAAATACCCCTTGACTCGCCCCGAGTCGGGAATCGGGTCCCATTGTGAATTTCCCGCTAACTTGCTCCCTAGGATTGACTCGTGCCAAATAGTTCAAATAAACCCACATAATAATGTGTTCTCTCACATATATCACACATATGCACATAAATATACATTTATGCCTGCAACGGGCCAAATTACCGAATTGCCCTTCTAATAAGAAGCGGGCCCACATGCATATTTAATATCCCTAAATATGTGCATTTAATCACATCTTCACATATTAACAATTAATATAGAAACTAAACACATAATTCCATATATTTCCATCCCGGCCCCCTAATCAAGGCCCTAAGCCTTATTAGGAAATTTTGGGACGTTACAACTATCCCCTCCTTACAGAAATTTTGTCCTCGAAATTTTACCTGAACAACTCGGGAAACTGAGCTCACATATCTGCCTCCAGCTCCCAGGTCGCTTCCTCGACCCTGTTGTTCCTCCATAATACCTTAACCAAAGGTATAGTCTTGTTCCTCAGGACCTTGTCCTTCCTGTCAAGAATCTGAATTGGTTGTTCTTCATAAGACAAGTCTGTCTCCAGTTTCAAATCCTCATAACTCAGTACATGAGTTCCATCTAACAAATACTTCCTCAACATGGAAATATGGAATACATTATGCACACTAGAAAGTGCAGGGGGTAAAGCCAACCTGTAGGCCACCTGCTCGATCCTTTCCAGGATCTCAAACGGTCCCACAAACCTAGGGCTCAACTTGCCCTTCTTCCCGAACCTCTTCACCCCTCTCAGAGGTGAAACCCTAAGGAAGACATAGTCTCCCACCTGGAACTCTATGTTCCTGTGCCTCATGTTAGAATAGCTCTTCTGGCTACTCTGAGAAGTGAGCATTCGAACTCTAATCCTCTCGATAGCCTCAGTGGTCCTCTGGACTGCATCCAGACCTAAATATTTCCTCTCACCCATCTCATCCCAGTGAATGGGCGATCTGCACTTCCTACCATAGAGCATCTCATAAGGTGACATTCCGATGGTAGAATGATAACTGTTGTTATAAAAAAATTCTATCAGAGGCAAATATTTACTCCAGGACCCTTCAAAGTCTAACTGTAACAGCCCAAAATCTCTAATGAGGCTTAAGAGCCTTGATTAGCGTGTCAAGGGGGATAGCATAATTGGTTTATGTGTGATTTAAATGATTAAATGAATGACTATGTGATAAGCATGATTATATGATTATATGGATATGTGAAATAGATGTTTATGGGTATTAATAAGCATGTGGGCCCTGTTTAGCTTATAAGGGCATATTTGTAATTTTGGCTCGTTGATGGCATAAATGTGATTTTTTATGGTAATTTGTGAGACCACATTATTATGTGGATGTATTTGTAGCATATGGATCGAGACGATCCTAGTGAGCGGTTTAGCGAAATGGTCACGGTGGGAGTTTATACCCGGCTCGGGGGAGCCTGAGGGTATTTCTGGGAATTTGGGAAATATATTCGAGATTTTTAGACATTGGGGAAAAATAATTGGTGATTAATTAGATTACAGGATTTAAGTGGTAAATAATAGGGACACTCGAAGAGTTAACGGGAATCGAGAGCAAATGACCAAAATACCCTTAGATTGATTAAAATGTTTAGTTTTAGTTAGGAGGGTAAAAGGGTCTTTTGATTATTAAGGGGGATAACTGATACTCAGTTTTATTTAGACTTTAGTAGAAAGTATTGGAAAGTGTAGAAGTTATGAAGGAAAAAAAAAGGAAAGAAAAGAAAGGAAAACAGAGACTCTCAACTCACCATCTCTCTCCCACACGATTTGTTCTCTCTCTCACCCTCTCTTGTGGATTTTGAAGCTGAGAATTTAGAGAAAGTCTAGGCTAGGTCTTGGGACGTTGATCTTTGGAGTGGCTAAGGAGTTCAACTGGAATTAGCTTCCAAATTAAGGTAAGGTTTAAGGGTTTTTTTTTTTTTTAGATTTATGAGTTTTGTTAATGTTGATCTATGAATTTGGATTTTGGATGGGAATTTAAGGACCTAAGCTTGGGGATTGGAGGAACTGAAGTTTGGAAGTGCATTAAAGGTAACCTAGGGTCAGATTCACTTAGCTGAGGTAACAACTTCTGATCTTGATTATCTGGGTTTTCTGGTTTTCAGATGAAGTTCTTGAGATTCAAGCTCAATTTTGGTTTTATGTGTTTGATGATGCTATTAGCTAAGTTTTTGATGTTGTTAGGTGGTTTTAGATGAGATATAGTGAGTTATAGGTTTAATTTTGAGTTAGATGAGGTTTGGGTTAGATGTATGGAGTTTTGGCTCGGGGAACCTCGATGGAAAAACCCATAATTTTGCATGTTCAGGTTGCAGCGCTAGGCTGTGTGCTTGGGGGGCTGGGTTTCTGACTATAGTACTGTAGCGCCCCTCTTGTGGCGCTGTAGCGCTACCCTGTCTCTATAACTTGGTTTTTGGGAATTCTTTTAGAGTTTTTGCTTGGGGGCTCAGGGGTCGATTCCACCACCCTGTTTGGTGAATTGGGCTTCCCAAGAGCTTGGGATTAGTCCCGAAGTTGGGTTACGGAATTGAATTTTAATGAGGGTTCTATTTTACGGTTGTGACTAGGTGTACGCTAGGGCTCAGACGGGATCGTTCTCGAGGGTCGTCTCAATTATCCAAAGCACTTAGAATCAAAGGTAAGGAAAACCGCACCCGTGTGTGATTGTTGGGACTAAGGGCTCCCTATATTTGAATGTAATTGTTGTATGATTATGATATGCCATGAATGCATAAAATAAATGGCCTAAGGGTGCCAAAATTGATATTTGTGCACAAGAAGTTGCTCGCCCATTGGTAGCTGAGGACAGCTTAATAATCACTGAGCTAGGCTTAAGCGGGTCGGAGTCAGTGGGTTAAACACTGGGATCAGCCTAAGTGACCCAAAGATTTTGGGTTAGATAGAGGGTGCGGCCTAAGGGTGTTGGGGTTTTATGCCCTAATTAAAACCCAAATTCTTTGTAATCTCATTTTATTGTCAATAAACGAATAGAAATCATTTTTTGACTTGGTCAATCACTTTGCTCACATGTTTATTTTCATGATTATTTGTTTAATATAAATTTCTATTAAATCACGAGCATATAGCTAATCTTATTTATAGTAACGTAATCACAGTGGAATATAAATATGATTATATGTTCAAAAATAAGTTAGTCCTAAGATTAGTCAGTGCACTGGATTTACACTGACTTGCCAATCTACGATATGATCTACTTACACATTACAGTGTTATGTTCTTTCCAGAACATTGGCAAAGTAGATAAGATCGGATGTATTTGTTACATCGGACAGGACCGATATTGACATTTGATAAGATAAGTAAACATACCGTTATTATCTATTCTATTCATATTATATAGTTGACCATAGGTCAATTCAATCTCAATTCTGAGTGGTTAGTATTCTAACTGATTGTATTATTTGAGTTCTTTGACTTGTTCGTTACCAGCTTACCCTACGGACTAGCCCATACTTACATCTTGGGAACTCGGTAGTATAATTGAGTGGGAGTGTTAATCATAGATATGAACATCTATAGCTTCTGATGAAGAAGTGAAACGATGGTTTCCTTTTAGTTTGGTTCAAGGTGATAAATGATAGAGATCTCATTTCAGTAATTAAATTAGTTTACTGAAATATCATTTACAAGGAACTAAGTGTTTTAAGGATAAAATACAATGAGGGGTAAAACGATATTTTAGTCCTATCTCATTGTAGACCGTCTATAGAGGATTGAGTGACAATTATGGTTGTAACAATGGATAATTAATAGCGTATCTATATTTGTTATAGAGCGTTCTATGAATTCAAGAGTGCAATTCCGAGTCTATAGTGGAGTCACGAGGAATTAATAAGTTAGTAAATTTATTTGTTAGATTTATGATAACTTATTGGAGCTTGATTTCATAGGCCCATGGTCCCCATTGCACCTTGGATAAAATCATCTAGATAGTCTCAATTAATTGATTTAATCATCAATTAGAATTATCAAAGTTGACTAGGTCAATTTTGGATAGTTTCACAGAGTTGTGTAATTTTGAGAAGAAAAGAGAAATTATGGCTGATTTATTAATTAAGATAAATTGGTATCTAAATTAATAAATAAATTTAAATCAAGGTTCAAATTATAAATAATTAATTTGATAAATGATTTAATTAATTAAATCAATAGAAAATAATATAGGCCTTGATTTTAAGTCCAATGGGCTCATAATCAAATGGGAAATTTCACGGGCCTATAGCCCATGATAATTTCGACCTAGGGCTTCAAAATGGCTGTTATTTTATTGATTTTTTAATTAAATTAAATGGTCTAATTGAGTCTATAAAAGGAGTGCTTAGAGAGAAGATTTTAGAGACGACAAATAAGTCACAAGTCAGATTTTCTGATAGTTTTATATTCTCTCTAAACACAAGTCCTTTTCTAAGCCTCTTTGTTATTTTCTTTTCTTCTCTCTATATCTATCTCATGTGTTGAGAATTGCCCACACTAGTCTAGGTGGTTCTAAGGATACATTGGAAGATCGTGAAGAAAATAGAAGATCGGTTCAGTTTCTTGATAATACTCTGCGACAGAAAGGATACAAGAGTTAGACAAACTGAAGGAATGACTCTTAATTCCGCTGCGTATACTGTAAGTATTCTATTCTTTGTTTCTCTTTGAATTCAAGTTTACAAACATGTTTTAGGCTATCTCGTATTAATTTGTTTAATATTAGATATACATGAAAATAAATAAAGATCTTGTATAAGCCTAATCCAACAAAGGACGCCGACCCTGAATGTTGCATGATGAATATTGATATGTTATTATTGTTGTCTGTTGATTATAACTTGTTTAATACTAGGATGATTGGTTTATGAATAATTGTTTTAACTCTCTGAGTAAATGACTGTTATGGCGTGCTAATTACCTTGTTAACATCCTTGTGGATTATTTGTTTGTCTATATCGTTTATGCTCTGCATTATGGATTTCTTGCTAGGCCTTTGTTCACGGGTGCTACGTGGTGCAGGTAAAGGCAAGGGCAAGGTGGACCAGTCCTGAGTTGGAGAGATCTGGGGCAGAAATACATGGTCAACGGTCGCCACAGCTGAGGGATGGTACAGGGACAAGAGAACCTAAAGTGCCTATTTTGCCATTAGAGTGGCTTGTGGTTGTACATAAACTTTGAAATTTTGTAAACTATCCTTTAAAAGCTTGTTTTGGGATCCCATGTATTAAACGTTTATTTTAATGAGAAATTTCAGGTTTATGACCAAAATCTTTTAACCCTAACCTGATTATGACTTTAGGGTCGCGTTTTCAACTATATGACTTAATTAGCAAGTTTTGCACCTTTATACTTACATAGTGTAACGACCTTGGTTATCCAGGGTGTTACACTAACACACACGCTCTCAGCATGTCTTCCAATATCTAGATAGTCCTCTCAGACTGACCATCGGTCTGAGGATGATAAGTTGTGCTAAACTTCATCTGCGTTCCCATTGCCCTCTGCAAACTTCCCCAAAACTTGGAAGTAAAGATAGGGTCCCTATTAGACACAATAGACCTCGGCGTCCCATGAAGGCGAATTATCTCTCTCACATATAGATCTGCATACTGGTCAACTGTGTAATTCGTCCTCACTGGTAGAAAATGAGCTGATTTCTTGTACCGATCCACATTGACCCAAATAGAATCATGCTGGCCTACTGTTCCGGGCAAGCCTACCATGAAATCCATTGTGATATCTTCCCACTTCCACTCTGGGATATCCAGAGGCTGTAACAGTCCTGTCGGCCTCTGATGCTCAGCCTTGACCTGCTGACAGGTTAGGCACCTCACTACATACTCTGTCACATCCCTCTTCATCCCAAACCACCAATATAAAACTCGCAGATCCTGGTACGTCTTCGTGGTGCCTGGATGAAGAGAATATGGGGTGGTGTGAGACTCATCTCGAATCTCTCATCTGATCTCGGTGTCCATCGGAACACAAATTCGATCCTTATACCTCACTAAACCCGTACCCGACACCGAATAGTCCTTAGCTACTCCAGCTAGGACATCCTCTCTAACTTGCCCCAACTGTGAATCGTCTAACTGTCTTTGCTTGATTCTCTCCAAGAGAGTAGACTGTAAAGTGATATTGGCCAATTGACCCACCACTAACTCTATCCCTGCTCGATTCATGTCATCAACCAACTTCCTCGATATCTGTCTGACACTATATAATTGTCCCGGCCCCTTCCGGCTCAAGGCATCTGCTACCACGTTGGCCTTCCCAGGGTGATAGAGGATCTCACAATCATAATCCTTTACCAGTTCCAACCAATGTCTTTGCCTTATGTTCAGATCCTTCTGAGTGAAAAAGTACTTCAGACTCTTGTGATCAATGTATATCTCACACTTCTCACCATACAGGTAGTGCCGCCACACCTTCAGTGCAAAAACAATCGCTATCAGCTCTAAATCATGTGTGGGGTATCTCTGCTCATAATCCTTCAACTGACGTGATGCATAGGCAAGAACCTTTCCTGTCTGCATAAGTACACAACCCAGACCCTACCTCAAAGCGTCAAAGTAAACCACAAACTTATCTCGATCTGTAGGAAGGCTCAAAACTGGTGTGGTGATCAAACTCTCCTTGAGCTTCTGAAAACTGTCTTCACACTTGTCTGACCAAAAAAATTTCTAATTCTCGCGTGTCAACTCTGTCAATGATGATGCAACCTTGGAGAGCCCTTCCACAAAGCGCCTGTAATAACCTGCCAAACCCAAGAAACTTCTGATCTCTGAAGCGTTCTTCGGTCTTGGCCAATCTCTAACTGCCTCAACCTTCGCTGGATCTACCTTAATACCATATTTACTGACTATGTGACCCAAGAAAGTCACCTGTGGCAACCAAAACTCACACTTCTTGAACTTTGCATACAGCCTGTGCTCTCTCAACCTCTGTAATACCAACCTGAGGTGATGCTTGTGCTCTATCTCTGTCCGAGAGTATATTAATATATCGTCGATGAATACGATCACAAACTGACCCAGGTAGTCCTTGAACACTCTATTCATTAGATCAATAAATGATGCCGGGGCATTAGTCATTCCAAATGACATCACCAAAAAGTCATAATATCCGTATCTGGTGTGAAAAGCTGTCTTCGGTATATCTTCCTCCTTGATCATCTGTTGGTGATAACTTGATCGAAGTTCTATCTTAGAGAATACCATTCTACCCTGTAAATAGTCAAACAAATCATCAATCCTTGGCAGAGGATATTTGTTCTTAATAATCAACTTATTCAGTTCTCTGTAATCGATGCACATCCTTAGAGAACTGTCCTTCTTCTTCACAAAGAGAACCGGTGCGCCCCATGGCGAGAAAATGGACCTGATAAAACCCAAGTCCAATAACTCCTGTAGTTGAACCTTCAGTTCTTTCAGCTCTACTGGAGCCATCCTATAAGGTGCCCTAGACACTGGCTCTGTCCCTGGCACCAATTCAATCACAAACTCAATCTCCATGTGTGGAGGTAACCCTGGAAAGTCCTCTAGAAACACATCCAGAAACTCACAGACTAACCGAGTCTGTTCTGGTCCCACTGGCACGACCTGAGTGGTATCCACCACACTAGCTAAGAACCCTATGCATCCTCCCTGCAACATGATTGGTCAACATGATTCAGTATGGGTTATTATGGATCGCTATATCAAGTCAACTCACTTCTTACTAGTGAGGACTACATATACAATTGATCAGTATGCAGATCTCTATGTGAGAGAGATCGTGCGTCTTCATGGAGCACCGAGGTCGATCGTGTCAGATTCGGACCCCACATTCACTTCCAAGTTTTGGGGGAGTTTACAGAAGGCCATGGGAACATAGTTAAAGTTTAATACATCTTGTCATCCTCAAACAGATGGACAATCTGAGAGGACGATTCAGATGTTATAGGATATGATGCGAGCATGTGTGTTAGACTTTGGTGGATCCTAGAGTAAGTATCTACCTTTGATAGTGTTTTCCTACAACAACAGTTATCAGTCGACCATTGGGGTGGCACCTTATGAGACGATGTATGGTAGGAAATGTAGATATCCCATTCATTGGGATAAGACATGGGAAAGGAGATACTTGGGTCCTGAAGCAGCTCAAAGGACCATTGAGGCCATTGAGAAGATTAGAGCTCGGATGCTTACTTCTCAAAGTAAACAGAAAAGTTATGCAGATCCCAAGTGTAAGAACGTGGAGTTCTAAGTGGGAGACTATGTCTTCCTTAGAGTCTCGCCATGGAAAGGGGTGAGAATATTTGGGAAGAAGGGCAAGCTGAGCCCTATATTTGTAGGTCCATTTGAGATCCTGAACAGGATTGGTCAAGTGGCTTACAGGTTGGCCTTACCACCGGCATTGTCAGCTGTGCATAACGTATTTCACGTTTCAGCTCTTCAGAGGTATGTATCTGATGTGACTCATGTCTTGAGTTACGAAGATCTGGAGCTTGAGGCAGATCTCTCCTATGAGGAACAACCAGTCCAGATACTTGACCAAAAGGACAAGGTCCTTAGAAATAAGACGATACCTTTGGTTAAGGTATTATGGAGGAACAACAAGGTTGAGGAAGCGACTTGGGAGCTGGAGTCAAATATGCAGAATCAGTATTCCGACCTGTTCAGGTAAAGTTCGAGGACAAAATTTCTGTATGGAGGGGATAGTTGTAATGCCCCAAAATCCCTAATGAGGTTTAATGGTCGGATTAGTAGGCTGGGAGGGCCATTAAATGATTATATGCATGATTATGTGAATTATATTATTATATGATGATAAATGCAAGCATGTGGGTCCACATTTCATTATAGGGGCATTTTGGTAATTTGGCACGTTGAGGGTGTAACTGTATATTTTCATGCATGTAGTGATTATTGATGAGGCCACATTATAATGTGGATTTGTTCGAGCTATTTGGCATGAGACAATCTTTTAATACAAGTTAGCAGTTTGGTCATAACGGGATTGATTTCGGGGCTCGGGGTGAGTCTCGGGGTAATTTGATGATTAGTACATTACCGGGAACAAAAGGGTAATGAGATATGACTTATTAGCATTTGAGAATATTGGAAATAACGAGAATTGGAGGGCATTAATTATGATTAACGGGATTAGAGGAGAAAGGACGATTTTGCCGTTGGTGGCTGTTAAGGGTTTTACTTAAGCTTGGGGGCATTTTGGTCTTTTGACCTTAGGTTATATATCAACCATTTAAAGTTGTAGAAAGCTTAAGAAAACAGAGCATGTTACTTTCTTCTCCCGTTCATCTTATCCTTCTCTTTTCTCTTTGAATTTTTGAACTCCATTTGAGGAATCAAGCTAGGGAAGTGCCCAAACTTTCAAATGATTGATCGTTCTCAAGGGCCATTCTTGTTTTATTTCTCGCTCAAACCAGAGGTAAGAAAACAGCACCCGATATGTGACTTGCATGGTTATTAATGAGGCATGTTGAGTGTTATATATGTGGACATTGATTGCATATTAAATGCTTATCAATCTTGCTTATCTGTGAATGGCACTGACCTATGAGTTAGGATTCGGAAATGGTGTCAGTACTGACTGTGAAGCTGTGACTCATTAGTCAAGTTCGGAAGTAGTACTGAGCACTGGTCGCATGGTATTGGCTTATGAGTCAAGAACGGTATTAGCGTGTTTAACGCAAGCCGACAAGATTAGATCTAATCGACATAAGCATTATCGTCATAAGCATGAAATGCTTGACCGACCTTAAGTTCGATGAAAACAAAAGCGCTTGTCTAGTCTTATGGCTAGTTACTTAGAGCCAGGGCCAGAAGGCCCAGGTGACTGTATTGTTACATGGCTAAGGGTGCGGAGCCCAAGTTCATGACTCACATGTTAGTCACTTATCTAATTTAAGTTTGTGACTCCATAGTCACTCATCAGGTTTAAGTTTGTGACTTACTCATCAGTCACCATCTGATTAGGGCTACACGCCCCAACATGATTATTAGAATCTCGATTTTATCTGATTATGGCTACAAGCCCTATCATGGTTACTAGAATCTTGAAGTGATATTCACTTATCTGTTTAGGGCTATAAGCCTAGTATGATTATCATGATCATCAAATGGTTATTATATACATGCAGTAATGAGTTTTCTTGCTGAGCCTTGGCTCACGGGTGCTATGTGGTGTAGGTAAAGGAAAAGAAAAGCTTACCCAGCCTTGAGTGGAGAGCTTAGGTGGCGATGTGTACATATGCGGCCGCTTGATCACCATGGCCAAGGTGTTTCTCAGAGGAACTAAGGGTTGACCATATATTTTTCCGCTTAGGTCGGTGGGTTGTAATTTTTACACTGTAATGACCATTTTGGATTGTAAATAACTTGTAAACATTTTTATGGGCCCATGTACAGTTTTATGTTTTAAATAAAATATATCATTTCCTTTTGATCAAGATTTTCACCTTAGCCTATTAATGACACCTAGATGCACGTTTATAACCAAATGACTCGATTAGCGAGTTAAGCATGGTTCAAAGTTCACAGTAACGGTCTTGGAGTAACCAGGGAATTACAAGCGCTCTCAGCTGTAAGCGCCTTCTCCACAGCCTATGCATAGGTAGTCACTCCCGGCACAGTAGTAATACAAACGTCCAGGCTATCATAGGTTGTATCCCTTGTAAAAGTCTCTCTCTTCTGGTCCCATCAGTGGGCACCAGTTCCCTGACAAACTTTGCCAGTCTGTCAAATTTGAGGGCATAATCGGTCACTGACATGTTACCCTTAAGTAACCTACTGAACTCCTCATCCTTCGCAGCCTTAACTGCATGATTGTAGTTTTTCTCATTGAATAAGGTTCTGAATTCTTCCCACTCCATGCTGGCAACTACCCTGGTCTGGGATACCACCTCCCACCATATTCAGGCATCCTCCTGAAACATATAAGTGGCGCAGGCCACCCCTTACTACCACATACCCTCATAAAGTTCAGGATAGTGGTTTCATGGTCATCCACTGCTCAGCCTTCAGTGGATCAGAACCACCCTAAAAAACTAGAGGGCGTTGCTTCCTGAATCTCTCATAAAGGGGTTCCCACCTATCTCCCCCTGTCTGGGGTTGTACAACTGCCGATAACTCAGGTTGTACCACTGCTGGTACCGCGGCCTGTAGGTTCTCTACTGGAACCTGTTTCTGTCTCAGGAGGTGTATCTCTTCTTCCTACCTCTCTAACCTGGCTTGCATGTCAGCAAGCACTTGGTGCTAACTTTCTGGAGAAGGCGATGGTGCCTGACTCAGAACATTCCCTTCACTGGCTTATAACTCTTGGCCAGCCAGCCTCTCTGACCTTCGAGAGTTCATTTTGACACTTAATTCACTCTACAGAGATCAAATCGGCCATTAGGTAAGTCATAACTATACCATTTGCCGCTTGACGGTCAAAGATCATGAGAAAACATACATATGCAATGCTAATAAGCATGCCATCACACAATATATATAAATATATATTCATTCATAGTGCTAATAAACACCTCCTGAAATCCATCAGCAAATAACAATACAATAAGCATATCCAAGTATTTTTCACAAATCCAGCATAGCTAATAAGCATGTTCTTTAATTCTTGCCAGTAATAACAATGCTAATAAACATTTTCCTTTGGCCTGTATACCAATAATAGCGTTAATAAGCGGTTCCCTTGCATCCACAAGCAGTAACGATGCTAATAAGCACGTTCTTTAACATTCATGCAACAGTCAAGGGCCGGGCCATATAAGATAATCTCATGCTTCCTAAAAAGGCATGCAAATAAGGAATTCATATCATGTTTAAGCTTTTAAACATATAAACATATAATAGTTACCGAACCCTGAGTCGAGCTTGTCTTTAGTGGCGAGTGTACATGCCTGGCCAGTCTTCACCTTAAGCCTTGGAAACTCTGATACCAAGTTGTAACGCCCTCCTAATCCAGGACCGTTACACTGTGTACTTAAAATTGTTTCAGACCTGCTAATCAGGTCATTTGGCTTAAAACGTGTAACTAAGGTTAGTGACAAAGGTTAGGGTTAAAAATTTTGGTCAAAGAACCATTGATTTTTATTCCAAAAGTTTTATATAACATGGGATCCCAAATATTACAACCAAACCTTTAAAAAGATACATGAATGTCAAAAGAATTACATTCAGTCGGCCTAAGCAGCAAAACAAGGCTATAACCCTAGTTCCTCTTAGATAACCTCGACCGTGATGGTCGAGCAGCCGCATATGTACACGCCACCACCGAAGCTCTCAAACTCATGGCTGGTCAAGCTTTACCTTTCCCTTACCTGCACCACGAAGCACCCATGAGTCGAGGCTCAGCAAGAAAATAGAACGTGCAACAACATAAAATATAACTTAAAATAACCATTCAATAATAATCAGTAACATTAATTCATAACTAATATCGCTTAAGTTCAATCGCATGATCATTGGATCCACCTGGGGTCGCTGCCCTATTCAGTTGGATTCTAAGCCAATTCCCGGGCCTATGCCCTAGCTACGTGACCATAGAGTCACCTGGGGCCCTCGCCCTTAGCTCTGTCTCTCTAGCCATAGAGCTATCCCAACCCCTGTGGTTCACCATCAACCTTAGAGTCGATCAACGTAATAGCCTAACATAACCAATCCAGGGGCTCAAGCCCTAATCACATACAACACGTTCTGGGTGCAGTTTTGTTACCTTAGGTCCAAGCAAGCGTAAATAAGAACGACCCTCAAGCACGATCTCGGTTCCGAGCCCTTAGCGATACCCTCAATTTCAGTTTGAATCCACAAGCTAACACTGAGCTAATCTCTAAGTCTAGAGCTCCAATTTTGTGACTTCTAGCTCAAAAATCCCACTTAGCTTCAAAGCTTTTCATTGGTAAAGTGTTTATTGAAAACAAGAGTGAGAGAGAGAAGAAAGGGTCAGTTTTGGCAGAGTTCTAAATGTCTCTTTGGTTTTGTCTTATCTAACTTAAGTCACTTAAGTTAATCCCAAGGCTCGGGGTACCAAAAATGTCCTTGAGGAAAAATGATAAATTTCCCCAATATTCCCTCCTAAACCCTCTAACTTCAAATATATCTCAAATTATTTATTTCCATAACCGAATAACTCAAATAAAAGTATATTACCCAAAATACCCCTTGACTCGCCCCGAGTCGGGTATCGGGTCCCGTTGTGACTTTCCCGCTAACTTGCTCCATAGGATCACCTCGTGCCAAATAGTTCAAATAAACCCACATAATAATGTGGTCTCTCACATATATCACATTTATGCACATAAATACACATTTATGCCTGCAACGGGGCAAATTACCAAATTGTCCTTCTAATAAGAAGCAGGCCCACATGCATATTCAATATCCCTAAATATGTGCATTTAATCACATCATCACATAATTCACATATTAACAATTAATATAACAATTAAACACATAATTTCATATATTTCCATCCTGGCCCCTTAATCAAGGCTCTAAGCCTTATTATCAAACTTTGGGACGTTACAGTTATATATATTTCAAAAGAATGATAGAAACATATTAAAAATAAATTAAAGTATAATATTGTCTATAGTTTGTTAAAAAATAACAAAATCCTTAAACCAATAATATGTTAGATGCACATTTTTTATATATAAAGATATGGTGCATTCTAGTTTTAAAATTAAATACTTTTTTTTTATAATTTCCTTTTAGAAAAAAAAAAAAAAGAAAACCTATGAATTTCCATATAATAAAATATTAAAAAAATTCTAAATTAAAACTATGAATTTAAAAAGTTTATTTGATCAAATTTTAATTATTTAATAATTTAAAAAATTTTAAGCCAACAAAAAGTTATATGTAAATATATATTATTTAATTAATGGCTAGAGTAATTAAATTAAGTAATTTCTCGTTAAAAAAACTAATAAACTACAAAATAAGAAAATATGTATATTTATGTATTATTTCACTATCACATATACATTTTGATAAAAAAAAATACGTTAAATGACAAAATAAATAACTAATAAAATAAAAAAATTAAGCACATAAATATTTTTTGGTTATAATTTTAAAAACATATATGATTGATAGAGTAATTTAAATACTTTAATATGAAATTTTAAAATATGAAGTGAGAAATTATTATGGCTCATTTATTATTTTTTTTAATTTATTTACCTTATTTAGATGATATTATTACTTTTTATTTATTTTTAATTTATTTTCCATATTTAGATAACTTGAAAACTAACAACGTTATAAAATAATAAAAAATGTTACATCTAACGAAAACATAAAATTTTTTCTTAAACTCACATTTATAATATACTAGGTATAAGCAATGTACAATGCACGTTTACTTAGTTTTATTTTAAAATTATTATATTTTTTAATCATCATTTAAATTTTAAATAAATAAACAATGTCATTAATGATAAAAGAATGGCCCAAATAATATAAAAAAAAATTAAGCCAAAACATTGTCTATAGTCTTAAAAGAAATAAATAATATCATAATTTTTATTTAAAAAT
This sequence comes from Humulus lupulus, assembly GCF_963169125.1. NCBI lineage: Eukaryota > Viridiplantae > Streptophyta > Magnoliopsida > Rosales > Cannabaceae > Humulus > Humulus lupulus. The sequence goes on from NC_084796.1 coordinate 227,527,724, forward strand.
ATCGTTAAACTAAAAATCTGTTAGATACACACTTTTTACATATAAAAAATATGATGCATTCTAGCTTTAAAGTAAATTATTTTATGTTGTTTATTAGTTTTAAATTTAGTGTTCATAATAATTTAAATTTTGGTATTTTATGTTTTGATTTATATATTATATATGGTAATTTTAATTTTAAATTTAAATACTTTTTTTCTAATGTTCTTTTAGGAAAAAAAATATTCAATATAATAAAATATTAAGAAATTCTAAATTAAAAGTATGAATTTAAAAAGTTTATTTGATCAAATTTTAATTATTTAATTAAAAAAATTAAAGCGAACAAAAAATTATTTATAAATATATATTATTCAATTAATGACTAGAACAATTAAAATAAGTAATTTTTCATTAAAAAAATAAAAGAAAAAAAAATAAGAAATATGTATATTTATGTCTTATGTCACTATTACATATATGTTTAGATAAACAAATATATTAAGTGACAAAATAAATAATTAATAAAAGAAAGAAAAAAATAAATTTAAACACATAATTATTTTTTTATTATATTTTTAAAAAAATAATTGATAGTAATTTAAATATTTTAATATGAAAATTTAAAATATGCGATGAGAAATTACGATGACTTATTTATTATTTTTATTTACCTTATTTATATAACTTTATTATTTTTTTAATCTATTTACCTTAATTAGATGGCTTTAAAACTAACGGTATCGGAAAACAATAAAAAAAAAGTGGTAAATGTAACGGAAACCAACAATTTCCGTTGTTACAACCAAATTTTCAAGAATAAATAAATAGTCTCGAAATGTAGGCTCGTATGTTGTAAACTCTAAGTTAACAAGTATTAGCATTATACTTTCACAAATAAACGCGAAGTTCTAGTGCCACGTCATCAGCACTCGAGCATGAGTTCCAGGGTCGAAGGCAGAAGTGTCCTCCAAAAGGATGAGAACGAAAAACTAGTCGAGTAAAGAAGTGACGACAACTGGAACGGTGAGCTCGAAATTACGTGATCTCAAAAGCGCGTTGAAGCAGTGTTCAAGCTTGAAGAAGCGTTAAACATACACATGGAAAAGTTGTTAGGAAATTCGGATTAGGTTAAAATTTGTATTGAATCTCTATTTTTATGAAATCTTTATATAAATAATACATTTAAATTGTATTATTATTCAAATATTAATTTGAAGTTAAATTTGAATATATGTTGTAACTTACCTAAACTTGTGGGAAGAATATTCTTGTAACAAGGTCTATAAATAGCCTGGATTTGTTCATTTGTACTCACACACAACTTTATACTGAAAAATGTTTTGTGAAATTGCTCATTCTTGAAGCTTTAACGCAAACAAGTTAATAAAAGTGACTCGTGGACATAAGCAGATTTTAACTGCTGAACCACGTAAAAATCTCTTTTTTTTTTCCTTCCTATTTAATTGTTTAATTGCTCTACATAATTAAGTTGGCAAAAAATGACGTCAACAATTTGGTGCTTTAGTCAAGAGCATTAAGCAATTCTTCTTACCGTTTAGAAAAAAGGCTTTCCAGTTAGCAACAATGGCTGCCCTTAATATTCCTTGAACTAGTGGGCAACCACTTCCCCCAATCCATGAGGAAAATACTCCACGTACTGACGAGCACCCTCGAAGGTCGGGCAAACAACCAGTCGTAGACTGGAGTCCTAATGAGGAGAGTGCCTCATCGTCTCTCAGAGAACGGCCTGGTTAAAGTTCTAGACCTAATGACCATGATTACTATAATCCGAAAAGATATGTGCCAACAGTTGAGCTCAAAAATCGAAGACTGCATAAACAGTTAGTGGAGCCAATGTGGCTAAATGAATAGATGCTAAGACGAGTTGTCAAAGCCTTGACACCCCCATGGAGGACCAAGGGGCTACCTCGAGGAAGTACGACTGCCAGGATAGCTGAACAAAGGGCCCAACATGCTCAACCGAGCCCTAGGGAAAATACGGGAGAAAACCTGCCCAGGGGGTCATCACAAAACCATGTGAAGAACAACCCAACCAGGGACATTGCTGCAGGCCCTAGGAATAACCGAGCTCCTCGACAGCTCGGAATGATAACCCAAGAGCTGCCAAGAATAATAATAACCCTAAACCTACATGGCCAAACAATGAGAGGCCGCCACCATCTCCAATCAGACATTCTCCATCACTAATCTGATATCCCTCTCCAGCTCGGGGTGTACCCCAGCAAGCTCCAAACGGAAACTGGGTTGGGGAAAAAGCACTTCAGAGGCCTTCTCAAAGTGCTAGAAGTGGATGTCGGGACAAAAGCCATCGTGCTCGACCCAAGGATAGGGGAGAACGCGAGGTCCAACTAGGGGCACGTCAGGAACATAGACAGGCTAGACAACCCCAACAGTCTGGGATTTATGTGTCGAGGTCACAGTAAACCGGAATTAGGGTGCATGTGAATAACCCACCTCACAATCAAACCCCACAATAGCAATAACTAGAAAGAACTATCAACTTCCTTGATGGAAGCTAAGATTATAGTAGGTCGGTGAGTGTCTATAACACCGAGCCTAGATATTACGAGAACTATCCGAATGATTATCCTGATCTTCAGGACCACCTAAACCAGAACTGGGGGCAGCTCAATCAGTTGAATCCGGACCCAAGGGCACACTTAAATGCCCAAAGGGAGCCCTTACAAGCAGTATATGGAAATCAATACAACCATATACTGCGACAAGGAGCTGGAGTTGCTACGAACAACAACCAGCTCCCAGTTGCGCAAGCTCCCCTTCCAGTGGATTTGGTTGAGGAGAGAATCAACCAACTCGAGGAAGCATTCAGGCTTCTTCAAGAAGGAAAAAACAAAGAAAAGGCCTACGATTCCAATGAGGAGCTTGAGCCTTTTGCCCCCCATGTCTCGAATACACCATATCCCAATGGTTTCAAGATACCCCACATGACGCCCTATGATGGGACTACCGGCCTAGGCAGCCACCTGAGTACGTTTAATACTATGATGCAAGCCAGTAATTTCGCATATGAGCTCAGATGTATGCTCTTTCTGACCACACTCACTAGACCAGAAAAAAGGTGGTTTGACGAATTCCGAAGACATTCGATCTCGTCTTGGGAACAATTGTCCAAGGAATTCATGAAGCAATTCTAGGTTGTGAAGAGCATCAAACCTGAGGCTACCACTCTGACTAATGTTAGACAACAACCGGATGAATCACTGAAGAGCTACCTGGCGAGGTTCAATATAGAGGTGGCATGAGCTCACAATGTTGATGACAGTGGTCATCTTATGGCAGTACGAGCTACAATAATGCCAGGAAGTCCTCTTTGGGATGACATGCAAAGGAAGCCTGTGAGGACAATAGCCGAGTTCACCACTCGGGCCCAGAGGTTTGTCAATGTAGAGGAGGCAAGGTTGGCACTTAAACTAGCTCCTCTTCCCTCATTAACTACAATGATAAACGTTAACTCAGCCATTACCTCAGCTACCCCCTCCTCGACACAACCCACATGAGACAATTTTTCTAAGAGAAAGAAGAATGAAGGGAACAACCCCGAGGCTGATGGGGGTAAGAAAAAGAAAGGAGATAAACACTTCCATTTACACAGTATATACTGAGCTCAAAGATACTCAGGAGAGTATATTTGTCGTGAATGAGAATCAGGTTCCCTTTAGGTGACCCGATGCAATGCGACATCAGAGAACCAAAAGGGATTCAAACATGTTCTGTAGATTCCACAAGGGCATGGGTCATACAACTGAGGAATGCAGACAGTTCAAAGATGAGATCGAGGGATTGATCTCGAGAGGCTACCTTAGAAAGTATATCCGAAACCGGAATCAAGTCCAGGCTTTGCCTGGCCAAAAGGTCATTCCGACTCAACTTGCCCAACAAGTTGCAGCCCCACATGCGAGGGAGGATAGTCGACCTCCCCCAATCGATGGAGAAGATGTAATAACCATCGCGGGGGGACCACACATTGCAGGGTCAGGTAGAAACACTCAGAAGAGGTATGTCCAAGAGCTTAAATGGGAGATGGATCTCCCTATGTGCCTGAACTGTGAGCTCCGAAACAACTGAGAGTTGAATCCTAACCTATCACTTTTACCAAAGAGGACGTTTCACACGTCCAATTTCCTCATAATGACCCCTAGTCATAACCTTCCAACTCTCCAATAAGAGGGTGCGTCGAGTCCTGGTTGATAACGGGAGCTCGGTCAACATCCTATATAAAGCGACCTTGGAAAAGATGGGCTTGTCTGTTTGAGACCTTAAGGCCTATGCAACGAGGCTATATGGATTCTTAGGAGAGGGAATTACCAATACAGGGTCTATCAATCTCCCAGTGACTTTGGGAGATTATCCAGTCTCGATAAACAAGATGTTGGAGTTCATCGTACCCCATCAGCCTACAATATACTGCTTGGGAGACTAGCCCTGATTGGGCTGGGGGCAGTCACATCTATTAGGAATTTGGATATAAAATTCCCAACACCCATTGGTATTGGGACATTGAAGGGAGATCAATTAACTGCTCGAGAATGTTATAGCATCTCGATGAGGGGGAAAGGTCGAGCTAGTGCACATACGCTAGTCATCATTGAGGAAATTGATGAAATGATATATTAGGACGAGGAAGAGATCGACCCAAGGATAGAAGAAGACAGAGCCGATCTCGGTCTGATTGAAGAGCTCAAAGATAGTTAGCTCGATGAAAAGGACACCACCAAGGTGGTAAAGATTGAGAAGAACCTAAAAAAAGGGTACGAGATAGCAGTTAATTCACTTTCTGAGGGAAAATCAGGATGCATTTGCATGGTCACACTCAGATATGATTGGGATCAGTCCCAATGTTATAAGCTATGCACTAAATATCAACAAAAACTTCCCTCCAAAACAAAAAAAGAGAAGACTCCTCGACAACGAGAAGAAGAAAGCCTTAAAAGAGGAAGTCGACACACTAAAAGTAAATCAGTTCATCCGTGATGCTTTCTATCTAGAATGGATTTCCAACCCAGTACTGGTCCTGAAACCAAATGGCAAGTGGAAAACTTGCATCTACTATTCGAACCTCAACAAATCGTGCCCAAAATATTGTTTCCATCTTACTTGAATCAATCAGCATGATGCAACATCGGGTCACGACATCATGTCATTCATGGATGCATATTCTGGATATAACCAGATAGCCATGCATGTGCCTGACTAGGAGCATGCGAGCTTTATGATAGATAAAGAGATATATTGTTACAACGTGATGCCATTCGGGCTCAAAAATGTTGGGGCTACATATCAGCGACTAGTAAATAGGATGCTTACCAAACATATAGGAAACAACATGGAAGTGTATGCGGACGTCATGCTGGTAAAGTCCAAACACAATAATAACCATGTTGATGACCTCGCTGAATGCTTTGTTATACTCTGAAAATATAACATGAGACCCAACCCACAAAAGTGCTCATTCAGAGTATCTTTGGGAATGTTTCTCGAATTTATAGTGAACGCTCGAGGCATCGAGGTAAAATCGGATAAGATAAAGGCCTTAATCGACATGCCTTCACCTCAAAGGCATAAATATTTTCAAAGTCTAACTATTCGTATGGCGGCTTTAAGTAGGTTCATCTTGAAATCAACGAATAAGTGCCTACCATTCTTTAATCTTCCAAGAGGGGGTACGCTTTTTCAGACTATCAAAAAGCATCTCGATAAGCCACATATCTTGTCCAAACCAGTTACGAGGGAAATATTGTATTTAAAACTCGCTACAACTGAGCATGCAATTAGTGAAACACTTTTTCGGGAGGATAAGAAGGTACAAAAACCCATCTATCATGTCAACAAAAGATTACTGGGGGCAGAATTGAGATATCCTCTGATGGAAAAAACTCGCATTATGTTTTATACATGTGTCTCAAAAACTTTGACCTTACTTCAAGCGCACCCCATAAAAGTACTAACCGATCAGCCGTTGAGACAAATATTATCGAAACCTGAAGCATCCAGAAGAATATTGAAACGGGTAGTCAAACTTGGGCAGTTCAAGATTACGTATCACCCAAGAACGATGATTAAGGGACAGGCTTTAGCTGACTTTCATAGTCGAGTGTACATGAGTAGCCAACGAAGAAGTCGTAACCCCAGCCCGCGAGCTGTGGATACTATATGTCGATGGATCCTCTAATGAGAATGGATCGGGAGCAGGCATTATCCTAATAAACCCATCAGGAAATAAGTTTCATTCAACCTTAAGGTTTGGCTTCGAGGCCTCCAGTAATGAGGCTGAGTATGAGGCACTAGTAGCAAGGCTTCGAATAGCTTCCGAGCTAAAAGCAAAAGCCATTCACTGCTATAGCGACTCTTAATTGATTGTCAACCAAGTCCAAGGAGAATACCAGGCTTGGGGCACTAAAATGGCAGCATACTTGGAAAATTCAAAGAAACATTTGGACAGTTCGAGCTCTACACGATTGAGCAAGTTCTACGGGAACATAACTCAAATGCAGATGCTCTGGCTTGACTCGGAACAACAAGATAAGTTGACACACTTAATGTGGTACCGGTGGAATTTTTATCAGAACCGAGCATAACTGAGCCTGATGAAGTCGAGGTCGATATGATAGACTCACAACCTACTTGGATGACACCTGTAATCGACTACCTCGAAACCGGAAGCCTCCCAAGAGACTGGAACAAGGCTAGAAAACCAATGTACAAAATACCAAAATATACTATCTTGGAGGGAAGATTGTACAAAGTGGATATTCCATGCCATTACTAAGATGTGTAACTCCATCTGAGGCTAAAAAGATCCTAGAAGATATTCACGAAGGATTTTGCGGAAATCACACCAGGGGGCATAGCCTCTCAAAGAAGGTAATTAGGCAAGGATATTTCTAGCCTACAGTAAAGGTAGATTCATTCAAATATGTTAAACGCTGCGATAAATGTCAACATTTTGCCTTAATACCTTAAGCTCCACCAACCAAGCTCACCATGATTAGCTCCCCGTGGCCATTCGCAATATAAGGAATCGACCTCATAAGATCCCTACCAACGGGAAAGGCTGGAGTCAAATATGTTGTGGATTACTTTACCAATGGACCAAGGCTGAACCTCTGGCCACAATCACTTCAAAAAAAATCTTGGATTTTGTGGTAAAGAACATAGTTTGCAGATATGGGATACCAAGGAAGATTGTCTCAGACAATCGGACCAAGTTCGGCAGTGAGCTGTTCACATAGTTCCGCAAGAAAAATGGGATAATTAAAAGTTTCTCCTCAGTAGCCCATCCACAAGCAAACGACCAGGTTGGAACCGTAAACAAGACTCTAAAATGCTCCATTAAGAAATGGCTCAAAGAAGCTAAAGGAAAGTGGCCAGAAGAATTACCACAAGTCATATAGACTTATAAAATGAAATCTCGAACCTCAACTGGACATACACCCTTCTCCCTAGCCTACGACTGCGAAGCGATGTTGCTAATTGAGGTCAAAGTTCCCACTATCAAACGGGTAGCATATAACTAGGAATCAAACAAATCTCGGCTCGAAGAAGGCCTATATTTAATTGAAGAAAAGCGAGATGAATCCCAGCTTAAAAACGTTTTATACCAGCAAAGGGCTACAAGATACTTCAATAAAAAGGTTCGAGACAGACACTTTGGATTGGGAGATTTGGTGCTTAGGCGCATATTTTTGCCCACATGAGACCCCTCTGCAGGCGTTCTCGGGCCTAATTGGGAGATACCTTACCAAATCAAATCCATCATCCGACATGGAGTGTAAAAACTAGCGAGATTAAATGGAGAGTTGGTTCCACAAGCTTGGAACGGTGAACATTTACGACCTTATTATCAATAGTGTAGGAATTATGTTTATTTAGTTGTAACCAAGCTTGTATTTTTTGCTTTTATTATTAATAAAGCACAATTTATTGTTCAAATTTTATTATTATTGTCATATTTTTTGCACGCTCTCAAAATTAAATAACCTAAGATTTCACAATCGTAGGAATTTAAGGGGGCATAAGTGGTCTACAATCATACCATATGCTCAAAAAAATATAGCATAAATAAAAATATAAGCAAAAACAATAATAATTAAAGTGCATGGATCGCTACTAACCAAGCATGAGCCTAACTGTAACGCCATACTACCCAGGGACTGTTACACTGTGTATTTTAAATAGTGCTAAACTCGTTAAACGAGTCATTTGGCCATAATCGTGTAACTAAATGTGATTAGCGATTTAGAGTTAAAAATGTTGGTCAAGGATACAAATGTTTCACTAAAACGTTTAATGTATACATTGGGATCCCAAAATACATTTAAAAGGTTAATTACAATAAAAGATTTACAACCAGCCGACCTAAGCGGCAAAATAGGGTTTAACCCTAGTTCCTCTTTGAACCTTGACCGTAGTGGTCGAGCAGCTGCATAAGTACACATCGTCACCTAAGCTCTCCAACTCAAGAATGGTCTAGCTTTCTTTTACCTTTACCTGGACCACATAGCACCCGTAAGCCGAGGCTCTGCAAGAAAACTCAAACATGGTCATAAGTAGTTAATAACATGTCACCAAATCATAATAAGCATGCCTAGCAGTAATAAAACTATACATGCATGCAAGCAAGTACAAATAAATGACTATTGGGTCCCGTGCCCTGAATAGATGGTTGTTAAGTCATTCTGGGGTCCTGCACCCTGAATAAATGACTGGGGTCTTGTACCCTGAATAGATGACTAGGGTCTTTTGCCCTGAATAAATGACTGGGGTCCTGTGCCCTGAATAAATGACTATTAAGTCGTTCTGGGGTCCTGCGCCCTAAGCCATGTGACCATCAAGTAACCTGAGCCTTTTAGCCCTGGCTCTGAGTAACTTGCCATAAACTAGCCAAGCGCTTTAGTTTTCTTCGACCAATAGGTCGGTCAAGCATATAATGCTCCTGTTGATTAGATCTAATCATATCGACCAGCGTTCAATGTCCTATTGCCGCTCTTAACTTGTAAGTCAATTTCATACGACCAGCGTTCAATACTATTACCGATCATAACTGATAAGTCAGAGCTTAACGACCAGCACTAAACACCATTGTCATTTCTGACAAGTGCGTTACTCAGATAAACAATGTATACCAACATTCATAATGCAACAAATATCCAAATATATAGCATTCGACATGCTTCATCAATATTAACAAGCATAATTATGATCATGGACATTTACAGAGACCCAAGCTCTCATCAATTCCATATTCAACATTCATGCCATGCCATAATCACATGTATCACATGCATCACATGCCTCACATACTTGGTGCAGTTTTCTTACATTTTTTCCAAGCACAGGTTACCAATAAACGACCCTCAAGCACGATCCTGTTTCCAAGCCCCTAGCGATCACCTAGTGTAACGACCTCCTTTCTTAACACACATATATAGTGTAAAAACAAAGTTTAACTTGAATACGACAATACTGAAATTCTGAATTTATAAAAAAACTTTATTAAACAATACATAAACTAATGTTCATAACTTCAAACCATACAATACCCACAAACTAAATAAAAACTTTATCTTACATACAAATCTTAATACTTTTATAAATAATTTTTCGTGGCGTTACTACACCTTAACGTAGAATTAGAGATGTATCCAACCGATAAATTTAAAATCTTTATGTAAGTTACAATGTTCATGAAATACTTTTAAAGCTTTATGTAAATTATAAAATTCACAAAATACTTTTTATGAAATATAAATATAAAATCAAGTTTCTTGTTTATTTATAAAATAGCATAGCAGAACTCCACTCCCTTCAGGTCAGCCCCATATGTACAGTCATGTTGGCTCCACGTATACTCATCAACGATTTATATTTGGGGCCTCTTACCTACAATACAAAACATTATTTGATGAGCTAAGGCTCAGTAAGCAAAATAGGTACCTCATATGCATTAAAATAAACGTGCAACATGTTATGTATTTTCTTTCTTTCACTTTCCTTTCTTTTGGGCCCTAGAGGATGCTGCTGCCGGCATTACATAGGGAATCACATTCCCACCTGAACATAAACATGATAATAGGGAATTTCTCCCTCATAAACATTCATTATATAGGGAAGTACATCTCCCTCCTTACATTTTTGGGACGTAGGTATCCCAAGCAGCACCTCTACTTTAACGCTTTCAATAACTTGTTTGTGAACATTAAGCGTGCTTATGCATAAGAAATATAACATTCTTAAAAATAACTTATGCATAACAACATGGCAGGATAACATATAAGGCATATAAATGCACATAAGACACATAAAAGACTTGTATTGTAGATAAGGATTCTACTTACCTTGCGTCTTGATAAAACAATCAAAATTGTTAGCTTCGTGATAAAAACACAAACTATTAACTTACATAAAATCTACATGATGTAATTTTAGTTTATAATTGTTGTTATTATATTTTTCTTATTTTATTGTTTATTTTATGTCCAGGTGTATGGTCATACTATAATTGTCCATGGCAAGATCCCAGTCTAAAAGTCGTGGTCATGGTCATGGTCATACGGAAATGTCCAGGTCATAGTATCAGTCCATAATAATAGGGAATAAGGTCATATAATAAAAGCCCATAATAGTCCAAAGTGTGTCCATAGCCTATATAAGTTTAGTATTATTAAGATACATAAAAAAATAGTTTATATTTCAATTTTTGCATTGTAAGTTATGACGTCGTGGTAAAATAATCTATATATAAATTTTGGCATTTTAACGGCATGGTAACATAATCTATATATATAAATTTTGGCATTATAACGGCATAGTAAAATAATCTATATATAAATTTTGGCATTATAACGGCATAGTAAAATAATCTATATATAAATTTTGGCATTATAACGACATAGTAAAATAATCTATATATAAATTTTGGCATTATAACAACATAGTAAAATAATCTGTATATATATATATAATAACTAAATAACTGAAATGAAAGGCTCGGGAAAGAGCTTACCTAAAAGGTTATCGTAGGCTAGCGTTATGAACAGCCACCTATAATTCTGAGTTTCATGTTACTTTTACCAAGAGACATGTCAAATATGGGACATCCTAATTCGATTGAATGGGATGACAGTTTCTCATTCTGCATTTGTAACATAATTTTTGTCTACCATTTCACCACCAAGGCATCTTGAAAGTGAATCGTATTCCATGAATATGATATCTATCCAGTGTGATGTATGGAATATATGACAAAGGCGGAGTGTTAGAGTATTTCTATTGATCGGTCAACTTGTTAACTCATTTCATTTATTCAACCAAAAAAATGGATAAATAGAGATAGATCTTCGAGGTTTAGAACTTTAGAAGGGTGTTAAGAAGATTTTTGGGTAGAGTGAGAAAAAGAAAATGAGGTTTTGTGATTCAAAATGAGTTTTGGAAGGGTTATTTATAGGAAAAACTTGGGATACTATGCTAATAAAATATTTAAAATATCAAGCATAGTGGAATAATAAAATATTCAAAATATTAAGCATGGTGGTTTGCTAAAGTCATCATTGTATCACCGCTGCATCAACATGTGGGAACCATGGGATGGACCCTGCTGTGAGACCCATCTGGACCCTACTGTGGGACCCACTATGAATAGTACCCGGTGAATAGTAAAAAAATGAAAATATCTCAATCTTCTTATATTACTTAGTCCAGCATTTTTGACTCACAAAATTTTATGAAAAAGTTTCTCTAACATCCATAAATTAATTATTCCCACCTGTTAGTTACTTCAACAACTTAGAATTGTTAAAATCCCATAATAGAATACAACTATATCCCCAACGGTCAGGTTACTGTTTCCAACGGTCGAATCACTATTCACCAGCGGTCATAACGGCTAGTTTTTGTCCTATAAATACTTGTTCCTTCAACCATTTACTTGCACAACTTCTTCATCTCTTAACCTTCTAGATAAAATTCATCATCAAATCATGAATTTCTCTTTATTGTTCATAACTTTAGTGATTGTTTGCTTGTATTTAGCATCATTCTATGGGTATTATACTAATGAAATGCCCATGAATATTATAGTTGCGTATTCATTAGTTATTCTTCCACTTTACTTAATAGCTCTAGCATTTGATTAACATTGTAATGCACTCAAAAGTATGAATAAAAACATCTTCTTTTATTTTTCATAATTGTTATAATGCATCTGTAGAAAGAAGTGGGAGTTACACCTAGTCACAACCATAATATAGAATCCCGTAAAAAATGAGTAAATAAAGACTTCCGGACCAATTCCTAGCCTCTGAGATGTCGAAACCTACCAAAACAGGTAGAAAGATCGATCTCGAGCCCTTAGAGTTAAGTTCCCATGACTAAAAACCAAACCTGGCCAAAAATGCACAGGCGAGCCGCCACTTGACCCTAGGGTTCGCGGCGCGCCTCCCTGACAGAGAGCCATGTGCTTGGGCTTCAGGGCACGGGCAGCGACTTGCCCTCTAGAGTCGCGGCGTGCCCCTAGGCAGAACCCTCCTGGTTCTAGGTTCATACAGGTCGCGACTTCCTAGAACAAGGTCGCTCCCAACCTCGAACCCAACCATTTTCTACGTTTTCTCCATTTAAAAACCTATCCAAACATATTAAAATCCCAAAAACAAAGTTCCCAAACATTCCAATGGACCAAAACCATCAAAACCTAAGCTTTAAACAATTCAAAATCTCATCAAAGTATAAAATCCAATTAAAGCTTAAAAACTCGAAAACATAAAACTTAAAGCTTGGAATACCTTTGATTGAATCGTTTCCCAATTAAATCCTCCGACCAATAAGCTTCTAATCTTCCCTAGAATCATTATGAATCAATCCTTGGTTGAATCCGACTCGAGTTTCCTTCGAAATGCGAACAACGTCAAAAAGGGACAACAGGAGAGAGAGAGAGAGAGAGAGAACGTACTGAATGTTCTTTTATGTTTATGACAGGTTACTTCGAGCTTAAGTAACCTCAAGCAAATCCTAATGCTCTGGGTCCCAAAAACGCCCCCGGGGTAAAATAGTCAAAATTCCCATAATTCCCTCCGGATCTCACTAACTCCCAATATATCATCAAATAATCATTCCCATTACCCAATAACCCGGTAATGTGTTAAATACCCAATATACCCATTGACTCACTCTGAGTCAAGTATGGGTCCCGTTGTGACTTTCCCATTAGCTTACTCCCTAGGATCGTCTCATGCCGAGTAACCCAAACATATCCACATAGTAATGTAGTATCACATACATACCACATTTATGCCAAATATACCCATAACAGGTCAAATTATAAAAAAAATTCCCTATTAAACAGAAATGGGCTCACATGCATATTTAATACACCTAAACATGCATATCAGGTCATATTATGATATAACCCACATAATCACATAATGATACACATAAATATCATATAATCATATAATTCCATAATTTTCCATCCTCACCCCCTAATCAAGGCCCTAAGCCTTATTATGAAATTTGGGACCTTACAACTATCCCTTCCTTGTAGAAATTTCATCCTCAAAATTTATCTGAATAACCCAGAATATCAATCCCGCATAACTGATTCCAGTTCCCACATAGCTCCCTCGACATTACTGTTTCTGTATAATACCTTAACCAAAGGTATAGCTATTGATCCTCAGAACTCTGTTATTTCTGTCTCATATCTGGACTGGCTATTCCTCAGAGGAGAACTTTGCTTCTAATTCCAGATCTTCATAACTCAACACATGAGTCTCCTCTAACACATGTTTCCTTAACATGGAAATATGAAATACATTGTATAGTTCCAAAGATAAGGCCAATATATAGGCCACCTGACCGATCCCCTCTAGGATATGAAACGGTTCTACAAATCTAGGGCTCAACTTGCCCTTGTCTCCTCACCCCTTTCCATGGTGATATTCTAAGTAAGATATAGTCTTCCTCTTGGAACTCTATGTTTCTTCACTTCAAATTAACATAACTTTCCCATTTATTATGAGAAGTGAGCATTCAAACTCTAATCTTTTCAGTAGCCTCAATAATCCTCTAAACCACCTCAGGATCCAAATATAACATCTCACTTATCTCATCCCAATGAATGGGCGATTAACATTTCCTACCGTACACCATCTCATAAGGTGCCCTTCCAATAACTGGATAACTCCCTCTGATTTACCATCAATCTAAGGATGATAAGTTGTACTAAACTCAAACTGTATACTCATCGCCTTCTACAACCTTCCCCAAAACTTGGAAGTAAATGCAGGGTCCTCATCTAATAAGATAGACCTCAAAGTCCAAAGAGGGCAAACTATCTCTCTTACACAAAGAGATCTACATACTGGTCAACTGTATTATTCATCCTCACTAATAAAAAGTGAGCTGACTTTATATACTAGTCCATATGAACCCAAACTGAAATCACACTGGCCCACTACCCTGGGCAACCCCACCACAAAATCCATCGTGATGTCCTTCCACTATGGAATACACAAAGGCTGTAATGGCCTTACTAGTTTCTGATACTCTGTCTTGACCTGCTAACAGGTTAGGAACTTTGCCACGTTTTCAGTTACGTCCCTCTCCATCACAGGCGACCAATATAAATCTTTCAGATTATGGTACATCTTCATGATGCTTGGATGAAGAGAATAAGGGGGGTAGTATAAGATTCATCCAGAATCTCCTGTTTAATCCTAGTGCCCATCGGATCCCAAGTCCGATCCCTATACCTCAATAAACTCATACCTGGCACTGCATAACCCTTTTCTAATCTATCTAAGACATTTCCTTCAATCCTTCCCATTTGTGGGTCACTCAACTGTTTTTCCTTTAATCCTCTCTAAAAGAGTAAACTGAAGCGTAATATTGGCCAACTGGCCCACCAGTAACTCTATTCCAGTTTTGGTCATATCCTTCAGCTAATGTAATGCATAGGTAATCACTTCTTCTATCAATGAGGAAACAATCCTCAAAAATTCTTTCACAAAACCCATGTAATATCTTGTCCGTCCAAGGAAACTCCTGACCTCTGAGGCATTCTTGGCCTTGGCCAATCTCTAACTGAGAGTATACCACAATATCATCGATCAAGACAATCACAAACCAATTCAAATAATCTCTGAACGCCCTGTTCATCTGATCCATCAAAATAACTAGGGCATTAGTCAAATCCATAAGACATAACTCAGCACTCCCAATGCCCATATATGATATATAAGGCAGTCTTATGCATATCCTTCTCCCTAATCTTCAACTAGTAATAACTCGATCGAAGATCCACCTTAAAGAATATCGTCTTACTTAATAACTGAGCCTTTAGTTCCTACAGCTCTGTTGAAGCCGTTCAATACTGTGCCCTAGACCCGGTTCCGTCCCTGGCACCAACTTAATCACCATTCTCCCTCTTTGAGGCGCTCGATCTCCGAAGCTTTTTTATCAGCTCAGCTTTTGTAGCATCAAAGTCTACAGTCTTCGTGTCAAGCTCCGCCTTCAGACGATTCACCTCAGCCTTGGAGGAGGCGAGCTTGTCCTGGGTTTCTTTTAGAGCATTCTTGGCCTTGGCCTGAGCTCCCTTGGCCTCTTTCAGGTCATCTTCCGCTCGGATTCGGGCTTGTTGAGCATTGTTGGCCAGTTTCTCACTAGTCATGATCTTCGAAGATAAAAGAAAGCATTGGCGTATGAACCTAAGGAGAGTCTAAAAGGAAAACAAGGCCAGTTAGATAATAACTATAAATAATAATAATAATAATAATGAGTTAAAGGGGTGGAGAGACTTATTGAAACCCCGAGCTCCATGGTCGAGCCGAAGAGGGCGGTGGTGTTGTCTCCCTTAAGAAACCTTCACATGTTAGTGTCGAGGTTGTTGCATGATTGGCCAGTCCGAGACAGCAAGTCGAAGCACAGGTTGGCTCCGAAGGATCCAACCTCGTTTGCCAAAGGATATTCTGGCATGTGCGGCATGGCAAAAAATTTGTGGACAACAGTTGGAGTGGGAGCGCTTGCTGGCCTCAAAGGTTCGAGGTCAGCAAAATTTTTACCTTTATCCCCAGCAAGGACTTTCCTGGGGGGAGGAGGAGGAGGTGGAGTTTTTCTCTTTGGGGGAGCCTTTTTGTTTCTTGTCTTGTCGGCAGTAGCCTTCAAAGTCACCAAAGACGAGTCCTCGGTGACCTTCGCGACCTTAGAAGGATGTGCATCCTTCTTCGAGGATGTGTGACCTTGTTTACCACCTTGAGCTTTAGGCGGCATCCTAAGAATGTTGTCGAGTTCTGAATCCATATCATCTAAAAAACAAGAGTATATTAGCAATTGGTAATCATAGCGAGATCAGAAATAGTTAGTAGGGAAACTTAACTGGAAGATTCTGTCGAGCTTGAGCTTGGGAGGATTCTAAGCGAGTACCTTCTCGGTAGGTGGGGGATAATCTAGACAAATTCCTATAGTCATTATTTCTATATTGAACCGCTATCCCTTCCCAAACCTCCTTTGAACTATACATTGTTTGAAATCTACCTAGCCAGCTATCGTCTCTATGAACCTTAAAATCTACCCCTGACCAAATAGAAAATTTGTTCTGGGGATTGTTAAAGAGAACAAGGTTGCTGGGCATATCCAACACTACTTTACCTCCTAACGAGCCTAGAGACTCTTCATCTTAAGCCTCGCTACCCGACCCAGAAGGCTCCATGTAACATCCCAAAAATGCTAATAAGGCTTAGTGCCTTGATTAGGTGTCGGGCGGGCATAATTGGATATATGTATGAAATTAATTGACTAAATGTGTGACTACATGGCATACATGCTTTATACAAGCCTGAATATATATGCATGTTTATGTGTATTAAATATGCACGCGGGCTCGTTCTTGTTTATAAGGACATATTTGTAGTTTTGGTCCGTTGAGGGCATAAATGTGATTATGTGTTAAATGATTGAAACCACATTATTATGTGGATATATGCAGTATTCGGCTTGAGGTGATCCTAGTGAGTGGATTAGAAGAATAGTTACAACGGTGTCTAATACTCGGCTCGGGGTGAGCCTAGGGGTATTTTGGGGATTTAGTGCGTATTTGGGATTTTGGGGGAGAGAGAGATAACACCACCACAAGAAATAGAATCTACACAAAATTTGGATTGATAGAGACTTAAAAAAGATTGAGAAAGAACATGCAAACCCAAATAGAACAATGATGTTCTTAAACTTTGATGAAGCTCTAAACCCTAGGCAAATTCACCACTTTGAGCAAACCAAACACAAACCAAGGCTTATACATGTTGTAGAACGATGTCCTAATACTTTCCCAACCATCATTGATGCTTGAGGCCTTGTCTTGAGGAAATGAGGATTGAGATTGAACAAGCCTTAAACTCTCTAAGTCAAGCACTTTCTTGGAAAGTTCTTGGAGAAAACTAGAGATTCTGGGAGATAGAGAGAGGGGGGGGGGGGGTAGAGAGAGATTGGAGAGAGTGATCAAGTCTCCCAAATCACTATTTTTGACCCTTATATAGAGTAGGCACCTTCATTAAGTCCAACCAATAGGATTAGATTTGTAAAATAAGTAATTTAGAGCATTTGCGTAAATCCACGTAATAACGTAGGCGACACGTAGCCTGCTAGGGTTTTTAGAAACCCTAGCCTTCAGGCAATGTGTCGCCTCTTGGGTGGCAACATATCGCCACCCTCTCTACCTTTGGAAACTTCCAAAAGTCCCACAAATGCTCCAAATGCCATCAAATTCCTTGGGAACCCTTATATACTCTCATGTATCACTTTGGACCCAAATTTGTATTTTATAAGTGCCTACAATTTGAAACTCAAATTCACATCTTCATTATGTGAATTCTACTAAGTGTTTATACCTTGCTTGTATTTTAACACTATTCATTTGTATTTAACCAATCATAACAATCCCCGGCATGGTTAAATACAAGCCACATTCTCTAGCTTAAACAGATTTGGTGCATAAAATAAAGTGCCTTTCGATTTGAACTTTATCTTAGTGAAAATACCACAAATTCTTATCAAAATCATTAGTAGCTTAAAGATTGAACCAAGTATTTCATATGATAACACCGGTGATACCTCACATACCTCCACCACATATATTTTTTTCCCACTTTCTCGCTTAGCACTATCATGGCTATGTGTTCATCTCTTCATGGACTTTACGGGGAGAAATTCCAACTCCCATGAGAGGCAGCACCACCTCTAAGTCAACATAGGTGAAGTTCTTACATCATCTTCACTACCTTTATAGATGCTTGTTGAACTTAGCTGAGCTTCATTAAAAGCCCTAGGCTTAACCCTAAATAGGTAGCAACCAACACTAACCATCTCGGATGGAACTCATCATAAATTTTAGTGTTGAAACTATTCACTTATCAATGAATTTTTCTTACATGTTAAACTCTTTCCCTTGATTTGTACAAGTTGAGAGTTGGATTTTCATCATTGGTGAATCTATTTTTCTTGGAGTTTCAATTCCATCCCTTTTGAAGTAGAACTTACTAACCTTCTCACAAGCGGTTTTGTAAATGGATCCGCTAAGTTCTCACTTATTTTAACATATGAGATCGATATGATTCCACCTTGAATCAATTGTCTCACATATTCATGTCTTAGACTAATATGTCTAGACTTTCCATTATACACATTATTATATGCTCTAGCAAATGCATATTGGCTATCACAATGTATTGAAATTATTAATACAATAATTATGCCCTAATTATCAATAAAACCCATTTTTTTGTAATCTTATATATTATAAATAAAAGAATAGAAATCATTTTTTGATTTGGTCAATCACTTTGCTCACATGTTTTATTTTCATGATTATTTGTTTAATATAAACTTCTATTAAATCCCGAGCATATAGCTAATTGTATCTATAGTGAAGTAATCACAGTGGAATATATATATTATTATATGTTCAAAATAAGTTAGTCCTAAGATTAGTCAGTGCACAGGATTTACACTAACTTCCCAATCTACGATATGATCTACTTACACATTGTAGTGTTATGTTTTTTCCAGAATATTAGCAAAGTAGATAAGATCGGATGTATTTGTTACATTAGATAGGACCGATATTGACAGTTGATAGGACAAGTAAACATACTGTTATTATCTATTCTATTCATATCATATAGTTGATCATAGGTCAACTCAATCTCAAATCTGAGTGGTTAGTATTCTAATTGATTGTATTATTTTAGTTCTTTGACTTATTTGTTACCAGCTTACCCTATGGACTAGCCCATACTTACATCTTGGGAACTCGGTACTATAATTGAGTGGGAGTGTTAATCATAGATATGAACATCTGTAGCTTCTGATGACGAAGTGAAACAATTGTTTCCTTTTAGTTTGGTTCAAGGTGTTAAATGATAGATATCTCATTTCAGTAATTAATATTAGTTTACTCAAATATCATTTACAAGGAACTAAGTGTTTTAAGGATAAAATACAATGAGAGGGAAAATAGTATTTTAGTTAGGGGTGAACATTTGACCCAAAAAACTCGCAAAACCCGCAAATCTGCCCGACCCGCAACTCGAAAACCCGATTTTTAGGAAAACCTGTCGAATTCGGGTTAAATCCGACCCGAACCCGAAAAAATTCGGGTCGGGTTCGGGTTTGAAGTTTGTTAAAACTCGAGTTTGGGTTCAAACCTGAAATCCGAAAAAAAAAATGGTATTTTTGAAAAAAAAGTGTAAAAAAAATGGTATTTTTCCAAAATTTGGCTTTTCGGCCCAAAACCCAATTGGCCCAGTCCAACCCAAAATCTGAAAAAATGGTATTTTTGAAGAAAAAAGGGTATTCTTGAAAAAAAGTGTAAAAAAAATGATATTTTTGCAAAATTTGGCTTTTCAGCCCAAAACACAAATGGCTCAGCCCAACCTGAATCGAACCCGAACCCGAATAAAACCCAAAAAAACACAAAAATTTTGGATCGGTTTCGGTACCATTTTTCTCAACCCGAAACCCGTAAAACCCAAACCCGATGAACCCGACCCGTGTGCACCCCTAATTTTAGTCTCATCTCATTGTAGACCGTCTATAGAGGATTTAGTGACAATTATGGTTGTAACAATGGATAATTAATAGAGTATCTATATTTGTTATAGAGCGTTCTATGAATTCAAGAGTGCAATTCCGAGTCTTTAGTGGAGTCACGAGGAATTAATAAGTTAGTAAATTTATTTGTTAGATTTATGATAACTTATTAGAGCTTGATTTCATAGGCCCATGGTCCCCACTGTACCTTGGATAAAATCATCTAGATAGTCTCAATTAATTGATTTAATTATCAATTAGAATTATCAAAGTTGACTAAGTCAATTTTGGATAGTTTCACAGAATTATGTAATTTAGAGAAGAAAAGATAAATTAGGGCAGATTTATTAATTAAGATAAATTGGTTTCTAAATTAATAAATAAGTTTAAATCAAGGTTCAAATTATAAATGATTAATTTGATAAAGGATTTAAATAATTATTTAATTAATTAAATCAATAGAAAATATTACAGGCATTGATTTTAAGTCCAGCGGGGTTAAAGCCCATGATAATTTCACGGGTCTAAAGCCCATGATAATTTCGACCTAGGGCTGTTAATTGGCTATTATTATTTTTTAATTAAATAAATAACCTAATTGAGTCTATAAAAGGAATGTTAAGAGAGAGTTGAAAACATAATTCAAAACATAAGATGATAGACACTAGATTTCTTATAGGTTTTAGATTGTCTCTAAACATAAGTAATTTTCTAAGCCTTATTGTTCTTTTCTCTTCTTCTCTTTGTATCTATCTCATGTGTTGAGAATTGCTCACTCTAGTCTAGGTGATTCTAAGGATACTTTGGAAGGCTGTGAAGAAAATTGAAGATCGGTTCAGTTTCTTGGTAATACTCTGCGACAGAAAGGAAACAAAGGTTAGAGAAATTGAAGGAATGACTTATTCATTCCGCTGCGTATAATGTAAGTATTCTTATCATTATTTATCTTTGAATTCAATTTTAGAAACATGTTCTAGGTTATCTCATATTAATTTGTTTAATATTTAGATCTACATGAAAATAAATAAAGAACCTCTATAAGTTTCCTAACAATTGGTATCAAAGCCTTTGGTAATATTTATTTTTATGCATGAACATGTTAAAAATTGAATTGTTTTATGTGTTTGAATAATTGGATGGATTTTCATGAAGCATATTGATTTTATGTAATTATTAGCAATTTTTAGGTTATTTTGTTGTGTTTTCTATGCCATTAATTTTTGTATATGTGTTTTATTTTTGTGTAAAACATGTTAAAAAATTAATTAGAAAATTGTTTTGGTTTAAAAAATTACACAAAAAAAAAATCGAAATTTTTGGGCCTGGCTGCCATTGCGTGCGCGCACCCACCCACTCGCGCGCGTACGCGCACGCACCAGCGCACGCAACTGTTCATTCGAAAAAAATATATTTTTTAAATTAAAGAAATAAACATGTGAAAATTGATTATTTATAATCAAAGCTAAAAATATCAGATTTGTTTTATCATTTAAAAATGTTTTTAAAATAAGATATTTTTTGTTGGTTGAGATTTAAATAATTAGATATTTACTACAAAGATTCAAATTCAAATTTAACTATAGACTAACAACTTAATTTTAAATCTTTTAATATATTAAAATATTAAAATTAAGATATCAGATATTTTCTTTTAAATACTTGATATTTTTATTTGAAAATATAAATATATGTTTATTCTATAGTTTTAAATATTTAAATTATTTAAAATTTCTTAGTTAGATATTTTCATGGATATTTGAATTTGTTTACTTGTTTTAAGATATTTTAGAGTTGTTATAACTATTAATATTTTTATTTATTTTTTAAATGGTTAAAATATTAGCTTATTGCTGTAACAACAGAATATATTTTTTAAAAACAGTTAAGAAATTGATTTTAAAATTTAAAATTTGTTAAATTTTGAAAAATATCATTTTTTCAACCAATTAATAAAATATTTTTTTTAATAAATGAGATTTAAATTAACTTTGGTTAATTGTTGATAAATCCTATTTAAATTAAATTGATATTTTTTTTTCAAATTAACCTAAACCAAGTTGACTGTTGATAAATGAAATTTAAATGAACTATTGTTAATTGTTGATAAATTTCATTTAAATTGACTTATTTTTTGTAAAAATTTAATTAATTCAAATTTTTTGATAAATTCTAAATAATTAATTGTGGTATTTTTGCAAATGAAAAAAAATTGTGGTATTTTTACATAAATTCATAGACTTCCTCATATAGTAACATGATTAGGTTCATCCAATTATAACATGTCTGTTTGCACTATATGTGGTATTTTTGCAATTTGGCTTACATGAATATAGTGGCCTATATGTTTTTTAGATATATGGATTTTGCCAAATAAAATATTCATAAAATGATAGGTTTTATATGGACCCATTAGAAAATGTAAAGTTTAAATTCCTCTATTGTGGGTGATTCTACTTGTGAAGACTCATTTGCTTTGCATGACTATAGTGGATCTAATCAATTAATAACAATTAATAAAATGAAAGTTTAAATTCCTATCTTTTGGACCTTGTATGGAAATTTTGGGGCCTTAGTAATGGGAATGACATACTGGACCCAGCCCTCCTCCATACAAGCCCAATTATTAAGGCTCATTTACCTGAGTTGGACTTAATTATAAAGGTTAATTATATTAGTTAAACCTAAATGTTGATTAGAAACAAATTAAATCTAAATTAATTGAATTTGTTACAATGCGACACTTTAGAATTAATAGAAAATTATAGGACTTTGGTTTTAAAAATTCTAATATTTTTAATTTTTTGGTAAACCATCGTCATTAATTTTCTAAAAATAAATAATAAAAATATTATTTTTACTTTTATAATGAGCTTATTTTAAGAATTATATTCGATCTCCACCGTTGGTTTAACAAAGTCAATAGCTTAATGAGGCATCAAGACGCTTTGATTCATCCCCCTTATGGAAGGTGTTCATTAGTTATTTTGACAAGGTTAGATTTCGAAAGATAGATAATTTTAGGTCAAATTCTACTAGACTCATCACTACGGTGACTACTATGACTAAATCTATGATTATCGAAACCATGGGTCTAGCTCATAAAATAAGAGATTTTGTTTTCTTATTTTGATCAAATAATAGGTTGTTAATAATGGTGTCTATTATTAAATAAGTTTACAACTTTATTTAACTAGTGGAATTTTTGACTCTCGCTAATCGGGACAAGGATATCATAGATTAGTTCAAAACCTAAAGAAATAGAGATATGATTATTTTGGCATTTTTTCTCATATCTTACATATTTTTATATATGTTGTGCTATTTCTTGAATTTTGTGTGAATATGAGTTTTATTGAGCAAATGTGATTGATTTCTATTTTATTGATAATCGGTAGTTTTAAGTATGGTTGTGTCTACTCCCATCCTTTCTCAACTTTCGATGGAGAAACTCACTGGAGAATACTTCCTTAATTGGAAGCAGAATATCAACATAGAGTTTATTGGTGACAACTCTGAGTTCGTCTTGATTGAGGAATCCCAAGAACGAGCACCGTGTCCGCACGTTCGTGATGGCACCATAAATGCTTGGATAGACCCGTCTACGCACATACGTGATGACACCGTGAATGCTCGAATGGCACAGTTTTCGCACGTTCGTAAGCAACTCAACTATGGTCTGACGCAACTCATGAATGAGCTTAAGATTTTTGAGCCTATCATGGGTGGACCTACTAAGGGAGGAGAAAATAAGGCTACTACTGTTGTTGCCAATCTAGCTAAGGCTAAAGCTAACTAAGCTTCGTCTTTGAAAGTTGGAAACAAGAGGAAAGGTGGACAAAATAACAACCCTAAGCCTACAAATGCCGCAAAGACGAGTGCACAACCAAATACACAGACGCCTAAGGGGAAGAACAAGAAAAACAAGAAAGGTAAAGATAATTTCTTTCACTGCAAAGAGAAGGGGCATTGGAAACTGTAATGCCCCGAATTCCCCGATGTGTTTAATGGCGGGAATAGTAGGCCGGGAGGGCCATACTTGTTTAATTATGCCATTAAATGAGTTTATGCATGGTTATGTGAATTATATTATAATATGATGTTAAATGCATGCATGTGGGTCCACATTTCATGACAGGGGTATGTTGGTAATTTGGCTCGTTGAGGGCGTAATTGTATATTTGTATGCATGTCGGTGGTATATTGTTAAGGCCACATTATAATGTGGATTTGTTCGAGCTATTCGGCATGAGACGATCTTTTAATATTAAGTAGCGGTTTAGTCATAACGGGATTAAGTTTGAGTCTCGGGGTGATTTTAGTGATTAGAGCATTACCGGGAATTAAAGGGTAACGGGACATAAATTATTGGTGTTTGAGATTATCGGGAATAGCGGGAATTGGAAAGAATTAATTATGGTTAACGAAATAGGTTGGTAAGGATGATTTTACCCTTGGGAGTTTTGAGAAACTTTTACATGACCTAGGGGAAAAATAGTCATTTAACCCCTAAGATATATATCAGTATTTGGGCTGTAGAAGCTTATCCGAAACAGAGCACTCTTCTCCTTCAACCGTTCATCATTTTCTCTCCTTCCTCCTTTGAAGTTTTTGGTCCCAATTTGAAGATACAAGCTAGGAAATCAAAGCTTGGAAGTTGTAGACTTGGTTCATCCATTGAAAAGGACTTAAATCCCATTTGAGGTAACCGCTAAGGAATCTAAAGGTTGATCGTTCTCAAGGGTCGTTCTTTTAATCTTTCTAGCTCGAATCTGAGGTAAAGGGAAAGAAAAGCTCACCCAGCCTTGAGTGGAGAGCTTAGGTGGTGATGTTACATATGCAGCTGCTTGACCACCACGACCAAGGCGTTCTCAAAGGAACTAGGGGTTTACCCTATTTTTGCCTCTTAGGTCGGCGGGATTGTAAATTTGAAACAGTAATGACTGTTTTGTACTGAGAACAACTTGTAAATGTTTTGGTTAGCTGTGTAGAGCAGTTTTTAATGAAAAAATCAATTTCCTTTTTATTAGTATTTTACCTTAACCTGTTAATTACACTTAGAGCACGTTTTTGACCAAAGGACTCGGGTAGCGGGTCAAATTTTCGGTCCACCATTCACCGTAATTGTTCTGGGGTAACCAGGGCGTTACAACTTGGTATCAGAGCAATGCCAAGGTTAGGGTTCCTGTAGACTGGCTGGGCATGTACACACATCACTGATGTCAAGCTCGACTCATGGTTTGGTAACTATTTATGTAGTTATATGCATGACTGCTTAAATACAACATATATGCTTTACTTGTATGCATGAAGCACTATGTTAAACCCGTGCCCTGAAATATTATATCCTCAGCAACTGTGTGCTTATTAGTAATGCGAATTGCTGCAACATACTTATAAGTATGATTGATTATGAACTATTATGTGATACATGCTGAGTGCTAAATGCTATAGACATGTATCTGTGTGCATATTCGTATGACTGTGGAATGTGATAATTGTCTGCTTGTTCTTGGACCGTGAGGCGGCAAAAGGTTTAGTTATTACTGCCTGACTGGCCGTATTGATCATTATTTCAGCAAGGTATCAGTGATAGAATTATGAATCCAGGGAAGACAGACACATCAGCTGGCCAGAGTGATCAGGGCCAGAATAATAATAATAGCCAGGGTCAGGAAAATGACCAGTCTCATATTCCACAGCCAGTTCCTGTTAACTGGCAGCAGAGAGTCAGTGATCTGCAGGCTACTATATTAAAATAGGGGGAAGAGCTTCGTCTCTTGAAGCAACAACAAGGGCCTTCAGTGGCCAGTGTATTTGAGGCACTTCCTGTGTCGGTGCCAGCAGCTGGGCAGTTGCCTGAGGTTGGGAATAAATGGGAGCCTCTTTATGAAAGGTTCAGGAAGCAACAACCTCCAGTATTTGAGGGCAGTGCAGATCCTGCCAAGGCTGAACAATGGATGATCTGTTCGATCAGTTGTAAGGCAAGAAGGTATTTTCAAAGATCGACCTTCGTTCTGGTTATCATCAGTTGAGGGTCAAGGAAGGAGATATACCCAAGACTGCTTTTCATACCATGTATGGGCATTATGAGTTTCTAGTTATGTCATTTGGATTGACTAATGCCCCTGCTGCTTTTATGGATCTAATGAACAGAGTGTTCAAGGATTATCTACACCAGTTTGTGATTGTTTTTATTGATGACATTTTGGTATATTCTCAGTCAGAGTCAGAACATGAGTATCACTCGAGATTGGTTCTACAGAGACTGAGGGAACACAGACTGTTTGCTAAGTTCAAGAAATGTGAGTTCTGGTTGTCTCAGGTATCTTTTCTTGGACATATTATCAGTAAGGAGGGGATTAAAGTGGATCCAGCAAAGATCGAAGCGGTCAGAGATTGGCCAAGGCCAAAGAATGCTTCTGAGATTAGAAGTTTCATTGGATTGGCAGGGTATTATAGACGTTTCGTGGAAGGGTTCTCAAAGATTGCGAGTGCTTTGACTGAACTGACACGCAAGAATCAGAAGTTTGTGTGGTCAGATAAGTGTGAGAACAGCTTCCAGGAACTGAAGCAGAGATTGATTACAGCTCCGATCCTGAGTCTTCCGACAGGTCAGGAGAAGTTTGTGATTTATTGTGATGCTTCTCATCAGGGTTTGGGCTGTGTTTTGATGCAATCAGAGAAGGTTATTGCCTATGCTTCTCGTCAGTTGAAGGAGTATGAAAAGAGGTATCCTACACATGATTTAGAGTTAGCTGGTGTGGTTTTTGCTCTAAAGATATGGAGGT
The DNA here is from genome assembly GCF_963169125.1 of Humulus lupulus. Classification (NCBI taxonomy): domain Eukaryota; kingdom Viridiplantae; phylum Streptophyta; class Magnoliopsida; order Rosales; family Cannabaceae; genus Humulus; species Humulus lupulus. The sequence goes on from NC_084796.1 coordinate 227,554,609, forward strand.
ACTATCTCTTTGGAGAGAAGTGTGAGATTTATACAGACCACAAGAGCCTGAAGTACTTCTTCACCCAGAAATATCTTAATATGAGGCAAAGGCGTTAGTTGGAGTTAGTAAAATATTATGATTGTGAGATCCTGTATCATCCAGGAAAAGCCAACGTGGTAGCTGATGCTTTAAGCCGAAAAGGTCCGGGACAAGTTCATGGTATGAGGCTGATAGCAAGGGAGTTAGCTGATGATATGACCAAAGCTAGTATAGAGTTGCTGGTGGGCCAGTTGGCTAATATTACGCTACAGTCTACGCTGTTGGAGAGAATTAAGGAGGGTCAGCTGAGTGATCCACAGCTGATCAAGATCAGAGAGGATGTTCTGGCTGGAGTGTCCAGAGATTATTCAGTGTCTGAGCTAGGCTTGTTGAGATACAAGGGGCGGATATATGTTCCGTTAGACACTGCAATGAGGCGAGAGATTCTGGATTAATCTCATACTACACCTTACTCTTTGCATCCAGGCACCACGAAGATGTATCAAGATGTGAGATCATTGTATTGGTGGCCAGGGATGAAGGGAGATGTAGTGGAGTATGTGGCTAAGTGCTTGACCTGTCCACAGGTTAAGGCTGAGCATCAGAGGCCGGCAGGGTTGTTGTAGCCTCTGGATATCCCAGAAAGGAAATGGGAAGACATCACGATGGATTTTGTGGTGGGCTTACCCAGGACTGTTGGTCAGCATGATTCTATTTGGGTGATAGTAGATCGCTACACCAAGTCAGCTCACTTTCTACCAGTGAGGACTACTTATACAGTTGACCAGTATGCAGATCTCTATGCGAGAGAGATCGTGCGGCTCCATGGTGCGCCTAGGTCGATCGTGTCAGATCGGGACCTTACTTTTACTTCCAAGTTCTGGGGGAGTTTGCAGAAGGCCATGGGAACGCAGTTGAAGTTCAATACTACTTATCATCCTCAGACAAATGGGCAATCTGAGAGGACGATCCAGATTTTGGAAGACATGCTGAGGGCATGTGTGCTAAACTTTGGTGGATCTTGGAGTAAGTATCTGCCTTTGATAGAGTTCACCTACAACAACAGTTATCAGTCTACCATTGGGGTTGCACCTTATGAGATGTTGTATGGTAGGAAATGTAGGTCTCCCATTCATTGGGATGAGACAGGTGAAAGGAGATACTTAGGTCCTGAGGCAGTTCAGAGGACCAATGAAGCCATAGAGAATATTAGAGCCAGAATGCTTACTTCTCAGAGTAGACAGAAGAGCTATGCAGATCCCAAACGCAGGAATGTGGAGTTCCAGGTAGGAGACTATGTCTTTCTTAGAGTCTCGCCATGGAAAGGGGTGAGAAGGTTTGGGAAGAAAGGCAAGCTGAGCCCCATATATGTAGGTCCATTTGAGATCCTGAAGAGGGTTAGTCAGGTGGCTTACAGGTTAGCTTTGCCTCCGGCGTTGTCGGCCGTGCATAATGTATTTCATGTTTTAGCTCTTCGGAGGTATGTGCCTGATGTTAATCATATTTTGAGCTATGAAGATCTGGAGCTTGAGGCAGATCTCTCCTATGAGGAATAGCCTGTCCAAATACTCGACAGAAAAGATAAGGTCCTCAGGAACAAGACGATACCTTTGGTTAAGGTATTGTGGAGGAACAGCAAGGTCGAGGAAGCGACCTGGGAGCTGGAGTCAGATATGAAGAGTCGGTATCCTGAGCTATTCAGGAAAATTTCGAGGACGAAATTTCTGTAAGGAGGGGATAGTTGTAATGCCCCGAATTCCCCGATGTGTTTAATGGCGAGAATAGTAGGCCGGGAGGGCCATACTTGTTTAATTATGCCATTAAATGAGTTTATGCATGGTTATGTGAATTATATTATAATATGATGTTAAATGCATGCATGTTGGTCCACATTTCATGACAGGGGTATGTTGGTAATTTGGCCCGTTGAGGGCGTAATTGTATATTTGTACGCATGTCGGTGATATATTGTTAAGGCCACATTATAATGTGGATTTGTTCGAGCTATTCGACATGAGACGATCTTTGAATATTAAGTAGCGGTTTAGTCATAACGGGATTAAGTTTGAGTCTCGGGGTGATTTTAATGATTAGAGTGTTACCGGGAATTAAAGGGTAACATGACATAAATTATTGGTGTTTGAGATTATCGGGAATAGCGGGAATTGGAAAGAATTAATTATGGTTAACGAAATATGTTGGGAAGGACGATTTTACCCTTGGGAGTTTTTAGAAAGTTTTACATGACCTAGGGGAAAAATAGTCATTTCACCCCTAAGATATATATCAGTATTTGGGATGTAGAAGCTTACCTGAAACAGAGTACTCTTCTCCTTTAACCATTCATCATTTTCTCTCCTTCCTCCTTTGAAGTTTTTGGTCCCAATTTGAAGATACAAGCTAGGAAATCAAAGCTTGGAAGTTGTAGACTTGGTTCATCCATTGAAAAGGACTTAAATCCCATTTGAGGTAACCGCTAAGGAATCTAAAGGTTGATCGTTCTCAAGGGTCGTTCTTTTAATCTTTCTAGCTCGAATCTGAGGTAAAGGGAAAGGAAAGCTCACCCAGCCTTGAGTGGAGAGCTTAGGTGGTGATGTGTACATATGCGGCTGCTTGACCACCACGGCCAAGGCGTTCTCAGAGGAACTAGGGGGTTTACCCTATTTTTGCCGCTTAGGTCGGCGGGATTGTAAATTTGAAACAGTAATGACCGTTTTGTACTGAGAACAACTTGTAAATGTTTTGGTTAGCTCTGCAGAGCAGTTTGTAATGAAAATATCCATTTCCTTTTTATTAGAATTTTACCTTAACCTGTTAATTACACTTAGAGCATGTTTTTTACCAAAGGACTCGGGTAGCGGGTCAAATTTCCGGTCCACCGTTCACCGTAACTGTTCTAGGGTAACCAGGGCATTACAGAAACGAGATTGCCCCAAGTTTCTAACAACAAAAAACAAAGGTAATGATTATAGTTCAATTATCTTAGAAACATGTGTTTTAGAGAATGATAAATCCGTTTGGATTATTGATTTTGGATCTACCAACCATGTTTGCAACTCTTCATAGATTCGTTAATCATGGTAGGAAGTGGACGAATGCAGCTTAATGCTTAGAGTTGGGAACATAGCGTTTGTTGCGGTCCAAGCTAGAGGAAGAGCTCGTCTGAAGTTCGAAAATAAATACTTAATTTTAAATGATGTATTTTTTATTTGTTATGACTTTCAGAAGTTCTAATATATCTATTTCTTTCAATGGTTCACAATTATGTATTGCATGTTTGGAAAATGGGCTTTATATTATGCGACCTAACGAACCCCTCGCTCTTAACAGTGATTTATTCAAGGTAGCTAAAGCTAGGACTGGCAGAGGGTTCTGGCCCTGGTCATCATCTCTAGTCTCAGACCTGACGCCGACTAGTCGCGTAGATCGCCTTGGATGCATAGCTATCCAAGTTAATCTGCAATCAACGACTCGACACTCAGACTATGATGATAGGGTAATAGTCCTTTACATAACCTACAATTGGGAATCCACCAAACACATACTATCAAGAAATAACAGTTCATCCACATGCACTAGCGATGCTAATAAGCACGCCTCAACATCGTCATACAACAATCAAAATATAAACATTTATCCATATATTCATCCGTATATAAGAAATATACAAATAATTATTTCAGATATCAATTCACATGCATGACAATGCTAATAAGCATGTCTCAATATTATCACGTAGTCAAGGGCCAGGCCCTATCAGTATCTCATGCTCCTTATTAATCAAACAAACAACAACAATCATAGTTCTTTCCAATCACTTATGCACATAAACATATATACACAATTACCAACCCTAAGTCGAGCTTGTCTTTAGCGGCGAATGTACATATCCAGCGAGTCTTCAGGAACCCTTAAACCTAGACCACTATGATACCAAGTTGTAACGCCCTAGGTAGCCAAGACCATACACTGTGTGTTTATAAAGGTACAAGACTTGCTAATCAAGTCATTTAGTTGAAAACGTGTCACTAAAACTATTAATGAACTAGGGTTAAAAGGTTTTGGTCATAAAAGATACATTTCATTTAAATAAACATTTCATACATGGGATCCCAAAACAAATAGAGTTTAATGGAAAGTTTACAAAATTTGAGTGTATATACAACTACCAGCCACTCTATGGGCAAAATAGACATTTAAGGTTCTCCTGTTCCTACCCATCCCTCGACCGTGGCGGCCGAGCAACTGACTATGTACATTATGCCCCTAGAGCTCTCCAAATCATGGTTGATCAAGCTTACCATTGCCTTTACCTACACCACGTAGGACCCATGAGCCAAGGCCCAGCAAGAAAACCATAACATCATAGCACGATTACATACCAATAACCAAATATTTCATTAAGCATAATCAGCAAACATAATAAGTAAATCCACAATTTAACATTCAGATTTTCAGCATATCATAATCATCAAATTAACATCAATAACAATGTCATACAATAGCCAGGGTCGACGCCCTTAGGTCGCACCCTCTGTTTACCCCACTGACTCTGGTCCGCTTAAACCGAGCTCAGTGAATATTAAGTTGTCCTCAGCTACCAGTGGCTAAGCCGCATCCTGTGCGCCAATTTTAATGCCGACACTCTTAGGTCATTTATTTCATATTCACATGACATAATACCATCATACAATAATGCATACAAGTATAGGGAATCCTTAGTCCTATCATAGTCACACAACCAGGTGCAGTTTTCTTACCTTTAATTCCAAGTGTTCTGATTACGAGAAGTCACCCTTGAGCACGATCCCTTTCCTGAGCCCTAGTGTACACCTAGTCACAACCAAGATAAGGGATTCAATCAATAATAATTGTAAAGTAATCCGGACCAAGTTCTAGACTTCGAAAGATTGAATTCAACCAAACATGGTAGTGGAATCGATCCCGAGCACCCCAGGTTAAGTAACCGCACCTAAACCCTCCTCAAAGCCAAAAATACCCTTAAGAGTCGCGGCCCGCCTCCAACCAGAGGCCCAGCCTCTCCAAACAGCATACACGGGCCGTGACCCAGCACTCCCCATGCCGCAGCCCGCCCTTCACTTCGGCTCCCATTTATTCTAAAGGGCCGCGGCACACTAAGAACAGAGTCGTGGCCCGACCCCTTCGAACCCAGAAAAATCCCTATTTTCAACAACCAAACCTCAACCAAATTAACCCAAAACCATCCCAATAACACAAGTTAACTATCACAAACACCCTAACATGTTTCCAGCAGTAAAACCCAACCAGAACCTAGCTTAAAAACTTATTAAAACCATACTTCAATCCTTGAAACCCAAAAGCACATAAAATTCTAAAAACAACCATTAGTTCCAAGAATTCACATGCTAAACCATAATTAAAAGCTTACCTTTACTGAAGAACAAATCCACAAAGTAGTTGCTGAGCTAATTCCCAAGTCCTTAGCCTCAATTCAAGAAATTCCTAGCCCAAAATCCCTCCTTAGCTTCAAAGGTTAGCTTGAGAAAGAGAGTGTCTAAAGGAAGCTAAAGTGAGAGAGAGGAAAAAGTCGGTTTGTCCAAGTTCTACTGTTTTCCTTGGTTTTGCTTTATCTAACCTTAGTTAATTAAGTTAATCCTGAGGCTCGGGGTACCAAAAACGTCCTTGAGGGAAAAGTGGTAAATTTCCTCAATATACCCTCCTAAACTCTCTAACTTCAAATATATCTCCAATTATTTATGTTCACAACCCGGTAACCCAAATAAATATCTAATGCCCAAAATACCCATTGACTCGCCCCGAGTCGGGTATCGGGTCCCGTTGTGACTTTCCCACTAACTGGCTCCCTAGGATTGCCTCAAGCCGCATGCTGCAAATATATCCACACAATAATGTGGTCTCCACAATTATAACGCATAATCATATTTATGCCCTCAACGGGCCAAAATTATAAATATGCCCCTTTAAGCTAGATAGGGCCCACATGCATATTAATACCCATAAACATGCATCTCATATATCCATATAATCATATAAGCATGCTTATCACAGAATCATGCATTAAAATCATTTAAATCACATATAAACCAATTATGCCCTTCCGGCACACTAATCAAGGCCCTTAAGCCTATTTAGTGAATTTTGGGTCGTTACAACTATCCCCTCCTAATGGGAATTTCGTCCTCAAAATTTACCTGAACAACTCGGGATACTGATCCCGCATCGCTGACTCAAGCTCCCAAGTCGCCTCCTCGACCCTGCTATTCCTCCATAACACTTTAACTAGAGCAATTGTCGTTCCATAGAACCTTATATTTCTGGTCTAAAATTTGTTATGGCTACTCTTCATAAGACTAATCTGTCTGCAATTCCAAGTCATCATACTTCAACACATGTGTCGTATCTGAGATGTACTTCCGAAGCATAGAAACATGGAATACGTCATGAACTCCCGACAGCGATGGTGGCAAAGCCAACCTGTAAGCCACCTGTCCGATCCTCTCCAGGATCTCAAAAGGTCCAATGAATCGAGGGCTCAGTTTGCCCTTCTTCCCAAATCTCCTCATCCCTCGCAGTGATGAAACTCGTAGAAACACGTGGTCCCCAACCTGGAACTCCACGTCCCTACACTTAGGATCACCATAGCTTTTCTGTCTACTTTGTGAAGCATGCATTCTAGCTCGAATCTTCTCAATAACTTCACTAGTCTTCTAAACCATGTCCGGCCCCAAATACTTCCTCTCACCCATCTCATCCCAATGAATGGGTGATCTACATCTCCTCCCATATAACATCTCATATGGAGCCATTCCAATAGTTGATTGATAACTGTTGTTATATGAAAACTCAATCAACGGGAGATACTTACTCCAAGATCCCTCAAAGTCAATCACACATGCCCTAAGCATATCCTCCAACACCTGAATCGTCCTCTCAGACTGTCCATCAGTCTGAGTATGAAAGGTTGTGCTAAAATTCAACTGAGTCCCCGTGGCTTTCTGCAAACTACCCCAAAATTTGGAGGTAAAGATAGGATCCCGGTTTGACACAATAGACTTAGGAACTCCATGGAGACGCACGATTTCCCTCACATACAACTCTGCATACTGATCCTCTGTATAAGCTAACTTGGTGTATCTGTCCACTATCACCCACACCGAGTCATGAAGCCCCAGTGTCTTGGGTAAACCTCGCACAAAGTCCATTGTAACATCCTCCCATTTCCACTCAGGAATACCCAAAGGCTGAAGCAACTCCGCTGGTTGCTGATGCTCAGCTTTCACCTGCTGATAGGTCAAACACTGGGTCACGTACTCCACTACATCCTTCTTCATTCCAGGCCACCAATACAATGTTCGTAGATCCTGATACATCTTTGTGGTACCTGGATGAAGTGAGTACGGCGTAGTATGAGACTCATCTAATATCTCTCATTTGATCCCAACATCAGCTGGAACACAAATCCACCCCTGATACCGTAGCATACCAACCTCAGAAATAGAATAGTCCTTAGCTACCCCCGCTAAGACATTCTCTCTAATCTCATGTAACTGCGCATCTTCCACTTGACCCTTCTTGATCCGCTCTAATAGGGTTGACTGCAAGGTAATGTTGGCCAATCGGCCCACCACTAGTTCTATCCTTGCTCTGGTCATCTCATCAGCCAACTCTCCGAAAATATGTGTAGAACTAAATAATTGCCTCAAGCCTCTCTAGCTCAATGCATCTTCCACTACATTGGCTTTCCCTGGGTGGTAAAGAATGTCACAATCATAGTCCCTTACCAACTCCAACCAACATCTCTGCCTCATGTTCAGGTCCTTCTGGGTGAAGAAATACTTCAAACTCTTGAGATCGGTGTATATCTCGCACTTCTCCCCATACAGGTAATGTCGCCACACCTTCAGTGCGAATACCACTGCTGCCAATTCTAGATCATGGGTAGGATATTGCTGCTCATACTCCTTCAACTGTCATGATGCATAAGCTATAACCTTCTCATTCTGCATCAACAGACAGCCCAAACCTAACCTTGATGCATCACAATATACAACAAACTTTCCTTCCTCCGAAGGAAGACTCAGCACAGGTGCAGTAATAAGTCGTCGCTTCAATTCTTGGAAACTGTTCTCACACTTCTCTGACCAGACGAACTTCTGATTCTTCTGTGTCAATTCTGTCATCGGTGCAGCGATCTTCAAAAACCCTTCCACAAATCCTCGGTAGTAACCCGCTAACCCAAGAAAACTCCAAACTTCCGAGGCATTCCTTGGCCTCTGCCAATCTCTCGCTGCCTCCTCCTTAGATGGATCGAACTTAATCCCATCCGCGCCAACTATGTGCCCAAGAAAGGTCACTTCTGGTACCCAAAACTCACACTTCTTGAACTTAGCATATAATCGATGTTTTCTTAACCTCTCCAAGACATGTCGAAGATGTTGCTCGTGCTCTGCCTCTGAACTGGAGTACACTAAGATGTCATCGATGAAGATGATGACAAACTGATCCAAGAAGTCTTTGAACACCCTATTCATTAAGTCCATGAATGCTGCCGGGGCATTGGTCAAACCAAACGACATGACCAAAAACTCATAGTGCCCATACCTCATTCGAAAGGTCATCTTCGGTATATCCTCATCCTTGATCCTCAGCTAGTGATAACCAGATCGAAGATCAATCTTCTAGATTACCATCTTACCCTGTAGTTGATCGAACAAGTCATCGATCCTTGGTAGAGGGTACTTATTCTTGATGGTCAACTTGTTCAATTCTATGTATTCTATACAGATCCTCAGAGTCCCATCCTTCTTCTTCAAAAACAAAACTGGAGCACCCCATGGTGAGTAGCTAGGCCTGATGAACCCCAAATTCAAAAGCTCTTGCAACTGTATCTTCAATTCCTTCAATTCTGCTGGTGCCATCCTATATGGTGCTCTTGACACTGGTTCTGTCCCCGACGCTAACTCAATAACAAACTGAATCTCCCTGTGCGGCAGTAGCCCTAGAAAATCCTCAGGAAATGCATCCAAGAACTCACAAACCAATCTAGTCTCTCCCGAACCTGCTGGTAAAACTCTAGTAGTATCCACCACACTAGCCAGGAAACCTATACATCCTCCCTGTAATAAGTATCTGGCTCTCAACACTGATATCATGGGTACACGAGGTCCACATACCGTACCCACGAACACAAAGGGATCCTCTCCCTCAGGCTCAAAAGTCGCACTCTTCTTCCTGCAGTCAATAGTAGCCCCATATCTGACCAGCCAATCCATCCCTAGAATCATGTCAAAGTCCTCCCTAGCTCAATCAAATCTACTGAAAGCTCTTTACCATCAACAATCACTGACAGTGCTCTAATCCATCTCTTAGAAACTACCAACTTCCTTGTAGGTAATATAGTCCCAAACCCCGCGGTACGATACTCATTAGGTCTACACAATCTATCAACCACCTTACTAGAAACAATTGAACGTGTAGCACCAGAGTCAATCAATACAGTAAAAGGGAAGCCAACGCTAGAAAGCTGACCTATCACCATCGAGGGACTAGCCTCGGCCTCTCCTTGTGTCAAGGTGAACACTCGAGCTGGAGTCAAGCTGTCCACCTTCCCTGCTTCCTCTTTCTTCACTGTTGGGCAAGCCTTCTTAAGGTGTCCCGCAATTTCGCACACAAAACAGGCCTTGGCTTGACACTCACCCTGATGGCATCTTTTGCACCTCGTGCATTCTGGGTAGCTCCTCCATGTATCATTGCCTCCCTGGCAGCCACCCTGAACACCCCGACCCCTCCTATCAGGACCAATAGTGGTCGAAGTGTCAGGGGTCTTCCTCTTCAAATCATTGGGGCCTCCGCCCCTACCAAACCCTGAATATGAAGGCACCACTCTGCGACCCTTTCGCCTCATAGAACTTTCCCTCCAAATCTTGTTGTCCGCTTCCTCAGCGGTAAGAACCTTCTCAACAGCCTGGGCATAAGTCGTTCCCCCAGGTACTGTTGTAATTCTCACATCTTGGGCTATCATAGCATTAATCCCTCTGATAAATCTGTCTTGCCTAGCTGCAAATGTAGGCACAAGATCTATTGCGAACTTCTCAAGTCTATCAAACTTGAGAGCATACTCTGTAACTATCATGCTACCCTGTACTAATCCCACAAATTTTTTCACCTTCGCTGCCCTGATGGCAACATTGTAATACTTCTGCCAAAACAAGTCCTTGTATCCATCCCAACTCAAAGTGGTAACATCTCTACTCTAAGATGCCACTTCCCACCAGATACGGGCATCCTCTCTCAGCATATATGTCGCACAGGCCACTCTGTCATGACCTTCTACCCTCATGAAATCTAGGATAATAGTAATCATATTCATCCGTTGTTCGACCTTCAATGGATCAGGTCCTCCCTCAAAGGTTGGAGAATGTTGCCTCCTGAAACGCTCATACAACTGCTCCCACCTATTCCCAACTTCAACTGGCGGAGCAATTGGTGCCACTGCATGTGGCACAATGGATGCAGCACTCCCTGACGGAGCCTGCTGCCTCAGATGACGGATATGTTCATCTTGGCACTGAAGTCGGGCTTGCATATCTGCCATAATCTGCTGCTAGTTCTCAGGGACTAGCTGAGGGTTTTAGCCATGGTCATCATCTTTAGTCTCAGACCTGGCGCCGACTAGTCACATAGATCGCCTTGGACACATAGCTATCCAAGTTAATCTGCAATCAACGACTCGACAATCAGACTATGATGACAGGGTAATAGTCCTTTCCATAACCCACCACTGGGAATCCACCAAACACAAACAATCAAGATATAACAGTTCATCCAAATGCACCAGCGATGCTAATAAGGACGCCTCAACATCATCATACAATAATCAAAATATAAACATTTATCCATATATTCATCTGTATATAAGAAATATACAAATAATCATTTCAGATATCAATTCACATGCATGGCAATGCTAATAAGCATGTCTCAATATTATCACGTAGTCAAGGGCCAGGCCCTATCAGTATCTCATGCTCCCTATTAATTAAACAAACAACAACAATCATAGTTCTTTCCAATCACTTATGCACATAAACATATATACACAATTACCAACCCTAAGTCGAGCTTGTCTTTAGCAGCGAATGTACATATCCAGCCAGTCTTCAGGAACCCTTAAACCTAGACCGCTCTGATACCAAGTTGTAATGCCCTGGGCAGCCAAGACCGTTACACTGTGTGTTTATAAAGGTACAAGACTTGCTAATCAAGTTGTTTAGTTGAAAATGTGTCACAAAAACCATTAATGAACTAGGGTTAAAAGGTTTTGGTCATAAAAGATACATTTCATTTAAATAAACATTTCATACGTGGGATCCCAAAAGAAATAGAGTTTAAAGGACAGTTTACAAAATTTCAGCGTATATACAACTACCAGCCACTCTAAGGGGAAAATAGACATTTAAGGTTCTCCTGTTCATACCCATCCCTCGACCGTGGCGGCCGAGCAGCTGACTATGTACATTCTACCTCTAGAGCTATCCAAATCAGGCTTGATCAAGCTTACCCTTGCCTTTACCTGCACCACGTAGCACCCGTGAGCCAAGGCCCAGCAAGAAAACCATAACATCATTGCATGATCACATACCAATAACCAAATAATTCATTAAACATAATAAGTAAATTCATAATCTAACATTCAGATATTCAACATATCATAATCATCAAATTAACATCAATAACCGTGTCATACAATAGCCAAGGTCGATGCCCTTAGGTCGCACCCTCTGTTTACCCCACTGACTCAAATCCGCTTAAACCGAGTGACTATTAAGCTGTCCTTAGCTACCAGTGGCTGAGCCGCCTCCTGTGCGCCAATATTAATGCCGACACTCTTAGGCTATTTATTTCATATTCACATGACATAATACCATCATACAATAATGCATACAAGTATAGGGAATCCTTAGTCCTATCATAGTCACACAACTGGTGCAGTTTTCTTACCTTTAATTCCAAGTGTTATGATTACGAGAAGTCACCCTTGAGCACGATCCCTTTACCGAGCCCTAGCGTACGCCTAGTCACAACCAAGATAAGGGATTCCATCAATAATAATTGTATAAAGTTTTCCGAACCAAGTCTAGCCTTTGGAAGATTGAATTCCACCAAACACGGTAGTGGAATCGATCCCGAGCACCCTAGGTGAAGTTCCCGCACCTAAAACCTCCTCAAAGCCAAAAATACCCTTAAGAGTCGCGGCCCTAAGCCCTCCATGCCGCAGCCCGCCTGCAACCAGATGCCCAACCTCTCCAAACAGCACACACGGGTCACGGCCCAGCACTCCCCATGTCGCGACCCACCCTTCACTTCGGCTCCCATGTGTTTTAGAGGGCTGCAACACACCAAGAACAGATCCGCGACCCAACCCCTTCAAACCTAGAAAAATCCTCATTTTCAACAACCAAATTAACCCAAAACCATCCTAATAACACAAGTTAACTATTACAAACACCCTAACATGTTTCCAGCAATAAACCCAACAAGAACCTAGCTTAAAAACTTATTAAAATCACACTTCAATCCTTGAAACCCAAAAGCTCATAAACTTCTTACAACAGTCAATAGTTCCCATGATTCACATGCTAAACCATAATTAAAAGCTTACCTTTACTGAAGAACAAATCCACCAAATAGTTGTTGAGCCAATTCCTAAGTCCTTAGCCTCAATTCAAGAAATTCCAAGCCCAAAATCCCTCCTTAGCTTCAAAGGTTAGCTTGAGAAAGAGAGTGTCTAGAGGAAGCTAAAGTGAGAGAGAGAGGAAAAAGTCGGTTTGTCCAAGTTCTATTGTTTTCCTTGGTTTTACTTTATCTGACCTTAGCTAATTAAGTTAATCCCGAGGCTCGGGGTACCAAAAACGTCCCCGAGGGAAAAATGGTAAATTTTCTCAATATTCCCTCCTAAACTCTCTAACTTCAAATATATCTCCAATTATTTATTTTCACAACTTGGTAACCCAAATAAATATCTAATGCCCAAAATACCCCTTGACTCACCCCGAGACGGGTATGGGGTCCCGTTGTGATTTTCCCGCTAACTCGCTCCCTAGGATCGCCTCATGCTGCATGCTGCAAACATATCCACATAATAATGTGGGCTCCATAATTATAATGCATAATCACATTTATGCCCTCAACGGGCCAAAATTACAAATATACTCATTTAAGCTAGACAGGGCCCACATGCATATTAATACCCATAAACATGCATCTCATATATCCATATAATCATATAAGCATGCATATCACATAATCGTGCATTAAAATCATTTAAATCACATATAAACCAATTATGCCCTTCTGGCACACAAATCAAGGCCTTTAAGCCTTATTAGTGATTTTTGGGTCGTTACAAGCAGTCTCCCCAGACTCCTGAAGAGGAAGATGCAATGAGAAAAGTTCCTTACGCATCTGCATTTGGAATTCTAATATATGCCATGTTGTGTACTAGACCAGATATCAGCTATGCAGCGGGAGTAGTGAGCAGATATCAGTCAAACCCAGCACCGGAACATTGGATAACAATTAAGCATATCCTAAAGTATTTAAGGCATACTAGGGATTATATGTTAGTCTACAAGGGTAGTGTTCTGTACCCTGTAGGCGACACCAATTCAGATTTTCAAACTGATGTTGATGACAGGAAGTCTACTTTTGGAATTGTGTTTACTCTTGGGGTGGAGTTGTGATATGGAGAAGCGTAAAGCAGTCTACAATCTCAGATTCCACCATGGAGGCTGAGTACAAAGTTGCGTCAGAAGCAGCTAAGGAAATAGTCTGGCTAAAGAAGTTATATTCAGATCTTGGTGTTATTCCAGAAATGGATAAACTGCTTGTGTTGGTTTGTGACAATACAAGAGCGATAGCCAACTCGAAAGAACCTCGTAGTCACAAGAGGAGTAAAGATATAGAAAGGAAGTATCACATTATTCGAGAATATGTGGCCAGGGGAAATGTGAAGGTTATGAAGATTGCATCTGAAGACAATCTTGCTGATCCATTTACAAAGAAACTACCAAAAGCTACATTTGATAAGCATATCAAGGAAATGAGATTAGTGGAATTAAGGCATTAGTTTCAATTAATGCAAGTGGGAGTTTGTTGGGGTTTAATGCCCTAATTAAAGCTCAATTTCTTTGTATTCTCATTTTATTATCCATAAAAGAATATAAATCATTTTTTTGACTTGGTCAATCACTTTGGTCACATGTTTTATTTTTAGGATTATTTGTTTAATATAAACTTCTATTAAATATTAAGCATAAAGCTAATCGTATTTATAGTGACGTAACTTAGTGGAAATAAATATGATTATATCTTCAAAATAAGTTAGTCCAAAGATTAGTCAATGCACATGATTTACACTAACTTTCCAATCTACGATATGATCTACTTACACATTGTAGTGTCATGTTCTTTCCAGAACATTAGCAAAGTGGATAAGAACGGATGTATTTGTTACATCGGACAGGACCGATATTGACAGTTGATAGGACATGATAAACATACTTTTATTATCTATTCTAGTCATATCATATAGTTGACCATAGGTCAATTCAATCTTAATTCTGAGGGGTTAGTATTCTAACTGATTGTAATATTTGAGTTCTTTGACTTGTTCGTTACTAGCTTACCCTATGGACTAGCCCATACTTACATATTGGAAACTCGGTAGTATAATTAAGTGGGAGTGTTAATCATAGATATGAACATCTATAGCTTCTGATGAAGAAGTGAAACGATGGTTTCCTTTTAGTTTAGTTCATGGTGTTAAATGATAGAGATCTCATTTCAGTAATTAATATTAGTTTACTGAAATATCATTTACAAGGAACTAAGTGTTTTAAGGATAAAATACAATGATGGGTAAAACAGTATTTTAGTCCATTCTCATTGTAGACCGTCTATAGAGGATTAAGTGACCATTATGGTTGTAACAATGGATAATTAATAGCGTATCTATATTTGTTATAGAGCGTTCTATGAATTCAAGAGTGCAATTTCGAGTCTTTAGTAGAGTCACGAGGAATTAATAAGTTAGTAAATTTATTTGTTAGATTTATGATAACTTATTGGAACTTGATTTCATAGGCCCATGGTCACCACTGTACCTTGGATAAAATCATCTAGATAGTCTCAATTAATTGATTTAATTATTAATTAGAATTATCAAAGTTGACCAAGTCAATTTTGGATAGTTTCACAGAGTTATGTAATTTAGAGAAGAAAAGATAAATTAGGGCAGATTTATTAATTAAGATAAATTGGTATCTAAATTAATAAATAAGTTTAAATCAATGTTCAAATTATAAATAATTAATTTAATAAAGGATTTAAACAATTATTTAATTAATTAAATCAATAGAAAATAATACAAGCATTGATTTTAAGTCCAGCGGGCTTATAATCAAATGGGAAATTTCACGGGCCTAAAGCCCATGATAATTTCGACCTAGGGCTGTAAATTGGCTATTATTATTATTATTATTATTATTATTATTATTATTATTATTTTAATTAAATAAATGACATAATTCAGTCTATAAAAGGAATGTTAAGAGAGAGTTGAAAACATAAGATGACAGACACTAGTTTTCTGATAGGTTTTAGATTCTCTCTAAACATAAGTCATTTTCTAAGCCTTATTGTTCTTTCTCTTCTTCTCTCTGTATCTATCTCATGTGTTGAGAATTTCCCACTCTATTCTAGGTAATTCTAAGGATACTTTGGAAGGCTGTGAAGAAAATTGAAGTTCGGTTCAGTTTCTTGGTAATACTCTGGGACAGAAAGGAAACAAGGGTTAGAGAAACTGAAGGAATGACTCATTCATTCAGCTACGTATAATGTAAGTATTCTTATCATTATTTCTCTTTGAATTCAATTTTAGAAACATGTTCTAGGTTATCTCATATTAATTTGTTTAATATTAGATCTACATGAAAATAAATAAAGATATTGTATAAGTTTCCTAACACTTTGTCCAAGACATAGAAAACCTTCAAAGTGGTGAGCAAGATTCTAATCTTGTCTTGCCAACGAACAAAGTTAGTCCCATCCAATCTATCTAATCTAACAATGTCTTGAGTTATGAATCTCGATGCTGAAAGAGAATTAGATTCTTCCATGATATGCTATCTCAGATTATTGAGTATTAGATTGTTGGGGGAGAGTGAGATAACACCACCACAAGAAATAGAATCTACACAAAATTTGGATTGACAGAGACTTAAAAAAGATTGAGAAAGAACATGCCAACCCACGTATAACAATGGTGTTCTTCAACTATGATGAAGTTTCAAACCCTACGTAAATTCACCACTTTGAACAAATCCTTTGCACAAACCAAGGCTTATACACATTGTAGAACGATGTCCTAATACTCTATTTCCCAACCACCATTGATGTTGAGGCCTTCTCTTGAGAAAATGAGGATTGAGATTGAACAAGACTTCAACTCTTTAAGTCAAGAACTTTCTTGGAGAGTTCTTGGAGAAAGCTAGAGAGAGAGACAGGGTAGAGAGAGATTGGAGAGTGTGATCAAGTCTCTCAAATCACTATTTTTGACCCTTATATAGAGTAGGCATCTTCATTAGGTCCAACCAATAGGATTAGACTTGTAAAACACATAATTTAGAGTATATATGCAAATCCACATAATACAACAGGCGATGCGTCGCCTGCTAGGGTTTCTGGAAACCCTAGCCTTCAGGCGATGTGTCGCCTCTAGAGTGGCGACGTATCGCCACCCTCTCTGACTTTGGACACTTCCAAAAGTCCCAAAAATGCTCCAAATGCCTTGTAAACACCATTTTTGGGATCCCATGTACCAACTCCTATTTTTAATGAAATTCAATTATTTTATGATCAAAATATTTTAACCCTAATCCGACAATTACCTTAGTAACATGTTTATGTCCAAACAGCTTGATTAGCAAGTCCTGCACTATTTAAAATACATAGTGTAATGGTCTTTGCTATCCAGGGAATTACACTCCGCTAGCTCTATGTTCAAGTCCTTCCTTTTCTTTTTCTTTGAAGGATTTAAAGGGTGAGGAAGGGGGACATCTTCCCATTGAATATATTTACGAGTCGAAAAAGTCATCTGTAGACTCACCTTCTTCAAGGAGCTTGCAGAGGAGCAACTTATCCTTGTGCAAGAGAAAGAGGAGAGATTGCCGCCCATATGGGAGCTTCAACATTCTCTCTCTATGGTCCACCATATCTTTGGTCGGATGTGGGCGATCGTAGTTAGCTAAAAAGAACAAAAACGTATGAATATTCGAGCTTGAAAAAGACTGAAATAAAAACTGTTTTGAAAGACACATAACTTACGAGGACGTTGGAATGGGAGGAATTTGGACGACTTGAGGCCATTAGTCCATAAAAATTATATTTTGAAGTTTGGCAGATGATTGGGGATGTCCTCGAATAACCGTTTCTCTCAAGGCCAGCTCGAGAGGTAATAGAAACCATCTCCACCCTTCTCTCTGGTGGGATTACTTTTCAGACAAAAAAGGTACATGATCTCGTTTGGAGATGTGTTGGGGTTTTATGCCCTAATCAAAACCCAATTTCTTTGTAATCTCATTTTATTATCAATAACATAATAGAAATCATTTTTTGACTTGGTCAATCACTTTGCTCACATGTTTTATTTTCATGATTATTTGTTTAACATAAACTTCTATTAAATCCCGAGCATATAGCTAATCATATTTATAGTGATGTAATCACAGTGGAATATAAATATGACTATATGTTCAAAATAAGTTAGTCCTAAGAGTAGTCAATGCACATGATTTACACTGACTTGCCAATCTACGATATGATCTACTTACACATTGCAGTGTTATGTTCTTTCTAGAACATTAGTAAAGTAGATAAGATCGAATGTATTTGTTGCATTGGACTGGACGAACCTAATAACTCATATTTCTTGAACTTTGCAAACAATCTGTGTTCCCTCAATCTCTGTAGAACCAACCTCAGATGTTGCTCATGCTCTGACTCAGACTGAGAATAAACCAGGATATCATCGATGAAGACGATCACAAACTGATCCAGATAATCCTTGAACACTCTGTTCATCAGATCCATAAAAGCAGCTGGGGCATTAGTCAATCCAAAAGACATGAGTAAGAACTCATAATGCCCATACCTGGTATGAAAAGCAGTCTTCGGTCTGTCTCCCTCCTTAACCCTCAACTGATGATAACCAGAACGAAGGTCGATCTTTGAAAATACCTTTTTACCTTGCAACCGATCAAATAGATCATCTATCCTTGGCAAATGATACTTTTTCTTAATTGTTAACTTATTCAGTTCTCTATAATCAATGCACATCCTCAGAGAACCATCATTCTTCTTCACAAACAGAATTGGCGCACCCCAAGGTGAGAAACTAGGTCTGATAAAACCCAAATCCAACAGCTCTTGCAATTGTACTTTCAATTCTTTCAACTCAGCTGGGGCCATTCTATAATGTGCTCTAGACACTGGCTGCATCCCTGGTGCCAATTATATCACAAACTCTATTTCTCTGTGTGGTGGCAACCTTGACAAATCTTCTGGAAACACATCCAGGAATTAACAAACTAGTCTGGTCTCTTCTAGTCTCACTAGCATGACCTGAGTGGTGTCAACCACACTGGCTAAGAATCCAATGCAACCTCCTTGCAATAGATCTCTAGCCCTCATTACTGATATCATAGGTATGAAAGGTCCATGCATAGTACCAACAAACACAAATGGATCCTCACCTTCAGGCTCAAAGGTGACCATCTTCCTTTTGCAATCAATAGTTGCCCCGTACTTCACTAACCAGTCCATACCAAGAATCATGTCGAAGTCAGTCATAACTAACTCTATCAAGTCCACTGACAACTCTCTGCCCTCCACTGTCACTGGCAAATATCTGACCCACCTCCTGGATACTACCAACTCCTCAGTGGGTAACAAGGTCCCGAACACCACAGCATAATAATCATAGGGTCTACACAGTCTATCAATAATTCTACCAGCAACAAAAGAATGTGTAGCACCAGAATCAATCAAAACATTATAAGGGGTTTTAGCACTAAGAATCTGACCTGTAACTACTGAGGGAGAAGCCTCAGCTTCTGCTTGTATCAATGCGAACACTCGAGCTGGGGCCGAGCTATCTGCTTTCCTGGGTTCTTCCTTTCTTACCTTAGGGCAGTCTTTCTTAAAGTGACCCATTGCTCCACACAAGAAGCAAGCCTTTGACCTACACTCTCCCAAATGATGCCTCTTACATCTAGGGCATTCACGACGAGTCCTCTAGGCTTCACTACCACCTTGATGACCCATTGAAATATCGCGAGGTCGCCTATCAGGACCTGGAACTGGGAAGGTGTTAGGAACCTTCCTTTACTGATCACTGGAGCCTCCACCCCTACTTGAACCCACAAAAGGAGAACATGTTCTCCTAAACTCCTTTCTGGCTGCATTATCTCGCCAAATCTTGTTCTCTACACTCTCACCTGTGAGTTCCTTCTCAACCACCTGTGCATAGGTAGTAACCCCAACCACAGTGGTAATGCGAACATCACAGGCTAATCTAGGTTGTAGCCCCTGGAGAAATCTCTCCCTCCTGGTCCCATCAGTGGCCACCAGCTCCATGTCAAACTTTGTCAATCAATCAAACTTTAGGGCACACTCAGTCACTGACAAACTCCCCTGAAGTGACCTGATGAACTCCTCAGCCTTTTCCGCCCTGATGGCATCATTATAATATTTCTCGTTGAACAGAGTCTGAAACTCTTCCCAACTCAGGGCATTGATGTTTCTAGTTTGGGATATAACCTCCCACAAAATTCGGGCATCCTCCCGAAACATATATGTGGCACAAGCCACCCTCTAATTACCAGTCATCCTCATGATGTCCAGGATGGTGGTAATCATCCTCATCCACTGCTCAACTTTAGCAGGATCAGCACTGCCTTCAAAAACTGGAGGTTGCTTCTTTATGAACCTTTCATAGAGAGGCTCCCATTTGTTACCAACCTTAGGTAGCTACTCAGCTACTGGCACCGATACAGGAGGTGCCTCAGATACACTGGCTACTGTAGGAACCTGCTACTATCTCAGGAGGCGGAGTTCTTCTCCCTGCCTCAACACTGTAGCCTGCAGATCATTAAATAATTGCTGCCAGTTTGCAGGAGCTGGCTATGGAATCTGACTCTGGTCATTTTCTTGACCTGATTATTATTCTGGCCTTGATCACCCTGGCCAGCTGATGTATCTGTCTATCCTGGAATCATTCTTATCAACTTATATTGTGCTGAAACAATCAATGCGACCAGTTAAGCAGTAATAACAAAACCTATTGCCGCCTCACGGTCCAAGATCAACAGATAATCACCTATTCCACAATCATACAGATATTCAAATGGATACATGATTAAGCATTTAGCATTTAACATGTATCAAATAATAGTTCACAATGAACAATACTAATGAGTATGTTCCAGCAATATAAGTACTATTTAGCACATTGTTGCTGAAGATGCAGTATTTAAGGCATAGCCTTATCCAGGTATCCCATGTAAATAGGTAAAGCATTTACACTATATTTAAGCAGTTAAATATATAACCACATAAATATTTACCAAACCATGAGTCAAGCTTGTCTTCAGTGGTGAGTGCACATGCCTAGCCAGTCTACAGGAACCCTAAACCTTTGCACGATCTGATACCAAGTTGTAACGCCCTGGTTACCCCAAGACAGTTATGGTGAACTTTGAATCGTGATTTAACTCTTTAACCGAGTTCTTTGGTTAAAAACATGCTTCTAGGTGTTATTAATAGGTTAAGGTGGAAAACCAATCAAAAGGAAATGATATATTTTATAAAAACATAAAACTGTTCATGGGCCCATAAAAACATTTACAAGTTATTTACAATGCAAAATGGTCATTATAGTATAAAATTTACAACCCACCGATCTAAGCGGCAAAAATAGGGTAAACCCCATAGTTCCCCTGAGAACTCCTTGGCCGTGGTGGTCAAGCAGCCGCATATGTACACATCACCACCTAAGCTCTCCACTCAAGCCTGGGTGAGCTTTTCTTTCCCTTTACCTGCACCACATAGCACCTATGAGCCATAGCCCAGCAAGAAAACTCAATACTGCATATAAATATTATCAAATGATTATCATTATAATCATACAGAGTTTATAGCCCTGAACAGCTGAGTGAATATCGCTTTGTGGTTACACGAACCATGAAGGAGCTTATAGCTCTAGTCAGATGAGTGATTTAACACTTGAGGTTCTAGTAAACCATAATGAGTGACTGACAAGCAAATCACTACGGGGCTCGACACCCATATCCATGTGACTAAACAGTCATTGGGGCTATCTGGCCCTGGCTCTATTCAGATGAGTGACTGATGGGTAGTCACTAGGGCTCGACACCCACAGCCGTGTGACTAAGCAGTCACTGGGGCTCTCTGGCCCTGGCTCTAAGTGACTAGCCTCTGGCTAGACAAGCGCTTTTAGTTTTCATCAAACTTGAGGTCGGTCCGGCAGTAATGCTCATTTAATTCATTCAATGCAGATGTAAATTAGATCTAATCTTTGTTGGCTTGTGTTAAACACGCTAAGATCGTTCTTGACTTATTAGTCAATACCATGTGACCAATGCTCAGTACTACTGCCGAACTTGACTAATGAGTCACAGCTTCACAATTAATATTGACACCATTGCCAATTCTAACTATTTAGTCAGTGCCATGCACAAGTGAGAAAAATTTGCTAAGCATTCGATATGTAATCAATGTCCATAATTAAACACTCAACATGCCTCATGAATAACCATGCATGTCACATATGGGGTGCAGTTTTCTTACCTCTGGTTCGAGCGAGAATTAATAAAAGAACGACCCTTGAGAACAATAAATCTTTTAGTCACTTAGCGGTCACCTAGTCATAACCAAATATAGGATTCCATCAATAAAATGAATAATAAAAAGTTCCCGAACTAAGATTTAGCCTCCGAGATGGCGAATCCTACTAAACCAGGTAATAGGAACGATCCCGAGGCCTAAGGTTTGAGTTCTCATGACAAAAACACATTTTTGGCCAAAAAAGCTCTTAAGGGTCGCGACCCTACTTCCACCATGCCGCGGCCCGCCTCCCAAACAGAGGCGCCAGCCTCAAGCTCCTGCACCCAATGCCGCAACATTGCCTCCCAGCAGCCAAATACCCCTATTTTCTCCCATCAAAACCTCGTTTTTTTCCCTCTTTCAATCCTTCCAAAAACTTACTCAAACATCTCCAAATCCAAAACCAAGTATTACCACAACACAATCAACATACCAACAACAAAACCCAAGAAAATTTTCTCAAAAACCTCCATGAATTCCAACTAATCATTTCAAATTTCTCAGCTGAAAACCATTAGAAAAACAGAGTATAGCTAAGATTTCATGGTTGAATTCTTACCTCAAGCTTGAATTGAGTCATCTTCAATGGATGAACTAAGGTTATAAGTTCCAAACTTTGATTCCCTAGCTTGGTTCTTCAAATAGGGTTCAAAAATTCCAAAGGAAGAAGGAGTAGGACGATGGTCATGAGAAGAGGAAACCAGCGGCTTTGTGTTGCTTTCAGTTCTTCTACAGCTTACTAAAATCACATATATCCCTTGCCAAATGACCATATTGCCCCTAGGTTAATTAAAACTCTATCATTTATCCTCTAATCCTGCTAATCATAATTAACATTCTCCAATTCCCGTTATTCCCACAATTCTCAAATACTAAAAGTTCATATCCCGTTACCCTTTAATTCCCGGCAACGTTCTAATCACCCCGAGCCCCGAACTTAAACCTGTTATGACCAAACCGCTAACTTGTTACTCAAAGATCGTCTCATGCTGAATGGATCGAAAAAATCCACATTTTAATGTGGCCTCAACAATAAATCACCAACATGCATACAAATATACAATTACGCCCTCACGGGTCAAATTACCAAAATGCCCCTATGATAAAATGTGGACCTACATGCATGCATTTAACATCATATTATAATATAATTCACATAAACATGCACGTAATCATTTAATGGCATAATAAATCAATTATGACCTACCCGACCTACTAATCCAACCATTAAACCGCATTAGGGATTTCAGGGCATTACAGTATTCTAACTTATTGTATTACTTGAGTTCTATGACTTGTTCGTTACCAGCTTACCCTACGGACTAGCCTATACTTACATCTTGAAAACTCGGTAGTATAGTTGAGTGGGAGTGTTAATCATAGATATAAACATCTATAGCTTCTGATGAAGAAGTGAAATGATGGTTTCATTTTAGTTTGGTTCAAGGTGCTAAATGATAGAGATCTCATTTCAGTAATTAATATTAGTTTACTGAAATATCATTTACAAGGAACTAAGTGTATTTATGATAAAATACAATGAGGGGTAAAATAGTATTTTAGTCCCATCTCATTGTAGATCGTCTATAGAGGATTGAGCGACAATTATAGTTGTAACAATGGATAATTAATAACGTATCTATATTGCTTATAGAGCGTTCTATGAATTCAAGAGTGCAATTCCTAGTCTTTAGTCGAGTCATGATGAATAAGTTAGTAATTTATTTGTTAGATTTATGATAACTTATTGGAGCTTGGTTTTATAGGCCCATGGTCCCCACTGTACCTTGGATAAAATCATCTAGATATTCTCAATTAATTGATTTAATTATCAATTAGAATTATCAAAGTTGACCAGGTCAATTTTGGATAGTTTCACAGAGTTATGTAATTTATAGAAGAAAAGAGAAATTATGGCAGATTTATTAATTAAGATAAATTGGTATCTAAATTAATAAGTAAGTTTAAATTATAAATAATTAATTTGATAAAGGATTTGAATAATTATTTAATTAATTAATCAATAGAAAATAATCCAGGCCTTGTTTTTAAGTCCAACGGGCTTATAATTAAATGGGAATTTCATGGGCCTAAAGCCCATGATAATTTCGATCTAGGGTTGATATTATCTATTATTTTATTATTTTTTTAATTAAAATTAAATGACCTTATTGAGTCTGTAAAAGAAGTGATAAGTGAGAGATGAAGAAAACAAGTTTATGAGGAAATTAGAAGAACTAGTAGGTTTTAGATTCTGTCTACAAACATAAGTCATTTTCTAAGCTTTATTATTCTTTTCTCTTCTTCTCTCCGTATATATCTCATATGTTGAGCATTGCCCATCCTAGTCTAGGTGATTCTAAGGATACTTTGGAAGGCTGTGAAGAAAATTGAAGAACGGTACAGTTTCTAGGTATTCTTTGAAGAAACTGAAGGAAAGACTCTATCATTCTGCTGCATATAATGTAAGTATTCTTATCATTATTTATGTTTGAATTCTATTTTAGAAACATGTTTTAGATTTTCTTATATTAATTCGTTTAATATAAGATCTACATGAAAATAAACAAGATCATGTATAAGTTTTCCCAACAACTGGCCTCGGAGCCTTTGGTAACCTTTATTTTCATGCATGAAGATGTTAAAAATTGAATTATTTAATGTGTTTGAGTAATTGGATGAATTTCATGTTTTTTATGAAGCATATTGAATTCTATATGATTATTAGAAATTTTTGGTTATTTTGTTGTGTTTTCTATGCCATTAATTTTTATATATGCTTTATTTTGTGTAAAACATGGTAAAAATTAATTAGAAAATGGTTTTGGTTTGAAAAATTACACAATTTTTTTTTTCAAAAAAATTTACTATGGCTGCCCACTCGCGCGCGCGCACCAGCGAGCGTACCCAACACTAGTGCGTGCACCAGTGCGTCACCCTCGGCAGCCAGACCAAACCGCGCGCACACCTCCTTGCAGCCAAGCCGCGGTGAACAGTAATCGGAACAGGTACTATTCATCCTTTTTTTTTATTTTAGAAATTAAAATTTTGAAATTGATTTTTTGTGACAAACCCAAAAATATCGGATTTATTTTATCATTTAAAATTATTTTTTAAAATAAGATATTTTTGTTGTTTGATATTTAAAAATTAGATATTTTCTGCAAAGATTCAAATTCAAATTTAAAATAGACTAACAACTTAATTTTAAATATTTTAATATATTAAAATATTAGAATTAAGATATGAGATATTAAAGATATTTTCTTTTAAATACTTGTTATTTCTATTAAATCTTCATTTGAAAATATTAATATATGTTTATTCTATAATTTTTTTATATTAAAATCATTTGAAATTTGTTAGTTAGATATTTTTATGGATATTTGAATTTGTTTAACTATTTTGAGATGTTTTAGGATTGTTATAACTATTTATATTTTATTTTTTTTAAATGGTTAAAATATTTGCTTATAGTTGTAACAACACAATATATTTTTTGAAAAACGGTTAAGATATTGATTTTAAAATTTAAACTTGGTTAAATTTTGAAAAATATCATTTTTTCAACCTATTATTAAAATATTTTTTTAATGGGATTTAAATTAACTATGGTTAATTATTGATAAATCCTATTTAAATTAAATTAAATTTTTTTTTCAAATTAACCTAAACCAAGTTGATTGTTGATAAATGAATTTTTAATTAACCATTGTTAATTGTTGATAAATTTTATTTAAATTGACTTATTTTTTGTAAAAATTTAATTAATTCGAATTTTTGATAAATTCTAGAAAATTAATTGTGGTATTTTTGCAAATATAAATTGTGGTATTTTCGCATAAAATTCATAGACTTGCTCATTTAGTAACATGATTATGCCCATCTAATTATAACATATCTGTTTGCACTATATGTGGTATTTTTGAAATTGAGCTTAGATGCATATAGTGGCTCATATGTTTGCTAGATATATTGGTTTTGCCAAATAAAATATCCATAAAATGATAGGTTTTATTTGGGCCCATTAGAAAATGTAAAGTTTAAATTTCTCTCTTGTGGGTGGTTCTACTTGTGAAGGCTCATTTGCTTTGCATGACTATAGTGGGCATAATCAATTAATAACAATTAATAAAACAAAAGTTTAAATTCTTGTCTTTTGAACCTTGTATGGATGTATGAGAGTCTTAGTAGTGAGAACGACATATTGGACCTAGCCCTCTTCCATATAAACTCAATTGTTAAGACCCATTTGCCTAAGTTTGACTTAATTGTATAGGTTCATTATAATAGTTAAACCTAAATATTAATTAGCAACAAATTACTTCTAATTTAATTGAATTTGTTTCAATGTGACACTTTAGAATTAATAGAAAATTATAGGACTTTGGTTTTAAAAATTTAACTTTTTCAATTTTTTGGAGAACCATAGTCATTATTTTTCGAAAATAAATAAATAATAAAAATATTATTTTTAATTTTATAATAAGCTTATTTTAAGAATTATATTCGATCTCCACCGTAAGTTTAACAAGTTCAATAGCTTAATGGGGCCTCGAGACACTTTGATTCGTCCCCCTACGGAAGGTGTTCATTAGTTATTTTGACAAGGATAAATTTCAAAAGATAGATAATTATAGGTCAAATTCTACTAGACTCACCCCAACGGTGACTACTAGAACAAAATTTATTGATTATCGAAATCGTGGGTCTAGCTCATAAAATATGATATTTTGTTTTCTTATTTTGATCGAATAGTAAGTTGTTAATGATGGTGTCCATTATTAAATGAGTTTACAACTTTATTTAACTAGTGGTATTTTTGACTCTCGCCAACCGGGACAAGGATATCATAGATTAGTTAAAAACTTAAAGAAATAGAGATATGATTATTTTGGTATTTTTTCCATATCTTACATATTTTTAGTATATGTTGTGCTATATCTTGAAATTAGAGTGAATAGAAGTTTTATTGAGCAAATGTGATTGATTTCTATTTTATTGATAGCTGGTTGTTTTAAGTATGGTTGTGTCTACTCTCATCCTTTCTCAACTTTCTATGGAGAAAATCACTGGAGAAAACTTCATTAAATGGAAGCAAAACATCAAGATTGTGTTCATTGGTGACAACTCGAAGTTCGTCATGACTGGGGAATCCCCAAACAAGCACCGTCTCCGCACATTCGTGATGGCACTGTCAATGCTCGGATGGCACCGTCTTCGTGATCATCTGATCAAAATGACAAACTACATTCAGGAAGTTTAACTACATGGAGCAACAATAGATGAGGAAATTCAAGTCGGCTCAATCCCCAACAGTCTCTCTCCAGCTTTCCTGTCGTTCACCACCAACTATGTGTTGAATAAACTCAACTATGGTTTGACGCATCTCATGAACGAGCTTCAAACTTTTGAGTCTATCATGGGTGGACCAAGTAAGGGAGGAGAAAAGAAGACAACTACCACTACTACTACTATAGCTGATCCATCTAAGGCTGAAGCTAACCAAGCTTCGTCTTCGAAAGCTGGAAACAAGAGGAAAGGTGGAAAAAACAACAACCCCAAGCCTACAAAGGCTGCAAAGACAAGTGCACAAAAAAATGCACAGACGCCTAAGGGGAAGAACAAGAAAAACAAGAAAGATAAAGGTAAGTGTTTTCACTACAAAGAGAAGAGGCATTGGAAACAGGATTGTCCCAAGTTTCTAGCAGCTAAAAACAAAGGAAATGATTATAGTTTATATATCTTAGAAACATATGTTTTAGAGAATGATAAATCCAATTGGATTGTTGATTCCAGATCTACTAACCAAGTTTGTAACTCTTTACAGCTTCTTGAATCGTGGGAGGAAGTGGAAGAAGGCGGCTTAAAGCTTAGAGTTGGGAACGAAGCGTTCGTTGCGGTCCAAGCTAGAGGAAGAGCTCATCTGAAGTTCGGAAATAAATTTTTAATTTTAAATGATGTATTTTTTTATTCTAGATTTTAGTAGAAATTTAATTTCAGTTTCCATGTTGCAATTAGAATAATTTGTTATGACTTTCAAAAGTTCTAATATATTTATTTCTTTCAATGGATCACAATGGTGTATTGCATGTTTGGAAAACGGGCTTTATATTCTACGACCTAATGAACCCCTCGCTCTTAACAATGATTTATTCAAAGTTGCTAAACCTAGGACCAATAAACGTAAAAAGATCGAAAACGACAACATGGTGTATTTATGGCATTTGAGACTAGGTCACATTGGTTATGATAGATATTAAAGACTTACAAAGGGCGGGCCTTTGAGGGAACTCACCATAGGTGAATTACCTGTTTGTGAATCTTGTCTAGAAGGCAAACTGGACGAGCGTCCATTCTCTGCAAAGGGTGATAGGGCCAAAGAATCACTTGGACTTGTGCATTCAGATGTTTGTGGACCTTTGAATGTACAAGCCAGGGCTAGTTTTGATTATTTCATCACTTTCATTGATGATTACTATAGATACTCATGTCTTTACCTAATGCATAGGAAATCAGAAATATTTTCAAAGTTTCAGGATTTCTTAGCTATGGCTCAGAACCCATTAGGTAAAATGTTAAAGATCTTGCGATCTGATAGGGGTGGAGAATATTTGGATATGCAGTTCCAAGATCATTTAATTGAACTTGGGATTTTATCACAACTTACTGCCCCGGGTACTCCACAACAAAATGGTGTAGCGGACCACCGGAACATAACTTTATTGGAAATGGTTAGAAGCATGCTTAGTTTCTCAACTCTACCAACTTCGTTCTGGGGACATGCAATTGAAGTCGCGAACGAAATTCTCAATGTCGTGCCATCCAAATCAATCCCCAAAACACCTTTAGAACGCTGGAATGGTCATGAAACTAGTTTACGCCATTATAGAATCTGGGGGTGTGCCACCCACGTCCTAAGGAAAAAGGAGGGAAAGCTAGAACCGCTAATTTAATTTTGCATGTTTGTTGGCTATCCTAAAGGTACTCGAGGTGGACTTTTCTATAGTCATTCAGAAAAGAAAGTGTTTACTTCTACGAATGCTACTTTTTTGGAAAATGACTATGTGCAAAACTTCAAACCACGCAGCAAAGTAGTTTTAGAGGAGATGGTTGAAGAATTGACTCCAACCAATGTTCCATCGTCATAATGCGAGTTGATGATGAAATTCCCACTCTTCATTTCCAACCGACGCTAGTCGATTTAAATGAAGAAAGTACCAATGTTCCCGTGCAAACAGTCACAGAGCCTCATCGTAGTGGGAGGGTTTCTAGGAACCCAATTTACTATGGTTTGGATGGTGAAACCAATATCGTTGTTGGTGACATTGGTGACGATGATTTGTTGTCTTTCAAACAGACAATGGCTAGCTCTGAAAAGGAATTATGGCTCAAAGCCATGAAAGAGGAAATGGAGTCCATGTACTCAAATTCCGTTTGGCATCTTGTGGAAGAACCTAGTGACTTTAGGGTCATTGGGTGCTAGTGGATCTACAAGAAGAAACGTGGTGTTGATGGAAATATCGAAACTTCTAAAGCTCGATTAGTGGCAAAGGGTTATACCCAAAGAGAAGGCGTGGACTATGAGGAAACTTTTAGTTCGGTAGCCATGCTAAAGTCCATTCACATCCTCCTATCCATAGCAGCCGCTCTCGACTATGAGATCTGGAAAATGGACGTCAAGACAACTTTTCTTAATGGAAAACTTGATGAAGTCATTTATATGGATCAACCAGAAGGATTTAAAGTAGCTAGACAAGATGGAAAAGTTTGCAAGTTGAATAGGTCCATCTATGGATTTAAGCAAGCTTCTCGTTCCTTAAATCTTAGGTTTGATGAAATAATCAAAACCTATGGCTTTGAACAAAATATTGATGAGCCTTGTGTTTACCAACTGAAGGCAAATCAAATAGTAGTATTCCTGGTTCTTTATGTAGATGATATCTTACTCATTGGAAACAATGTTAAGATATTTTCAGGTGAAGAATTGGCTGAGCATTCAATTCTAGATGAAGGATTTGGGTGAAGCAAGTTATGTTCTAGGTATCCAGATTATCAGGGATAGAAAGAACAGACTCTTAGCTCTATCTCAAGCAGCTTACATTGATAAAGTGCTTGAACGCTTCTCAATGACAAATTCCAAGAAAGAATGTTTGCCGTCCCGCCATGGAATTCATGAAAAGGAAGATGCAATGAGAAAATTTCCTTACGCATCTGCAGTTGGAAGTCTGATGTATACTATGTTGTGTACTAGACCAGATATCTGCTATGCAGTGGGAGTAGTGAGCAAGTATCAGTCAAACCTAGGACCGGAACATTGGATAGCAGTTAAGCATATCCTGAAG
The DNA here is from genome assembly GCF_963169125.1 of Humulus lupulus. NCBI lineage: Eukaryota > Viridiplantae > Streptophyta > Magnoliopsida > Rosales > Cannabaceae > Humulus > Humulus lupulus. The sequence continues at coordinate 227,584,941 of NC_084796.1, forward strand.
TATTTAGGGCGGAATAGGGATTATATGTTAGTCTAGAAGGGTGGTGTTTTGAACCCTGTAGACTACATTGATTCAGATTTTTAGACTGATGTCGATGACAGGAAGTCTGCTTCTGGAATGATGTTTACTCTTGGGGGTGGAGCTGTGATATGGAGAAGCGTAAAGTAGTCTGCGATCTCAGATTCCACCATAGAAGCAGAATACATAGTTGCGTCAGAAGCAGCTAAGGAAATAGTCGGGCTAAAGAAGTTCTATTCGGATCTTGGTGTTATTCCAAAAATGGATAAATCGCTTGTATTGTTTTGTTACAACACATGAGCGATAGCCAACTCGAAAGAACCTCGAAGTCACAAAAGGAGTAAGCATGTAGAAATGAAGTATCATATTATTCGAGAATATGTGGCCAGGAGAGATGTGAAGGTTATGAAGATTGCATCTGAAGACAATCTTGCGGTTCCGTTTACAAAGACATTACCAGAAGCTACATTTGATAAGCATATCAAGGAAATGAGATTAGTATAATTAAGGCATTAGTTTCAATTAGTGCAAGTGGGAGTTTGTTGGGGTTTTATGTCCTAATTAAAACTCAATTTCTTTGTAATCTCATTTTATTATCGATAAAAGAATAGAAATAATTTTTTGACTTGGTCAATCACTTTAGTCACATGTTTTATTTTCATGATTATTTGTTTAATATAAACTTCTATTAAATCTTAAGCATATAGCTAATCATATTTATAGTGACGTAATCACAGTGGAATATAATTATGATTATATCTTCAAAATAAGTTAGTCCTAAGATTAATCAGTGCACATGATTTACATTGACTTGCCAATCTACGATATGATCTACTTACACATCACAGTGTTATGTTTTTTCCAAAACATTAGGAAAGTAGATAAGATCGGACGTGTTTGTTACATCGGACTGGACTGATATTGACAGTAGATAGGATAAGTAAACATAATGTTATTATCTATTCTAGTCATATCATACAGTTGACCATAGGTCGATTCAATCTCAATTCTGAGTGGTTAGTATTCTAACTGATTGTATTATTTGAGTTCTTTGACTTATTCGTTACCAGCTTACCTACGGACTAGTCCATACTTACATCTCGGGAACTCGATAGTATAATTGAGTGGGAGTGTTAATCATAGATATGAACATCTATAGCTTCTGATGAAGAAGTGAAATGATGGTTTCCTTTTAATTTGGTTCAAGGTGCTAAATGATAGAGATCTCATTTCAGTAATTAATATTAGTTGATTGAAATATCATTTACAAGGAACTAAGTGTTTTAAGGATAAAATACAATGAGGGGTAAAACGGTATTTTAGTCCCATCTCATTGTATACCGTCTATAGAGGATAAAATGACAATTAAGGTTGTAACAATGGATAATTAATAACTTATCTATATTGCTTATAGTGTGTTCTATGAATTCAAGAGTGCAATTCTGAGTCTTTAGTGGAGTCACGAGGAATTAATAAGTTAGTAAATTTATTTGTTAGATTTATGATAACTTATTGGAACTTGATTTTTTAGGCCCATGGTCCCCACTGTACCTTGGATAAAATCATCTAGATAGTCTCAATTAATTTATTTAATTATCAATTAGAATTATCAAAGTTGACCAGGTCTATTTTAGATAGTTTCATAGAGTTATGTAATTTAGAGAAGAAAAGAGAAATGATGGCAGATTTATTAATTAAGATAAATTGGTATCCAAATTAATAAATAAGTTTAAATCAAGGTTCAAATTATAAATAATTAATTTGATAAAGGATTTGAATAATTATTTAATTAATTAATCAGTAGAAAATAATACAAGCCTTGTTTTTAAGTTCAACGGGCTTATAATTAAATGGAAAATTTCACAGGCCTAAAGCCCATGATAATTTCAACCTAGGACTGATATTATCTTTTATTTTATTATATTTTTAATTAAAATTAAATGACCTAATTGAGTCTATAAAAAGAGTGCTAAGTGAGAGATGAAAAATACAAGTTTCTGAGGAGATGAAAAGATCTAGTAGGTTTTAGATTCTCTCTACAAACATAAGTCATTTTCTAAGTCTTATTATTCTTTTCTCTTCTTCTCTTTGTATCTATCTCATGTGTTGAGCATTGCCCAACCTAGTCTAGGTGATTCTAAGGATACTTTGGAAGGCTGTTGTAATGCCCCGAATTCTCTGATGTGGTTTAGTGGCGGTTTAGTTGGCCGGGAGGGCCGTAATTGTTTAATTACGCCATTAAATGAATATATGCATGTTTATGTGAATTATATTATAATATGATATCACATGCATGCATGTGGGTCCACATTTAATATATTATGATGTTTTGATAATTTGACCCATTGAGGGTAAATTTATGTATTTGGGTGCATGATGTGATTTTTGAATGAGATTCCATTATTATGGAGATATATTCGAGCTATTCGGCATGAGACAGTCATATTTAGTGGATTAGCGGTTTTGTCATAACGGGGTCAATTTTGGGGTAATAGGAATGTTTATTTGATGATAAATTTGGAATATTTGAGATCAGGGTGAAATTCTAGAGGTTTTGACTATAATGTCCCCGGGGGTGTTTTTCGGGACCCCGAGCATTAGGTTTTATTTGAGGTTACTTAAGCTTGAAGTAGCTGTCAGATAGAACGTACGATTAGAAAACCTCTCGTTCTGCTTCATTAGTTCATTTTTGCCACCCGAAGCATATTTGAAGAAATCTTGAGTTCTAGGAGTCAGAATCAAGTGAGGATCGAGGCATAGCGATCCTAGGAAAGATTAGAAGCTTCTTGACTGAAGGATTTGACAGAAAACAACCTAATCGAAGGTAATCTAAGTTTAAAGTTTTGAGTTTTTAGAGTTTCTAAGCTTTGAATTGGACTTTGTGAATTGTTGGGTTTTCGCTTCGTTTGAACCTTGGGTTTTGAGGGTTTTGGTGCATTGGGAAGCTTGGGAACCTTGTTATGATGATTGGGGAATGTTTAGGTATGAATTTGGAGGTTTTGAGAAGTTGAAAACACGTTTGGGAATGGCCCAGGGTGGGGGGTTGCAGCCCTGTTCTTGGGCGCCGCGACCCTAGCTCGAGGTTGAAGGAGGGGGTTCTGTTTGCACTGGGCGGCACGGCCCTTGGTGTTGGGCGCCGCGGCGCTTGCCTTTGGATTTTCTGGGGGTCGCGGCTCTTAAGCAGGGTTGAGCCCATTTGCATGTTTTGACCCCGGGATCTTGGTTTTAGGCCTCGGGATCACTCCTACTACCCGGATTAGTCAGGATTGATGTCTCGGTGGCTAAATCTTGGTTTGAGAACCTTTGAATATCATGTTATTGATGGTATCCTATGATGTGTTATGATTAGGTAACCGCTAAAGGACTAAAAGCTAAACCGTTCTCAAGGGTCGTTCTTTTGTTCATTCTAGCTCGAACCAGAGGTAAGAAAGCTGCACCCCACATGTGACATGCATGGTTATTCATGAGGCATGTTGGTTGTATAAATGTGGACATGAATTGAATGTGGAATACTTAGCAAATGTTGCTCACCTGTGCATGGTACTGACTCATTAGTCAGATTTGGCAAAGGTGCTAGTATCAACTGTGAAGCTGTGACTCATTAGTCAGGTTCGGCAGTGGTACTGGGCACTGGTCACATTGCGCTGACTCATTAGTCAGGACGGCCTTAGCGTGTTCAACACAAGCCAATAAAGATTAGATCTAATCGACTTTCTGCATTGAATGACTCAAAGAGCATTAATGCCGGACCGGCCTCAAGTTCGAGGAATATTATAAGCGCTTGAAGGCTAGTGGCTTACCCATCAGCCACTCTTCCATTTGAATTAGTGACTTGCTTGTCAGTCACTCAGTATGGTTTACCAGAACCTCAAGTGATATTCACTCATCTGTTTGAAAGCTATGAGCTCTGTGTGACTATAATGATAATCATTTGATGATGTTTACATATAATACTATGTTTTCTTGTTGGGATTTGGCTCATGGGTGCTATGTGGTGCAGGTAAAGGAAAAGAAAAGCTCACCCAACCTTGAGTGGAGAGCTTAGGTGGTGATGTGTACATTTGCGGCCGCTTGACCTCCACGACCAAGGAGTTCTCAGAGGAACTAGGGGGTTTACCCTATTTTTGCCTCTTAGGTCGGCGGGGTTTTAAATTTTGGAACAGTAATGACCTTTTTGAGTTGTAAATAACTTGTAAATGTTCTTGTGGGCCCATGAACAGTTTTGTGTATCAATAAAACATTTCCTTTCCATTTTATTGGTTTTCACCTTAACCTGTTAGTAACACTTAGAACACGTTTTTAACCAAAGGACTCAGGCAATGAGTCAAATTTTCACTTCACCGTTCACCATAACTGTTCTAGGGTAACTAGGGCGTTACAACTTGGTATCAGAGAAATGCCAAGGTTAAGGTTCCTGTAGACTGGCTGGGCATGTACACACATCACTGAAGTCAAGCTCGACTCATGGTTTGGTAACTATTTATGTAGTTATGTGCATAACTGCCTAAATGTGGTGCGTGTGCTTTACCTGTATGCATGAGACACTGTGTTGAACCTGTGCCCCTGAAATATTATGAATTGTTATGTGATACATGCCGAGTGCTGAATGCCATAAACATGTATCTTCTTGTGAATATTGAATGATTGTGGAATATGATAATTATCTGCTTGTTCTTGGACCGTGAGACGGCAAGAGGTTTAGTTATTACTACCTGACTGGTCGTATTGATCAATGTTTCAGCAAGGTATATCAGAAATAAGAATGAATCCAGAACAGACAGATACTACAGCTGGCCAAAGTGATCAGGGCCAGAATAACAATAACAGCCAGGGTCAGGAAAATGACCAGTCTCAGATTCCACAGCCAGCTCCTGCAAACTGGCAACAGTTGTTTAATGACTTACAGGCAACAATGTTGAAACAAGGAGAGGAGCTTCGTCTCCTGAGACAGCAACAAGTGCCTGCAGTGGTTGGTGTATCAGAGGCACCTCCTGTGTCAGTGCCAGTAGCTGGGCAGCTGCCTGAGGTAGGAAATAAATGGGAACCTCTTTATGAAAGGTTCAGAAAGCAGCAACCTCCTGTTTTTTAGGGCAGTGTAGATCTTGCTAAGGCAGAACAATGGATGAGTATGATTACCACTATCCTTGACTTTATGAGGGTAACTAGTAATGAGAGGGTGGCCTGTGCTACCTATATGTTTCGGGAGGATGCCCGGATTTGGTGGGAAGTGATTACCCAGACCAAGAATGTTAATGCCCTGAGCTGGGAGGAGTTTCAGACCTTGTTTAATGAAAAGTATTACAATGATGCCATCAGGGCAGCTAAAGTTGAGGAATTCATTAGGCTACTTCTGGGAAGTTTATCAGTTACTGAATATGCCTTAAAATTTGATAGTTGGCAAAGTTTGCCAAGGAACTGGTGCCCACTGATGGGACCAGGAGAGAGAGATTCATCCAGGGGCTACGGCCCAGACTAGCCCGTGATGTTCGTATCACCACTGTGGCAGGGGTTACTACCTATGCACAGGTGGTTGAGAAGGCACTCACAGCTGAGAGTGCAGAGACCAAGATCTAGCATGACAGTGCAGCCAGAAAGGATTTCAGGAGGACAGTTCCTCCATTTGTGGGTTCTGGTAGGGGTGTTGGCCCCAGTGATCAGAAGAGGAAGGTTCCTGATACCTTCCCAGTTCCAGGTCCTGATAGGAGGCCCCGTGGTATTACAATGGGTCGTCCTGGGGGTAGTGAAGCTTGGAAGACTTGTCCTGAATGCCCTAGATGCAAGAGGTGCCATTTGGGAGAGTGTAGGCCAAGGCCTGCTACTTGTGTGGAGCAGTGGGTCATCTTAAGAAAGATTGCCCTCAGGTAGGGAAAGAAGAACCCAGGAAGGTGGATAGCTCGGCCCCAGCTCGAGTGTTCACGTTGACTCAAGCAGAAGTTGAGGCTTCCACCTCAGTTGTTACAGGTCAACTTCTTAGTGCTAGAATCCCTTATAATGTGTTGATTGACTCTAGTGCTACACATTATTTTGTTGCTAGTAGCATTATTGATAGATTGTGAAGACCTTGTGATTTCTATGCTGTGGGATTCGGTACTCTGTTACCCACTGGAGAGTTAGTGGTATCCAGGAGATGGGTCAGATCTTTGCTAGTGACAGTGGAGGGCAGAGAGTTATCAGTGGACTTGATAGAGTTAGTTATGACTGACTTTGATATGATACTGGGTATGGATTGGTTGGCAAAGTATGGAGCAACTATTGATTGCAGAAGGAAGATGGTCACCTTTGAGCCTGAAGATGAGGATCCTTTTGTGTTTGTTGGTGCTGTGCATGGACCTCGCATTCCTATGATTTCTATGTTGAGGGCCAGGGATCTATTGCAAAGAGGATGCATTGGATTCTTAGCCAGTGTGGTTGACACCACTCAGGTCATACCAGTGAGACCAGAGGATACTAGACTTGTATGTGAATTCCTGGATGTGTTTCCAGAAGATTTGCCAGGATTGCCACCACATAGGGAAATTGAGTTCGTTATAGAACTGGCACCAGGGACGGAGCCAGTGTCTAGAGCACCATACAGAATGGCCCCAACTAAATTGAAAGAATTAAAGGTACAGTTGCAAGAGATGTTAGACTTGGGTTTTATTAGACCTAGTTTTTCACCTTGGGGTGCGCCAGTTCTGTTTGTGAAAAATAATGATGGTTATCTGAGAATGTGTATAGATTACAGAGAACTGAATAAGTTGACAATTAAGAATAAGTATCCTTTGCCAAGGATAGATGATCTGTTCGATCAGTCACGAACTTGAATCAGATAAGTAACTAATAAGTCACGAACTTGGGCTCCGCACCCTAACCCATGTGACATTATGGTCACCTGAGCCTTTTGGCTCTGGCTCTAAGTAACTAGCCTTTAGACTAGACAAGCGCTTTTGTTTTCATCGAACTTAAGGTCGGTCAAGCATTCCATACTTATGTTGATAATGCTTATGTCGATTAGATCTAATCTTTTTGGCTTGCGTTAAACACACTAATACCGTTCTTGACTCATAAGCCAATACCATACAACCAGTGCTCAATACTATTGCCGAACTTGACTAATAAGTCACAGCTTCATAATCAATACTAACACCATTGCCATTTCTGACTAATAAGTCAGTACCATTCACAGATAAGCAAAATTGCTAAGCATTTACAATGAAATCAATGTCCACATATAGAGCACTCAACATGCCTCATCAATAACCATGCATGTCACATACTGGATGCAATTTTCTTACCTCTCGTTCGAGCGTGAAATAATAAAAGAATGACATTTGAGAACGATCAATCCTTTGGTCCCTTAGCGGTCACCTAGTCACAAACAAAATGGTGTCTCAAGAGTTTGAATTCCAAAACCTAATCCCGGGACCGATCCCACGCTCTCGGGACCTCCAATGCCACCAAACAGGGTGGTGGAATCGTCCCCCGAGCCCTTGGGACAAACCCTAAAAAGTACCCAAAAGCATGCCCTGGAAAAACAGGGCAGCGCTACAGCGCTGCCTTCCAGGCGCTACAAGCAGAGCTGCCAACCCTGACCAGCGTTGTAGCACCCTAAACTGGGCCAGAACTAGAGTTCCCAAAATCTGAGTTTTTCATTTCGTGTTCTCCAAGTTTCAAACCTCAAAAACTAACCCCAAACATCAACCAAACCCACAAATGAACCCAAAAACCAATTCTACATGTCTTAGACATCAAAACCCAATCAAACTTTCCCAAAAATCTCATCAAATAACCACTTATATAATCAAAACTTCTAGCTCAAAATAGAGCAAAAACCAGAAAATTCATGGCTGAATTCTTACCTAAATCACAGGTTTGCATTCCTTTCAATGGCTGAACATAAGCCTAGAACTTCAAGCTTTGATCTCCTAGCTTGAACCCTCAAATTAAGCTTCAAAAATTCAAAGGAAAGGAAAGAGGGAGAGATGATCGTGGGAGAGGAAGGAAGGCTCTGTTTTTGGCTTTCTAATTCTTCTACAACCATCCTAATTTGAATATATCCCTTTGTCAAAAGACCAAAATGCCCCCATGCCTAATTATTTCCTTAACAGCCACCAAGGGCAAAATCGTCATTTCCCATCTAATCCCATTAATTATAATTAACGTCCTCCAATTCCCAATATTCTCAAATAATAAATAAATCAAATCCCATTACCCTTTTAATTCCTGGCAATGCACTAATCATCAAATTACCCTGAGACTCATCCCGAGCCCGGAAATTAACCCCATTATGACCAAACTGCTAACTTGCATTCTAAGATTGTCTCATGCCGAATAGCTCGAACAAATCCACATTATAATGTGGCCTCATCCATAAATCATAGACATTCATACAGTTATACAAATATGCAATTATCATCATATATTTCACATAATAATGCATTTAATCACATAATTGCATAATAAATCAATTATGGCCCTCACGGCCTCCTAATCCAACCATTAAACCTCATTAAGGATTTTGGGGCATTACAAAGGGATTGCAAGCTCGAGCCCCCATCGATACTTTGAAGACTGCGACATCTAACAAGAAAGGAAAAGGTGAGGGCTCATCACTTAGAAAGAATGGAGATAAATTTTTTTGAAGACTTGAGCTCGAAAGCTCTAGACAAATGGAATAAAAAAGGTGAATAAAAACTAGAAAAATTTGAGAGTTGGAGACTAAAGGCTCAAAATAATCAAGGAAATTCAAACGACCTAACTGAGCTAGTACAAGTTCGGGGTATTGAGAGTGTCCCCACGCGCGAAGTGGGAAGTTAATTCTAATAAGGGTTATCCTAATTTTCAAGGGAAAGAGGACACTTACTCAAATAGGGAGTGTCATTGAAGAGTGTGCACCTAAACCCTATTTCTTAACCCTATTCCTTGTTGTATACGATACCTTCACGTAACCCTTTCAAATCTCATAAAAGATATCATTTATCCTACAAATTAGCCTAAAAACTCCTTTTTTCCATTTTATATTAGTATAATGGATCAAAACACCCATTTTTCTATAACCTTTCAAGAACTAAATCAAGAACCAATGAAAAAATAGGGGTTTTCTATAAACTGCAACAAAAAAACATCAAAAAACTAACACGTTGGTAGTTGATGAGAGAACCGAAGAGTTGACTGGAAGAATTTGTGTAAAGAAATCCTTTGAAACTTGTTTTCGAAGGGAGATCGAGTGGGAAATTATGAAATTCCTAAAATTTCTTTTATTTTCTTCTCTTATAACATGAAAACTCTTGAGAATATGAAGTGAAAGTGACGATTGAGAAAGAAGAGAGGGTTTAAATAGGCTTAGAAAGTGGAGAATTTTAAATGGATCATAACCGTAAAAAGGGAATTAAGAGAAATCCAATGGACGCATTTAATCTTGAAGATTGGCGGCAAAAAGTGGAATGAGAAAATATGTGTCCAGAGAAAGAATACTCAAGTATTCTCAGTGTCTAATCCCTATTGACACGTGTCCACACTCGAGTGTGGTAGGTAAGCACGTTTCCCGAAAGTGAAGTTCAAAAGTTTCCTTCTCATAGGATTCGAACCAACACTTTTGAGGGGGCAAAACGTTACACCCAAATTTTGAGAATAAATAAATAGCCTCAAAATGTAGGCTCGTAAGTTGTAAACTCGAAGTTAACAATTATTGGCATTATACTTGTACAACTAAACGCGAAGTTCTAATGCCATGTCATCAGCACTCGAGCATGAGTTGCAAGCTCAAAGGCAAAAGTCTCCTCCAAAAGGATATGTTCGAAAAACTAGTTAAGCAAAGAGGTGGAGAGAATTGGAACAGTAAGCTCGAAAGCGCGTTGAAGTAGTGTTCAAGCTCAAAGACGCATTAAACAAACACACGAAAAAGCTGCTAGGAAATCCCTATTTCTTTAGGATTAGGTTAAACCGTGTATTGAATCCCTATTTTTATGGGATCTTTATTTAAATAATACATTTAAGTTGTATTATTATTATTCAAATATTCATTTGAATTTAAATTTGAATATATGTTGTATTTTCCCTAAATTTTTGGGAATAATATTATTGTAACCAGGTCTATAAATAGCTTAAATTTGGTCATTTGTACTCACGCACAACTTTGTACTGAGAAACACTCTGTGAAATTGCTTCTTCGTGACGCTTTAACGCAGACAAGTTAATAAAAGTAACTCGTGGACGTAGACAGATTTTAACTGCTGAACCCCATAAAAAAAATTTATTTTCTTTTCTTCCTGTTGAATTATTTAATTGCTTTACATAATTAAGTTGACGAAAAACTGTCTCAACATACATTAAACCTATATTTATAATAGGGTTTATACTTTTTTGGACCCTGTGTTTTTTCTCATTACCTGTTTGGACCTTGTGTTTTGACAAATTACTTTTTGAACCCTATGTTTTGTAAAATGGTTAAAATAGAACCCTAAACCCGATTTTGGTCAATGTTTTCTCAACTAAAATCATAAATAATTTACCAAACTAACAATTCAGAATAAAAATAAAATCATTCTGCTTAAAAACTGTGTTGTTATATTAAATTTTTTCTTCATCAAAATTGAGTTTATAGTTCTATTTTAACTATTTTACAAAACACAGGGTCTAAAAATAATTTGTCAAAATACAGGGTCTAAACAGGTAATGAGACAAAATACAGGATCATAAGATGTATAAACCCTTTATAATATATAAAGATAAATAATTTTTTTAAGAAGAGAAAACGACATCCCTGAATTAAAATATTCCAATATTTATTCTATTTTGTTAACTACTTAAAACATATACAATAGCTTGAAAAAGAAAAAGAAATGTCTACGTAGTTTTTGTAAAGTAAGTGGCGTGATTATAAAATACTATAATTAAAGATAGGCCCCCGCCGACTTAAAATCCAATATAATATACAATATACCTACAGACAAACAAAAAAGAATGGATTGAGTAAATTAGTTCATTTTTTAATATATAAAGAAAAATGATAAAATTAAGTTGACGGAGAGTTAAATTTGAGTGATTTTACACATTTTTTTACCTTAATAAATAACATTAGTTTACATGTAGAGATAACTACTTATTAAGTTAAAATTATTTTATTATTTTTTTCCTCTTTCTATATTAATTATATATTATTTTGTTTTCTTTTTTTTCTTTCTTTTTTTTCCTTTTTAGTATATTAATGAATACAAAATATAATATTTAAATAATCTAGAAAAAATATAAAGAATATGATATATAATGCAATATAAATGTTTGATATAAAATAGAAAAAATAAGATTCAAGTAATGTATTTAAAAAATAAAAAGTAAAGCATCTATTTTGAGTACTCTAAGATCTTATTTAACATATCACTTCTAAATCTAATTTGTCCACTTTTTAATTCATACTCTTTAGGGTCTGGAATTAAAATCGTACTGGAGTTATAGATTTTTTTTTCAAAAAAAACATGCTTAATATAAAACACTATAATTAATTTTTGCTATTAGCATTTTTGGAAATTAGGTTAAAACAAGTTAATGAAGGACCACAGGTGAAAACCATATAGACATGTTATTTAAAAGTTACTTCAATATTTAATGGTTAGATTAATTTTAGTTATTAGATTTTTTTTTAAAAATTCTGATGCGTATGGAATTTAGTAAAAAAGTTAAATGAAATTAAATCTTAATTTAATATATGAAAATAATAACATTTTTTTTTATATTTTTAATCATTATATATATTTATATATTATATATTCATAGGAGATCGAGCATTGGACAAGAGAGCAGGACAACAGTTCATTTAAAAAAAATTATTATTATACTCCTGTTAAATTATTTTTATTTAATTTTTTATCTGTAAATATTTATATTTTGTCTTTTATTTATATTATATAATATTATGTTTTATATTATATAGGATTTGCCACTTGTTCATTAATAATTCTTTTAAAATTTTATATACATATAATGACATTATTATTTCTTCAATATAAAAAATGTGTATCTAATAAATTTTTTTTAGTTTTAACGGTTTGTTTTAATAATTTTAATAGAATATTATAAATATTTAATAAAATATACTTTTAAAATTATTAGAAATAGATATTTATTAATTATATTAATATATATTTAAATTTAAATTCAAATGTTATAAGATATTATAATTATAATAATATTTAATAATTATATTAATATAAATTCAAATGTTATAAAATATTATTGTAATAATATTTAATACAATACTAGATATTTAATAATTATATTAATATAAATTTAAATAACATAAAATATCATTATAACAATAATATATAATACATAATGTTAATTTTTATTAAGAAAATTATCATTTATATTTAAAAAGGTTAACATATTGTGTATATATTTTTTTTAAAAACCATGAACAATATTTTGGTTTAATTTTTCTTTTAAAATATTTATGTCATTCTTTTATATATATATATAATATTGTTTATTTATTTAAAATTCATATAACAATGATACAAATTTAATAAAAATAATTGTAAAATCTATATATTATATAAATGAGAGCTTCAAGGAGATGACGTGACACTCTAAAATTACTCTAAAATATTTATCTATTTTCTCCTTTAATCTAATTTTTTTTATTCATTTTATAGATTATAATAATCTATATCTATATCTATATATTATATAAATGAAAGCTTCAAGGAGATGACGTGACACTCTAAAATCGCTCTAAAACATTTTATCTATTTTCTCATTTAATCTAATTTTTTTATTCATTTAATAATAAATATATTTTTTAAAATTTAAATGAGATATTCATAAGATATTATAATTTAAATATAGATAAATATCTCTTTGTGAATCTATATAATAAACATTTTCTATTAATCTCATATTTTTCTCTACTCTAATTTTTTTTTTCTCTTCTCTCTAAATTATTTCAATTTCAATTTTCAATGAATTCCAATTCATATCTCCAAATTTAATTCATTTACGTGTTAGTGATAACACAATCTTCTCGTGTCTCTATTCAATTATTACTGTATGTGAATCTTTAAAGTTTGGGTATTTATTCAATTATTAATGTTTGTTAATCTTTAAAGTTTTTATTTTAAATTGTTGATCTTGATATTCTCACATCTTCATCTTATTTTTCTATCATGTTTTAGATGTTATAAAATGTTTATGTTGTGTGAATGATATTGAGATTGTTGGAGGTGGTTGGCAAAAAAGAGACATCGGAGTTTTAACAAATTAGTAAGTACAAGTTAATCGATAAATCTTCAAATAGATTATATAACATCATTAATCGAAAGATTTTCCATCATCTCCAATGGTGTAGAAGCTATTGTGAGTTCTAATATATTTATATTTTATTTAATTGCTATTATTATTATTTAAAATGAATAAAAAAATAATAAAATTAATATAACCATCTTATTTTTTATAAGTTTATTTGTGGTTAATTAACTTACTATTATTATTTTAAATTTAAATAAGATATTAATTTTTTTATTTATAGTAATATGTTCATATCTATTTTTGTAGACTTTTTTTTTTTAATTAAAGATATTTTATAAAAAAAATATCTTTTTTATATGAATATATTTAAATTTAAATATTTATATTTTAAACTAATTAAATATTATTCTCGATGGATATTATTAAATATATTATTATTACATTTGAATTTTTGGTACAATTTGAATTGAATCTTATAATTATGATACAAAAGCATATAATCTCTCTTAATAATCATTCCTCTTTTTCAGAAGAGAAACGAGTAAATAGAATGGAAAAAATCTAAATTTACCATCACATCAAAATATGCTTCTACATAAAAAATTTAAAATATGTATATGTATTGTAATATTTTTTAGCAGCAATAGTATATAATAACTTATCACACATGCCAATTTCTAAAACTAACAAGTATGAATAATGTCACTGACTAATAACATATTTGCACATATAGGAAGTTACCATACAATGTAAACAATAATCATGTCCAGAAATCTAATTCTTCAAATCTAAATGAAGTAAACGATCTCTATGAATAAATGAACTTTATAATATGAAGCAAAAATCCCTTAAGACTTGGCTTTATAGAATTAAGCTACTCAAGTTCCATTTGTTCCTAAGCTCAAATAATCAAAATCAAAATCTAGGATACTGCCATATTGCCTTGACAATAATGTGATAAGCCAATTGAAGTAAATTTATTTGGCAAAAACATAAATAATACCTATAAATTTTTCATCAAATATATTTTAAATGACAATGTCAAAATTGAAAAATGTCACACAGTTTTTAAAAATAAAATAAAAAGAGAATTCGAGTCAAAATCTCTAAACTATTTTTAATTTTCTACATTTTTTATTCTATTTTATTTAATTTATGATTATTAAATAATTAAAAAAAAACAAAATATCTAAAATCATCAATAACGACAATGCCTCTTCTGTAACTCTTTTTTTAATATTTATTAATGTAACGCCCTAAACTCCAGGGACCGTTACGGTGTGTAGTTTAAACAGTGTTAAATTCGCTAATCAAGTTATTTGACTATAATCGTGTAACTAAGTATGATTAGCGGTTTATGGTTAATTTTTTTAGTTAAGATATAATGTTTCATTAGAACGTTTACTGTATACATTGTGATCCCAAAAATATAATTTAAAGGTTAATTACAACAAAATATTTACAATCAGCCGACCTAAGCGGCAAAATAGGGTTTAACCCTAGTTCCTCTTTAAACCCTCGGCCATGGCGGTCGAGCAGCTGCATATGTACACATCATCACCTAAGCTCTCCAACTCAAGGATGGTCCAGCTTTCTTTTGCCTTTACCTCCACCACATAGCACCCGTGAGTCGAAGCCCAGCAAGAAAACTCAATATGCTCATGAACAGTAATAACATGTCATCAAATCATAATGTGCATGCCTAGTGTACGCCCTGATTTTCCCACGGGCTGATTAGCAAGCCAAGCTGCGGCCTAACCATGATTACCTCATGATCATCCCCAGGGCCGGAGCTTCTGTCGTAATGTCGTGCCTTCTTAGCTCGAGGAAGCCCCAAGAGCTCGCCTTCACCGCCCAAGGCCGGGGCAGGGATTCGAAAGGCCGAAGACCGAGCTAAGTATGAAGCTCGTGGTACGAGCTGGATATGGAGGCTATGACCCTTTTTGTGAAGTCAACACACGCAAGGTAAATGTGCATATATCAGGCATCACGTGTCTGATATCCCCCTTACTTCTCGGACACGCAGCAGGAACGTGCGTATTCAGACACCCACGACTGGGTTGGGTCGTGCGGCCCATTACCTCCTTACCTATCGATTTGACCACACTTATGTGTCAGGTTTAGGAATTAATCATGAATATCACAGAATTGATACGACAAGTAAGAAGGTCACGGGATGACCTTCTTACCAACTTCCAGGTGCCTTCTCCTATAAATATGGAGACCCTGGGAGTTGATAGGGGTTGGAAAAATAATCTCTTGTAAGAAATACTCTGTCATCAAATACCCAGTATATATCAATAATATTGACTAGTGGAGTAGAAGGATTTTAACCTTTGAACCACTTAAAAAAACGTGTCTTGAGTCACCTCTTTCATCCTCTAAGATCATATATCTGTTTCAGTTCTACATTTGGCACTAATCCCTTTCTCTTCTTCTCTTAATTACCTGTTAGCGAAGAACCGCGTCAACACCTAGCAATAGTAGCCTTAATCATGCATTCAAATAAGCTCAAATAATGATAGTTGTGGGCCATGCCGTCCTGTAAGGATGACTATCAAGTCAATGCTAAACAGATGGTGATTTACACTTGAGGTTCTGATAACCATGCTGGGGTTTATAGCCCTAATCAAATGAGTGGCTGAGGAGTATGTCACTAACATGGGATCTGCACCCTTAGATGAGTGACTGATGAGCAAGTCACTAACATGGGATCTGCACCCTTAGATGAGTGACTGATAAGCAAGTCACTACCATGGGATCTTCACCCTTAGATGAGTGACTGATGAGCAAGTCACTAGCATGGGATCTGCACCCTTAGATGAGTGACTAATAATCAAGTTACTAACATGGGATCTGCACCCTTAGATGAGTGACTGATGAGCAAGTCACTAGTGTAGGTTCCGTACCCTTAGCCATGTGACGATACAGTCACCTGGGCCTTCTGGCCCTGGCTCTGAGTAACTAGTCATAGACTAGACAATCGCTTTTAGTTTTTCATCGAACTTGGGGTCGGTCCAACATTAATGCTCATGATGAGTCATTCAATGCAGATGTCAATGAGATCTAATCATTTCGGCTCTGCGTTCATGACGCTTATGCCGCTCTTGACTCATAGGTCAATAGCACACGACCAGTGCTCAGTACCGCTGTTGAACTTGACTAGTAAGTCACAGCTTCACAGCCAATTCTGACACCATTGCTAATTTTGACTAGTAAGTCAGTGCCACGCACAAGTAAGCAATGCTGCCAGGCATATCTATGTCATATATCCAAATGTAGGGCATTCAGCATGCTTACTTAACAATTGCTAGCATAATTAGGATCACGCACAAACACAAAGACTCGAGCTTTGATCAATCTCATATTCAACATTCATGGCATGCCCTAACCAAATGTTTCTCGTGCATCACATGCATCACATATTGGGTGTAGTTTTCTTACCTTTGGTCCAAGCACAGGATACCAATAAACGAACCACAAGCACGATCCTGATTCCAATCCCCTAGCAATAACCTAGTCACAACCATAATATAAAACCTCATTAAAATGAGTAAATAAATACTTCCAAACCCAACCTAAGCCTCTGGGACGTCGAATCTCACTCAATTGGATAGTATGATTGATCTCAGGCCCTTAGAGTTAAGTTCCCACGACCAAAAACCAAATATGGCAAACTTTTACCTTAAGCACCACGGCCCTCACGACACCATGTCGCGGCCCACCTCCTCCTTCCTCGAGCTTGGGCCGCGCCTCCCTAGAACAGGGTCGCGACCCAACCACGAACCAGCCTAAAAACCTCATTTTTACCATTTTAAAACCTTCCAAAAACCTACCCAAACATCTCTAAATTCCAAAAATCAAAGTTCCCAAACATTCCCATGATCCAAAACCCAAGCTTCAATTCAATCAAAAACTCATCAAAATACAAAATCCAATTCAAGCTTACAAACTTTAAAAACTTAGGACTTAAAACTTGAATTACCTCTGATTATGTCGTTTCCCAATTAAATCCTCTGGCTAATAAGCTTCTAATCTTCCCTAGATTCGCTATGCCTCGATCCTCGCCTGAATCCGAGTCCTAGAACTCAAGTTTTCTTCGAAAATGCGATCGAGTGTCGAAATGGAGCTTTTAGGAAAAGACAAACGTTCTGAACATTCTTTTATGATTCTAATAGGTTACTTCAAGCTTAAGTAGCCTCAAACAAATCTTAATACTCGAGGTCCCAAAAACGCCCCCGGGGGTAAAATAGTCAAAACTTCAAGAATTTCCCCCTGATCTTACTAACTCTCAATTTATCATCAAATATTTATTCTCATTACCCAATATCATGGTAATGTGCTAAATATCCATTGACTCACTTCGAAGTATAAATCCTGTTGTGACTTTTCCACTAGCTTACCTCCTAGGATCGTCTTGTGTTGGGTAACCCTAACATAACCAAATAATAATGAAGCACCACACACACATGCCACATATATGTCAATATGCCAGAAATGGCCAAAATATGAAAATTACCCAATTAATTAGAAATTGGTTCACATGCATATTTAATACACCTAAACATGCATATAATCATTTAATAACATAATAAATCAATTATGGTCATCCCGGCCTCCTAATCAAAGTCTTAAACCTTATTAGGAAATTTAAGGCATTACAATTAATAACTAATTTTCTAATAATTATTATAATAAATCAACCATATATAAATTCACATTTATCTTGAAGATTTTTCAATTCATGATAATCTTTTATTGTTTCATATTTCAAAATTCATAATTTAAAATATCTTAATTTATTTATAAATAACTAATTTTTTAATTATAAATAATCATATATAATTGACATTTATTTCAAAATTTTCCTTCAATATTTATCTTTTTATTGTTTTGACATTTCAAATGTAAAATAAAAATAATTTTATTTATATTTGAATAAAATATTTAGGAAAAACTAATTTTTTAATAATTATAATAATAAATGAATCATATATAAATTCTCATTTATCTTCAAGATTTATTGTTTTGATATCTCAAATTTAAAACCAAACTATCTTAACAATTAAAAATATCAACATGTAAACACATGATATTTATTTGATTAAGAAAATTATTAATTAAATTAATAAAAATATTTATTTTTAAAAAATGAATGATTTTTCAAAAGGTCATGATTTAAAAAATTTCTACCATAAAAATATAAACATCTTAAAAAATTTATTTAATAAAAAAAAATAATGCAAAACTTATAAAATAACACTAATATTAAATAAAAGCACATGTGCAATAAGTAGTTTGAATTTTATTTTTAGCAATTTAATTATTCAGAATTTCTCGAAAGCTTGCAGAAGGCTCGCTATATAATGAACATTATTATGAAAAAAAATTACGGTCAAGATACCCTTATTTATCTATATAAGGAGCATGTCGTACGGGTGAAAATGAATCCCTTACACACAATCTCCTAAAAATATTTAAAAATATATATCGTTCAATCATTAGAAAAAACTGCGCGAAGCGCGGCTATATTTTTTAGTTATATAAATAAAGCTAAGTAAACGTGCATTACACGTTGCTTGTATATAATATTTATAAGATTATGTATTATTTTGTTCAATTTCAATTAGTTTTGAGTTGAGGCACTATTAATCTTCATAGTGTGTTAATATCTTATACTTATAGAATGATAATAAAAATATATTTTTAGTATTTGAAATATTATGACTCTATTCCTATAAATTATACAAAAGTATATTTGTAAATTAATAATCATTAGGCAACCCTCTTTATTTTATTACACAAAATTGTATTATTGAATATAGGTAAGCACCTTTCCTTAATATATTTATTGATAAGATATTAGAATACGTATGTTTAATCACATTTATGCGAATGTTTGTTGTCAATTAATATTATATAATACATATTAATGGGAATTAATTAAACACATCTGTTGTCGTATCATGTGACGTTTTTTTTTTTCTTTCATTCAGGACTTTTGATACTTTGTATTTGTATTATTGTTACCATTAGTTTAGGTCGAGCTTATACGGCCCGGTCACAACCTGGGATTTAGCAGCCTTATACAACCCAACCACCCTATATAGCCCAACTAACCCAACCTATAGACAAATCACTATATATATAATTAGATATTAAATATTAATAACAATATTATATAATACATATGTTGCTGCAGTTTTTCGCCAACAAGTGATTAAGAAATCTGATTATAGAGATTAAGTTTGATAATAAACCGTAAATATAAACCCAGTTCAGTGATTGAAATCCACCTAGTTCACGAGTCATTCTTATTCTTCTTTTGAACTCTTGAGAAAATTGTTACAATTTTAGCAGAGTTTTGACATACAAGATGTCGGTCCCTTTTTACTATCAATTCCCATTATATTTATAGGGAATTATGATAGATAATATTGGGTAACCGTACTATAAATGGTAACATATAGGATTGGGTAACTTCCCAAATAAATGGATATGTAAATACCCCAATCAAGCCCATTGCCATTTACATCAAAGAATAAATGTATATAACGATTGTGTGCATTTATTGCGCCTATTGGGCATCCGAGCCTGTAGGGATTCCTCCATGTGCATCTTTGAACTGCCTCAAGCTAGATGACACCCTCGAACTGGATATAACTGGAGCAGGACGGATTGACTCAAATAATACTCGGATTTAATGAAAGCGATCTGAACACTGGACACCTCGATCTTTGTCATTAGCATCTCCAACGATCTGAAAGATCTCGGGCTATCCCGTAATCAGTGACACAGCCTCAAGTTGCTTGTTTTGGAGTTAGCAAGACATCTTTGAAGTCTTGCATCCTTTATTTATTATGTGCCAGCTATACCCCAAGCAGGATATTTGAACTTGTATTTTTAGGGTACAACAATACCATCATCATTTCATCATTTCCCTACTGCAGGCACCGACCCATTTCAAAATACCCTACTGCCCTATGTCATAGTTAGTCAATGTATATTTCCAAAGCATATACTCCTTACTCATTGGATTTCTCACACGGATCTGCACGACTTACACACTCCAAATTGCGTGACTTACAATCATAAAGAATAGATTGCTAGATCAATTAACTCGAAGGTTAACCTAAAAACTTATAACAGTAGTTGCCTTCAGATATGATCCATATTGCATACCATCTCTACTTCATAAATCTCTAAATGAAGGATTTAGAAGAACATTTTTGACAATAAACACTCTGATATTTTATTGCTTCGTAATTCTCTGCCTTACACAAAGTGGGATGATGGCATTATATAGCCATATAATCAAGCATACAAACTTAACCAAACTTAACCCATCCTAGTCAAAACCAACCATAGTTGGGACAGGATAAGGGATAAGATTACCTAGACAAGATAAGGGATAAAATTTCCCAACAAAAACAAAAGCATAAAGATAAGGGATAAGATTCCCCGACAAAAGTAAAAGGCTAAACAACAAAAGCATATGGTACAATAATTATTTAAATATTGTTTCATGGCTGGCCCCATAGTCAGAATCATATGTTGGGTCTTCATGAAGTGGGTTCCATCCTTTCGGTTCTTCTTCATCCTGATCACTGCCAGCTGGAGGGCAGGCGTCATAGTCTGTATACGCCATGTTCCATTCTTTTCCTGTGTACTGGAAGAGATAAGGGTCTTGTATATCTGCAGTGTCAGCATATGGGTCCTGTGAATCTTCGAAGTAATTATTTTTTCGCAAAATTACCCCTTCAGTGTTTGTCAATTTGTACAGTGACAGATATTTTTGCTCTAATGTTTCTTCGAGTTTGGTGGCCTGATCTGTTTCATTTTTGAAATGTGGAAGGCTTCAAGGGCCCTCATTATTTTGCGAGTATATTCGAAATGGAATGTCTCCCAATGAGCATTTTCTTATGGCTTGGGCCATAATTCAGGAGGTATAATCTGATTTTTCTCAAACAGACTTTTTTGGATGTCCATGTATTCTTGGCCCCGAGACCAAATAATGGTTCTTCTTTTGACCCGTAGACTTTGAATGCTTGATTGGTAATTATATTATGTTCTTCATCAAGCTTGGCATTAAGACTAAGAAAGAGAACAATATTACAGTTCATTAGGTTGGCAACATTTGGGCCTGGTGGGTAGATAAAAGCGGGCCTATTATTTTGGACCTTTTTCCATTCAGCCGATAAGACCTTTTTCCATTTTTCCAATGGGGCGAACTAGGACAGAATGCCCATTTGGACTTGGTAAGATGGTTTGAGCCTTTCTTGGTCCAAGAAGGATTTTATGGATGTGTGCAAGGCCATAGTTTGTACTTCGACAGCAATGGTAAAAACACTGGCCAAATACCAGAAAAGGTGAGCAACTGGTTTTGGTGTGAAGATAGCATCTCGAAGAGGTAGGATTTGGGAAAATGGGTACTTTGGATGGATATTAAAGTCATTTTGTATAGAAGGTCCAAGTTTGGAGATCATAAAATTATGGAGAAAGATTGCTCTGTGGGTTGCTCTTTCTCTGGCTGATTTGTTGGATATTTTCGAAAGGATATTTTTTGCATCCCGGGGAAAAGATTGGTTGTGTGTGACAGAAGAGGAAGAGGCCATAATGAATATGATTGGGATGGTATGTGATGATTTTTGTATGACAATGGGGATGGTTCTTGGTGAGTATCCTGAGGCCAGATTTATAGTAGGGGTGATCTAGATAAGAAATCAGCCACAGTATTGTCTTTGCCTTGAATGTGTTTAATGTCAAAAGAGTAGTTGTCAAACCAGACCGCCAATCTCAAAAGCTGGGCATTTGTCTTTTTGCTCTTTTTTTAGACCAATCATTCATTTTGTCGCGGCAAAGTCTATTTCTACCAAGAAATGATGACCTATCAGATGGAATTCAAATTTTGTAATACCCATCTTTATCGCCAATGATTCTTTAAGGGTAGAATGATAATGGAGCTGAGAGTCTTTGAAGTGGCCACTCTTGTATCCACATATTTTTCTTTTCCCTGTCTTGTCTTGTTCAAGTAGGATCGCTCCTCAATACTGATCACTAGCGTCTGTTTGCAGGATTCTTTTCCCATCAGAAGGAATCTGCAGAGGTGGTAGTGTCTGCATTATCTCCTTTAGTTTTTTGACTGCTACAGTTTGGTTTTTAAGCGTGTCATTGAGTGGTCTTGTCATTTCCGAAAGTCACGGGACAAAATCCCGTAAATAGTTTACAATTCCTAGGAATTGTTGAATTTGGACCTTTGTGAAGTCCTTTTCAGGAAACTTTAACAGCTCTTGGGCTATGTGCGATTGGGCGTCATATTGGCCTTTAATAAGCTTCATCCCCAGAAATTCAATTTGGGCTTTTCCAATAGTCATCTTCTTTTCGGATAGCATGACCCCATGGGCTTCTATGAGAGAAATGAACTGGGCCAGAAGATTGTGATGGGCTTGTTCATCTTGTGAGAAGAGCAATATATCATCAATGTAGATTAGGGCCTTATCTAGAATGGGGCCAGATTTTAGTCATGGCCTTTTGGAATAGTGATGGGGATGTTTTAAGACCAAAGGGAAGGACAGTCCATTGATAGTGGTGATTTGGAATGCAGAAGGTCGTTTTGGGCCTATCTTCTTCTTTGATACCCAACTGCCAAAATCCCGCCTCTAGATCGAATTTTGAAAATATTTGAGCCTTTGATAGGCTTGCAAATAGGGAATTCTTGTTTGGTAGGGGGAATTTATCATCTGCCAAAAATTCATTCAAAGGCTTATAATTGATGACCAACCTTTGTTTTCCTCGAGCTTGCTCTGATCTTTTATTGACGTAGAAAGCATGGCATGCCCATGAAGAGGTGGTTGGTTCGATTAATCCATGTTGTTGTAGTTCTTTGCATTCCTCAGTTGCCATTTTTTGATGTTCTGGGTTCATACCTGGGTGGCTTGCCTTGGTAGGGTTAACATCTTCATTGAGCTTAAATGGTAAACTGATGAAGAACTGATGATTTTTCCAAAGACGGCGTTCACATTTCTGTAGGAATTCGACATGACTTGCGGCACAGGAATTTTCTATGAGCCGTTGTCTGATCTTGGAGAATGGATTAGGGGGCATGAGAAAGTAGTTTGGTATGGATTCCCATGGAGATGTTGTTTGTAGCCGAGGCCACCCGGAAGTATTCGTAAACCCTTTTTCTTGGTGTAGACATCAAAACCAATAATTAGATCTTTCCCTGGTAATTTTGAACCAATTACTCTATTACTGATAGAACATCTGTTATACCCAGATTTCGAGCTATGTTAAATATGACCTCGAAAGGTGGATTCGCAGCAAGTGGACTCATAAGGTTTGAAGTATGCTCCAGGATTGAGTATCGAGCCTGCAAGACATAGACGACCTCGAGTATGGTAACCTTGGAGTGTTCATGATCTCGAAAGGTAGCTCCGGAGACGCATCCATCTACAAGGATGACCTCGGATCAGGGGTCCCGAGCTCGACGCACATACGATCTCGCAAGCCATGTGACCTCGGGAGATGTCTCTAGCTCGAAAGCTGACGAGAAACCTGGGAAGCTAAGGCCTTGGAGATATATGACAAAAACCTAGAATATCTATAAGTGTTATCCATAAGAGACGCAGTCTGCATTTATTGTTGTAAATCCCATAATATCATGGGATATTATTTGGTCAGTTATACGTCCCCTGGTCTTCAGGGGACGTTTCCTTTTATATCTGATTATAGGCATTTAAAGCCATTAATTTTATTTACACAAAAAGAGTAACTACCCAAAATATGTGGGATAGTATTCTGCAGCCTTCTCTATAAATAGAGAGGTCATGCACCATTGTAAAGGACCGAAATTCTGAACCTTGAGAGAGAACTCTGAAGAATTCATGCTTAAGAATTTTCAGAGATAATCTTGAGTTTAATAACAGAGACTCGTGGACTAGGCAGATTTAACTGCTGAACCACGTAAAAATCGTGTGTTTGTGTTGTCATATTTAAATTGGCCATTATCAGTTATTGTTTACGTGCTCTTCTTTCACTACTGACGAAAAACGGCGTCAACAGCATCCTCGAAAGAATTGTAATTTAATTGGTTTACTGATGAGCTCTGTACAGAAGATGCTTCCATTTGCAGCGTGGAAGAATTGTTTTTCTTTCCTCCAATATTCTGGAGGGAGAACATCAGGGTTCATCATTGTGTATGATGCTCCTGTATCGAAGAAGGCTGCTACTTTGATTGGCAGAGCATACTTTGTAGAGAGGATCTGCATGGAGATGATTGGCAATGGTTGTATTGTATTGATAGCTGCCATGTGGTAAAAATCATCTGAAGCTTTCTGTTGTTCGAATGTACAGAGGGATTTTGGATTTATCTCGTCATCAGTAGAGAAGATGGATTCTAGGTCATTCTCTTCGAGGGATATGCTCGTTGCTTGTTGAATGTGGGAGATCTGTTTAGCAGTTTCCCCTTTGGGACATTGGTCTTGAAGGTTTTAAACCTTTTGTTGTGTTTTCTTTTTTCTGGAAGGCAAGAACATGCTGATTCTGATGGACATATTATTCGTAGGTCCCTTTGGCTGCAATTCTTTCCGAGCTTCTTGGATTGTTTCATGAATTCTTGGATAAATTTGTGCTGAGAGCACATCTTTTCCAATGCTTTTAGAACTAGCTGATAGATTTCTCCAATCGTAGCATCAACTAAGGTTCTTCCTGTTCCCGAGAGAAGTCTGAAGGTTTCTTCTCCTAGTGGTTCTGGTATGGAACAGAGGAAAACTTGTTTTAGATTTCGATCATCAATTCCACCTATTTGGTAGAACCGTTGAGTCATCTTTTTGTAATTCTTCTCCAAATCTCTCTTATCCATTGAACAACATTTTGGTTTAAAGAGTTCTGCGCGTAGTCTTTCAGTGACTTGAGCGTCCTGTCCGCAGAATTCAATATATAGATAGGTCAGGGCATTGGTGACAGATGGAAGTTGTAAAAACATCATTTTCCTGTAATCACCCAGACTTGTCCACCAATCTTGTAGGGTGCCTGTAAAACGGGAAACAAAGCTGAGGAAAATCGTTCCTGTCTGTGCTTCTGGTCTTTGTGATTCGAGGCTGAGCCAAGCCTAAAACTCTTGGAACATTTCGCGCCATTTTGATGGAGGGAGGTCATCTAAAGTAAAAGTTTGAAAATTTGAACCTTTACTCTTTCATTTTTGGGGAACATGTGGTGTTGTTGATTCATCTCCACTTTTGTCTTCACTTGTGATAATGGGTTTGGTTTGTGAGTTTGATTCAGCAGGTTGAACCATCAAATGTAGAAATGTTCCATCATCATCGCTGGATAAGTTTTTACTTGATAAGTTCTTGGGATTACTAGGTATAGTATATCAGAAGTTTAGCTCATTTCTTCAGACCAGTCATCTAAAGAATTTTCTGAACTAGCCGAAGAACATTGGTCGTCCGAGTCTGTTTCATTTTCTGCGATGTGGAGAGTGCTTGTATGTCGAATCATTTGTGACAGAGGATTTGTGGCTAGATGAACCATAAGTTGCTTGAGTTCTTCTGTCAGTTGGCTTGGTGATTCTTTCTTCTTCCCCTTTTTTGTCTTCTGTTGTTGGTTTTCATCAAGCATGCGTCTTAATCTTACAATAGAGTCCTCCTGTACAGATCTAGTAATAGGAAAAGGTTGAGAGGATTTTGGAATTGTAGCAAACTGTCAAGGGACCGGCGTCGTAGTTATCCCGAATGGAGACGAGGTTCCCAAGTAGCTAGTTGAAGGAGCCTTTGTTGGTTCTTGTTGGTAGAACCAGTTCTTGAGGGATTCATATTGAGTTTTAAGGCTCTTCATCTCAGCTTCTTTTGCCAGGAGTACTGGCATCGGAACTGAGTTTGCTTTGATGATGGATAGAAGCTCTTCATGAGTCTGTTGGATCTTTGTAGTGAGTCTGTCGATGATAGGAGTCTGAGATTGTTTTACTGCTATCTCTATTCTGGTATTTTGTAACTTGACTTGCTTTAAGACCTTGTTTTGGGCAATCGTATTTCTGATTGCCAATTGAGAACTTCTTCGACCGAAGATACTTTTTTGAGAGACCCATCCGCGTTCTTGGTTTTGGGGTTTTAAACCTTTGGTTGGTGCGAGATCGTACCTTGGTCGTCTTGTTTATCAAATTTCTTGAGAGGAGGAAAATCTGACTCATAATCAGTAGTAGTCATCATACATACTTATGGAATTTTTTGTAACTAATTTTTAGCAGGAACAACTTTTCCATGATGTTCATCCATTTTGCATCCTTTTTGTAGCATGGCAAAATGTTTTGTTGGGGAGCTGAAAGTGGAGGCTCTTGGGAGCCTATTGGAGGAAGCTTAATGTCCCATCCAGTTGGCTCTAGAGGAGAGTCAGGTAAGCCTTTGGGAGCAGAATATTTGACTATATAGTCAAACTTTCCAGAGGGTTGGCCTAACAATCCTATTCCCTTTTCTCCTTGATCTAGCCGTTGCTTAAGTCGTTTTCCTAAGCTTGAACGTCGCTTTGGCTTTGGGAGGTCTTCTTCCACTTTTAGGAAACTTTTACAGTCGCAAACATCCCAATACTTATGTCCATCCGAAGATTCGAAAGCATAAATAAGGCTGCCTTGAGAATCGAAGGATTGGATTTCCACATTAGCTGGTGTGACAGATGTTATCATATACTGGGTGGTAAAGCAACTGGGAGCCTTTGTTTGAGTTCTGTCAAAGATTATTTCGACAGAGCCATCTTCTTTTTTATGATAAGATGGTTCAGTAAGAGTCTGGACAACTTTGTGAGGTTGATGGAGCATCTCATAGTTTGTAATCCACGAACTGGGCAAAATCTTCATAAGATCATCTGTAGAGATTTTCCTTGGAATATGAGTGCATGTTGGGACTTGGGTAAAAAGAGTAATGGATTTTGGGAAGATTTGGTACGGGTTAATCAAAGGAAGGTTGTTATTGACAATCTTGTTTTCTTCAGGAACATATGATAGTTCATAAAGAAAGTCAAGTTTGTTGGCTGTGGACTTACAAAACAAAAGGATGGAGAAGGAGGAAGTGACAAGGGTGATATTATAGGAGCACTAGAGTTTGCAGAACTTGTAGATGAGGTTTCATTTGTCATGATCTGAAATAGAGATTCGTCGGTAGGATAGGATTCAGTATGGCTCTGATACCATACTGAATCCAATGACTCAGATGAGTTAGATAATAAAACTAGTTCAATTTTTAAGTAAATTTTTGCTTTTTATGTATTTATACTTTATATTTTATGTTGTGGAATTTTATGCTATTTTTGTATGTCATTTATTCTGTTATATACTCTATCATTTGCTAATGTGTTGTTTTATATGTTCAGTGTGTCGTAGATTTAGTTGATAATTGCTTGTAATTTTTTCTTCAATAAATTGAATATTGTTTATTTATTTAATTGTAGAAGCAAAGCAAAAGGAAAGGAGACTAAGATAATTATTGTTCAGTGATGAAGTCAACTTTTTTAGTTCACTTTAACTTTTTTTTCTTTCAATATTATGGATGATTGTAAAATTTGTTTAATGTTTAATATGCTTCTTTAATATTTTGTAATAGGCTTGATTGAATATGCTTACAAGTTTTTAAATTTCTTAATTAGGTTGAAGGTTGAAAGAACATGATTTATTTATTTTCAAAATTAAATTTACCAAAAACTTAAAAATATTTCAAGTCAAGTCCAACCCAACCCAAATCCAATTTTTTTTGGGTTGGATTGGGTTGTACAATAAAAATATTATAAATGAGTTATGATTTCTCTAGGCCGATGTAGTTGAGTTGGCTCATTAAAATGCTCTCAACCCGGCCAACCCAACCCATGCCTAGTCCTACTTTTGGCTTACCTGAAGCACCAAACCCAAGAGGGTGAATTGCATAAACAATATGAATCTTGGCTAATATTCTAATATTCTTGTCATAGTTTTCAACATTTCAGGACAAAAGAGAAATGTTTTTTTGTTTTTGTTTTTCTGCTGCAGTTCCTATTCTTTACACTTTGTAACATTTAGGTCCAGAAAGTTGATTTTGTATCAGTTAGGTCCCCAACATTTCCAAACAGTATCATTTAGTTCCCTAAATGTTATTTTTTATTTCTTTTTTCTTTCAAAATACATACATAAAATATAAAAAAAATGGTTAATCAATCTTAAAAAAAATTGGATCACTTAATTTATGACAATACCAACATGACATTGAAAAATATATATACTTTCATGGCATTTTAAAAAATTGTTACATCGAAGTGGTTCCCTATATGTATAAAAATATGAGAAAATTGTTTATAGTAATACAAAAACAAATGGGGAGAGGACCATAATTTATGGTAAGTGTGTTAAAAAAAACTTTGAATAAGGGGTAGTAGCAGTAGTAGTAGCAGGAGTAAGAGCAGGAGCAGGAGCAGGAGCAGGAGCAAGAGCAGTAGCAGTAGCAGTAGCAGTAGCAGTAGCAGGAGTGGCAGCAGGAGCAGTAGCAGTAGCAGGAGTATGAGCAGGAGCAGTAGTTTGTAGTATGTTAGTTTTCGTGGATATTGGTTCAAGCTGAGATTTAGTTGGAAACTCATAGAAACGATTATGGATTTTATAAGTTTAACCTATAGTTTAGAAATATTAATTATAACATAAGATTTGATTAATATAGCTGGTCCTAGAAATATTATTTATTATAACCTAAGGTTTAGATAGATAATTAAGAATGTGACACTTGTCACGAGCATGTTTATTAATGATTTAAGCGTTTTGGATGAATAATTTAAAAAAAGAAAGATTTAGAAGTTCTAGAACCTTCCAGAAGTTGTTAGGATTACGTTTTACTCGATCAAAGTTGTTTAAAAAAATTCAAAATATGTTGAAAGAGTGCAAAAACGTGTTTGATATATCAACGTATGCCAATATATCGCAGCTATAGGGGTCGATATATCGCCTACAGAAGACACGAAAAACACGTCGACTTCGCACGAACAAAAGCACGAAAGCTCGGGGCATAGGTGGGGGCGATATATCGCCTAGGGTAGGCGTTATATCGGCTCCTGGAGCCATTTTTTTTTAATCTTGGTGGATTTAAATTAGAAACAACCTTCAACCACTTGGACTTGCTCCTGAACAATTTTGTCCGAGTTATGGGCATTTGTTGAACCGAAAATTCAATTTTTTTTTCAATTTATATTCATTTTAAAAGTGGTTAGTTTCACTCCTTGAACTCTATAAATAGGACCTAGTACTCAGCCATTTCATTCACTATTCATGCATTCTTCAGAGGCTCCAAGCTGCTAAGATTACTCTAGAGAGAAAATACTTGGGTTTTGGGTTAAAAGCTTTTCCAATCTAAAGCTTTTCTAAACACTTGGGAAGTAAGATAAAGTGACTTTTCAATATTGAGGTGTAGATCGAATTTCTAGTTCATCCAAAGTATTCTTATCCTCAGGTTTAATCCATCATAGTTCTTCTATTTTCTTTCAATTTCTTTCAGATTCTAACTCATCATTATGGCTTTTGGTTAGGTGTTTAAGTTCTTGAAACTTAAGGTTCTTTGGTAAGTTTCTATCTTGATGTTCTAGATCTCTTTTTCATCTCCTTTTCTTTAGAAACTCATGGTTCTTATTGTTGATTTTAGGAGTGTTCAAATCCCGTTCTTGTCTCCATTATCCTGACTTTTGGTAAGGAAAATAAGTTAGATATATATGTTATGATATGTTTATGTGATATGATATGATATGTTGATATGTTATATGTATGAATATATTTTGTTGTCACTTGGGGCTTATAATTGCTTAGATAGCAAACCCTAAGGTTTTTATCATTATCGTGGTTTAGAGTTATGATTTACCCTACCTCGATTAGTAGATAGATGACCTAGATGGGTTATCATATACTACCATGTGATCTAACCTACATCGATTGGTAGACTGAGGACCTAGATGGTTTTATCACATGCCACGGTAATGAGTTAATGGTCATTAATATTGTAGTCATATATGATATACATTTTTACGTCATATGTTTTATAGTATATGTTTTATGATATAGTCTTATGATTTATGATATATGTTTTTTTTGTAGATTTCCTTTGCTGGGCATTAGACTCATTCCTTTTATTTTAGATGGTGCAGGAAAGTGAACTTGGAAGGCGGGACGGATTCGTGACAGCTTGGCATGTGTATTGAGGATGGATGGATTGAATGGACTGCGGGAAGATCGAGGATGACGTTGTTTAAAGTCTTTTAATTTATGTTTTATGTATTTCCGCACTTAGTATTTAAACAATTGACTAAAGTTTATATTTTTTTTTATGTAAACAATAATGGGTACCCATACCTTATTTTGTATTTCGTACAATATTTTGGATTTTAAATAAAGTTATGTTATTTCTTATATATGTATTCCAAAATAGTAGCTATATTTAGTAGTTTTTAATGGTCTTAAGTCTAGAATTAGTTGGGGCATTACAAAAAATAAATAATCTTCAAATAATAAATTAAATTTTAGAATTGCATTTAGCACCAATATATTATTATTAATTTTTTATTTAAAAAGTCATTATTTAAAATAGGTCATTTTGCTAAGGGACCCATAGTACCATATACCATAATAGGGTTGCACATCAGGCGGGTTGGTCGGGTTCGAGTTTGTCGGGTTTCAAGAGGAGAAAATTATTACCAAACCCGCCCGAATTACTATTGGATTTTGTCGGGTTCGGATCGGGTCGTGTGGGAAAAGGTCGGGTTCGGGTGTGGTCGAGTTCGGGTGTAGGAGAAGTGTATTCGAACCCGCTCGAAATAAGATCGGATGTGGTCGGATTCGAGTCGAGTTTGAGTCAGGTTTGGGGGGAGAGAGGAAAAAGTATTAAGAAGAAGAAGAAGGGGGAGGGGTCGGCTCGAGGGTATCTTTAGACTTCAGGTTTTTTTTTTAACTAAAACTAAAAAAGTAAAATACAGAAAAAATAATAATAATAATAATTAGTAGGGGTTTGGGTTACACCCGAACCCGAACCCGACGGGACCCTCGGGTTTAGCCCGATCCAAATCGACCATTCGGGTTTCGTCATTCTCCGGGTTTTTCGGGTGTGGGTCGGGCAGGTTTGTCGGGTTTTCGGGTCCATATGTGCAGTCCTATACCACAATCAATATAAAGACAAGTAACTTTTTTTTTTCTATCCTTGAATTATTAATCTTTCCAATTTTAGTTTAAATTAAATTCATAGGACAAAAATTTGATGGAGTGTCATATACATTTGCCACATGAGAAAAATTCAAGATATGTTCGATAATTTAAAGAGAAAAAAAAGTTAAATCTTAAACTAAATGAATATGCATACGTAACACATGTGAGAGTTTTATAATTATGATTAGGAGTGTTCGAAAAGTCTGTCAAATTGTTGAAACTTTTCGTTGCACTAACTCATACTGTACCATGTAGTTTTTTTTTTTCGCGATGTGTGTTAGATTATATTTATCTTTGACTCGTATGGTGTAGTTTGATATGTGATTTGAAAATTTATAAAGATGGTTTCAACCTTACTGCATTGTATATATATAAAGATATCATTTTTTTATATAATTTATAATTTCATTATTTAAGTTTAAGACTAATTATTTAATTTTTTTATGAAAATACAAAAAACAAATCACAAAACTGTACTACAGGGCAATATGCGTTGTGGTTTGAAATCATAAATTCAAACAATGCAGTTTGACCAATGACTCAAACTACATAAGTACATATGCGGTGTTGTCCATAAAAAATTCTAAAATATCCCTAATTATGATATTATTTTGTAAATTTTTATAAAGCCTAAATATATATAGCGAAAAACATACAAAATATTTTTGACATTTGATACACTTTTTGAAGTCGTTATAAACTTCCTTGGATTGGATGTTGAACATTGATCGGTGAAACCTTGGAAAGTTATAAAGAACAAGCTTCTTCTTGTGAGTTTGACTATGATCAATATAAATGAATATGTTCTTTTCTTTATCAAAGTTTTTATTTATAAGCTCATTTTTAAACTCATACGCTTTTACATAATAATAATAATAATAATAATAATAATAATAATAAAGATAAGAGATAAAAGATAAAAGATAGATTTGATAGGAAAATCATTAATGTGGTACATTTTATTAGTTGAAATAAACTACAGTAGATGATGGACAGCTCTCATAATTTCATCTTATATACATATGAAAAGTGGCTTTGAAAGAATGTACACTTGAGTTTGTCCCTTGTTCCCTATAAAATTAACTTCCTCATAAAGTCTGACTTTATTATGTCACTGATCCTTTACCCTTCGGGAGCTTTCCATTTAAAAAAATTACTACTGTACATTTTCACTATAGCATATATCCAATGTCCTATGATGTTGGATATATTTGTTGGTTTTTATGCCATTGTAAATTTTTTTTTTTTTTTTTATGTGATTCATTCATTATCAATAAAGCAGTAAAAATCATTTTGTTTAATCAAATTGTATTGTTTACATGTTTTATTACATTATTAATTATTATTAATACAAACGTTTATAAAATCTTGAACATATGTATAGTTACCATTATAGTGATTTGGTCACAGTGATTATAATTGTAATTATATGTTCAAAAGCATTTTGTCCTAAGATTAAATCAATACACTAGTTTTTTTACTGATCTGGTAATTTACGATATGATCTATTTACACATTCAATGTGTGATGTCTTATCCAAGACATTGACAAAGTAAATAAGATCGGATGTATTTTGTTACATTGGACTGAACCGATATTGATTATTAATAAGATAAGTAAGTATCATTATTATCTAATCTAATCATATCACAACGTTGACCATAGGTCAAGTTAATCTTAATTCTGAGTGATTAATATTATACTAATTGGATTATTTAAGTCTTTTGATTTGTTCGTTACCAGCTTACCCTACGGACTAGCTCATACTTACATATTGGAGATTTGGTAGTATAAT
The DNA here is from genome assembly GCF_963169125.1 of Humulus lupulus. Lineage (NCBI taxonomy): Eukaryota > Viridiplantae > Streptophyta > Magnoliopsida > Rosales > Cannabaceae > Humulus > Humulus lupulus. Next base: position 227,618,159 of record NC_084796.1, read on the forward strand.
TGAGTGGGAGTATTTATCATAGACATAAAATCTATAGCTTCTGTTTAAGAAGTGACACGATGATTTCCTTATAGCTTGGTTCAAGTGTTAAATGATAGAGTACTCATTTCTGTAATTAAGTTTACAGAAATATCATTTACAAGGAACTTAGTGGGAGTTAAGGATAAAATACCAATGAGGGGTAAAACAGTAATTTGCACCCGTCTCATTAGTAGATCATCTATAGAGGATTGAATGATGGTTATGGTTATAACAATGGATAACGTATTTACATTTGGTGTAAAGTGTTCTATGAAATCAAGAGTGCAATTCTGAGTCTATAGTGGGGTCACAAGGAATTAATAATGTAATGAGTTTATTTGTTATAAATAAACTCACAGTAACTTATTGGAGCTTGAGTTTATAGATCCATGGTCCCTATGTCATCTTTTATCAAAATGAACCTAGTAGTCTTGAATAATTAATTTAATTATTAAATATAAAAATATCACATTTGTTATAAATATTATATATATGGATGTCTATAATAATAAAGAATCACTAAGTAACCCAAAGTATTATATCAATATTAATTCTTGATTGTATTCAGAGTAGTTACCAATTTCCTTAGGGCTTATGTATCTGTATAAATAGGAGTCCTTCCTCTATTGAAATAACACACAAGAGTTTAACTCTATCTTTTCATCTCTCTATTTCTCTCTCAATTTATTTTATTTATATTTTACATTTCAGTATTCTTAATAGTTTTATAACACGTTATCAGCACGATTCTCTAACTACTATTGTTTGTAGGTTCAAAATATCATCACGAGTCTCTAGCCATAATCATTCCTTGAATCTGAACTTGATAATTCAATCTTCAGCCGCCATCATATGTTGATATTAAAAATCATCATCCAAACTCTAGTCATCATATTTCATTGAGGTAAAAATATTTTGTTGCGAAGGTATATATTTATACCATTATCATATTGTATATTTTTATAAGACCTGTATATATATGAGTTGCAATTTCACAATTGTGATGTATGAGATGGTTTAATAACTTATTATCATAAATGTGGTTATATTTATATATGTGTTAATATTATCTCACATAAATAATATTGATTTCTCTATAGTATTTATTTTATAGTTATTTACAAATGATTACATTAGAATTTGTAAAGTTCCATGTCTATGGCATATTGAAAAAAAAATTATTATAGATTATTGATGTAAGATCTTGCATATATCCTGAAGATTATGCAAAAGTGATATTCATCATTATAATTGATTAAGATATATTAAAGAAATATATTTATATATATATTCATGTATTATGTGAAAAAAAATATAATTACTAAATATTTGTGAACATTATCAGAAGTGAATGTTTCATCTTTATCAAGTATACAATTAAAGAACATTTAAAATATTTTATGATTGATGCAATTGGAGACTAATTTTTAAAGTCCCAAAAGTATTTTTAGAAAGTTACCAAACTAGTATTAGGTTCAATAGGTAATAACAAGTCAATCAAATGAATAGATAGTAGTACTCAAATTTATCCCATCTGAGATATGAGTACTAGTGTGTTACCAAAATGAGGGTTAAAACCGAAATGTTTTTTAATAGAATTCAGTCTTGAAAAGACAAGTATTTTAGGGTAACAAAATACTGTAAGAGTTCTACCTATATAGACCTAAGGGTGGTGTCGCCCCTCATGAGTATTGGGAGGCATTCTCAAGAAAAGTCTATGAATGGAATGTGCACATGGCCATTAACGGTGCAAAAGCGAGACATTGAGGTCTCAAGTGAACACAGCAAAGGTGTGTGTGTTATCACCGGTTTGTTATCAAGGGATAGTGGTTCAATGCTTCGGCAACCAAAATTTCAACAAACTTTGTGATAATTACACTAAGGTAAAATTCAAGTCGAAAGACATTTTACTTTATGCACCAATGTAAAGGTTTCTATAGAGAGTGATTATTTAATCAAGTGGGGGAATATTATATTTTAATATAATGTTTGATTGATTAAATAAGTGTTACAAAAAGTGATTATTTAATCTAGTGGGGGAATGTTATATTATTTCATATAATATTATATTAGATTAAATAATGTGACAAAATGTGATTTGTCACACAAATGTGATTTGTCACACCTTGTAACATATTATTGAGAGTCACAAAATTGGACCAATGTGTGTGCCCAAATGTGACATATTTTGGAGTTACAAAATCAGTTACAAATTTGTAACTCCCAAATATTACCCAATAATGTGTATATTATATGGTACACATTTGAGATTGGATTTCATAAAGTCATGATGATATATGACTGTTGGAGACATGTTTTTAACTCCCAATAGGTGTTTGGAGGTTACAAAATCATGTGGGAAAGGATTTGGGACGTTTTGGAACGTTTTGGAAAAATGACTTTTTTGTGCTGAAAATGGCCTGTGGCCGCGCCCAGTGAGGCTGACAGCCTATGTGAATTTTCAGTTTTTTCTAAATTGAACGGTTCTAACATGCCAAATAACTCCCAAATCTCCATTTTAATTCCATGAACATCCAATTAAACATTGGTAACAGCCATGGAGGTTGGTGGAATTTGAAATTCAAAGGGGTATCTCAAGCTCTATAAATAGGAGCCTAATGCTCACTTGTAAAAAACACATTTTTTCATCCACAAAGCACTTGGCTGAAAAATACACCAAAAGGCTTGATAATTCCAGAGAGCTATTTCCTTGAGAGATCCCTTAGTGCTTAGAGAATAGGGGGAAATAAGCTTTTGGACAAAGGTCTTGAACCTTGTTCAAGTTGGTGTTCCCCACTACTCTACACTTTGGTTGAGTGTGAGAGTTTGTTTGTGTTTTCATTCTTTTGTTCTTCTTATTTACTTGTATTATTATAGCATTGAGTTTGTAATCTTCTTCTTCTACATCTTTCTATTTACTTGTATTTTGAGCAATTGAGTTGTAATGTTTAATTAATCAATATTATCTTGTCTATTGTATTTTTGCATAGAGTTGTATTCGGTTTTTCCATATTTCCATTGAGTATTAAATATATTCTCTAACAGTTATCTGCCACGTCCTGAACATAGATAAAAGTTTTCCACCAGTACAACAGAAAAGAAGGTTGCTAGACTAAGATAAAGGAAGAAGTCGAGAAGCTAAAGGAGAACTGATTCATCAGGGTAGCATTTTATCCATGGTGGGTCTCTAATCCCATACTAGCACCTAGGCCGAATGGAAAATGGAGAACATGCATGGATTTCACAGACCTTAATAAAGCCTACCCGAAAGATTGTTTCCCACTCTCGAGAATTGACTAGCCAGTTGATGCCACTTCAGGGCACGAGATCGTATCATTTATGGATGCATACTTTGGGTACAATCAAATCAGTATGCACCCACCTGATGAGGATCATACTAGCTTTCGGACCGACACAGGGCTTTACTGTTACAAAGTAATGCCCTTCGGTTTGAAAAATGCTGGTGCGACTTACCAGCGACTAGTCAATCACATGTTCAAGGAGCTGATCGGTATAAACATGGAATTATATGTTGATGGCATGCTGGTTAAGTCAAAGAAGGCAGAAGAACACATTGGAGACTTGCAAGAGTGCTTCAACATCTTGAATAAATATCAGATGAAGCTAAATCCCCTCAAGTGTTCCTTCAGAGTTGGATCAGGGAAATTCTTGGGAATTACAGTAAACTCACGAGGAATTGAAGCTAATCCCGAGAAGATCAAGGTCCTAGTCGATATGAAATCGCCAACGAAGATCAAATATGTTCAAAGTTTAATCGGGAGAATCGCTGCTCTAAGTAGATTTATCTCTAAATCGACGGACAAGTGTGTCCCACTTTTTAATCTACTTAGAGGCAACAAGAAATTAGAATGGACGGAGGAGTGCGAACAGGCTTTCCAGGCCTTAAAGTCTCACATGTCGCAGCCACCGATTCTATCTAAACCGGTCGAGAAGGAAACTCTGGTCATCTACTTGGCAATCACAGAATACGCTGCTAGTGTTGTCTTGGTAAGAGAGGAGGAAAATGTACAGAAAGTTGTTTATTATGTAAACAAAAGGCTAATAGGAGCAGAACTGCGGTATCCGCCTATTGAAAAATTAGCCTACTGCTTGATTTTAGCCTCCAGAAAGTTGCGGCCGTACTTCCAATCACACCCAATCACAGTTTTAACCGACTAGCCTCTACGGCAAGTTCTGGAGAAGCCAGAAGCCGCAGGCCGATTATTGAAATGGGTGGCGAAACTTGGACAGTTTGAAATCTCTTACTTACCATGAGCAGCGGTAAAAGTACAAGCTCTGGCCGACTTCGTCGCGGAGCTCACTGGGCTTCCAAACAGCGAGCAGACAGAAGAGCCTGAACCTCAAAGCCAAACTCCCTTTTGGAAGTTGTTTACAGACGGTTCTTCTAATGAGCACCACGATGGAGCCAGAGTGATTTTGGTGACGCCTGAAGGACATCGATTCCACTGTGCAATCAGATTCGACTTCACTGTGTCCAGCAACAAAGCAGAGTATGAAGCACTGCTCGCCGGGTTACGATTAGCCAGAGACATGAACATAAAGTGTAACAACCCAAAATCACTAATATGGCTTAAGGGCCTTGATTAGTGTGTCGGGAGGGCAAAAATGGCTTAGGTGTGTGTGTTTATTAATTTAATGCATGATTACAAAATAAGCATGCCTGTATGGTTATATGAATGTAAATGCGATTATATGCTATAATTGTAAGAACCACATTATTATGTGGGTAAGTCTGCAGTATGCAACATGAGGCGATCCTAGGGAGCTAGTTAGCGGGAAAGTCACAACGGGGATTAATACTTGACTTTGGGCAGGTCATGGGGTATTTCAGGTATTGGATGGTTATTTAGGCTATCGGGTTATGGAAATAAATAATTGGAGATATATTTGAGGTTAGGAAGTCTAGGTGAGAATACTAGGGAATTTTACCATTTTGCCCTCGGGGATGTTTCCAGCACCCCGAGCCTCGGGATTGATTTAATTAACTAAGGATAGACTAGGTAAAACTCAGAACTTGGTAGAAACATGAAGAACCGACCCCTTTTCCTCATTCTCTCTTCTCTTCTCTCTCTCAAGGAAAAAACTACTGAAACCTAAGGAAATTCAGCTGGAACTCTATGATTTGGGCTGAAGTTTTGAGGGATTAACTCAGTTTTAACTAAGGTATTCAACCAAGACTAAGGTAAGAACTGAATTACACTCTTGGTCATTAGAATTATGTGATTTTGGTTGAGCTCTAAGAGATTTTTGGGTTTTGAATTTGAAGACTGAAATTGAAGCTAGGAATTGGGGGTTAGCTCAGAAGTAGCTTGGGGAATTGGTTCTGCAATGAAGGTAAGCTTGAAATTATGATTTAATGTTTGAATTCTAAGTTTTCATGACTGGTTTTTATGTTCTTGAGCTTCTGGGCTTCAAAAATTAAAATGGGATTTTAATGAGTTTTTAAGCTAGGCTTTTTGCTGGATTATGTTGCTAGAATCATGTTAGAAGTTTTGTGATCAATGGGTTTTTGAATTAGGGTGCTTTGAGGTGGTTTTGAGCAAGGTTGGGATGTTAGGAATGGTATATTTTCTGGGCACGAGGGGCTGGGTCGCGACTCTGTTCTAGAGTGTCGCGGCCCTGCAAAGCAAAGAAGAGCCAAGGAGGCTCTGTAGTGGGGAAGCGTCGCGGCGCCACAAGGCAGGGCCGCAGCGCGTGTTTGTGGTCAGAGAGGCCTAGCCTCTGTTTTAGGGGGCAGGCCGCGGTGCAGGTCTTAGGGGCCGCGACCCTTAAGGGAATTTTTAGTTATTTGGAGGTTTTAAGCGTGGGAACCTAACTTAGAATGCTCGGGATCGATTCCACCACCATGCTTGGTGGAATTCGATGTCGCGGGAGCTAGAACTTCACCCAGAAACCTTTATTCAAATATTAATGGAATCCCTTGTCTTGGTTGTGACTAGGTAAAAGCTAGGGCTCGGGAGACGGATCGTGCTCAAGGGGCATTTCACATAACCAAAGCAGTTGTAAATTAAAGGTAAGAAAACTGCACCCGGTTGTGGATTCATAATGGGACTAAGGGTTCCCTGTTTTGTATGCCCTATAGAGGATGGTATTATGCCATGTAAATGGTAGACAAACAGCCTAAGTGTGCCGATGTTTACATTAGCACACAGGGCGCAGCTCGGCCACTGGTAGCTGAGGACAGCTTATTATGCACTGAGCTCGGTTTAAGCGGGCCAGAGTCAGTGGGGTAAATAGAGGGTGCGACCTAAGGGTGTCGACCTTAATTATCGAATAATCTGGTTGTTGTGATTGACTGTTGAATATGATATGCTGATTGGCTAATTGTTAGCTTATGAATTCATGCTTATGTCAGTAAGTATATGTTTAATTAGGGATTGCTAAATTTTTAAACATGCTTAAGGGGGCTTATGATTATTATCAGCACTTGTGTTGTGATATTACGTTTTCTTGCTGGGCCTTGGCTCACGGGTGCTTCGTGGTGCAAGTAAAGGCAAGGACAAGCTTGATCAGCCTTGATTTAGAGAGCTCTAGGAGCATAATGTACATGAACAGCTGCTCAGCCGCCACGGTTGAGGGGAGACAGGGATAGGAGAACCATAAACATCTATTTTGCCTTTAGAATGGCTAGTGGTTGTCTGTACACTGGAAATTTTGTAAACAGACTTTTAAATGCTATCTCTTTTGGGATCCCATGTCTTAAATGTTTAATTATATGAAAAGTTTCTATTGAGACCAAAACCTTTTAACCTTAGCGCATTAATGACCTTAGCAAACGCGTTTTTAACTAAATGACTTGATTAGCAAGTCCTGCACCTTTATAAATACACAATGTAACGGTCTTGGCTATCCAAGGCGTTACATAAAGTCACTTGAAATCTACAGTGACTCCCAGTTGGTGGTTAATCAGATCATTGGAGAATACCAAGCCAGGGGCCTGAAGATGGTCGCTTACTTGGACAAAGCAAAGGATCTGTTGGCATAGTTTGAAAAGTATACTCTCCAACAAGTACCACAGGACCAAAACTCGAACGCTGATGCTTTGGCCAAGTTAGCGAGTGCCAAGGATGCTGACACCCTGAATATAGTACCTGTTGAACAGCTGTCCGCACCAAGCATCCAAGTAGAAGAAATCTCTCTGGTGATTCAGGCGGTGGATACATGGATGGCACCTTTCATTGAGTACTTGAAGCATGGTGTGTTGCTGACGGACAGAAACAAAGCCAGGACTCTTCAGCGATAGGCTGCTAGGTTCTTCCTGGTCGACGGAATTTTGTACCGAAGAGGATACTCTACGCCACTCCTCAGGTGTATTTCAAAAGAAAAGGCCAAAGAATTAATGAGAGAGGTCCATGAGGGCTTTTGTGGGGACCACGCTGGGGGGCAGAGTTTATTGAAAAATATCCTATGGCAAGGATACTTCTGGCCAACAATGAATGAAGATTCAATGGAATTTGTGCGAAAATGCAACAAATTTCAAAGATTCTCCAAGATTCCGCGAGTAGCTCCTAATGAGCTAAAACAGATGCAAAGTCTGTGGCCATTCGCAGTATGGGGTATAGACCTAATTGGATCTTTGCCCACAGGGAAAGGCGACGTCAAATACGCCGTAGTGGCTGTCAATTACTTCAAAAAGTGGGTCGAAGCCGAGCCACTTGCAACCATAACAACCAAGAAAGTGCTGGATTTTGTGGTCAAGAACATTGTGTGTCACTGTGGATTGCCAAGAAAACTTGTCTCAGACAATGGCACGTAGTTCGATAGTGATCTGTTCACGCATTTTGGCAAGCAGCATGGAATTATCAAAAGATTTTCTTTAGTTGCTCACCCGCAGGCAAACAGACAGGTCAAGGCAGTCAATAAAACGCTAAAAGATACTCTGAAGAAAAGGCTTGAAGAAGAAAATGGGGCATGGTTGGAGCAATTGCCTGAAGTCCTCTGGTCGTACAGAACATCCCATCGAAGAGCAACAGGCCATACTCCATTCTCCTTGGCCTATGGATATGAAGTTATGTTTCCTGTTGAGTTAGATCCGCCATCGCATCAGAGGATGACATACGATCAAGGCTCTAATAGCCAGTTATTAATGGAATCTTTGGATTTGGTTAAAGAAAGGCGCGAGCAAGCCTAGCTCCGAGTAGTAGCCTACCAGAAAAAGGTCACTCGATATTTCAATTCTAAAGTACGTGAAAGGAAATTTAATGTGGGAGATCTAGTACTTAGAAGAGTTTTTCTTAACACCTGCGATCAAGCTGCTGGAGTACTCGGACCCAACTGGGAAGGACCGTACGAAATCGAAGAAGTCCTCCATCTAGGAACTTATAAACTTGCTCGCTTAAATGGAGATCTCATTCCTCGCTATTGGAATGGAGAACACCTGCGCAAGTACTATCAATAAACAATTCTTCTTAAAGAATTGGCTTGTATTAATTTTTACTTTTTTACAAGTTTATGAACAAGAATTAGTCATTTTTATGACTGATCGCTTATAAGTGTAAGATCATTTTATTGATCACTCCTATAGGCACGATTTTCCATCTATTACGAGAAATAAAAAGGACTGTGTGCAGCCAATCAATATTGCCAAACTATTGTGATTATTACAAGTATTTACTTATTACGTGTGTTGTTTTTCTATGTTATCGTTTTAAATTCTCTACTACGAGTAGAAATGTTCGAATAGGTTTTGGTCAAGGCAAGTGACCGAGGACCTAAAGCTCCTCAATCACTTGGGGGGCATATAAGGTATCTAGTATGCAAAAAATATCAACATGTATGTAAACACACGAGAAAAATAAGTGAAAGCATGTTACGGTACTTAGAGTATTTTTCAAAATTATTTATTTTGTTAAATCAAACCAAAGTACTATGATAAGTTCGGTAATGTGAACAGATGTTATAATAGAATGCAAATATTATAATATTAAAAGTGAAATCCTTTGCACCGCGAGCAGTTACTGCTCGGATGTAATTGTCTTTTAATAGGAAAGCTGCCCGTGCAACAATAAAAATAAAAATTGTCTTTACATCACGAGCCATAGGTCGTGCATCTCAAAATAAAATTTAAAGAAAAAACAGATAAAGTTACGAAGTGGCTGGAGGATTCTGCTGAGGCTCTTGTGGCTGCTAGTCAACGGTAACTTCAACATCTTCCTGGACACCCTCAATGCATGTTGCTAGAGAGATCTCGGGAGACCCTTGAGTCTTCTTTTCTTCTAAGAGAGCAGCACACCTCGCCAGCTCCGCCTCCCTTATATGATCTGGTAGATAGGAAAAGTCGGTGTTGGGATTGCATTTCTAGAACATATAGAAACACTCAAACGCTGCCCCCTCGTAGTTTTCGAGGTTGCGGGCGTTCGCCTCCTCCAGGTTAGCAGCCTCTTTGCGGCTTATCTCCAGCTCTGCTTGAAGCTTGTGGGCTTCCCGATAGTTCATAAGCGAGGCCTCTTTATACTGCTCCTTGGAAGCAGTGATCTTGGCGATTGTTTCTTCCTTCTTCTTCAGCTCCTCTTCGAGGTAGGCGAGTTTGGCCTCAGCTGTTTGCAACACCTCGGTGTGCTTCGCCTCGACCTCCTTGAGTGCCTCGGTATGCTTCGCTTAAACTTCCTTGAGCTGCTCAGCGTGTTTAGCTTCGATTGTTTTAAGATGCTCAGCATGTTGAGCCTTGGCTATGCCAAGCTGATCGCTAAGTCTTTTTTCAAACTGAGCAGCCAGTGCCCTCGAACTCCGCCAATCGGAGCTCATGGTGAGAACTCCCTGTGATCAGGAAAAACTAAAATGTTGTTAGTATGAATAAATTGACGAAGAAAATTAGTAAAGTATGGTAAAAATGGCGAATTACACTAAGCACTTTGTCCAGTGCGCGATTGAAGACCTAATTGACCGCCATGGAGCCAGTCTCTTGGATGGCCTCTCGACTGCGACGGTGCTTTGTTATCTTAGTCAGCCTATATTTGGCTGAATTGAGCACCACGCTCGTAAGATCTTCTCTTGAAGCTTCTTTTGTGTGACCAGTAGGCGTCTGGTTGGTGGAAGCTAGAGGAGTGAGGTGAGCAGGAGTTGCAGGAAGAGTTTGTTCGACTGGAGCTGGGGGATTTTGATTGACAGGAGTTGGCAGAGGAGTTGTCTCTTTGGTAGGAGTTGGAGCAAGAGGATCCCCTATTCGAGCCTTCTTCGCGGAGGGGTTGCTGCTGCCCTCCCCAGGTTGGCGCTTGCTAGATTTTTTCTTGCTCACCGATTTGGCGTACAAGTCAAAAGCTCTATTAGCAGGCATGTCTGCAAGGAAGAAATCATACAAACAGTCAGGCAATATAATAAAAGGGGCTTGCCAAGTTAAGGAAATAAGGGAAAAGAAATTAAAAGTATAATACCCGAGCTATAATTACTGGTCACTACACTATTTACTGTACTAGAGCTACACTCACTCTCTGGCCTGAAGAAGTCTGAATTTGAAGTATGAGTGTATTTAAAGTTGTCGTCCCCGTCAAATAAGTGACAGGGAATAGGAAGATTATCTAAAAGTGAAAAGTCAGTACCGTTCTCATATGATGATTCAAGAATAGGTTCGGGGTGTTCAAAAACCTTCTTCTTGCCCTTCCCTAAAGGGATCGAAGCAGCGACGGTTCGCGGGGCTCCGGAAGGTTCGTTGATGGTCACTCTTGTTGCCCTCCTCGTTGGGGGTTGTGACACATCTTGGTGTTGCTCAGGGACTTCTCCACCGGTGGTACTCCCTGCTGTGGATTCCCTCACGTTTTGGTGAGGTGCCAGAAAGCCGACCAGCCTCAGATTGGCCTCTGTGACAAGCTCTTTGACGCTTTTTTCTATGTCGGTCATACTGGCTAAAAATGCCGCTCATATCTCCATCTCTGGAGTAGGAGCTGGTCGTAGCCATGGACCTGAACGGCATAAAAGTTCCAATAAACGCGTGGGAAAGCTAAAGGAATTTAAGCGACCAGTGAAAAAGAATTTACCTCCTTCAGTGAAGGCCAAGTTGTTGGCAACCAGGTCTGTGGTTAAAAAGTACTCCTGGAAGTACTTTCCTACGTTGGAATTGTAGGTAGTCTTGCTCAGGAAGGTGCGAGTCAATTCCTTGTGACAGAAATGAAAAAACCCTGTGTTGTTTTGATTGGGGTTGGACTTGAGATCGAACAGGTAGTTGATCTCATGTGGCATTGGAACAGGCCACTTTTTATGGCTATAAAGGATATAGAGAGCATAAAGCGTTCTATACTCGTTTGGAGTTATTTGAAAGGGAACAACCCCAAAATAATTGGCCACTCCCTGGTAAAAAGGAGGGAGAGGCAAGATTGGTCCTGCCTCAATGTGGTATCTCAACCAGGCGCTGAAGGCGCCGCCAGGCAGGTTTGCCCACTGGTCGATGGTGGGTTTGAATAAAGTTACCCCAGGAAGTCCATACTTCTTGAGGTAATTGGTTAGCATCCTAGCAGTAATGTTGATGGGAGGAGCAATGTACCACTCGACGTCTGGTCGAAGGATGTCCCGGGGTCGAGCTTGTGTTTGGATTCCTGGTTCAAGGGTGTTTTCAGCTCGACCGCTGGTCGAAGGAATTTCAGCCCGAGGAGCAGGCTGATTTGCAGGAGGGTTGGTTGGTTTCTTTTTCTGGGCGGTGGATTTTACTCTACCCATGTTTGATTGATTTGTTGAAGGTCTGTTGGATGGGGTATGAGAAAAGGGAATCTTCGGGATAAGTAACGACGGCTGATCCTGATCTTTGAGTAGCTGGGCGAGCAGAACGTTGTCGATTGGCCTCTCACCTCCCCACGGATCGTGCATGAAAATCTGCGAACAGAGAAGGGGAGATGAGAATCTACGGCCCAAAAGACCAAGAGGTGTAAAGAGTTGGAATAACGTTGCTCGTGTATAAAAGTTAAGCTTTTATACAACCAGCATCATTCTAACAAAAACACTAGGTTCTATGCGAACTGTTTGGAAAATGGATCAAAAAGCAGAAGTGAAAAGTATTTTAGGAAAAAAAAAATCGTCTCTGAAGGGGCGGGAAAAACCCAGTTTTTCTACAAGCTTAAAAATCAAAGTTGCGCCCTAAATTCATAATCCTAATTACCAAACTGATCCTTAACCCCTGCAAAGTATTATTTCAAGCTCAGATCTACGTGCCCTTTTTACCCCGAAACAAATTTTTTAAGAACAGTAAAAAAAATTCAAGAACTCAGAATCTAAAATGGAGATAAAATAGATATTGAATGGCATCTCAACAACTGAAAAGTTTGAGAAACTTACTTGTATAGAGGTTGGAGTAGAGTTCTGTGACGCTAAGTCAATTTTTCTGGGCAGGAACTTCGTGGGTCGTTAAAGACCGTCTGAGTTTCTGAAGATTTTAGGCCTTGTTCTTTGGTGTTCTTGAGCATAAAGATAAAACGTAAAAAGTGAAAAATGATTATGAGAGGTTATTTATATTAGTCGAGGAGAAATTACCGAGGTAATCATGAGGGGTAACTTTCCAAGGCATGAGTAAGTGCAATAGCCATCAGACCACTTTTGGGAAACTGAAAAGACATGATTAGTTGCCTTTTTTGAGAAGGCATGGATGGCTCTGACAGATTTGATGGGGCATGCGAAAGGTCGGTCACCTAAGTTTACTTTATATTGGTCGCAGTAAAATAAACTTGGCGGGCAAATGTTTACCCAAAAATGGCTCCTGATGACGTGGCAAGATTTTCTTACACATGGCTGGCACGTGGCAGTTTTGAGTGAAGGGATCTTGTTCTACCATCAACCAAATAATTATTGATTCGTCAAGTCTCGCATTTCGGTGAAACCAGTCTAGTCGCATATTTTCATTTACTTCCTTTGGAATACACAATCTTGTAATAATTACATTTATTATGTTTCCTTTTATTACCTTGATACGCTGATCTTAATTATAATTAAGGCCCATCAGCTCATGTAACCCCTTTGAGCCTATAAATAAGAAGAAGATGGCTCAAGGAATGGACCTTTGGACTTTTGATCTGAGTATTCATAGAAAAGAGCATAGTGTGATTATCCACCGAAATTGTAATACTCCCAAGGCTTGTGAAACTCAAGAACCCTAGTTCTTTTATCACAATTTTGGGATTCAATATCAATAAGAACACTAAGTGGACGTAGGTCATTACCATCCAGTTGGGGCCGAACCACTATAAATCACTTGTGTCATTTTCTTTACATTTGATACTCTTCTTGATTTCCTTTTGTTCTTTGTCATTTATTTGACTATGTGTCGTTGGGCAAATCAAGGGTTAACAATTAGTATTATAGTAAACTTTGTCATTGATCAAAATGTAATTTATAATTACATTCCACAAAAGGTTATAAAGTCACAAAGATTATTTGAAAAAGTTCTTGATGAAACCTTAACACAATATATTGCTAGCTAAAGTTAAACATATTTTATGTACCAGTTGTACAATTTCTATATAATTGTGAATGTGGCCAAAAATGACTTATAATATGTACCGGTCGTACATTTAATTATATAATACATCAAGTCATAAGAATAAGGAATGATTTATTTCATTAATAAATTTGACTACTTGAAATGAGAAAGAAAAATAAGTGATATATTCATATTATGATTATACCTATTTGGCTACAACAAACATGATTATTATCATTGTGTATTAACTTGAATGAATGATAAAGTTGTTTATATTTGAAAAATAATTGTGCTTTTAAGCAAGCACACTATTTGATAGAGAAAATTATTAAATATAATGTTGTTGAACATAATATATTACAAAAATCAAATGGAGAAATCTGATTCTTGAAGAATCAATGTTATTATATGTTTTGAAGGATATTAAAATTATTTCATTCTCTAGTATATAAACAAAAATGAAACTTTTATAGCGGTTATGTATATGTTAAAATTTTTAGTGAAATACAAAGTATAGTGAACCTAAAGTTCATTAATTGAATGACCAATCATATGCAATGAAATGTACAAATTTCCCTAAATTTAGATGAAGAACTAGAAGATTCTTTTTATTATTAATTCTTATATGGTGCTTAAGAAAATATGTATATATATATATATTTTGCATATGGGAAGTGAAAATAAATTTGAATATCTTGCATTTTTAAAAGAAAAATATATATCTTTCAACTAGTTTTCAGATGTTTTGTTTATAAATATTTTAACTCGTGCAATTTTATTGTTATTTTTTTTACTACATATATATCATTTATAAAAGTGTCACTCATTAGAATGTTAGTGCATTCATTTCTCAAATTTTTCATAATTATTTATAAGTTGAAATTTTTATATCTTCTGAAAATTATTTTGCCTATGTAAATTATTTTGATATATAGTTATTTATTTTGTCCAAGATGTACGAGAAAAAATTATATTATTTTCATAATGAATGTTTAATTATATTATCTTAGCATTCTTGAATCATTGTTGAATTTTTATTACATAATTTCTTATCGATGTGATAAGATCGTATGATCATGAACTTACAAGAACTATAAGCTTGTATAGACATAACAAAGTTGATAATAATTAAAGCCCTTGAAGTTGTTATATAGGTACCTATAAACAATATACATGTTTGACAAGTATGTTGAAAATAATGAAATCTCTTTAAGTTATGTCAATATGGGAGGAAATTATCATATTATGAATTATTGTCGACAATACAAAATGTTTGCATTTGCAATAAACTAATATGAGATAGCAAGGATCATGATATTAAACAATCGAGAATTATCGACGTATATATAGTTTTGCCCAAAATTATATGACGCAATCTAGGCAGTATAAATTTACTCACATAAAGTGAACTAAAACCTATAGGGGTACAAATAAATATTTGTACAAGAAAAGGTAATTAGAATGAGAATTTTGTATATCTGTACACAAATGAATTATTATACAAAATCTGCATAGACAAGAGAATGATTAAATAAAGGCATATACATATTGTTATGTAAAAATATAATCAATATTTGATTATAGCCTGGAGTATATATGTTTTATGAGAATTGATATGTGTCATATAAACGTTGCAACACAAATTATTTATTTTGAACTCCTAGTAATATGAGAATTTAAAATATGTCTTACCAGAAAAATTCCAAAAGAATTTAACATGTCTTATGAGATATAAATTCAAAGTCGCGCGCATTATACAATAAAGATCTTTGTCTGGATTAAAGACATATAAGTGAATAATTATTTGAAATTACAAGTATGGTTGTATATGCAATGTGAATTCGTAAATAATACGTTGTAAAAGGCTCTTGAAGAGCTTCTGAATATTTTATAAACTATTGAAGAATGATTTCTTATTTCATTTTGTAGATTGGGAATTATTAAATATAATCTATGTTTATAGATTAAATTATGAGTAGAGAGGTCTCGAAGAACTTCGTATGCATAAAGAATCATATTGTATATGATCATATGGTGTAGAAATTAAAGAACATGTAACGAACGCAACGAATATATGGTCCCGAAGTACCATCTTTATTGCAAATGAAAATTGATATTATCAAAGATATTCATTCATGTGATCATATTTTAATTTTAAATTTTTGATTGAACAAAGTCATAGATAATAAATATCCACAAATATGATGCATATTATAACATTGTTGATATAATATGATAATGAACAAGGTTATATACATGATTGATTTAATATGTTGGATAAATATTCATATTCCATTCTACACATATGCTCTAAAAGAGTTATAGTAAATATGTGATCATATATAATTTATGGTGATTTATAATTACAATGAAAATTATATGAGATATTTGATCACGAAATTTACCATGGATATATGCATGAGGGGGATATATATACGTGTTGCACTCTTTTTCCTTTAGTTCAGGTTTTGTCCCACTAGGTTTTCCTAACAAGGTTTTTAACGAGGCAACTTTAAATCATGTTGAGATACTTGCAATTCATGAGGCAAGGGAAAAATGTGTGATTGAGATCAATGAAACAACATATTTGAGGAACATGTGGATTATCACCAGATAAAGAAATACCAACAATTATCTATAAAGATAATGATGCATGCACTGCTCAACTAAAACGATAATACCTTAAAGGAGATAAATCTAAATATATTTCACCGCAGTTCTTCTTCACACATGATCTTCAAAAGAGTGGTGATTTGATGTTCATCAAATTCGATTAAGCGACATTCTTGCAGACTTATTTACAAAGACATTACAAACATCAACCTTCAAGAAGATGGTACATAAGAATGGAATGTGTCGATTAAAGGATCTTCAAGAGTGTTGAAATGAGAGGAAGAAAATATACACTGCACTCTTTTTCTCTTAGCCGGGTTTTTGTCCTACTAGGTTTTTCTGGCAAGGATTTTAATGAGGCAGTTTTAATGGACATCCAAGGTGGAGTGTTATAAATATTATATATATGGATGTCGATAATAATGAAGAATCACTAGGTTACCCAAAGTATTATATCAACATTAATTATTGATTGTATTCAGAGTGGTTACCGATTTCCTTAGGGCTTATGTATCTGTATAAATAAGGGTCCTTCTTCTATTGAAATAACACAAAAGAGTTTAACTCTCTCTTTTCAGCTCTCTATTTCTCTGTCAATTTCTTTTCTTTATATTTTACATTTCAGTATTCTTAATAATTTTATAACAATATTGACTAGTTCAATGGAAATAAATAATGTTAAATTATTTATTGATATTTTGTGAGAAAAATAATAAAAGAAACTTTGAGGATTTCATTGCAAAGTCTCAATAAGAGAGTATTATAGCCAATTGGGACAATTTTCTTAACATTGATAAATTGGTATTAACATTAATAAAATGAATTAAATAAGGGTCAAAATTATAATTGGTTAATTTTGACAAGTATTCAATTAATTATAATTATTAAATAATTAAAATAAAATAGGTAACCGAAACCTATTTTATGTCCTAGCTAATTGCCTATATATACTAGTGTCATAGAATGCATTTAGTCAGATGAATTTGACAAGGTAAAAATTCACTACTAATATTCTATACCTAGCCGCCCACTCTCTCTTAGTTTTCTCTCTAGGAATTCTCTTCTCATGTGTTGAGACTTGCACACACAAACACTAGGTTGTTTTAGAGAAAGACTTGAAAGACCGTGGTCTTATTTCAAAGCGATTTGGATTCTTTGCAATACCTAGCATTCAACAAGGACAAAAGGTTAGGGAATCCAAATGGTGTAGTCATTGTTCTGCTACGCATCTCGTAAGTACTCTAATGGTTCCGTTATTGTATTTATGTATCTCTGTAAAATTCACATGCTTGTGTGATTTTATGCTTTCTACTATGTATATTGTTATGAATATATTTTTATAATAATTTTCTAAATTTTTGGAATAACTCGTTCTCATATTGATCGTTTAATTTGTTAGCATTTCATATTTTAACTTTGTGCATCATCGGGCTAGATAATAAGCTTTTTAAATCAATATTATATACTTTCATATGCTTTATTTATTACTGTTTATCCAAAAATGGCTCCTGATGATGTGATAAGAATTTCTTACACGTGGCTGGCACGTGGCAGTTCCGAGTGAAGGGATTCTGTTCGACTACCGACCAGAGAATTATTGCTTCATCAAGTCTCGCGGTTAGGTGTGATCAATCTGGTTGTATAATTTCATTTACTCCCTTTGGAATACGCAATCTTGTAATAATTACATTTATAATGTTATCTTTTATTACGTTGATACGCTGACTTTGATTGTGATTAAGGCCCATCGGCCCATGTAACCCCCTTGAGCCTATAAATAAGAATGAGAGGGCTCAAGGAAGAGACTTTTGAACTTTTAATCTTTGGATTCAGAGAGAAAAGCATAGTCTGAATATCTATCGAAATTGTAATTCTCCTAAGACTGGTGAAACTCAAGAACCCCAATTCTTTGATCACAGTATTGGGATTCAATATCAATAAGAACACTAAGTGGACGTAGGTCATTATCACCTAGTTGTGGCTGAACCACTATAAATCGCTAGTGTCACTTTCTTTCCATTTGATTCTCTTCTTGATTTCCTTTTTGTTCTTTGTCATTTATTTGACTCCGTGTCATTGACCAAATCAAGGGTCAACATTTTGGTGCTTTCATTGAGAGTTGAACTTAAGACTTCAAGAAGATCATACGGCGAAGACATCCAAGAGAGAAAGACAGGATGTTGGCGCTGCATCCTCTCAACCTCCTCCTCCAAATGTGGCTGAAAATGAGCCACACTTTGATTTTGAGGAGGAAGAAATGGATTCTGAGACACTGAGGACAACACCGAGTGTGTTGCAGGACGAGTTGGCCAATCTGAGGGCCAATCAGGAGAATGTGGCAGAGACCTTGGTGCTGCAGCAGAGGGAGATTGAGCGTCAGCATCAGGAGCTGAATGAGTGGTGGGCGGACATAGACCGTCGGCAAAGAGATGCCACGACCGCTCTTGAAGTAGCCATTCAGTTGGCCCGAGGAAAAGTTGCGCCGGGCTCTCAACCGGATCAGCCACCAAATGTACCACCGCAACGAGCCCCAAATTCGAGTCCTCCGCTAAAGCCAGCAAGCCCTCAAAGGCCGGAGCAACCGCCTATTGCTCAGGAGGATGTCCCAATTTAGGATCCTGAGCAACAACCACTTTCTCAAGCTAGTCGCGGAAATCCCCAGCGCCAGAGGCAGCATAGGGCCGGGCAGCCTCCCCGAAGCCCTAGACGCCCAGGGGCGATGAGCCAAATCCACCGAGCAGGGGCCAGCGTCCTTCTGCTAACAGAAGGCACAACGAGTCAGGCTCTACGGTCAGGGGACCCCCCACGACATAATAATGCACGAGAACCCACCGACCAACGCAGACCTCCCCCTGACGCTCGGGAGATGCCAACTAGAGAAGGAAACAGCGTGACCAGCCGGTCGCGCCATAGTCGGTCGCAGTTTAGGGATGGCCATGACTATAATGAGGTCGATTCTGGTAGGAGGAATGCTAGGCGAGGGCGTGAGGAAAGAGGTGGAGACAGAATACCCCCACCGAGAGAAAATAGGCCTGGAAGCCATAACGATGGGGGGCAGCCCAGACATCATAACGTCTTTGATCGGCTGGGCGCTAGCGACAAAGGCGCAGACATGATGACCTGAGGGACGTGCTCAACGATAGGTGCGAGAGGCACGATGAGTATGCTCCCCTGACATCAGTCGCCCCAGCGATCCCAGATGTTGTTCAGGCTCAAATTGATGCTCTGAATCAGGCGGTACAACAGCTAGAGGGGAGCCGAACATCCCACATTGAGCACGATCAGAGGAGAGGCACTCCGTTTGTACAGAGGATTACTGTTGCAGAAACCCCTAGCAAGTTCAAGATGTCAGTGCTACCGAACTTCGATGGGTACGGGGACCCAGTATCTCATGTAAACAAATTTGAGATACAGATGGATATTCAGAAGGTGTCGGAAGATGCTCGCTGCAGGATCTTCCCCGCCACCATATCCGACACTGCTCAGGAGTGGTTCTTTAAGTTCCTTCCTGTTAGTATTGTATAATGGGAAATGTTCGTAAATGAATTTTACGGACAATTCTACACGGGTCGCGTACACCCCACTGAGGCCAACCAGCTGGTTGAGATACGCCAAAAGGAGGGAGAGCCCTTAAAGGAATACATCCAGCATTTCATGCGAGCAGCGGCTGGAGCCAAAACAGTGGGCGATGAGGGAAATATGATGGCCCTAACTGCTAGGGTTAGCGCCATTCTCCCCTCTGGAACAGCCTAAGAAAGAATGGGGTAAAAAGTACCCAGGAGTTTCTTGATCGAGCTGATTGATACATCAAGCTCGAGGACGCAATTTCCAACGAGGGGAAATCGTTTACGAAAGACAAGGGACCAAAGGAAGATCCCACCAAAGCCGCCAACGGGTCGGATAAACCCAATGGAAACGACAAAGGAAATTGGAACGGAAATGGTAAGAATGGTGGAAAAAGGGCGAACAATGAGCCATCAACGTTAGAAAATAAATGCCCCAAAGGCAATAGATACAAGCCGAGAATCACTAACTATACGACCCTTGTCGAGAGTAGAGCAGAGGTCTACCAGGCGACCAATGCCAATGTCCCTTATAAGCGACTAGCACTTATAAGGAAGGATATCTCCAAGAGAGATACAACGAAATTATGTCATTTTCACAATGACTACGGACATGACACCAGTGAGTGTAACCAGTTGAAGGACGAGATTGAGTTCCTTATCAGACAGGGACACCTAAGGAGGAATGTACAAGCCGCAGGAGGGTCTTAGCAAGAGGCTAAAGGAGGCAACGAGCAAGCGCCTGCACACCAACGCTCACCACCTTTACAGCCAGCTCTTGTGGCAGGTACGTTACTCACCATCTGTGGCGGCCCACACCTTGCAGGAGATAGTGAGAAGGCAAGGGAGCGATATGCTCAGTCCTTACGCCACGACCAAGACATCGAGATGATGAGTGTGGAGGATTGAGCACCTAAAAAAGCTCAAACAGAGGAGGAGTTCTTTACCTTTTCTGGGGACGATGCCCAGCATGTCTGATTCCCACATTCAGATCTGCTGGTCGTGGACGTCCAAATTTCCAATATGATGATTAAGAGGGTGTTGGTTGACACAGGGAGCTCAGTCAACATCTTGTATAAGTCTTCATTGGAGAGGATGAAATTGTACGTCAAGGACCTGGAGCCATGCAACCAAACCATATATGGTTTTTTTGGCGAAGGGCTCGCGCCAACAGGGTCGATTAGACTCCCCGTTACAGTAGGAACTGCACCTGCAAAGAGGACATTACTCACTACTTTCATAGTAGTTGATTGTTCTTCTGCTTATAATGCTTTAATTAGGAGGCCTATTCTGGTCGACTTGGGAGCTGTAAGCTCAGTTTGGCACCTTGTCATGAAATTCCCAACTCACGCAGGGGTAGGATGCGTATTGGGAAACCAACGAGAAGCAAGGGAGTGCTACAATGCCTCGATATCTAAGGCAAAGAAAGGTGGATCGAGGGAAACCACCGGAAAAGAGTTGCAAACGGCCAATGAAGTGCAAGCCCAATTAGGTGGTTGTGTCACCAAATAGGGTGTTGCCCAAAGCGAGGATAGAGATTTGGATCCTCGCTTTGGGGATTGTGATGAAGAAGTAGGCCCCATCAAGGATCTTGAAGAGGTCTAACTCGATGAAGTAGATCTGACCAGGGTTGTGAAAGTCAGTAAAAACTTAGAGACAACAACAAAACAAAAACTGGTGGAATTTTTAAAGAAGAACCAGGAAGTCTTTGCCTGGTCGCATAAAGACATGGTTGGGATAGACCCGGCAATTATCAGTCATGTCCGGAACATAGACAAAAAATTTCCACCAGTACAATATAAAAGAAGGCTGCTCGACAAAGACAGATCAAAAGCTTTGAAGGAAGAAGTCGAGAAGCTAAAGGAGAATGGATTCATCGGGGTAGCGTTTTATCCATCTTGGGTCTCTAATCCCGTACTAGTTCCCAAGCCAAATGGTAAGCGGAGGACATGTGTGGATTTCACAAGCCTTAATAAAGCATGCCCGAAGGATTGTTTCCCACTTCCAAGAATCGACCAGCTGGTCGATGCTACATTAGGACATGAAGTTTTATCATTCATGGATGCGTACTCCGGTTATAATAAATTAGTATGCATCCACCTAATGAAGACCACACTAGTATTTGAACAGATACAGGACTTTACTGCTACAAAGTAATGTTCTTCGGTTTGAAAAATGATGCTGTGACTTACCATCGACTAATCAACCACACGTTCAAAGAAATGATCGACAATAACATGGAGGTTTATGTCGATGATGTGCTGGTCAAGTCGAGAAAGGTCAGTGAACACATCAAGGACTTACAGAAATGCTTCAACATCCTGAACAAATATTTGATGAAGCTAAATCCTCTAAAGTGTTCCTTTGGTGTTGGATCAGGAAATTTTTTGGGATTCATAGTAAACTCGCGAGCAATCGAAGCCAATCTCACAAGCCAAAGTCAAAGATGTGAAAAGTATGACAGGAAGAATTGCTGCCCTGAGTAGATTCATATCTAAGTCTATGGACAAGTGTGTCCCATTTTTTAATTTACTCAGAGGAAACAAAAAGTTTGAATGGACAGAAGAATGTAAACAGGCTTTTCAGGCGCTCAAAGCCCATATGCCGCAACATCCCATTTTTTCCAAGTCGGTCGAAGGAGAGACTTTGTACATCTACTTAGCCATAACAGAGTATGCTGCCAATGTTGTTTTAATCAGGGAGGAAGACAACACTCAAAAAGCAGTATACTATGTAAGTAAAAGGCTAGTGGAAGCGGAATTACGATATCCGCCTATAGAGAAATTGGCTTACTGCTTGATACTGGTGTCTAGGAAACTACGACCCTACTTTCAAGCTCACCCCATAATAGTGCTTACCGACCAACCACTACGAAAAGTCTTGCAAAAACCAGAAGCTGCTGGTCGACTATTAAAATGGGCAGTTAAGCCGCGATAGTTTGAAATTTCATATGCACCTCGAGCAGCCATAAATGGACAAACCTTAGCGGATTTCATTGCTGAATTCACCGGACTCCCTGCTGGCGAGCCGATGAAAAAGACAGATAATCAAAATCAAACTCCCGTTGGATACTGTTTGTAGATGGGTCCTCTAACGAGCACAATGCAGGGGCATGGCTGATCTTAATCACTCCCGAGGGTCATCAGTTTCACTGTGCGATAAGATTCAACTTTATAGCCTCTAAAAATGAAGTCTAGTACGAGGCCCTGCTCACAGGTTTGAGACTAGCCAAGGATATGAACATAAAGTCACTAGAAATATACAGTGACTCCCAACTAGTAGTTAATCATATTATTGGAGAATATCAGGCTAAGGGTCTTAAGATGGTTTATCTGAATAATGCGAAGGATTTACTAGCACAGTTCGAGAAGTATACTCTCCAGTAAGTACCCCGCGACCAGAACTCAAATATCGATGCATTAGCCAAGCTAGCAAGTACCAAAGATGCCGACACTTTGAGCATAGTAACGATCGAACGTTTATCAGCACCAAGAATTCAAGCGGAAGAATCCTCCCTAGTAATACAAGTGTCCGACACATGGATGACTCCCATCATACAATATCCCGAACAAGGATTGTTACCAGCAGATAGGAATAAGGTGAGGACGATTTAAAGGCAATCAGCTCAGTTTATCTTGTTTGATGGAATCTTATATAGACGGGGATACTCAATGCCTTTATTATGATGTATCTCCAAGGAAAAGGCTAAGGAATCGATTCAAGAAGTACATGAAAGATTTTGTGGAGATCACGCTGGGGGGGGGGGGGGGGGGCAAAGTTTGTCAAAGAAGATTATCCGACAAGGGTATTTCTGGCCTACAATGATCGAAGATTCCATGGAATTCGTTAAGAAGTGTGATAAGTGCCAACAATTTTCCAAGATACCTCGAGCAGCCCCAGATGAGCTTAAGCAAATGCAAAGCCCATTGTTATTTGCAGTTTGGGGAATTGACCTAATTTGATCTTTGCCTACAGGAAAAAGGAATGGTAGGTATGTAGTAGTTGTTGTCGACTACTTTACTAAGTGGGCTGAAGCTGAACCACTCGCAACAATCACGACCAAGAAAGTATTGGATTTCATTGTCAAAAACATTGTATGCTGATACATTTTTCCGAAAAAGATTGTATCAGATAATGGCACACAATTTGACAGCGACCTATTCACCAATTTCTGCGAGAGGCATGGTATCACAAAGAGTTTTTCATCAGTCACCCACCCATAAGGCAACAGACAGGTTGAAGTTGTGAACAAAACTCTTAAGGACACATTGAAGAAAAGGCTCGAAGAAGCAAAATGAGTGTGACCAGAACAATTGCCAGAAGTACTTTGGTTGTATAGGACATCTCACCAAACAGCAACAGGCCATACGCCATTTTCCTTAGCCTATGGTTATGAAGCCATGTTACCCGTTGAATTAGATCCACCATCGCATGGAAGGCTGACATACGATCAGAGCACGAATAACCAATTATTAATGGAGTCTTTGGACTTGATCAACGAAAGGCGCGAGCAGGCTCAACTACGAGTTGCATCTTACCAACAAAAGGTCGCTCAATATTTTAACTCTAAAGTACGCGAAAGAAAGTTTGAAGTGGGAGATTTGGTACTTAGAAGATTTTTTCTTAACACTCATAATCAGGCTGCTGGAGTACTCGGACTAAACTGGGAAGGGTCGTATTAGATTGAAGAAATCCTTCAACCAGGAACATACAAACTTGCTCGCTTAAATGGAGATCTCGTTCCTCGCTATTGGAATGGAGAACACCTGCGTAAGTATTATCAATGAAAAATTATTTTTAAAGATTTGGCTTGTATTAATTTTACTTTTTACAAGTTTTTGAACAAGGGCAGGTCAGTTCGATGGTTGGTCGCTTATAAGTGGAAGATCAAGTTTTGATCACTCGTATAGACATGAATCTTGTCCATTTTCTTGCCAATTATTGTATTTATTACAAGTATTTGCTCATTGTGTGTGTTTTTTTGCTATGTTATCAATAATTGTTTATAAGTACGCGATCAATATTGTTCGAATAAGTATTGGTCATGGCAAGTGATCGAGAACCTTAAACTCCTCGATCACTTGGGGGCATATAAGATACTAAGCGAGCAAAGCATATCATAAACATATGTAAACACACGAGGAAAATAAGGGAAAGCATACTACGACAGTTAGAGTATTTTTCAAAAAAATTAGTTAATTTTGTGAAATCATAATAAAGCGTTATGCTAAGTTCGGTCATACGAGAAAATGTTATAATAGCAATAGTAATGTGAAACTGTTATAATATCAAAATGAAACGTCTTTACACCACGAACAATTGCTGCTCGGATGTAACGAAAAATATTAAAAGGTAAATAAAACTGCCTTAGGCAGCAAATTGTCTCAACACCACGAACAGTCTATTCGAGTGTTTTAATTACATAAACACAAAATTTCACTATGCAACTGAATGAGGGTCCTGCTGAGGCTGTTGGTCAGCTAAAGGTCCGGCTTCTTCGTCAGCACCATCGATGCTCGTCGCAAAGGAAATTTTAGGAGAATCTGAGGCATTTTGGACATTTTTCTCCTCTTCTAGGCGAGCAGCATACTTGGCGAGTTCGGCTTGTTTTACCTGCTCAGGAAGATAGTCAAAAATTGCCTCTGGGTTGTTCTTCCACAACAGGTAAAAGCAGGTGAAGGCGACTCCTCAAAATTTCTCCATGTTTTGGGCATTTTGCTCTTCGAGCAGCTTCACTCGCCCTTCTAAGCTATTTTCCTCCTTCATACTTGCCTCCAGATCCTCTTGAAGCTCGATTGCTTCCTTGTAGTTGGTTACGGAGGCTTCCTTAAACTTCTCATTGGCAACAACAGCCTTAGCCAGATCTTCTTGGCTTTTCTCTAGCTCCTCAGTTAAACAACAACTTTGTCTCTAGCTGCCTTAACCTTAGCCTCTCATGTCTTGATCTCCTCAGCATGCTTTAAATCAACCTCCTCAGCGCGGCGCCAGCCGTTGTTTATGGTTAGAATACCCTGTGAACAGTGGAAAATGAAGTTGTTAGAGCTAATCAAATGAAATGTTGGTTGACTAAAATACAATGCAAAAGAAACTTACACTGAGGACTTCATTGAACCCACGAACAAGCACATGGTTGGGTTTTAACGAAGGGAGATATGCGAAGGCCTCCTGGCTGTGGCAGTGCTTGGCTAGTTTATGCAGTTTTTTCGTTTGTTGAGCCATAAGCATTGCTCAGAAATTCTGCTGCCAAAGATCCCCTCGTTTGGTGGGTGGAAGCCCAGGTGTGAGGAGGAGGAGGAGGTGTAGTTGATCTGGAAGGAATAAGAGCTGGAGGGTCCTCTGGTCGAGCCTTTTTTCTTGAAGGCTCCCCGCTGTCTTCTCCGAGATTTCTTCTGCTCGACTTCTTCTTGCTCGCTGGAGCTCCTCCAGAGGCGTAGATGTCGAAGGCATCGTCAGATTGCATGACTACAATGACAACAACAAACAAGAAAATATGTCAAGAAATAGTTTTGCATGATATGAAAACAAACTAAAAAGAAATTCTAAGTAGTATACCCGAACTACAATTACTGGTCGCTACATTATTTAAAGAACACTCACTATCTACCTCGAAGAAGTCCAAGCTAAAACTACTAGTTGTAAATTTAAAATTGTCGTCCCTATCAAATAAATGATAAGGAATGGGCATTTTGTCTAAGAGTGAAAAATCTATACCGTTCTCGTCAGAGGACTTGAGTATAGGACCAACATATTCTAGTAGTTTTTGTTTTCCCCTCCCATGTTGGGAGGGGGCGTTGGCTGGTCGAGTATTGGGGTTGGGCTCTCGAATGGTCACTTCCATTGGTCGACGCCTTTAGGGCTGTGACACATCCTACTGCTGCTTGGAGGTTTCTTGTGCTTCAATGTCATCTCCAATGGCACTCCCTGCAGTTGATTCCCTCACTTCCTGGTGAGGTTCTAAAAGGCCAACCAGCCTCAGGTTGCTCTCCATGACCAGCTCTTTGACGCTCTTTTCTATGTTCATCATGTTGGCCAGAGCAGCGGCTCTTATCTCCATTTTTGGAGTGGGGTCCAGTCGATACCATGGACCTAATTACAACACAAGCTAACTAAGAACAAGGGAAAAGAAATACAAAGCGACTAGATAAATGTCAAACGAAGATTAAAAAGTTTACCTCCTCGTGTGAAGGCCACGTTGTTTGTGACAAGGTCGGTTGTAAGGAAGTACTCTTGGAAGTACCTTCCTACATTGGACTTGTAGGTGATGTCACTCAGTAATGTGCGAGCGGATTCCTGGTGGTAGAAATGGAAAAACTCCGTGATGTTTTGATTGGGGTAGGATTTGAGATCGAACAGATAGTTGATCTCATGAGGGGTAGGCATAGGCCATTTTTTATGGTTGTATAGGATATAGAGTTCTGAGAGTACTCTATATCCGATAGGAGTTATTTGGAAAGGGGCGACCTCGAAATAATTGGCCACCCATCGGAAAAATTCGTGCAAGGGTAAGACTGCCCCCGCTTCTATGTGATACTTCGACCAGGCGCTGTAGGCGCCTCCGGGAATTTTTGCCCTCTGTTCAGGTGTAGGCTTGTATAAAGTAATCACATGAAGCATGTACTTCTTGGGATACTTGGCTAGCATCCATGTCGATATGATGCTTGGAAGGGCGATGTACCAGTCTACCTCTGCTCGAGGGCCATCACGTGGACGAGCCTTGGGCTGGATATTTGGTGGGGAAAAATTTAAGGGTTGAGGATCATTTAGAGGACCCTCGATATTGGCTGCAGGCTAGTTGGTAGGAGAGTTTGTGGGTTTTCTTTTTCTATGAGCGATGTGTTTGACACGACCATATTCGGTTGGTTCTGTGAAATATTGTGAGGAGGACTGGTCGTAGGGTTTGGGTGTGAGGTCGGAGGCTTTGAAAAAGGTAGAGAAGGTTGTTCTTGATCCTTGAACAGCAAAGCGAGAAGATCATGGTCTATTGATCTTTCACTTCCCCGGGGATCATGCATGAATATCTGAGAAGAGCAAAATGGTAGTGAGAATCTACGACCAATATATTGAAGAAAGAGAAGAGCAAGGATAACGTTGCTCGTGTATGAAAGATAGGCTTTTATACGACCATCAACATCCTGATAAAAACACAATAAACATGTGAGTAGGTTAGAAAAACAGATCAAAAAGTGAATGTGAAAAGTTTTTTCGGAAAAACTTTTCAACTCCGAAAATAGGCAGGAAAAATGATAAACGAGTTTTAGGCTTGTTTAGGGTTTAGTTTTTATGAAGGTTTTCATTAGTTTAGGGCTATTTTATTGTAGAATTACGTTCGTTTGTTCATGTTTCAGGTTTTTCAGGCTAAGATGGTGAAAATAGTATAATGAAGTGAAAATGGAAGAAAATGGAGTTATTTTGGAGAAATTCGCGTCTTTCAGGAGCATTATGTTCGAGTAATGATTCTGTAAATAGCGCTACAGCGCTAACGAAGTAGCGCTACAACGCTAGAAAAGGGAAAATTGAAAGTGTTGAATCTGTAAGTAGCGCTACAACGCTATCAAGAACTGAAGAGTAGCACTACAGCGCTACAATACTAGCGCTACATCGCTAATGCATTCAATTTTGAGGCAATTCAACTCTGTTAATAGCGCTACAGCGCCCAAAACCTAGCGCTACAACGCTATCGACGCGGTTTTGAGATTTTTTAGCCACTTTTTGAAGGACAAAACGATATTTTCACTTGGGAGCTTTGGAAAACTATTTAAGGGACATTGTTCTGCGAATTTTGTAGGCAGTTTTAGTTTTATAAACCCTAGACTTAGAAAAGGCTGTTGTAATTAGATTTTTCTCTTCATCTGAATTCTTTAGGTTATTTTCTATTAATAATTATTTGAAGTTTATTTTCATTATGTTAGCTATGAACTAAATCTTTTATCTAGGGATTAATGTAGTCACTGAATTTCAATTTAATTTTATTATGATGTTCTATTGATACTTCTTCTCTATTCTAATTTATATAATGTTTGTTTAATGCTGGTAAATATTTGATCACTATTTACTTGATTTAATGGTTTTGATTCAAAATTTGAAAGATGAGAATTGAATATGCTATCATTATATAGACATAGGTTGCATATTGGACAAAAGTACCTGTATGACTTGTGTAGTAATTAGGTTTCCATGCTTAATGCCTTCTATATGTTTAAGTTTATCACAGAAATGTAGAAAACCTGCATATAGACTGAGATCTTACATCTTGAAAAAGAATAGGAATCGATTTTGTTAACCTGCTATTAGAATAGGAAGAAGAGATTTAGAATTGATTATTAAAATTAATAGAATGAAAAGTTGATGAAATTCATTCCTAGGTTTTTTTTTTTTTTTTAATTCGCTGATTCATTATTTTGTTTACATTTATTTAAATTTTGTTCGTAGTTTAGAGTATTCATTTTAATTTTAATTTTAATTATTCATCTAAATTTCAATTCACCAAATAGAATTTGAAAACCAATTATTGGTAATTGGTTAACAGTCCTTGTGGGAACGATACTCTATTTACTATCTATATTACTTGAATCAACCACGTATACTTGCGTGCAAATTTTCACGATCAAGTTTTTGGCGTCGTTGCCAGGGACCTAATAATCAATATCAAATATAATTGTTTTTCAATCTACTTTGGTTTTCATTTAATGTTTTCTAAATCGAGTTGCTCTTAAATTTCTCAATTTCAGGTGACTTATTTTTATGCGACGTAAGGGGTCGAAAATACTAGTACCTATTGATCCTGAGATTGAGAAGACCTGCAAAAGAGAAAGAAAATAGAAAAGACTTGAAAAGATGGCCCATAATGCCAATAATGTAGCTAACAACAACCTGAATCAGGGTAATGTGGGGAATGTTGCAGCTGAGGCAGACTTATCTCTGAGGGACTATGTTGTAATGACCCAAAATTACTAATAAGGCTTAAGGGCCTTGATTAGTGTGTCGGGAGGGCATAATTGGTAGTTATGTGAATTACTGATTAGATGCATGATTATGTGATATGCATGAACCTATGATTACATGGATATGTGAAATGCATGTTTATGAGTATTAGATAAGCATGTGGGCCCTATTTAGCTTGGAAGGGCATAATTGTAATTTTGGCCCGTTAGGGCATAAATGTGAATATTTGTGATAAACTGTTGAGACCACATTATTATGTGGATATATATTTATATGTTTGCAACATACGGCACGAGGCGATCCTAGGGAGCAAGTTAGCAGGGAAGTCACAACGGGACCCGATACCCGACTCAGGGCGAGCCGAGGGGTATTTTGGGTAATAGACATTTATCCGGGTTATTGGGTTATGGAAATAAATAATTGGAGATATATTTGAAGTTAGAGAGTTTAGGAGAGAATATTGGGGAGATTTACCATTTTTCCCTCGGGGACGTTTTTGGTACCCCGAGCTTTGGGATTAACTTAAGCAACTTAAGTTAGATAAAACAAAACCAAGGAAACAAATAGAATTTGGCCAGAACTGACTCCCTCTTTCTCTCTCTTTCCTCTCAAGAAGTTCTTCCAAGCTAGCCATGGAAACCAAGGGAATTTGGGCTAGAAACTTAGGGATTTGAGATGGAATCTTGGGGAGTATTTCAGTAGCAAATTGGAGGTTCGAGCAGGAATTTTGGTAAGCATTGAGTTATGAATTTAGTTGTCTTAATTATGTAGCTTTGGCTGGGTTCTAAGTGTTTTTGGGTTCTTGATATTGAAGATTGAATTGAGGTTAAGGACTTGGGAATTAGCTCAGTAACTACTTGGTGGACTTGTTCTTCAGTAAAGGTAAGCTTTTAATTATAGTTTAGCATTTAAATTCTGGGAATTTCTGTCTGTTCTAAGAGGTTTATGAGATTTTGGGTTTCAAGGATTGAAGTGTGATTTTGGTGAGTTTTTAGGCTAGTTTTCCTTTGGGTTTTACTACTGGGAGTATATTAGAACTACTATGATAATTAAAATATGTTATTAGGATGATTTTGGGTTAGTTTGGTTGTGATTTGGTGGATGAAAATGGAGTTTTTGGGTTCGAATGGGTCGGGCCGCGACTCGGTTCTTGGTGTGCCGCGACCCTCTAGAACAGAGGTGTGGCAGAAAGGAGAGCGGGCCGCGGCATGGGAAGCTTAGGGCCGCGGCCCGTGTGTGTTGCTTGGGGAGGTTGGGCCTCTAGTAGAGGGGCGGGCTGCGACATGAAGGGCCTAGGTTCGCGGCTCTTAAATGCATTTTTGGCCTTGAGAAGGTTTAAGGTGCGGGGACTTAACCTAGGGTGATCGAGATTGATTCCACTATCGTGCTTCGTGGAATTGGATGTCTCGAAGGCTAGAACTTGGTTCAGAAACCTTTATTCATTTATTGTTAATGGAGTCCTTTATCTTGGTTGTGACTAGGTTTACGCTAGGGCTCGGGGCAGGATCGTGCTCGAGGGTCATCTTTCTTTATCAAAGCACTCAGAATTAAAGGTAAGAAACTGCACTCGGTTATGTGGTTATGCTGGGAATAAGAGTTCCCCATACTTGTATGTGATGTCACATGGTGGTATTATGCCATGGGGACGTGAGATAAACGACCTAAAAGGGCCGGAATCTATATTTGCGCACAGGACGCAGCTCAACCACTGTTAGCTGAGGACAACTTAATATTCACTGAGCTCGGTTTAAGCGGACCGGATTCAGTGGGGTAAACAGAAGGTGAGACCTAAGGCGTCGACCCTAGTTATTGTATGATTTGGTTATTGTTGTTGATTGACGAGTATAATATGCTGAATATCTGAGTATTAGTTTGTGGATTTGCTGGTTAAGTTTACTGATTTTGTGAATGTCATGGTTTGCTGAATAAATGATCATATTTAAAGAATTATTTGGTTATTGTCATTGTTTGTGCTATGATGT
This sequence comes from Humulus lupulus, assembly GCF_963169125.1. Classification (NCBI taxonomy): domain Eukaryota; kingdom Viridiplantae; phylum Streptophyta; class Magnoliopsida; order Rosales; family Cannabaceae; genus Humulus; species Humulus lupulus. The sequence continues at coordinate 227,649,697 of NC_084796.1, forward strand.
TATGGTTTTCTTACTGGGCCTCGGCTCACGAGTGCTACATGGTGCAGGTAAAGGCAAGGGTAAGATGAATCGACCATGGGTTGGAGAGCTCTGGGGGCGAGTTGTACATTGTCAGCTGCTCGGCTGCCACGGTCGAGGGATTGCACAGGGACGAAAACCTAAAATGTGTATTTTTCCATTAGAGTGGCTTTGATTATTTATAACATTTTAAAATCTTGTAAATATGTCATTTAAACCCTATTTTGGGATCCCATGTACCAAATAGTTATTTTAATGGAAATTATTCGTTTATAACCAAAATCTTTTAAACCTAACTTGTTTTTATCTTTATATTCACATTTTTATTTAAATGACTTGGTTAGCAAGTCTCGCACTATTTTAAATACACAATGTAACGGTCTTGGTTATCCAGGGCATTACAACTTGGTATCAGAGCGGTCTAGGTTTAAGGGTTCCTAAAGATTGGCTGGACATGTACATTCACCGCTAAAGACAACTCGACTCAGGGTTTTGGTATTTGAATATATGAGATTATATGCTTAAGTTCTTGAATGAAGTATGAATGTGTTAGGTTGTATGATTATAGGGAGCATGAGATATTGATAGGGCTAGCCCTTGACTATTGTGTGATGAGATTGAAGCGTGTTGATAAGCATTGTTATTGCATGTGAATGGATATTTGGATAATGGTTTGTATACTGATTGTATGTGGTGAATTGTCTAAATTGAACTTATATGCTATACCTGTTTATTGGTATGTTGAAAGCATGGTAAAGTGTGATTGTACTTGGTAGCAATAAAATTTGATAGCTAAATGCATAGTATTATAGACTGGTGTGTATTATGCTTTTTGTGTGCATGATTATTGTGGTAGTTTGGACCTGGTCGTGGAATGATTCAGCGTATGAGCACCAGGCTGAGGGGTTTAATCAGTAATGGCGGATGAACTCAAATTGTTTGCACCCAGAATGATTAAGTGGACTTGGTGTTGTTATATAGGGGATTGTAGATGATAGTCGGGGTTGGAAACCTCCATCTGCCCCTGAAAGTCGCAGCAGTTGTTCGCTAGTATGCGGGTAAATTATGGGGTCTAATAGCATAAACTAGATGGGTGAATAGCAGACTTTTCTGGGGAAAGAGCTGCTTTGCATAGTTTGACAAGAGGATTTCCAGTGTTGGTTTAATATGAGGATATAGACAGATAGGAGTACTATATGGAAGGCTCAAAAGGAATTATCCTCTGGTTTTGAGGAAAATTCGGATTTTCCTAAGAATTAGTCAATGGCTGGACATAGTTAGTTCCATTCTTGATTGTATGAGGATGAGAGGTCATGATTGAAGGATTGCGCTAAGTATTTGTGGCAGAAGGATGCCCAGAAATGGTACTCAGACTGAGATGTTGGCATGATGAGTTACGAAGAACTTAGATGGTGATTTTATAAAAGAGGTTATAAAGACGTAGCCTGAGCTGCAGAGACTGATAAGTTTATAAGCTTGGTTTGGAATGGTGAGGTAACGACAAGGTATGTCAATAGGTTTTGTTGGTTGGACAATTCATTTTGGAGGTTGGGACAGGCGGATGTAGCCGAAAATGATGACCCATCTAAGGATTTAAACTCTGGGATGGTTCAAAGAATCTGGGCCGCTCTAGTGTATAAGATTGTTATATGTATTTAGGCAGCAAGGAGGGCCATGTTACTTGAGATATATGGAATGAGGTCTGGAGCGTGAATGCCATAGGGCAAGAAATGCAAATGACATTATTTCCATTTGTGGAATTTAGTAAGGACAAATTCTCGGTAATCGGAATAGAGGAACCCCGGATAGTTCTATGGTTTCTGGTTTTGACAGGAAGGGGTTTGGTTTACAAGATGGCCGACAGGACAGTGATGGGATCTAGTGAGGTTATTTAGTATGCACCAGAGGCAGGAGACGCCACTTGGGAAGACGCCAGATGAGGGCATGACTTCTACATGGAATGATTCGATATGTTAGGGTGGATTACCTAGGGTTAGAGAATGGAAAACTGGAATGCCTTATTACATTTGAAGCCCGAGGCTAGTTCCTCAGAGATGATTAATTGACTGGATAGTTCACGTTTTTTGTTATATAACGAGCTGGAAGAGTTCGGTGTTGAGAATTTCCCAGGAAAGGTTCAGACATAGAGAACATGCCTCAAGGATAGTATATGAGGAGCTTGAGATATTAGTACTTGTTGAGGAGGAATTAGAAACTTCTGAAAGAGCAACTGGAACACAAGTAATAAAGAGATTTGTAGTGAAGGTAATAGAGTTTGTCATATGGGAGCCTTGACATGAGCCAGAGTGAGAATAATCTATTAAGGGATAACCATGGATTGTATGGGATATCACCTGGAGTATTTTAATTAGACTGAATGGAACCTGAGCTGATCAGTAGGGATTTAGAGGGGTATGCAAGGATTGGGTACACTTCAGGACTGAGCTACGGGTAGGTTCAGTATCAGGGACATTATGAAGGGTGATACTGGTTGGACAGAAAGAATTACTGATGCAGTTGAAGAAGTTTTGACTTCGGGATGGATCAGATGGAGCATCGTACCATGGGGAAATCGTTGACATCGTCTGTTAAGGATGAAGAGTTTAAATTCCTAGTTACAAGACAGGACAAGGTCTTCAGGAATTGATCTTCGATCTGGTTATTGCCAGCTGAGGATCAAGGAAAGAGGCATTTCAAGAATTACTGCTTGTACCAATTAGGGTGTGATGAATTACTAACTAAGGTTCTTAACTGATTTAAGCTTCAACAACACAGGTAAGTTCTACAAGCAGAAAGTATAGGAACAGTGTGAACAAGTCACCTTCAGGTTCATTGGCGATATGTTGGACTACTCTCCAGTTAGAAGCGGAATGTGAATGACTACTACGCTGTTGATATTAATACTAAATAAGCAGGGTCACAGGTAAGGCTCCAGAAGGTGTCAGTTTCGATCTCGCCAAGGGTATTCAAGGTAATGCTACAAGAAGAGAAGGGTTAGGTATGGAAAGATTTAATCTGAAGCCACAGAGAAGCTACTGAACAATGTCTGAAGGATAGGAAGCACAGCGTGACCGGTAAACACATCATCTACTACATAAGTATCTTCGAAGGCATCCACACCTGAGATTGGAATGGTAGAAAACTTGAAGTTAGACTGAATGGACAATTCTGTGCCAGATGTTCAGAAGACAGAGTGATGATTGATTATCACTTTGTGGTATAGGAATCTACATTTAATGGATGAATACATAGGGGTAACATGAAGGACCTAGTTTTTGATAAATATATGAAACTGTGAGTGGTACATCACAGGTTGAGACGCGCCCAGGCACGGACTGACGAGAGGATGGTTCGAGCCTTGCGGGAGGTGAAAGAATGGGAACATGGCCGATATACATGGAACGTTAACAAAAAAAATATTAAAAATTGGAAATAATACCCAAAAGCTAGAAATGATATCCAAAGACTAATGCAATCTAAAAAACAAAAACAAAAACAACTAAAAATTTAACAAACATTTATTAATTAATATACTAATCTATCACAAAAAAAGAAGATTACAAACAATACCCAAAGGCTCAGGATGATATCAATGAATTTGGAAAATGCTCGGGATGCTCCAATACAATCTGAAAACAAAAAAAAAAATCAATAAAAAGTTTAACAAACTCATTACAATAACATACAAAATACACACAAATAATCATTAAGAAACCTAAATTTAAAAGAAGTAACTAGATTATTAGGGTATAAAGGAACTAACCTTAACAATGGAGGGCCAAAAATGGCGTCGAAACTCCTTGGGCGGCACTGGGCGGTGGAGAACCACGGAGAAACCGTCTCAATGTTGAGGCAAAAATGACCAGAAATGAGGAAGAAAGGCTCTCGCTAAGGGGTTATATCGCTATGACCTATAGCGACGACATATCGTCGCTATAGGTAATAAAGTAGTTGTCAACATATCATCGCTATAGATAAGTGAATAGTACACGAATCGTTTTACTACGCGTTCAGTCTATAGCGGCGTCATGACGTCACTATAGCCAGTGAAATTTTTGGCGGTCCACTTTCCCCCCTTTTTTTTTCGTCGCTATATACTAAAATTTTAATTTCTTACTCGATTAAATGAGTCTCTATAGCGAGGATATGTTCCCTCCGTACCTTATGGGGAGTGAAAATTGACAACCAACTTTTGGCGGTCAAATTCCCTCCGTATCTTATACAAAAAATTGAAATTACGACTGATTCATATGTTCAAAACAGAAAAAAAAAATCCTACAAATAAGTACAATACAGAGTTCCTACCGTAAAATCTCTCATATATATATAGGACAATTCTCATGTAGGAGCTTCACTTTAAGCCATACTGATGGGGCTCTTCAATGTTCTCGACCAGTGAATTCGGCACAATTTTTTTTTATGACTGTGTATATTGTAGTTGTTTAGAGCATCCTACAAATTTTCAGAAAATGTTGAATAGTTTACAGTACCAAAATCTAGGTTCAAACATGTTGTTTTCCACGCTCATAAAAAAAGTTAGTCACGAGTGCAACAACATGTTTGAACTTAGTTTTCGGTACTGTAAACTATTCGGAATTTTCTGAAAATTTGCAGGATGCTCTAAATAGCTACAATATACACGATCATAAAAAAATCACGCCAAAAACTTTTCACGGGTAGAGTAACACTGAGATCCCCATCGGTAGGGCTAAATATGACAATTCTTCTATAAGCGCTCCACTTTAAGCCCTACTGGTGGGGCTCTCAGTGTTACTCTACCCGTGAATAGTTTTCGGCGCGATTTTTTTTATGACCGTGTATATTGTAGCTATTTAGAGCATCCTGCAAATTTTTAAAAAATTCCAAATAGTTTATAGTACCGAAAACTAGGTTCGAACATGTTGCTTTCCACGCGCATAAAAAAAATTAGTCACGCGTGCAACATGTTTGAACTTTGTTTTCGGTACTGTAAACTATTCGGAATTTTCTAAAAATTGCAGGATGGTCTAAATAGTTACAATATACACGGTCATAAAAAAAAACCTCGCCAAAAAATTTTCACGGATCGAGAACACTGAGAGCCCCACCGGTAGGGCTTAAAGTAAAGCCCCTATAGGGGAATTCTCCTATAGGGGCTTCAGTTTAAGCCCTATTGGTGGGGCTCTCAGTGTTCTCGACCCGTGAACAGTTTTCAGCGCGATTTTTTTTTATGACCGTGTATATTGTAGCTATTTAGAGCATCCTGCAAATTTTCAGAAAATTTCGAATAGTTTACAGTACCGAAACTAGGTTCAAACATGTTGTTGCACGTGTGACTACTTTTTTTTATGCGTGTGGAAAGCAACAAGTTTTAACCTAGTTTTCGGTACTGTAAACTATTCGGAATTTTTTGAAAATTTGGAGGATGCTTTAAATAGCTACATTATATACGGTCATAAAACAAAATCGAGCCGAAAACTGATCACGGGTCGAGAAACACTGAGAGCCCCACCGATAGGGCTTAAAGTGAAACCCCTATAGAAGAATTGTCATATATATAAGAATTGTCATATATATATAAGGGAATTCTCCTATAGGGGATTCACTTTAAGCCCTACCGGTAGGGCTCTCAGTGTTTACAACCCATGAACAGTTTTCGGCGTGATTGTTTTTATGACCGTGTATATTGTAGCTATTTAGAGCATCCTGCAAATTTTCAGAATATTCTGAATAGTTTACAGTTCCGAAAACTAGGTTCAAACATGTTGTTGCACGCGTGACTAATTTTTTTTATGCGCTTGGAAAACAACATGTTTGAACCTAGTTTTCGGTACTGTAAACTATTCGGAATTTTCTGAAAATTTACAGGATGCTCTAAATAATTACAATATACACGATCATAAAAAAAAGTCGCGCCGAAAACTGTTCACGGGTCGAGAAACACTGAAAGTCCTACCGGTAGGACTTAAAGTGAAGCCCTATAGAATAATTATCCTATATATATATATACACACACGTATGTATATATAAGCAATACATATGAAAATGTATAATCAAGAAATAAGTTTTTGATGTGGTTGCCTTTGGCCGAACAAAATTAGAAAACTTAAATACATTTTATACTAAAAAAAAATATGTATTCAAAATAGTCACTTATATTTTTATTTATATTAAAAAAAAAAGTCTTAGGAAGAGAAAGACCTTAGGCAAATTGTCTACTTGGCTGGCCTAATATTAAAGTCAGTTCGGGTTTATCCTTCCTCACTTATATATTTTTACAGACTTTCTTCCTACATTATTAAAGATATACTAAATAATTTACATTTTAAGTCAAATTTTATCAAATAAAAATATAATTTTCTCTTTATTTAAATCGTATTTAAAAACTGAATAGTAATGTGAATATGTGATTAGTAATGTGTCCTCAGTCTTCTTTCTCACTTGATTATAGCTGTATCGATGATTTATAAATGTTTTCCAATTCTGTGGCCTGAATCACTTGATTGCCGTATATGATATAACAATATTCGTGTTTTCTTAAAATAAAAAAAAAATCAATTAAAATATTTCTCTTGTGAATAATAAAACAAGAATGAAGAGGTGAGGAAGAATGAGTATATTTCATATTTTGAAATGAATTGTTTTAAAAATAGTAAATACTATCATATATTCATATTTATTTATACGTGTGAGATTGAGAGACACTTATGTCTTTAAATTATTGGGATTTTTTGTTTTCGAATAATTATAATTTCACCATATATTTTACACAATTTTGTTGAAATAACTTGTGGTTTGGAACATGTATTACCATGAAACCACATATACATGAATCACGTACAATAATGTTACCATACATAAATATATATAAGGGCCAGTCTTTGTTCCAAAAAGGGTGGGAAAATTCCAAACTAAGCGTCCCTAAGAATGAGAATGAACAACAAGAATTCCATACATGAAAATTTATATATATTACTGCTGATATTCTTCATGTTTTGAATCTCTGTCTGCCTTTTATTTATATATATATTTATGGAATTTTTTTGTATATGTATATGTCTTGGGAAGAAAACCCAGGCCCAGATGCTTGAATTGCATACCAAGGCAGCACATATAAATAAATATAAGGCAATATGGTCTTTGACTTTATCATTGACCCACCAGTCCAAAACAAATACATACACAATTCCAACTGTCTATTACTCACTTTCAAATACTTGCCATTTTTTTTTCTTTCCTGTACAATTGAATGAATTTGGTATATTTGGAATCAAATATGCCAATTTTGAGTTTGGAAAGTTATTAAAATTTCATCATTTAATTTAATAATTAATATTTTTGTATATAATTGTTTTAGGAAAGTTTTTTTTCTTTTTCATTTAGTAATAACTATAACTAAATTTGATACTACTAGATAGTCAATACACGATTCCATTAATTTTGTTTTTTTTTTCATGTGTTGCCATCGCCATCTTCATCTTCTCAAATTAATAGTTATGTTTGTAACAAATCTAACGTGTAAATGCATAACTTTTCAACGATGTTCATTAACTTGTTATAATATAAATAATTAAATAAATAAAAAAGGCATACAAGACACGAGAAGCATTTGATTTGAGCTGTCGCTCCCTTAAACCCCAGAGGACATTTTGGTAAATACGAAAAATCTTTGGACACTCGTCGGTTTCTCCCTTTTACATTTTTGTTCTCATTTATGTATGTAATTTCTCATGTATTTATAAAAACAATAAAAAGGGTTTTTGTAAATGTAAATTGAAAGTTGCAACGTTTTGCTTTCTTGGCTTGCTAATTAAACATGCCTATTTTACCAGTGCCAATCAATAATTACAATGTTAAGGGCTATGCAAAAAGCTATAATGATTACAAGTTAGGTAATATATTTTAGATACTCTGTTGGGTTAATTGGGCCATTCTTTCATGGCCCACATTGGCCGAGCAACTGTTGCGGAGCGACGGCAGCAGCTGTAGCTGAGTCGTTGTAGTAGTAGTAGTTCCTTTCCCTCCTTTTGTCTTTTGACCTCTTCTTTTTACGTATTTTACCCAATCCCAACCCAAGGCCAAGCCAAGCCAAGCCGCATACTTGTTGTGGTTGGAACAGTTCTCAAGTCTTCAAGTCTTCCTATGGAGCCAAAACACATTATATAAACACTAACAAAAAAACTCACATAACACTCTAAGGCTTCTAGAGAAGAGAAAGAAAGGTCTTGTTGTAATAATCTTCTGTTTCATCCTTCTCTTCTTCACTACTTGCTTTCTCTCTTACCACATTTGTGTGTGTTTTTGTGTTCACGGGCTTGGTTGGATTGAGATCTAAGATGGGTTTATTCTAAGTTTTATGTACTTTTGTTTTTGGGTTCTTGCGGGTGTTTGAAGTAATATACTTGTTGGGTTTATAAGCTCTTCTTCACTGACATTTCTGCTCTGCTATTTCTTCCATTGTTTCTTCTCACTTTTTTTAATTTTTGTTTTTGTTTTGCTTACCAAAGAAGCAAAAGCCATCCCAATTATATTCTTACTCTTTTGACAAAGGAAGGTTCTTTAAAGTCCATATAGATCTACTGAGAGTTTCTTCTCTCTCAGAAGACAAAAAACGACAATCTTCACTGCTTCTATACTCTTTCTCTTTTTGTTTTCCTTTGCTCTGTTCTTATTTTTATAGCTCAAAATGGAGCGGTTAAGTTCGACAGCTATTTTCCCAGACACATTTGAAGGTGCCAGAGATGACATTGTAAGTCAAATGGGATTGGTTTGGGGTCAGATCAAAGCACCATTGATTGTTCCTCTGCTACAGCTTGCTGTCGTTTTGTGCTTAATCATGTCGTTGATGCTTTTCATCGAAAGGGTTTACATGGGAATTGTGATTGTTCTGGTAAAGCTTTTTGGCCGAAAACCAGAGAAACGTTACAAATGGGAACCCATTAGAGATGATGTTGAGCTTGGAAACTTAGCTTATCCCATGGTTTTAGTACAAATTCCAATGTACAACGAAAGAGAGGTCATTTTCATTTTCGTTTTCATTCTCTTTTCACGCCATTGTTTTGTATTGTGTGGTTGGTTCTATCTTCAAACTGAGAATTTGTCTCCATTCACATTTTTTACAGGTTTATCAACTCTCTATTGGAGCTGCATGTGGGCTTTCATGGCCGTCTGATAGAATCATCGTACAAGTACTAGACGACTCAACAGACCCCACAATCAAGGTACCCGGAAAAATCCCATTTGAGAAAACAACCAGAAAAACAAAAGAGAGCCATATTTGATTAAATCTCTCATCTTTTTTTCTCATGCAAATTCAGGATTTGGTTGAGTTAGAGTGCCAAAGATGGGCTAGCAAAGGTATAAACATTAAGTACGAAATAAGAGACAGCAGAAATGGTTACAAAGCTGGTGCTTTGAAAGAAGGCATGAAACGAAGCTATGTCCAAGACTGCGACTACGTAGCCATTTTCGACGCAGATTTCCAGCCCGAACCAGACTTTCTATGGCGAACCATTCCTTTTCTCGTTCACAACCCTGAATTGGGTTTGGTTCAGGCTCGTTGGAAGTTTGGTAATACATCTTAATCACCACTCTTTTTAGAAATACCTTAATCTTGGATTATGCACTTTGACTTATAATAATCTTTGTTATACCACCTTAATACTAGTTGGTTGATTTTCTTAGTATATTATTATTATTATTAAAATTAACAAAATCAGTGTCTTTTGTTAGAACTGTCGGTGAGCCTGAGTTTCACAAGTACACACATGGAGAAACTTGTGTATAGAAAATGAGTAGGACCCACTTTTTGCTTTTCGTCTTTTTTAGCTCTGGCAACCTGTAATCACAGTCTAGTCCTTGTTGGCTACTTATAATTTGGCCACGTTTGGATCTCTTATCATCTTTTCTTAATGGGGTCCAACACTCTAAACCAAAACCGCATGTGGGTGAATTCTATACCCAAATCTTCTTCAACGCATAGCTATTTCAAGGTGCTTTTTTTTTTTTTTTTTACCTTAATGGAGGTTGATGGAGATCTTCAATCTTGTTGTCTATGTTTATAACTTTAAAGGGTCACAAAATGGAGTTTATAGGGTTGAAAGGATAGAAAAAATGGACCCTCTATTAATATTCTGTTTTTGTTTTTTTTGTTATGTGTAAGATTGAATTGGTGGTAATAGTAAGTAGTAACCAACTTTTCATTAATGAAAGGCAACCGATATCAGAACTCATTTATTATAATTAAGAAAGCCAAAGTTTTGTGTGGCTATGTGAACAAAATGGTCCACTTTTTTAGTAGAAGCCATCAAGGTACACAAAGTAATAGTATTTAGTAGTAGTAGTCTTATAGTACTCTTACCAATTCTCATTCAACATCTTTATTTTTCTCTTGGAACAATCTTATTGGCTTTTACTCCAATAAATCAAGTAAATGAAGTAGACCCTTTTAAAAGTCAAAACAATATATACCGAAGGTAAAAACTTCACATAATATTTGGTAGTATTTGTAATTCAAAAACTAAACAAAAACAAAGGTAAGGAACAAAAAAGAGAATGTAGAGACCAATACATAGTCTAAAAGATTTTTAAGGTTTCTATTATTTTAACTATAAGGCTATTTTTTAGAGCTATGTACACGTGCCATCATAAAGGGCATGTTTGGATTTGGAGCATATTGTCAGGGGTATATTCGTCTCTTAAAAAAATGGGATTGCTCTTTCTTTTCCCAAGTCCGGCACAAGCATGTGCTTCGTTTATGGTGGACCTAGTTCCCTAGTCAGTGTCAATGCTCTGTTAACCGACAATTGAAGTCATTTCCTCTGTTTCAACTTATTATTATTTTTTATACGTATATATATAATTGTGAAACATCCCATTTGTAAGATTGACTATGGTAACGTTTGTCATTATAATTTTTAATTTTTAATTTTTGTGCAGTGAACTCAGATGAGTGCTTGATGACAAGAATGCAAGAAATGTCGTTGGATTACCATTTCACTGTGGAGCAAGAAGTGGGCTCCTCCACCTATGCCTTTTTTGGATTCAATGGTCAGTTTACCCAAAACCCTTTGTTTGTTTTATTTATATATTTTAGAAATATTAAGTTTCCAAACACAAAGATAAAATACTTTCCTTACACTTCAATAAATGTCTGGTATATTGTCAGATAATAATAAATCTTTGAGTTTAAACTAGTGGAATGATGTTGAAGGGTTTGTGAGGAGTTACTTTCTTGACTGTGATGTTATGAGCTACAAAGATTGTATATTTTTTTAGTAGTGGATTGCTACAAACAAAATTAGGTAACAATAATAAAAATTACGTTACAACAGATAACGTGACATGGGTTTAGTATTTAATGATTGAGCTTGGTTGGTGTGTATAGTAATGGTAGTAGCAATTCAATTCTATGAACTAACTTCTATCTATATGTAATTGATGAAACAGGCACAGCTGGTGTTTGGAGAATTGCTGCACTGAATGAGGCAGGAGGATGGAAGGACAGGACCACAGTGGAAGACATGGATTTAGCTGTTCGAGCTAGTCTTAAAGGGTGGAAATTTGTGTACCTTAGTCATCTTAAGGTACTTAATTGTATATATTAAAACCAATTTGGACACCCTTTGGGAAGAAATGTTAGATGAACTTATCTTTTTCATTATATATTTATATATCTACTCAGGTTAAAAATGAATTGCCTAGTACTTTAAAGGCCTACCGTTATCAACAACACCGTTGGTCTTGTGGTCCAGCCAATCTTTTCAAAAAAATGGCTATGGAGATAATAAAGAACAAGGTGAGTGAGATAGTTTTGTTGATCTTGTATGGATACTAATGACTCTTCTTCTTAACTGCTCCATTGTTTTAATGCAGAAAGTTACAACGTGGAAGAAGGTGCATGTTATTTACAGTTTCTTCTTTGTGAGGAAGATTGTGGCACATATCATTACATTCATCTTTTACTGCGTCGTTTTGCCTGCAACTGTTATTGTGCCTGAAGTTCAAGTTCCTAAATGGGGAGCTGTCTATATTCCTTCAATCATTACCCTTCTTAATGCAGTTGGAACTCCAAGGTCAACTCCCCACTAGAGCTCTTATTCTTCTTCTTCTTCTTCTCATATTAGATTAGTATAAGTATCTGAAGTTTTGAGATAAACCCTTTTCATTATGAATTGATTCTGGCCTTATGTCATCTTTTGCCATAAATTCAGTCTATTTTTCACTCTGTTTTGGCTGTTCAATGACTATTTCTGAAAAACTCTAGGCTTGCTTGTCACTTCATTTGTAGGTCACTTCATTTACTGGTTTTCTGGATTCTTTTTGAGAATGTCATGTCCTTACACCGAACTAAGGCTACTATCATCGGTCTTCTAGAGACAAGCAGAGTGAATGAATGGGTTGTCACTGAAAAACTAGGAGATGCCCTCAAAGGAAAAGGATCAAAAACACCAAAAAAACCTCGATTCAAGATTGGAGAAAGGTACAATTTTGTTTCTTTTGAACCGTATAATGCAGTTTAGTTAATACAGCTCTGATTATGTATTTTTCATTTGCAAACTTGATTGCATTGTATGCAGGCTCCATTTGCTAGAGCTTGGAGTGGGAGTTTACCTTTTCTTCTGTGGCTGTTATGATGTTCTCTTTGGCAAGAACCACTTCTTCATTTACCTTTTCGTACAAGCAATAGCCTTTTTCATCATGGGGTTTGGATATGTTGGCACCTTTGTTCCAAACTCTCAATAGGGAACCCAGTAAGAAGACCAATGATCAAGTTTCCTCTGATCTCTCTCTCTTAGCCATGTGCCTTCAAAATCATACTTTTCTTCACCGACATAATATCTGTTTTTGAAAAAAATTGTGAGTTGTCTCCTACTATAGATTGTAAAAAAAGGGGGAAAAAGAAAAAAAAATTGTCATTCTTTTCAAGTTCGTCATAAAATTTCGAGCAAGTGAACTCGAAGATATGTTAGTTCTATTGTGAATATTCAAGAAAAGTAACGAAAACACAAAGGAAATGTTGTATGGAATGAAGCACATAGAGGGGAAAAAAAGATCAAGTGAAGTAAGCTTCTGAGCTTGACCACCCAAATAGGTTCAAGCTATTTGAATGAATTGCTTGTAATTGTGAAATTTTGTAGTTTTGTCCGTCTTTCCTTGGAATTTGTTTGGAAAAAAAATAGAGTAAGAAATGGGATAAAGTTTACAGTTATGATGTACTTCTCTTTTCTGCCTCTAAATCTCTCATGAAATGTTCAACGTACTATTTTGAGCATAGCTAAAATTTCATAGTAGAGGGGACAATGTTGATCTTCTATATATATTAGGAAATTAGAGTAATTTTTTAGGATATTTGCGGTGAAAGTATCTAATTTATTATCTTTGTAGAACTTAAGTACCCAAGTTATTTTTTTAGCAGTGAAAGTACATTTCGTCCATGTGACATGTAGGCAAAAGTGCCCAATTAAATGAATATTTGCTGCGAAAGTACCAAATTTAAGAGATATTTGTGGTGAAAGTACTCAATTTAAGAGATATTTATGGTAAAAGTACCTAAGTTATAAGTAAATTTCACATCATGGTGGCGGACTTAATGGCGAAACAAACAGATGCACTAAACTGCACCAAAATATGGACGGAAGGTATTTTCGTCACGAAAAAAAATAACTTAGGTACTTAAGTGCTACAAACACAATAATTTAGGTATTTTCGCTGCAAATAACATTTTTTTTATATGATGGTTATGGCACATATCCTACTATTTTTTTTCGTTTTGACACCATAAATTATTCGAAATTTCACGAAAACTGGTGAAATGTTTGCTATAATTATAGTATACATAGTCATGAAAAAAATATCCACGTGTCAAAAATAAAGACGCACCTACATTAGAATTTTCATATATATATATATACTAGATACAAATAACGTACTGTTACACCCAGATTTCGAAATCTGAGATTGTGACCTCGAAAATTGGATTCGTCAAGTGTGAGCTCGTGATATCTAAAGTGCATGTTCGTGATCCAGGTGCCAAACCCTCGAAGCAAGGTGGCAACCTCGAAGATATGTAACCTCGGAATGTTATCTAAGCTCGAAAGACGTAGCGTCGAAGTATATCCGTTGTCGGGTGTCTTCGGATCAAGTAGCCCGAGCTCGGCAAAGGTATAATCTCGGAATATAATGGCCTCGGTGGTATTCACCCGCTCCGAGCTAGTCTTGGGGTAAGGTGGCCAGCTCATAATTTACTCAGAGACCTAGACTGACATGGTGCTGATTGCTGACCTCGAACGACTTAGTGAGTCATCTGAGGAGACGCAGTCCATGCATTCAAGAGATATTTATTGTTATAGCTTCCCTACAATAAAGGGATATTAACTAGTCGGTTATACGCCCCTAGTCTTCAGGGGATGTTTCCTTGTATATGGGAGTTACAAACTTTAAAGTTATTAATTTACAGAATAACTTCCTGAAACGTGTGGGATTGGATTCTAAGATCTCCTCTATAAATAGAGATGTCATGTACCTTTGTAAGGGACCAAATTCTTGTAATCTGGAGAGAAATTCTGGAGAATTCATCCCTGAAGGATTAGGCAGAGTTAACTGATGAACCACGTAAAAACTCTAAAGTCCTAATAAAAAAGACTCGTGGACTAGGCAGAGTTAACTACCGAACCACGTAAAAAATCCCCATTGTTCTATTGTATTATTCATCTTTGTCATAGTTTTATTGTTTACGTGCTCTACATTTTAAGTTGACGAAAAACGGCGTCAATAGTTTGGTGCTTTCATTGAGAGTCTTAAGCAGCACAATCCCTGAATAACTATGGTCGCGAATGATCAGAATATTCCTGAACAAAACTATCCACGACTCCCTGGGAAGCAGCCAATGGTAAATCCAGAAACTGAAGAGAGGAGTGAGTCCTCCGATTCTCGGGGACCTCCAGCACCTCCGGCTCCAAGGGATTATGAAGACATGTACTATAATCCTGAACGGTATGTCCCCATTGTGGAACTTGAAAACCGACAGTTAAGAAAACAGTTGGCTGAGGCCAATAAGCGGAACGAGGAATTGGCTAGGTTAGCTGCGGAGGCCCAAGCGACTCAGCCCCAACCTCCGCGGGAGAACCAAGCCCCACCTCCGCGGGACGTTCATGTTCCTCCCCACAGGCCTCGTGGGCGATCCCGGAAAAACGTTGCCACAAGGAGACCGAAGTAACCTCCGCCACCAGCAGAGCAACCTGCTCCCTCAAGACCCCGAAGAAACACTCGAGCTAGAGCCCCGGTTAACTCAACTGTAGAGTTACTAGCAGAAACTGGGAATAATCGAGCCCCTGCAGAGGCTCGAACTCAGACTCCTGGCGACCCGCAGAATACAACCGAGTCGGCGCGAGCAAACTCAGGACCATCCAGACCCCGAAATGGGTGGCAGCCACCGTCACCCATACGGTTCCCTCCATCGCCAATAAGATATCCCTCACCACCTCGGAGGAACGCGAGACCAACTCAGAGTGATGGGGAAGGGCGGGTAGGATAGAAGCACGGCAATAGAGGAGCTGTGAGGGAACAGAGAGACGCCCAGCCTACGAGAAGTCAAATGTCTCGGTCTCGCACTTCAGAGACGAGGCAGCATGAAAGAGATCCATCTTGGAATAATCATGCCACAAGCCTCGCCAGTGACGACTCAGGAGACACTAGATCATTCAGCATGTATGATCAAGGTTGAAGAAATACTGGAAACCATAGGAACCGCTCCGACCTGCGGGAACACCTGAATCAGAATTGAGGTAGTGGTAATCCATCGAACCCGGACCTGAGAGATCGCCTAAATGGGCGCAAAGATCCCCTGCGGAGGTGTGAGCCTGGACTTGTGATCAATGATAGCCAATTTCAGGCAAGACTCCCTACGGGCCCGGTTCAAGAAAGAATTGATCAACTGGAAAGGGCCTTTAGGCTCTTGCAAAATGAGCGAGTTCGGAGTCGGGATAAGGATTCTGATGAGGAGCTCGAACCATTCACTCCCCATATTTCCAACACTCCGTTTCCTCAAGGGTTTCAGATTCCTCATGTCCCGCCTTTTGAAGGGAAGTCCGACCCGTACGGTCATCTGAATACATTTAACACCATAATGAGAGCAAGTAATATGGGTTGAGAGCTTAGATGCATGTTATTTCCAGCATCGCTTACAAGACCAGCAAAAAGTTGGTTCGAGAAATATAAAAGACAGTCAATCACCTCTTGGGATCAGCTATCAAAGGATTTCAAGAAACAATTTAGGGCCATGATCGGGGTAAGACCCGAGGCATCAACTTTGACCAACGTTCAGCAACAGCCAGGCGAAACGTTGAAAAGCTACCTTACGAGATTTAATCTAGAGGTTGCCCGAGCTCGAAATGTGGATGACAGTGGTCATCTAATGGTTGTCCAAGCTGGGGTAATGCCGAGAAGTCCTCTCTGGGATGATATGCAGAGAAAACATGTGAGGTCCTAAACCAAGTTTAATAGGCGAGCTTAGAGGTTTGTCAATGTAGAGGAGGCGAGGTCAACATTGAATATGACTTCTCAGCCCGTAACTACAACGATAAACCTAAACTCTGCCTCGACCTCGACAGACTTGTCAGCCTCAAAACCTCCTGCAAAAATCCCTTCCAAAAGGAAGAAGAACGAAGGAAGTACCCCGAGGCGGAAGGGGGAAAGAAGAAGAAAGGGGAAAGGTATTTCTCCGTGTACAAAGTGTACACCGAGCTCAACAAGTCTCGGGAGAATATATACCTGGCTAATGAAAACCAGGTCCCTTTCAGGCATCTAGACCCCATGAGAAATCAGAAGTCCAAGAGGGACTCCAGCAAGTACTGTCGATTTCACAGAGACACTGGGCACACTACTGATGAATGCAGGCAGTTGAAAGACGAGATCGAAGGACTGATCTCGAGAGGATATTTCAGACAGTACAATTTGGGAGGATTTGGAACCGTTTGGAAAAACAACACAATTTTTTTGTGCTGAAATTGGTTAGTGGCCACGGCCACCAACATTCAGTGGCCGCGGCCTATGGGACAGAGACCAGTGGCCGCAGCCACCATTGTCTCTGGTCGTGGCCACAGGCCAAAAAACTGACCAATTTTCAGTTTTTTCAATATTTGTTTAATGGCTCAAAAAACCCAAATAACTCCCAAATATTTTTTTTTAATTCCATATTAATCCAATTAAACATTGGTAACAGCCATGGGGGTTGGTGGAATTTGAAATTCAAAGGGTGTCTCTAAACTCTATAAATAGGAGCCTATAGCTCGCTTGTAAGACACAACTTTTCTATCCACTAGAGCACTTGGCTAGAAACACCTTGAGGCTTGATAATTCCATAAAGCTTTTCCAATATCTGAGAGAGATCCCTTAGTGCTTGAGTTAGGGGGAAATAAGCTTTTGGACAAAGGTTTTAAACCTTGTTCAAGTTGGTGATCCCCAATCCTCTTCACTTAGGTTGTGTAAGTGAGATTTTGATTGTGTTTCTGTTCTTCTTTTTATTCTATTGTTTTTCTTCTTATTCTCTTGTTCTATTTACTTGTATATTTTGTTTAAGAGTTTTAATCTTTTCATTTGGTCTAAACACTTTATTTTACTTGTAATCTTTTGCTTAGAGTTGTATTCTCACTATTCTCTTCTTCATCATCATCTTCTTCCTTTCTTTAGTTTATTTGAATTTTCTGTTATAGAGTTGTAACCTTATTTAATCAATCTACATTTACTTGTAATATTATTGCATATAGTTGTAATATTATAATCATTTCCATTGAGGCAAAACAATATTTTCCTAACATTCAAAAGCTTAATTTCTTTTTTGTTTCAATGGAAGGGGAAACAATCAAGATCATGAACCAAGACCTAGTGAGATTGGATAGGTTTGATGGATCTAATTTTACTAGGTGGCAAGACAAGGTGAGGTTTCTTTTAACCACTCTCAAAATCGCCTACATCCTTGAGTCTTTCTTGGCTCCTCTAGCCGAGCCATCCGACAAAGACACTCCCGAGGAGGTGGAGAAGAGAAGGAAGAGGGAGGAGGACAACCTTCTTTGCAGGGGTCATATCCTCAACGCCTTATCCAATAGGCTCTATGACCTCTACACCGAGACCAAATCGGCCAAGGAGATTTGGGATGCACTTGAGAAAAAGTTCAAGGCGGAAGAGGAAGGTACCAAAAAGTTTTTGATATCTCAATACTTTGATTTCAAATTTTTTGGTGATAAACCTATTCTTCCTCAAATACATGAATTGCAAATTATTGTTAATAAATTGAAAGTGTTAAAGATAGAGCTTCCCGAGGCCTTTCAAGTTGGTGCTATTGTGGCTAAATTACCACCAACTTGGAAGAGCTATAGGAAAAGAATCCTTCATAAAAATGAGGATTATTCTTTGGAGGAAATCCAAAAACATATTCGAATCAAAGAGGAATCGATATGTAGAGATAAACTTGTGGAGGGGTCTAATGGAGAGACTTCCAAAGCAAATGCGGTGTCACAACCAAAACATCCCAAAAACAAAGGGAAAAAGGGTAATGAGAAACCTTTGGGTCCAAAAACCAACCCAAACAAGTTTAAGGGCGAGAAATGTCCTTGCTTCGTGTGGGGGAAAAGGGGTCACTATGCTAGAGAGTGTAGACATAGAAAAGACCAACAAGGACCTAAGGTGAACGCAACTCAAGAGGAAAACATAGTTGCTACCCTTAGTGAGGTGAATGCGGTCCAAGGCAATGTGAAAGGGTGGTGGTATGATACATGTGCCACCGTCCATGTCACCTATGACAAATCATTGTTCAAGACCTTTGAAGAGTCAAAGGGCAACCATGAGATACAAATGGGCAATGAGGGCAAATCCAAGGTACTATTGATGTCTACTTCACCTCCGGCAAGAAAGTTACATTAGTGAATGTACTTTATGTTCCCGAAATGAGTAGAAACTTGGTAAATGGTGATTTTCTTGGCAAGCCCGGCATTAAAGCTGTTTTTGAGTCCGGTAAACTTATGCTTACCAAATCAAATGTATTTTTTGGGAAAGGGGTACTCTTGTGAGGGTATGGTTAAGTTGTGCACCAATGATGTAACTTTCAATGTTATCAATAAAAATGTTAATTCTGCCTATATTGTTGAGTATGATTCTTTATTTTTGTGGCATCTTAGACTATCGCATATAGGTTTTTCTACCATGAAAAGAGTAGTAAAATGTGGTATGATTGCATGCAATATTAAAAACTACGGTAAATGTGAAACATGTGTTAAGGCGAAAATGATTAAGAAACCATTTCCTAGTGTAGAAAGATCATCTAATTTACTAGATTTAATCCATAGTGATCTTTGTGAATTAAATGGTGTTTTAACTAGAGGTGGTAAAAGGTATTTTCTTACTTTTTTAGATGATTTTAGTAGATATACCTATGTGTTTCTTTTAAAGCATAAAGATGAAACTTTTGATGCTTTTAAATTGTATAAGTTAGAAGTTGAAAATCAACTAAATAAAAAGATTAAGGTGCTAAGAAGTGATAGAGGAGGAGAGTACTTCTCTAATGAAATCAATACATTTTGTGAAGAAAATTGTATAATTCATGAGAGCACTGCACCTTATACACCACAACACAATGGTGTTGCCAAAAGGAAAAATAGGACTTATCTAGAGATGATAAATTCTATGTTGGTGTTTTCTAAGTTGAACTTCAACTTATGGGGTGAAGCGCTTTTAACCGCTTGTCACATTCTTAATCGAATGCCGATGAAGAAAAATGAGATATCTCCATATGAGTTATGGAAAAGAAGAAAACCCAACATAGGGTACTTCAAAGTGTGGGGGTGCTTGCATATTGCAAGAAAACCGAACCTAATAGAACAAAGTTAGGTTCAAGAGTCATAAAGTGTGCTTTTGTTGGTTATGCCAACAATAGTAAAGCTTATAGGCTATTTGTAACGACCCAAAATCGCTAATAAGGCTTAAGGGCCTTGATTAGTGTGCCAAGAGGGCATTAATGAAATAATTGTGATTTAAATGAGTAATTATATGTTTAGTAATGTTTATATAATAATTGATGATATTATGTGTTAATGTGATATGAAATAAATATGTGATATATGTGAGAACCACATTATTATGTGGACAGGTTCGCAGAGCACGACTCAAGATGATTCTAGGGTCAGATAGCGGGAAAAGTCACAACGGGACTTAAGATATGACTTTGGATAAGTCGGGGGTATCACTAGATAGCGGGAAGTGATTTGGACTATCGGGTCATGAAAATAAATATATGGAGATATATTTAAGGTTAGGATGTCTAGGCGGGAATATTGGGGGATTTTACCATTTTGGCCTGGGGGCGGTTCCGGCACCCCGAGCCTCGGGATTAACTTAATGAGTGAGATAGACATAAGGAAGCCTTTAGAAAATACAAACCGACTAAAACTTTTACCTCAGCTCTCTCTCACTCTCAAGAAAAACAAAGGGAAGGAAAAACACAGTGAACTTAAGGGGAACAAGCTGGAATTTCTGAGATTTGTGGTGAGGATTTGGAGGTTTAGCTCAGGAGTAAATCAAGAACAAAAACAGGGATTAAGGTAAGCATCTAATCTTCTTTTCTATGGTTGAATTCTGAGTTGTAGCTGGGTTTTGGTCAAGCTTTGAAGCAAACATGGTTTTGATGACTTAAGGCAGAATTAAGGAGGAAACTTGGAGATTTAGCTTGGCTTTGGCTTGGTGAGGTGATTCAACAGAAGAGGTAAGTTTTAACTCATGGTTTAGAGGTTTTAGATTGGGATTGAATGGCTAGTTTGAATGTTCATAGCTCTTGAGTTTTAGAAATTGAAAAGAGAAGATTAGTGTGTGTTGGGTTGAGTTTTCTGTGGAATTAAGTTATTTAAGTCATGTTAAAGGAATTGGATTTGTTGGGTGTTGAAGTAAGGAGCTTAAGGGTGGTTGTGGCTGAGGTTTTGAACCTTGAAATGGTGTAAATTCTGGGTTCGAAGGGGAGGGTCGGGGCTCTGTTCTAGAGTGTTGCGGCCCTAGCATGTAAAGGAGCCAAGGAGGCTCGACCAAAGGCAAGCGCCGCGGCACCCAAAGCAAGGGCCGTGGCGCGTGTCCTCCTTCAAGGGTGGTGTTGGTTCTGTTTTGGGGAAGGGCCACGGCTAGGCTTCGGGGGCCGCAGCCCTTGGTTGTACACATGAGTTTTTGAGGGTTTTAGGCACAGGAAAGTGGTCTAGTGTGCTCAGGTTTGGTTTCACCACCGTGCTTGGTGGAATTTGGAATCCCGGGAGTTAGTTTTGTAACTGGAAACCTATATTGGAGTATTAATGGAACCCTATACCTTGGTTATGACTAGGTGATAAAGACTTAGGCTCGGGAACGGATCGTGCTTGAGAGGCGTTGCTCGTAATCCAATAACTGCACAGACTAAAGGTAAGAAAACTGCACCCGATTGAATATATGTGACGGGACTAAGGGCTCCCTATTGTAAATGCTTGAAAAGTTGGTATTATGCCATGCAAGCCATTTAGTGAACCAACGGCCTAAGGGTGCCAAGGGTTTCACTAGCGCATAGGGCGCGGCTCGGCCACTGGTAGCCGAGGACAGCTTAATATGCACTGAGCTTGGTTTAAGCGGGCTGGAGTCAGTGGGTTAAACAGAGGGTGTGGCCTAAGTCGTCGGCCCTGAATATTATGTGATATGAGTGTTATATGTGATAGAATGTATCTTGAAACTGATTATATACGCTGAATATCTGTTGGGGATTATTTGATGGGAATACATGCTTAATGAGTTAATTGTCTGTTTTCATTGATTGAGTTGTTTAAGATGTTTTCTTGCTGGGCCTTGCCTCACGGGTGCTACGTGGTGTAGGTAAAGGCAAGGGAAAATTGGACCAGCCTTGACTGGAGAGCTCAGCGAGCGGAATGTACATAGCCAGGTGCTTGGCCGCCATGGTTGAGGTCTGGGCAAGGACATGAAACCTGAAGATTGTCTGTTTTGCCTTAGTATGGCTAGCGAATACTCGTGTATTTTTGGGAGTCTGTAAACTTATTTTAACTCTACTTTCTTATGGGATCCCATGTTTATTATAGTTTAAATATATGAAATGAGTCTTTTGAGACCAAAACCTTTTTAACCCTAGCTCTTACATGTTTAGTGACACGTTTTTAAAATGTTGACTTGATTAGCGAGTCTTGCACCTTTATAAGTACACAGTGTAACGGTCTTGGCTATCCAGGCGTTACACTATTAGACTTAGAGTCTAATA
Organism: Humulus lupulus; assembly: GCF_963169125.1. Classification (NCBI taxonomy): domain Eukaryota; kingdom Viridiplantae; phylum Streptophyta; class Magnoliopsida; order Rosales; family Cannabaceae; genus Humulus; species Humulus lupulus. Next base: position 227,671,961 of record NC_084796.1, read on the forward strand.
TTGTGATTGAATCTAGAGAAGTTGAATTCTTAGAGAACATGTTATGTGACAACAATTCTCAAGCTTCAACATCTCTAAAGGAGAATATGTTATATGAGAAAAATTCTCAAGCTTCTACATCCAAAGTTGATTCTCAAGAGGAGAATTCTCAAAAGGATGTAAAGCAACCCTTTGAACCTAGAAGAAGTCAAAGGCTTAAAAATCATAAAAGTCTAGTAGTGGATGAGATAGATTCTCAACAAATTTCATTCTACATGGTAGAAGGAAATAGAGAGGAAGTCATTAGGAAAATTCCTATTGTACTTCTCGTTGAGGATGATCCTAAGACTTATAGAGAAGCTATGCAATCAAGAGATAGTGCATTTTGGAAAGAAGCCATCAATGATGAGATGGATTCCATTCTTTCCAATAACACTTGGGAATTGGTAGACCTTCCACCGGGGTCTAAGCCAATTGGGTGTAAGTGGGTATTTAGGAGAAAATACCACACTGACGGCACTATCCAAACCTTTAAAGCTAGATTAGTAGCTAAAGGGTTTAGGCAAAAAGAGGGTATCGATTATTTCGATACCTATGCGCCTATTGCAAGAACAACTTCTATAAGAATTTTGTTCGCTCTAGCTTCTATACACAACTTGTATGTTCATCAAATGGATGTCAAAACAGCATTCCTTAATGGTGACCTCAATTTGGAGGTCTATATGGAATAACCCGAAGGGTTTGTCCTACCAAAATATGAACATAAAGTGTGTAGACTTGTAAAATCCTTATATGGATTGAAACAAGCTCCTAAGCAATGGCATGAGAAATTTGATCAAGCCATCATGTCTAATGGGTTTAGACATAACAATGGAGACAAGTGTTTGTATTCCAAAACTTGTAAGGGATATGTGATCATTGTTTTCTTATATGTGGATGACATGCTTATTCTAAGTAATAGCATGAAAGGGATAAATGAAACGAAGAGGTTTCTATCATCAACCTTCAAGATGAAAGATCTTGGAGAAGTTGATACCATACTCGGTATCAAAGTAAAGAAACATAGTGGGGTTTTGCGTTAGGGCAAGCCCACTACGTTGAGAAAGTATTGAACAAATTTAACCATCTCAAGGTTAAAGATGCAAACACTCCATTCGATCATAGTGTAAAACTAGAGAAGAATGAAAGAAGAGTGGTGGCTCAATTGGAGTACGCTAGTGCTATAGGGAGTTTAATGTACGCTGCCCAGTGTACTAGACCTGATATAGCATTTGCGGTAAGTAAACTTAGTAGGTTTACAAGTAATCCATGTGTGGATCACTGGAAGGCAATTGGAAGAGTCCTAGGTTATCTTAAGAAAACCAAAGGACTAAGCCTTCACTACTCCAAATTTCCTTCGATTTTCGAAGGATATACAGATGCAAGTTGGATATCCAATCTTGGGGACAACTTGTCCACAACTGGTTGGGTATTTACACTTAGTGGAGGTGCAATTTCTTGGGGCTCCAACAAACAAACCTGTATATCTCATTCCACTATGGAAGAAAAGTTCATAGCTCTAGCTGCTACCGGCAAAGAGGCCGAATGGTTAAGGGATCTGTTGATAGAGATTCCCCTAATCAAAGATAATATATCTACTATATCGATACATTGTGATAGCCAGCGACATTGGCTAGAGCATACAGCAGAGTGTATAATGGGAAGTCTAGACACATTAGTCTAAGACATGGATATGTAAGAGAATTGATTCAAAGAGGAGTCATCTCAATATCCTATGTGAGAACTAGTGAAAATCTGGCGGATCCTTTCACTAAGCCACTAACGAAGGATTTAGTGGCTGCATCATCTCGAGGGATGGGACTTAAACTCCCTAAAGAGATTCACGATTGATGGTAACCTATCTTAACACTAGTTATTCAACTAGTGTTAGGTTTAATAGGTAATAATAAGTCAATCAAGTGAATATTAGTTGTACTCAAAACAAGTCCCATCTGAGATATTGAGTACTTATGTGCTACCAAGTGGAGGGTTAAAACAGAAAGGTTTTTTAATAGAGTTCATTCTTGTAAAGACAAGTATTTTTGGTAACAAAATACTGTAAAAATTCTACCTATATGGACCTAGGGGTGGTGCCGCCTCTCATGAGAATTGGGAGTATTCTCAAGAACATCCATGAATGGAAAGTGCACATGGCCATTAACGGTGCAAAGCGAGACATAGAGGTCTCAAGTGAACATCGCAAAGGTGTGTGTGTTATCACCGATTTGTCATGATGAAAAGATGGTTCAATGCCTAGTGCAACCTAATTTTCGACAAATTTTGTGATAATTACACTATAGTAAAGTTCAAGTTGAAAAACACTTTACTTTATGCACTAATGCAATGACTCCTATAAGAGAGAATTCTTATTTAATCAAGTGGGGGATATGTTATATTTCAAAATATAATGATTGATTAAATAAGTGTTATAATAGATAACTATTTAATCTTGTGGGGGAATGTTATATTATTTTATAATATAATATAAAATTATATTATATTATATTAATGTTTTAGACTAAATAAATGGGACAAAGTGTGTCACATATTGTAACATATAATAGAGAGTTACAATATTTAGATATATGAGATATATCCAAATAATGTAACATATTTGGTGTTACAAATTTGTAACTTCCAAATATTACCATTTATTGTGTAAATGAGATGAATTTCATAAAGCCATATGTGATATGGCTGTTAGAGATATGATTTTAACCCCAATAATGTGTTTTGGGAGTTACAAAAATCATTTGGGAGGATTTGGAACCGTTTGGAAAAACAGCACAATTTTTTTGTGCTGAAATTGGTCAGTGGCCGCGGCCACCAACATTCAGTGGTCACGTCCTATGGGATAGAGACCAGTGGCCGCAGCCACCATTGTCTCTGGCCGCGGCCACAGGCCAAAATACTGACCAATTTTCAGTTTTTTCAATATTTGTTGAACGGCTCAAAAAACCCAAATAACTCCCAAATCTTTTTTTTTTTAATTCCATATTAATCCAATTAAACATTGGTAATAGCCATGGGGGTTGGTGGAATTTGAAATTCAAATGGTGTCTCTAAACTCTATAAATAGGAGCCTATAGCTCACTTGTAAGACACAACTTTTCTATCCACAAGAGCACTTGGCTAGAAACACCTTGAGGCTTGATAATTCCATAAAGCTTTTCCAATATCTGAGAGAGATCCCTTAGTGCTTGAGTTAGGGGGAAATAAGTTTTTGGACAAAGGTTTTAAACCTTGTTCAAGTTGGTGATCCCCAATCCTCTTCACTTAGGTTGTGTAAGTGAGAGTTTGATTGTGTTTCTGTTCTTCTTTTTATTCTATTGTTTTTCTTCTTATTCTCTTGTTCTATTTACTTGTATATTTTATTTAAGAGTTTTAATCTTTTCATTTGGTCTAAACACTTTATTTTACTTGTAATCTTTTGCTTAGAGTTGTATTCTCACTATTCTCTTCTTCATCATCATCTTCTTCCTTTCTTTAGTTTATTTGTATTTTCTGTTATAGAGTTGTAACCTTATTTAATCAATCTATATTTACTTGTAATATTATTGCATAGAGTTGTAATATTATAATCATTTCCATTGAGGCAAAACAATATTTTCCTAATAGCGAGCGCACAAGCACTCATCGTTATTCAGACTAAGGACGGGACGGTCTTGGAGATAGATGAAGAGATCGATCCAAGAGTGGAGGAAAGAGCTGATCTCGAACCATTGGAAGAGCTTGAAGAATCAGATCCCTCGAAAACGGTAAAGGTCGGGAAAAATCTCCAGGAAGAAACTAAATAACAATTAATTTGCTTTTTGAAGGAAAACCAGGATGTCTTCGCATGGTCACATTCGAACATGGTAGGAATAAGTCCAAATATAGTGAGCCACGCGCTGAATATCGATAAAAGCTTCCCGCCGAAGCAACAAAAGCGAATACAACTAGACGACGATAGGAAAAAGGCCCTAAAAGAGAAAGTCGACAGGTTAAAGGCAAACCGATTCATTAGGGATGCTTTTTACCCCGATTGGGTAGCCAATCCGGTACTGGTCCCAAAGCCTAATGGGACGTGGCGAACATGCATTGACTACTCGGACCTCAACAAGGTCTGTCCTAAGGATTGCTTCCCTTTACCACGGATTGACCAACTCGTGAACGCCACAGTAGGACATGGGCTAATGTCATTTATGGATGCCTATTCTGGATATAACCATATTTCCATGCATGCTCCTGACCAGGAACATACGAGCTTCATAACAGATAAAGGGTTGTATTGTTATAATGTCATGCCATTCGGGCTCAAAAATGTTGGGGCCACATACCAGCGACTCGTAAACATGTTGTTCTCCGAGCAAATAGGGAACAACATGGAAGTTTATGTTGACGATATGTTAGTCAAATCTCAACTTAACAATAACCATGTTGATGACCTCGCAGAATGCTTCGCCGGGCTCCGGAATTATAACATGAAACTTAATCCTCAGAAGTGCTCTTTCAGAGTATCTTCAGGAAAATTCCTGGGTTTCATTGTAAATGCTCGAGGAATAGAGGCTAATCCGGAAAAGATTCAGGCCTTGATCGATATGCCTTCACCTCGAAATCACAAAGATGTCCAGAGTTTGACAGGCAAGATGGCGGCACTAAGTAGGTTTATATCAAAATCTACACACCATTGTCTTCCGTTTTTCAATCTGTTGAGGGGAGGCAAGAAATTTGAATGGACAGAGGAGTGCGAGTTGGCTTTTCAGGAACTCAAGAAACACCTCGCAGAGCCCCTTATACTGTCAAAACCCATTACGGGAGAAATTCTGTACTTATATCTTGCTATGACCGAGCACGCCATAAGTGCAGTGCTCGTGCGAGAGGAAGAAAAGGTGCAAAGGCCCATGTATTACGTCAGTAAAAGGTTACTGGGGGCAGAGTCGAGATATCCTTTGATGGAGAAGTTAGCTCTCAGCTTAATTCACTCATCTCGAAAACTTCGAACCTACTTTCAAGCGCATCCCATCCATGTACTAACTGATCAACCACTAAGACAAGTCTTGTCTAAGCCGGAAGCTTCAGGTCGACTTCTTAAATGGGCAGTTGAACTTGGACAATTCGAGATCACCTATCATCCAAGGACGACCATTAGGGCGCAAGCCTTAGCGGACTTCATAGTGGAATGTACTGGCATGACCAACAACGAAGCTATAACCCCGGCCCACGAGCTGTGGAAACTTTATGTTGATGGCTCATCTAATGAAAATGGATCGGGGGCAGGAGTAATTTTGATCACTCCTGCAGGAAGCAGATTTCATTCCTCCTTGAGATTTTACTTCAACGTATCAAATAATGAGGCCGAGTACGAGGCTTTACTGGCGGGACTTCGCATAGCCAAAGAGCTCAAAGCTAAAGCAATACATTGCTATAGCGACTCCTAGCCAGTGGTTAACCAAATTTTGGGAGAATACTAGGCTCGTGGTACAAGAATGGCAGCATACTTGGAAAAGGCAAAATCAGCATTAGAACATTTTGAGTTCTATGCGATAGAACAAGTCCCCCGAGAACAAAACTCGAACGCGGATGCCTTAGCCCGGCTTGCTACCTCTACCCAGAATGACGAGTTGAATGTCGTACCAATTGAATATCTCTCGGCACCTAGTATTAACGAGCCAGAGCAGGAAGACGTGTGTATGATCGATTCCGAGCCTACCTGGATGACTCCGGTAATTGAATATCTCGAGACCGGCGTCCTTCCAAAAGATCGGAACCAGGCTCGAAAGTTGATGTATCAAATCCCTCGTTATACCATTATGGATGGAAGGCTGTATAGAAGAGGATATTCCATGCCATTACTTCGGTGTGTAACTCCACCCGAAGCCAAGAAAATCATTGAAGAAATTCACGAAGGGTTCTATGGAGACCATATGGGGGGGCATAGCCTGTCCAAGAAAATCATACGCCAAGGTTATTTATGGCCTACCGTCAAGTCAGAATCTTTTGATTACATAAAAAAGTGTGATAAGTGCCAACGATTCGCCACAATTCCTTGAGCTCCACCGTCTAAGCTAACTATGATGACCTCCCCATGGCCATTCGCGGTATGGGGAATCGACCTCATAGGCTCTCTTCCGACGAGCAAGGGCGGAGTAAAATACACGGTAGTCGCTGTAGATTACTTCACAAAATGGACAGAAGTTGAACCGCTAGTGACTATAACCTCCAAAAAAGTCCTTGACTTTGTGGTGAAGAACATCATAGGTCGATATGGGATGCCGAGGAAGATTGTGTCCGATAACGGAACCCAGTTCGACAGTGATCTGTTTACCAACTTTTGTGAAAAAAATGGAATAATAAAGAGTTTTTTGTCAGTGGCCCATCCCCAGGAAAATGGCCAGGTCGAAGCTGTGAACAAGACTTTAAAAAGTTCGCTGAAGAAAAAGTTGGAAGAAGCAAAAGGAAGATGGCCCGAAGAATTTCCCCGAGTCCTATGGGGATATAGGACTCCGTACATTGACAGGACATACCCCGTTCTCTCTGGTGTACAGTTGCAAGGCTATGTTGCCAGTTGAGGTCGAAATTCCCACAATTCGAGACCTCGCTTACGATCAAGCCTCGAACCACTCTCAGCTCAAAGAAACCGTTGACCTGATCGAAGAAAGAAGGAACGAAGCTCAACTAAAAAAATTTGCATACCAACAGCGAGCTACCCGATACTTCAACAAAAGAGTTCGGGATCGAAAATTCGGTGTGGGAGATTTAGTGCTAAGGCGTGTATTCTTGGCAACGCGGGATCCAGCAGCTGGTGTGCTCGGGCCAAATTGGGAAGGACCCTACCAGATAGAGTCAGTCATCCGACCTGGTGTTTACAAGTTGGCGAGATTGGATGGAAATCTAGTACCGTGAGCATGGAATGGCGAACACCTACGACCGTACTATCAATAGTATAGGAAGGATGTTGCTTGTAACCATGCTTGTTTATCTGTACTGTTTTTCTATTTTTGGATTCTGTCAAATAAAGGTTGATTTCGTTTAATATGCTATATTTTTTGCAATCTCTGTTAATTTAATAACCTATGGTCACACTCATAGGATATTAAGGGGGCATTAGTGGTACATATACCATCAGCTTGAAAAATAAAATAACATATACGAAATAGATACAAGTGTTTGGATATAACCGAACTATCAAAAGTACATAAGTAATTGGAAATAACCAAATGCGCGAGATGAGATAAGTTTGGATATAACCAAGTTGGCAAAAAGATAAAATGTTTGGATGTAACCAAATATGCAAACTAGATTAAAATGTAAGTGTATGGATTACAAACCTAACACGACCTTAATAGGTTTGGAACAAACCAGCTAAAACTAATCGACAGTAAGTTGGAGCATAACCAACTTCGTGTTAAGCCGAGATCGAGGCTGGAGTATCTTACAAAACAATAGTTTCTACCTCATAACCTCGGAGAACTAACCGAGGACGAGAAAAAGTAACTAAAAAGTAAGATATAACTAAACCGTTTGCATTACACACCATACAAGTACTTTTGGGTGCATGGTTAAAGTAATATCCGACCTTGATAAATAACGAGATCGGAAGTGGATAATTCGAGCAAACTGTGCATGAATGTATTGAACCTCGAGCTTAAATCCAAACTATGTTTGTGTGATTAAACAAGCATATATGACTCTTTAATATAAAATGTGCAAAATATTTTAAACCGAGAAATGTAAAGCATATATATATTAAAAGGAAGTCAAAAAAAAAAATTGTACCAGCCCTATGGGCATAAATTAAAAGAAAACAATTACAAAAAATAACGGGACACAACTCCGAGGTAAGATTTATGAAGGAGCAGTCTCCTTAGTCTTCTCAACATCAGCATCACTAGACTCACCAAGACCAATAGCATGACTACCCTCCTGAGCCTCCCGAGCATCCTCCTCCGCTTCAAGCCGAGCATGCCATTTGGCCACGAATCTTGCCTCGAAAGTGCCTGGGAAGCTGGTGTCGAGGTCGTCGTTGCTGGCCCAGATCCTATACATGGCTAGATCAACCGCCTTGTCCTTCTTCTCTTTAAACTCGGTAAGGAGACGAGCCTTTTCATTCTCCATTATCTCGAAAGTGGCGGCCTTCTCCTCCTCAAGCTTGGCATTGGCCTTCTCCAGCTCCGCAGGCCGAGCATTCACCTTTTCAAGCTCGGCTGTCTTAGCCTCCACCTCTGTCTTCGCAGCCTTGAGCTCATCAGCCATCTTAAGCTGAAGATTCTTCGACTCTTGGGAAAAAGACATGCTCAAATGCACCTCGTTGGTCAGCTTATAATTAAGCTGAGCTGAGACAATAAGAGCCTGACACACAAAGAGATTGAATTAGAACATATGCTAAGGCACATAAACAATTAAAAGTAAGTTGTGAAAAGTTACCGCGGCAGCAAGCTCAATACTCTTATCATAAAGAGTATTGCAGTCCCGAGCTTTATTCAAAAACTCCCAATGCGCAGCGTCGAAACCACCAAGGCTCTGACCCACCCGAGACAGGATATCCGAGCCGAGTATAGCTCTGTGGGCCCCAGCAGCATTGTCAATCACAAACTCATCAACATGAGTACGGATCGACAGCATGTGTGACTTGGAAGTTGAGGGCTTCTTCGGGGGTGGGCCGAGTCCTGGGTGGATTGTCACCGAGGGAGGCATGGAAGAAGTGGCCGAGATGGACGCTTCGACCTGGGCGTTCGGCTCCTCGGCTGTGCTCGCAATAGTCGGAGCTGATGGAGGAGTGTTCTTAGTGCGCTTGAGGACTTTGGAGGGCGGTCCGACCTCCGCGAGCCTCTCGGGCGCTTACTTTTTTGAGCCCCCTCACCACTAGCAAGCACGGCATCAAGATCGGAATCCATGGCACCTGCACAATTGCAATGAAGATTTAGCATGATGCTAGTAAACAAAGCAAGTTCTTTCTGGGTTTGCCTCTGGTTTTCTTTCATTTTTTTCCCCTGATAAACGTAAAAATGAAAGGAGAAAGACGACTGGAGTCTTATTTATAGGTCCAAGGGAGTTCAAAGGGTCAGAGTAATCGGGGCCATTGGCCAGATTCCGTATCAAATCCGACGGCTAGGGATGAGTGACATGATGGTACCGTAAAGGTGGTAGGCGAACGATCATGTGCATATTTTCAAGGCACTCAAGTACCTTGAATAAGCAATACTCAACTGACGTGTGTCCATACTTGAGTGTGTGACAGAACGGTCCCCGAAGGAAGTAGTTCAAAAGTTTCCTTCTCATAGGATTCGAACTAATACTTTTGAGGGGGCAAAATGTTACACCCAGATTTCGAAATCTGAGATTGTGACCTTGAAAGCTGGATTCGTCAGGTGTGAGCTCGTGATATCTAAAGTGCATGTTCGTGATCCAGGTGCCAAACCCTCGAAGCAAGGTGGCAACCTCGAAGATATGTAACCTCGGAATGATATCGAAGCTCGAAAGACATAGCATCGGAGTATATCCATTGTCGGGTGTCTTCGGATCAAGTAGCCCGAGCTCGGCAAGGGTATAATCTCAGAATATAATGGCCTCGGTGGTATTCACCCGCTCCGAGCTGGTCTTGGGGTAAGGTGGCCAGCTCATAATTTACTCAGAGACCTAGACTGACATGATGCTGATTGCTGACCTCGAACGGCTTAGTGAGTCATCTGAGGAGACGCAGTCCATGCATTCAAGAGATATTTATTGTTGTAACTTCCCTACAATAAAGGGATATTAACTAGTCAGTTATACGACCCCTGGTCTTCAGGGGACGTTTCCTTGTATATGGGAGTTACAAACTTTAAAGTAATTAAAGTTATTAATTTACAGAATAAATTCCCGAAACGTATGGGATTGGATTCTGAGATCTCCTCTATAAATAGAGATGTCATGTACCTTTGTAAGGGACCGAATTTTTGTAATCTGGAGAGAAATTCTGGAGAATTCATCCCTGAAGGATTAGGCAGAGTTAACTGCTGAACCACGTAAAAAATCCCCATTGTTCTATTGATTATTCATCTTTGTCATAGTTTTATTGTTTACGTGCTCTACATTTTAAGTTGACGAAAAACGACGTCAACACGTACAATACACGTTTGCTTAGTTTATTTTATAAAATTTATTAATTATTTTTGTTAAATTTGTATTATTGTCATAGAAATTTCAAATAAATAAACAATATTATATATAAAAGAATGACATAAACTATTACACCCAAATTTTGAGATTAAGTAAACAATCTCGAAATGTAGGCTCGTAAAAGCATAAGCTCGAAATAAATAAATTTCCACATTATACTCGTGCAAATTATCATGGAATGTCATAGCTACGTCATGAGCTTGCGAGCATAAGTTGTAAGCTCGAAGGCAATCGTCTTTCCCAGGAAATGAGCTTGACAAACTCATCTAGTACCGAGGTGTTGATGACTGGATTAGTGAACTCGTAGTAGAGTATAGTCTCAAAGGTGTCTCGAGATAGAAGTCAGACTTGAAGACACGATTAAACTCTAACACGGAAGGTTGTTAGAAAATCCCTATTTTTTAGGGATTAAGTTTGACCGTGTGTTTAGTTCCTATTTTAATGGGATCTTTATTTAAAATAATAATTTGTATTTGTATTATAATTTAAATATTCATTTGAATTAAATTTGAATATCTATTGTAACTTAGCTAAATTTATGGGAAGATATTCCTGTAACCAGGCCTATAAATACCCTGGATCCTATTCATTTGATTTTTCACGCACAATTTTGTACTGGAAAAGACTCTGCAAAATTGCTTTCGCTTAAAGCTTTCACACAGAGTTCATAATATAAGTGACTCGTGGACTTAGGCAGATTTTTAATGCTGAACAACGTAAAAAATATATATCTTTTCTTTTCTTCCTAATCAATTGTTTATTGCTCAACATAATTAAGTTGACGAAAAACAGTGTCAATATAAACATATTAAATAAAAAATTAAACCAAAACATTATTTATGATTTTAAAAAATATACATATAATATGATAATATTTTTAAACATAAATGATAATTTTTTAATAAAAATTAAGATTATGTATTATATATTATGATAATGATATTTTATAATATTTAAATTTATATTAATATAAGTGTTAAATATATAGTCTTGTATTAAATATTATTATCATAATAATATTTTATAATATTTGAATTCATATTAATATAATTAGTAAAAAATTAGAATTATATATTATTATCATAATAATATTTCATAAAATTTAAATTTATATTAATATAATTATTAAATATTTAGTATTGTATTATAAATTATTATAATAATGATATTTTATAAGATTTAAATTTGAATTTATATTATAATATTTGAATTTATATTAATATAATTCATAAATATTTATTTTCAATTAGTTATAAATGTATATTTTATTAAATATTTAGAATATTCCATTAAAATTAACGAAACAAACAATCAAACTAAAAAATTTCTATTATCTACACTTTTTATATATAGAAGAGACATTACTAAAATTTACATTTTCTATAATATTTACTAACTTTTACGATAAATCATACATCTAACTCCACATCAGAAATATAAAACATAACTAAGAGAAGAGAGCTTTAACTTCTTTTTATTACCCACGAGATATTTTGAGGGAAAATAAAAATAGAATCTAAACAATGTTTAGTATGAAAAATCTACATAAATATATATATATATATTGTGGTTATAAGAGATATTTTTAGAGTGCGACAACAACTTTTTAGAGCAAAATATATTTAAAAAATATGAAAAAATTAGAAAATTAGATAGAATGGTTTTAAGAGATTTTAGAGTGACACATTATTTTCTTGTAGCTATCCTTTATATAAATACTATGCAGAAGCCACGTTTGCTTAATTTTAAAGTTTTAAACGTCAATAATTTTAATAAAAACTGGTTTATTGTTATTTAAATATATATATATAATAGAATGAATTATAGTTATAATAATAATCTCTATATATATGACATCTAAACACAACATGTAGATATATATTTACATAGCTACATGACATATATATAATACAATAATATTAAAAAGAAATTAATAATAGAAATAAAATAAAAATATAAAAAGTCATAATGTAGATAGTAGTATACATGCATCACACTAGTCGTCAATTATTTTTAGTTTCTAATGTATCTCACAATGTCATCTAGTGAATTTGATGAAGAAAAAAACCTTCAATCGCTTGATAAAAAATAAACTGTCACACAAATTTATAAGATAAAAAAATGATATGTATACATTTATTATTTTTAAATAAATATGATTTAATTATTTAAATTATCATGATATCTTAAAAACATCATATTTTAATTAGTTAATTTATTTATTTTTGTTTAAATTTATGTTTGTTCTAGTTTTTTAATTTGGCAATAATAACAAAAGATTATATATATTATATGTTTAATATAATATTAAGTTTAAATTTAATTAAATTTTATTTAAGTTATAAAATATATGGTTTTATTATTTTTAAATAATTATCATTGTAAAATATCTGAAAAAATATCTTATTTTAATTTGTTTAATTATTTATTTATTTAATTTTATTTAAGTTTAAGTCATGTTTACAATCTACAGTTAAATATAAGAATATTCTGTTAAATATAAGAATATTCCGTTAAATTTAATAGAAAAAAAAAATACCGTTAAAACTAAGAATTTTCATTATTTACACATTTTTTATATATAAATATATAGATTTGGAACGCTGTTTTTTCTTTTAAGTATTGGAAATGCTAAATTTAAATACTTGATTTTAGAATAAACAAGAGGTGCAAATACAGTTAATATTATTTTTTATACATAATAGACAATGTCGAAGGTAGAATTATTATATAATGGGCACGTGTTGATGCCGTTTTTCATCAACTTGAATTTGAAGAGCACTAAACAATATTTTAGGAAAGAAGAAAAGAACAACAAAACTTTTACGTGATTGAACAGTTAAAGTCTGCCTAGTCCACAAGTCAATATTATTGATCTTAATATTCTCTCAAAGCTTTTTCAGAGCAATTTGACAAGGTATTCTTAGTACCAATTTGTGCCTGAATACAAATGAAAATTATCAGGCTATTTTAAGCCTGGTTGGGAGAATATCTTCCTCTGATTCAGGGAAGTTACAACCAATTATTCCAATCTGAAATAAATGTAAATAAATACATTAAATACATAATATTCCATGATAATCGGGATTTAATATCATATAACAACAAATCTCTAAGGAATAGGGATCTCCTAACAATTGTTCTGTGCAAAACGCATTGCTGACCTCGAACGCAAGGTTAACGCGCTTTCGAGATCGTCCAATACTTCGAGCACGTTATTCCAGTCAGCCTCCTCCTTAGCTAGTGATTTCATCGAAATCAATCTTTAGAGACCAATATCTTTGAGCTTACAACTAAGGCTCGAATAACACCCATATGCGTCGGAGAAGATTCTTTCTTTCGAGCTTGAAGATTAAGCTCGAACCTTTTAAACTTGTGCTCGATCACCGACAAGAATAGGTCAGGAATCATGCATATTTATACAAGTGTTCAGCCACTGCTTGTTATTTTTGAGCTTATGCTTTACGAGCCTATATTTCGAGACTCATTTATTCATCCTCGAAATTTGGGTAGAACCGTTTGCTCCCTCAAAAATGTTGGTTCGAATCCTAAGAGAAGGAAACTTTTGAACTCCACTTTCGAAAATCATGTCACCTACCACACTCGAGTGCGGACACGCGTCACTCGGGGATTGAATACCCAGAGTACTTGAGTACTCTCTTTTTCTGCACACGTCCTTTCATATTCCTTTTGCCGCCATATTTTGGGAATCAAACATGATCCCTTGGATCTTCTTTGAATGCAAACCAACAGTCCAGATCAATTTGACCTTTGATTTGACAATTGGGGTATATATATATACCCCTTCTCCATCTTCCCCATTCTCACTTTTACCTTTCAAAAAATACGAACTAGAGATAAAAAGAAAGAAAGAACTAGAGCTCTCTTTGCATGTTTTCTAAACCAAAGAAGCAAAGCCATTCCAGTACATTCGGATCTGTGAAATCATTCTTGCTTCAACTACTTCAGTCGACGATCTCATCATATCCTCGATCCAATTTGCATAAGTGCTCTGATCTTTCCTGGTTATATACGTATCTTTCTTCTGTGAAGACGGCTTTCTGGTTCTTGCCAAATATTATGGCTCCTTTCTTACATTAAGCAAGTTTTTTATTATTCTTTAAATTTGAGTAGATTTGGCATGATAAGGATCACGGTTTAAACCAAAATATTTCTGGTAAAAACATGTAAAAATGGAGTTTTTCTAGTAATGGGGTTTTTTGGTCAAAGGTTTTGTGTAGCTTAAGAAATATAGTTTTGGTTTAGGGTTTTAATGCATGAATCTTGAAAATATCGCCTTTTCGGGTAACTGCCAATTTTTTCCCTTGAAATTCAAGATTCTAATAAACTAGCAATAACCGTCCCACTCCCGCGTGGGTGCACGCTCGATGCCTAAACTTAAGAGGTCCTCGTCGGGCCTGGGAGCAGGCGACCCCCTGGAGTTAGATGATGCACTCCCCTTGCCTGGGCCATGATCTGTTATTGGTTGTTTTCCAGGCCTCTGGGGATAATTCTCAGTTTGAGGAGTTTTCTCCTCAGGTATTTGGGGCAATGGTTGCCCACCAGCTCTTGGGTTGTTCGCGACGGCCATTGATGCAATGCATGAGGTTTCTGATTAAACAATACAAATATTTTCTTAATGCTCTCAATGAAAGCACCAAATTGTTGACGCCATTTTTTCGTCAACTTGAATTTGAAGAGCACTAAATAATATTTTAGGAAACAAGAAAAGAACAACAAAACTTTTACGTGATTCAGCAGTTAAAATCTGCATAATCCACGAGTCAATATTATTGATCTTAATATTCTCTCAAAGCTTTTTTAGAGAAATTTGACAGGGTATTCTTAGTACCAATTTGTGCCTAAATACAAATAAAAATTACCATGGTTGTGTGCAAAACATGTTGCTGACCTCGAACGCAAGGTTAACGCACTTTCGAGATCGTCCAAATACTTTGATCTCGTTATTCCAGTCAGCCTCCTCCTTAGCTAGTGATTTCATCGAAATCAATCTTCGGAAACCAATATCTTCGAGCTTACAACTAAGGCTCGAATAACACTCATATGCATTAGAGAAGGTTCTTTCTTTCGAGCTTGAAGATTAAGCTCGAACATTTTAAACTTGTGCTCGATCACCGACAAGAACAAGTCAGGAATCATGCATATTTATACAAGTGTTCAACCACTGCTTGTTATTTTCGATCTTACGCTTTACGAGCCTACATTTTGAGACTCATTTATTCATCCTCGAAATTTGGGTGTAACAGCACGCAAAAGAATATACAACAAATTTGTGACTAAAAAAACATTATCATATCTCTTTAAAAAGTCTGTGACTAAAAATATTAGTTACAAAAATTATAATTTATTGTGAATAAGTGTATTTTTCATTTGAATTTTTTTATTATTATATATATATATATAATTAAGAAATATGACAACATCTAGCGTGGTCTTTATAATAATTAAAATTATATATATTTTTAAAAAGATCTTTTTTTTTTGGTTTATTTTATATTTACAAATAAGGTCAAGGATAAGTTTGGAATTATTTAATATTCTTCTATTTTTCTTTCTGTTTGAGTAATGAACTTGACATGGTAGTTTACAATAATGTAAACACATGCAGTCCAATTTAAAAAATAATTATTAAGGATGGAATAAACTATGTACACGAATGAGCAATTTATTTAAATAAATTGTATGGCAATAAATTTTGTATCTTATGAGCTAAGAATTTGAATTAGGGACATGAATCAACATATTCATTTTGTTTTTTATTGTTGCATGCATTATATTTTCCTGTGACAAAGCTCATGGTACATTAAGTATAAAACAATTGACAAAAGCAAAAAAAATGGAGTAAAGAAATTTTAATATAACCTTCTCATCAATAAATGAAGTAAATTACCTTCTCATCAATAAAAATCATATCAACACTAATCAATTCTCCATTTTTCTTGGTATTAAGAGACTCCCACATCCTAAAAAAAACATTTTCATAGCTCTTTAAAACATACGCAACTAAAAATATTAGTCACAAAAATCATAATTTATTGTGAATAAATGTATTTTTAGTCGGAACAAATTTTATCATTATATATAATAGTGTGACTGAATCTACATTAGTGACAACATGTATCGAACTATTACTTTTTTGTCACAAATAATTTTTTGTTGTGACTAAACATTGTCACTAAGGGATAAGTATTTTTTATAATGGAGACCAACTTTTTTTCTTCATGAAATATATATTAATGTATAATTTTTTTCACGAAGTCAATATAGAATTATACATATACATACATACATACATACATACATACGTATACTAGATACAAGCAACGTGCAATGCATGCTTGCTTAGTTTTATTTATAGAATTTATTAATATTTTATTAAATTTATCACTGTCATATAATGTTACACCCAGATTTTGAGACCAGAGGTTATGACCTCGAAAACTGGACTCATCAAGTGTGAGCTCGAAATGTATGAAAACATTGTATGGTCCAACTATAAGATCTCTGAAGTAAAATAACGACCTCGAAGATGTGCAACCTCGGGATGCTTTCTGAGTTCGAAATGACATGACGTTGGGATACATCTGTTATCGATTGTCTTCAGATTAAACAGTCTGAGCTTGCAGGCTCGAGTATGATAGCTTCGATAGTGTCAATCAACTCCGAGCATGTCTTGAAGTAGGGTGGCAAGCTCGTAGCAGTACCATAAGTCTTGACAGCCACAGAGTCAATCTCTGATCTCGAAGACCCGATGAGTCATCTTGGATAGCCCGTTATGTGTGAACATATTTATTGTTGTATAATCCCAACATTTATGAGATATTATTTAGTCTATTATCCATTCCCGATTCTTATGGGACGTTTCCATATATATAGGAGCTATTGTATTTAATGTCATTATTTAAATTGATATACAGAATATCTTCCCGATATATGTGGGAATGAAAACTGTAACCTCCCCTATAAATAGAGGAGGAAAGACCACTTGTAAGGGATCAATTTCTTTTGGCTGGAGAATAAGCTCTGGGTAATTCATCTCTGAAGAATTTCCAGAAATCTTTAAGCCTTTATAACACAGACTCGTGGACTAGGCAGAGTTAACTACTGAACCACGTAAAAACTCTCTTGTCTTTCTTCATTATTCATTCGCTTCATAGTATACGTTGTTTAATTGCTCTACAATTTAAGTTGACGAAAAACGGCGTCAAAAGTTTGGTTCTTTCATTGAGAGCATTAGGCAGTACGTATGTGAGTCTATTCAGTCAAAGAAGCCTCCCTGAATCAACTATGGTCATGAATGATCCCAATATTCCTGAGGAGGAAATCTTAGAGGAAGTTGACTACCCCCAGCGCCCTAGGAAGCAGCCGATGATGAATTCGGACCCAGATGAGAGGAGTGGGTCCTCTGACTCTCGAGGACCACCTGCACCACCGGCCCCCAGGGACGACGAGGACATGTACTACAACCCTGAGCTATATGTCCTTATTGTGGAGCTTGAAAATCATCAACTGCGAAAGCAGTTGGCGGAGGCCAAAAAACATAATGAGGAGCTGGCCAGATTGGCTGCTGAGGCGTAGGCGGCTCAGCCCCCGCCTCCGCTTGAGGCCCAAGCTCCACCTCCGCGAGATGTTCATGTTCCACCACGCAGGCCTCATGGGCGACCTCGCAAAAATGCTGCCACATGAAGAACGGAGCAACCTCCGCCACCTGCAGAACAGCCTGCTCCCTCAAGGCCCTGGAGAAGTACCCGGGCTAGGGCTCCTGTCAACTCAACTGCTGAGGTACCAGCCGAGACTGGGAATAACCGAGCCCCCGCGGAAACTTGGACTCAAAATCCTGGTAACACATAGAACATTCCTGAACCAGCACAGGCAAACTCGAGACCTTCCAGGCCCTGTAATGGATGGCAACCACCATCACCCATAAGGCACCCACCATCGCCGATAAGATATCCCTCACCAACTCGGAGAAACACGCAACCGACTCAGGGTGATAGGGAAAGGCGAGCTGGGCGAAAACATGGGAATGGGGAGACTACTAGAGAACGTAGAGGCGCCCAGCCCACGAGAAGCAAAATGTCTCGGTCTCACACTATTGAGACGAGACAACCAGAAAGGAACCCATCTCAAAACAACCGCGCGACGAGCCATATCAGTGAAGGCTCAGGAGATACTAGATTGGTCAATATGTATGACCAGGGATGCAAAAATACTGGGAATCGAATGGATCACCTAGATTAACGGGAACAACTGAACCAGAATCGGGGTAATGATAACCCCTCGAACCAAGACTTGAGGGATCACCTCAATGGACGCAAGAATCCTGTGCGGAGGCACGAAGCTGGAATTGTGATCAACGATAACCAGTTTCAAGTCAGACCTCCCATGGATCCAGTCCAGGAAAGGATCGAACAACTGGAAAGAGCGTTCAGGCTCTTACAAAATGAACGAGGTCGGGATCGAGACGAAGAGTTTGACGAGGAACTCGAACCCTTCGCCCCCCATATTTCCAGCACCTCGTTTCCTCAAGGATTCTGAATTCCTCATGTCCCACCGTTTGATGGGAATTCGAATCCATACAGTCACTTAAGTACGTTCAATACCATTATGAGAGCAAGTAATGTGGGCTACGAGCTCAGATGCATGCTGCTTCCAGCCTCGCTCACAGGACCAGCAAAAAATTGGTTCGAAAAATATAAGAGGCATTCAATTGCTTCTTGGGATCAATTATCTAGAGATTTCAAGAAGCAATTCAGAGCCATGATTGGAATAAGGCCCGAGGCATCTGCCTTGACCAATGTTTGGCAACAGCCGAATGAAACGTTGAAAGGTTACCTTACAAGGTTCAATTTGGAAGTCGCCCGAGCTCGTGACGTAGACGACAACGACCATTTAATGGATGTCTGAGCCAAGGTAATGCCTAGAATCCCCCTCTGGGAAGATATGTAGAGAAAGCCTGTGAGGCCCTTAACCGAGTTCAATCGATGAGCTCAGAGGTTTGTTAATGTAGAAGAGGCGAGGTCAGCATTGAATATGGCATCTCAACTCATGACTACAACAACAAACGTAAACTCTGCCTCGACCTCGGCAGACCCTACGACCTCGAAACCCCATGTTGATAACCCTTCTAAAAGAAAGAAGAATGAAGGGAATAATCCCGAGGCGGAAGGGGGAAAGAAGAAGAAAGGGGAAAGATATTTCTCCGTGTACAAAGTGTATACCGAGCTGAATGAGTCTCGGGAGAATATCTACCTGGCTAATGAAAACCAGGTCCCTTTCAGGCGTTCAGACCCCATGAGGAACAAGAAAGCAAAGAGAGATTTTAGTAAATATTGCAGATTCCATAGAGATATCGGGCATACAACCGATGAATGTAGGCAACTAAAAGACGAGATTGAAGGCTTGATCTTGAGAGGATATTTCAGGCAATATGTAAGAAACCAAAATCCCAATCAAGCTTCTACCAGTCAGAGGCCAGCTGCACCACTGCCTGCCCAAAACAATAACTCCCGAGCAAGGGAAGACGGGAGACCCCCTCCGATTGATGGAGAAGATGTTTTAACCATCTCGGGGGGACCTCATCTCGCAGGATCGAGCAGGAATGCCCAAAAAAGATACGTGAATGAGCTGAAAACTGGTGACGGGTCCTTTTATGAACCCAGGGCTCTGAAACACCAGAGGGTTGAATCTCAACCTATAACTTTTATTGAGGATGACGCATCTCATGCGTAGTTTCCTCACAACGACCCGCTGGTCATCAACCTTTAGATCGTGAACAAGAGGGTTCACCGAGTCCTTGTTGATAACGGGAGCTCAGTGAATATCCTCTATAAGGCCACCTTAGAAAAGATGGGACTAACGCTTCGTGACCTAAAAGCCTGTGCAACGACATTGTATGGCTTTTCAGGAGAAGGGATTGCCGGTATGGGATCTATTGAACTCCCTGTAACCTTGGGAGACTACCCGGTCTCGACAACCAAGATGATGGAATTCGTTGTAGTATATCTACCATCGGCCTACAACATACTGCTCGGGAGACCCGCCCTAGTAGGGCTGGGGAAAGTTTCGTCTGTAAGGCATTTGGCCATCAAGTTCCCAACTTCTAGTGGCATCAGGACACTGAAAGGAGACCAGCTCACAAGAAGGGAATGCTATAGCATTTCCATTAGAGGAAAGAAAGAGACAAGCACACAAACACTTGTCATAATTCATAATAAGGACGAAATAGTCTTCGAGATAGACGAAGAAATTGATCCGAGAATAGAGGAAAGAACTAACCTCGAGGCATTAGAAGAGATCGAAGAGGTTAGGATCAAAGAAGTAGACCCTCCGAAGACAGTGAAGGTAGGGAAAAACCTTCCAGAAGAAACAAAATAGCAATTAATTTTCTTTTTGAAAAAGAACCAAGATGTTTTTGCATGGTCGCATTCGGATATTGTAGGGATAAATCCGAATGTGATAATCCACGCTCTAAATATTGACAAAAGCTTTCCCCTGAAGCAGCAAAAGCAAAGATTCATGGATGACGACAGGAAGAAGGCCCTAAAAGAAGAGGTCGACAGGTTGAAGGCAAACTTATTCATTCAAGATGCCTTCTACCCCGATTGGATTGCCACCCCGATGCTAGTCCCAAAACCTAACGGGATATGGTGGACCTGTATTGATTACTCAGACCTCAATAAGGCCTGTCCAAAGGACTGCTTTACCCTACCTCAAATCGACCAGCTCATAGATGCCACAACTGGGCATGGACATATGTCATTCATGGATGCTTATTCTGGATATAACCAGATCGCCATGCATGCCCCAGACCAAGAGCATACGAGTTTTGTGACAGACAAAGGACTGTATTGCTACAATGTCATGTCGTTCGGACTAAAGAATGTTGGAGCCACTTACCAACGGCTCGTAAATATGATGTTCTCCGAGCAGATAGGTAATAACATGGAAGTTTATGTTGATGATATGTTGGTTAAATCTAAACATAATAGTAACCATGTGGACAACCTTGAAGAGTGCTTTTCCATGTTACAGAGGTATGACATGAAACTCAACCCACAGAAGTGCTCTTTCGGAGTATCGTTAGGAAAGTTCCTAGGCTTCATTGTAAACGCATGGGGAAGAGAAGCTAATTCGGACAAGATCCAGGCTTTAATTGATATGCCCTCACCTCGAAAGCATAAGGATGTCCAAAGTTTGACTGGGCAGATGGCGTCACTAAGTAGGTTTTCTCGAAATCTACAGACCGTTGTCTTCCATTTTTCAACCTTTTGAGGGGAAGCAAAAAATTCGAGTGGACAGAAGAATGTGAGTTAGCTTTTCAGGAGCTAAAGAAGCACCTCGCGGAGCCTCCCGTCTTGCCAAAACCCATCACGGGGGAAACTTTGTACCTATATCTTGCTATGACCGAGCACGCCATTAGCGTCGTGCTCGTCCGAGAAGAACAGAAGGTGCAGAAGCCTGCATACTATGTCAGCAAAAGGTTACTAGGGGCAGAATCGAGATACCCCTTAATGGAGAAGCTGGCTCTCAGCCTAATTCACTCATCTCGAAAGCTCCGACCCTATTTTCAGGCGCATCCCATTCATATGCTGACCGATCAACCACTAAGACAAGTCTTGTCCAAGCCAGAAGCCTCGAGCTGATTACTAAAATGGGTCATTGAACTCGAACAATTCGAGATCACCTACCATCTAAGGACAACCATAAAAGGACAAGCCCTGGCAGACTTCATAGTGGAATGCACTGGAGTGACCAACGATGAAGTTATAACCCTAGTCCACGAGCTGTGGAAACTTTATGTTGATGGGTCTTCCAATGAAAACGGGTCGGAGTAGGAATAATACTGATCACCCCAGCAGGAAGTCGATTTCATTCCACTTTGAGATTTGACTTTGAAGCATCAAACAACGAGGCGGAATACGAAGCTCTACTAGCAGGACTTCAAATAACCGAGGAACTCAAGGATAAGGCGGTACATTGCTACAGTAACTCCCAGTTGGTGGTCAACCAAATCTTAGGGGAATACCAAGCTCGCGGGACAAGAATGGCTGCATATTTAGCAAAAGCAAAGGCAGCCCTCGAGCATTTCAAATTTTACACGATAGAACAGGTTCCCCGAGAGCAAAATTTTAATGCATATGCCTTAGCCAGGCTCGCCACGTCCACCAAGGACGATGAACTGAATGTCGTGCCAATCGAACATATATCGACACCCAGTATAACCGAGCCTGAACAGGAAGATGTATGCATGATAAACTCCAAGTCGACCTGGATGACCCTGATAATTAGGTACCTTGAGACTGGCATTCTCCCAGAAGAATGGACCAAGGCTCGAAAATTGATGTATCAAATCCTCAGGTACACCGTTGTGGAGGGAAGGCTATATAGAAGAGGATACTCTATGCCATTACTCTGATGTGTGACTCCACCCGAGGCTAAGAAGATCATGGAAGAAATTCATGAAGGATTCTATGGAGACCACACTGGGGGGCTTAGCCTATCCAAGAAATCATACGCCAAGGATACTTTTGGCCTACCATCAAAGTAGATTCGTTTGATTGCGTCAAGAAATGTGACAAGTGTCAACGATTCGGCACAATCCCTCGAGCTCCACCTTCCAAGCTAACTATGATGACCTCTCCATGGCCATTTGCAGTTTGGGGAATTGATCTCATAGGGTCGCTGCCAACTAGCAAAGGCGGAGTCAAATACGCAGTAGTCGCAGTAGATTACTTTACGAAGTGGACCGAGGCCGAGCCTCTAGCGACAATTACCTCGAAAAAAGTCTTGGACTTCGTGGTAAAGAACATTATATGCCGATATGGGATGCCAAGGAAGATTGTGTCTGATAACGGTACTCAGTTCGATAGCGATTTGTTTACCAACTTTTGCGAGAAAAATTGTATAATAAAGAGCTTCTCCTCTGTGGCCCATCCCCAAGAGAATGACTAGGTCGAAGCTGTAAACAAAACCCTAAAGAGTTCTCTGAAGAAAAAGTTGGAAGAAGCAAAAGGAAAATGGCCCGAAGAATTGCCCCAAGTTTTGTGGGCATATCGAACCACAGCTCGTACTTCAACGAGACATACCCCATTTTCTCTAGCATATGGATGTGAGGCTATGATACCAATCGAGGTCGAAGTACCCACAATTCATGCCCATGCTTATGACCAAGCCTCGAACCAATCCCAGCTCGAAGTAAGTCTAGACCTGATTGAAGAAAGAAGGGACGAGGCTCAGCTAAAAACTGCTACATACAAACAGCGAGCTTGTAACGACCCGAATTTACTAATAAGGCTTGGAACCTTGATTAGTGTGCCTGGAGGGCAATAATTGTTAAACTGTATTAATTTATGTGAACTTAATGAATATGTGGTTAGAATGTATGTTTAGGTGAAATAAATATGCTTATGGGCCCCATTTGGTAGTTAGGGGCGAATTGCTAATTTTAGCCTGTTGAGGGCATAAATGTAATATATGTGAAATATATGTGATGTTGTTGATATAACGGAGATATATTTGTGATGCACGTTCCGAGACGGTCCTAGGGAGCTAAATAGTTTAAAAGTCACAACGGGGTCAAATACCCGGCTCGGGAGGAGCCTAGGGGTGTTTTGGGAATGTTGTAACTTGAGGTTGAGGATTTGTAAGTATTGGTTAATGGTATTTTAGTGGTTTGGGCAACCATTGGTAACCAGTGAGGATAACTACCCTAAGTGGGAAAAAAAGTGGTATATTTGTAAGGGTTGGGAAAGGTCTAAGATGCCCTTGAGGTTTAGATAGGAAGAGAGTTAGATGGAAGGGCAAAGGAGTCTTCTGGCTGGGATATAGATGAATTTGGCTGAGGAAGAATCATTTACGTTATTTTACTTAAGTATAGTCTGAATATTGTGTTGGAAAGCTCTAGAGGAAACTAGAGAAAATAGAAGGGAAGGAGAGGAGCTTCTGAATTTCTATGGAATCAAGAAGGGAATTGAGGCCAGAAAACCTAGAGGATTGTTTTGCATATTGAGGTAAGGGAATTTTTATGTGATTATGCTGTGGAATTCAGCTATGAATATCATGGTTTGAGAATTGAATTGTGTGGCTGTTTGGTGGATTCTTGGGGATGAAGCTTGCCTAGGTTCAGTTTGGGAATAAGAGGGATTTGCTTGGAATTGGACTTGAAGAAGGCTCAGGGGCGAATTTCTACTTGAGTTAAGGGTTTTATGCATCTCTGTTATGTATTAGCTGCTGTGATTCAAGTTTCTGGTTTGTTAGTTTAAGTTTCATGAAGTTTTAAGCCAATTTGTGAATTGGGGATTTGATTGTGTGTTTAGGCTTGTTGTTGGTGTTTCTGAGTTGTTAGAGGGTCTATGTGGGGTTTTGAATTGAATTTGGGACTTAGGTATGCTTTGGGGTTGATTTGGGAGTGTATTGGCTCGGGAAAAATGCAAGAGAAAACCCAGAATTATGGGTTCACGAAGGAGTGCCGCGGCCCTGTTCTTGAGCACCGCGACGCGAGGCTGTTTCTGGGAAGGGGGAGTGCTCTCTGAATTTCTGGGCGTCGCGGCCCTCTACGGCAGTGCCGCGACGCTAGGCTATTTTCAGAACAGGGAATTTTGCAATTTTGAGCTTTTGCTCCGGGGGTTCGGGGGATGTTTCCAATGAATTGTTTTAGGAATTTGGGGATTTCGAGAGTGCGGGATTGGTTCCGAGAAGTGGTTTTGGATTGGTTAATATTAAAGAGTGTTTTATATATTTTTTGACTAGGTTTTGTTGGAGAGGCTCAGGATAGAGGACCGTGCTCGTGACTTCGGTGCTTAAGGAGCTCGGGACACAGGTAAGAAAACCATTGTTCCCACAAAGCTTGTATGCAGGGCTGAGCCTGATATGTTTGAATTTCAGGGCGTAGCCCTTTGATTGAATTTGTTAGTGTTTAGTATATGTTTGTTATGCTATGAATACGATTATGTGAATGTTCGGCGAGATCCGGGAACGGCGCAGGCCGAGGTCGGCAGGGGCCGGGAACGGCAAAGGGCTGGGAACGGTGTTCAGCACGTTGAGTGCAAGGCCGAGTACGGCAAGGGGCCGGGAGAAGCGTTGAGCACGTGGAGTGCAAGTTGCCAGGGTGAGACCCTAAAGGATACCTGGGATATCCTCACGGTGTGGACCGCGAACCCAGGGCTTGGTAAAGCACCTAGGACGGCATGGTCGTATGTGTTTAGCCTATTGGTGTCCTGATTATATGCTAAGTGCTTGTGAGGGTTTTCTTGCTGCGCTTCGGGTCACGGGTGCTCTGTGGTGCAGGTAAGGGCAAGAGGAAAGTCAACCAACCATGAGTATGGAGAGCGTGAAGCGGCGTGTACATGTTTGGCCTGCCTGGCTGCCACGGCCAGTGGTTTTGGGAGATGGTTGTATTAAAACTTAGATTTTGTCGTCTAGTCGACTGAAACTTGTAAATTATATGTTGTAAATATTTCTAAACAGTATCTTGGGATCCCAAGTGTCAAACACTCAACGATTTGTAGAAAATGGAATTATTTTCAAAGTTTATTTCACTATTTATGATTTAATTACAATTTTGACCTAAAAACCTCGATTAGCGAGTTAAATGCACGTTTAAAACTCACTTAGTAACGGCTCTAAGGAATTAGGGCGTTACAGAGCTACCCGGTATTTCAATAAAAAAGTTTGAGATAAAAAATTCGGTGTCGGAGATTTGGTGCTTAGGCGTGTTTCTTGGCAACACGGGATCCAGTTGTTGGCATGCTCGGGCCTAATTGGGAATGACCTTATCAGATTGAATCAGTTATCCGACCTGACGTCTACTAGTTGGCAAGATTGAATGGGAGTTTGGTACCACGAGCATGGAATGGCGAACATCTACGACCTTACTATCAATAGTGTAGGAATGATGTCACCTA
This sequence comes from Humulus lupulus, assembly GCF_963169125.1. Lineage (NCBI taxonomy): Eukaryota > Viridiplantae > Streptophyta > Magnoliopsida > Rosales > Cannabaceae > Humulus > Humulus lupulus. The sequence goes on from NC_084796.1 coordinate 227,698,045, forward strand.
TAACCATACTTGTTTATCTGTATTATGTTCTTATTAATAAATTATTCAAATAAAGTTCAATTTCATTTCAATATGCTGTATTTTTTGCAAACTCTCTTAATTTAATAACCTATGGTCACACTCATAGGATATTAAGAGGGCATTAGTGGTACATATACCATCAGCTTCAAAAAATGAAATAGCATATATTAAAAGCATACAAGTGTTTGGATATAACCAAATACGCGAGCTAAGATAGTTTAGAAATAACCAAATTATTAAAAATAAAATGTTTGGATATAACCAAATACGCGAGCTAAAGTGTTTGGATATAACCTAATACGCGAACTAAGATGTTTTGGATATAACCAAATTATGGAAAAATAAAAGTGTTTGGATGTAACCAAATACGCGATCTAGATGTAACTAGATCAAGAATATAAGTGTATGGATTACAAACCAAACATGACCTGAATAGGTTTGGAACGAACTAGTTAAAACTAATCGACAGTAAGTTGGAACACAACCTATTTCAAGCTAAGTCGAGATCGAGGCTGGAATATCCTGTAAAAAGATAGTTTCGACCTCATAACCTTGGGGAGATACCCAAGGACGAGGAAAAGTAACTAAAGAAGCAAGATATAACTAAACCACCTACGTTACACACCATAGAAGTACATTTGGGTGCATGGTAAAAGTCACTTTTTACCTTGACAAATAATGAGATCGGATACTGATATATCGTGCAAACTATGCATGAATGCATTGAAGCTCGAGCTTAAAAATCCACCGCGTGTTTGGATGAATAAACAGACATAAGGACACTTTAATATAAATTGCATGAAATATTTTGACCTAAGAAATGTAAAGCAAAAATACTAAAGTAAAGTCAAATACGGTATCATAAATATCATAAGAAAATAGCTTTTTCACGAGCTATAAATTGTCTTAGCCCCATAGGCATAAAAAGCAGAAGATAAAAAAAAAAACTATTACAAATAATTTGAAGGGACGTAGCCCCATGTAGAGACTTAGGAGGGAGGAGCATCCTCCTTAGCCTTCTCAGCACCCTCCTTGGCTCTCTCTGCTTCCTCCTCATCGAGCCGAGCTTGCCACTTGGCCACTAGTTCTCCCTCGGAAGAGCCTAAGAAGCTGGTATCGATATCGGCATTACTGGCCCAGATCCTATACATGGCCAGGTCGACCGCCCGATCCTTCCTCTCCTTAAACTCTGCAAGGAGACGAGCCTTTTCGCCCTCCATAATCTCAAAAGTGGCCGCCTTCTCCTCCTCAAGTTTGACATTAATCTTCTCAAGCTTCACGAGCCGGGCATTCACCTTCTCGAGCTCGGCTGTCTTGGCCTTTAATTGTTCAGCTTCAGCCTCCATCTTTGCCTTTGTGGCCTTGAGCTCGTCACTAAGCTTGAGTTGGAGATCCTTCGCCTCCTGGGCATAAGACATGCTCAAATGGACCTCATTGTTCAACTTATAATTAAGTTGAGCAGAGACAGCAAGAGTCTGACACACAAAGAAATCAAATTAGAACATGAGCTATGTATAAGTACAATTAGTAACAAGATGAGGGAAGTTACCGCAACAGTGAGCTCGATACTCTTCTCATAAAGTGTGTTGCAGTCTCGAGCATTGTTCAAAAACTGCCAATGAGGGGTGTCAAATGTTGGGGTTTTATGCCCTAATTAAAACCCAAATTCTTTGTAATCTCATTTTATTATCAATAAAAGAATAGAAATCATTTTTTGACTTGGTCAATCACTTTGCTCACATGTTTTATTTTCATGATTATTTATTTAATATAAACTTATATTAAATCCTGAGCATATAGCTAATCTTATTTATAGTGACGTAATCACAGTGGAATATAAATATAATTATATGTTCAAAATAAGTTAGTCCTAAGATTAGTCAGTGCACAGGATTTACATTGACTTGCCAATCTATGATATGATCTACTTACACATTACAGTGTTATGTTCTTTCCAGAATATTAGCAAAGTAGATGAGATCAGATGTATTTGTTACATCGGACAGGACCGATATTGACAGTTGATAAGATAAGTAAACATACTATTATTATCTATTCTAGTCATATCATATAGTTGACCATAGGTCAATTTAATCTCAATTCTGAGTGGTTAATATTCTAACTGATTGTATTATTTGAGTTCTTTGACTTGTTCGTTACCAGCTTACCCTACGAACTAGCCCATACTTACATCTTGGGAACTCGGTAGTATAATTGAGTGGGAGTGTTAATCATAGATATGAACATCTATAGCTTCTGATGAAGAAGTGAAACGATGGTTTCCTTTTAGTTTGGTTCAAGGTGTTAAATGATAGAGATCTCATTTCAGTAATTAAATTAGTTTACTGAAATATCATTTACAAGGAACTACGTGTTTTAAGGATAAAATATAATTAGGGGTAAAACGGTATTTTAGTCCTATCTCATTGTAGACCGTCTATAGAGGATTGAGTGACAATTATGGTTGTAACAATGGATAATTAATAGCGTATCTATATTTGTTATAGAGCGTGTGATGAATTCAAGAGTGCAATTCCGAGTCTATAGTGGAGTCACGAGGAATTAATAAGTTAGTAAATTTATTTGTTAGATTTATGATAACTTATTGGAGCTTGATTTCATAGGCCCATAGTCCCCATTGTACCTTGGATAAAATCATCTAGATAGTCTCAATTAATTGATTTAATTATCAATTAGAATTATCAAAGTTGACCAGGTCAATTTTAGATAGTTTCACAGAGTTGTGTAATTTTGAGAAGAAAAGAGAAATTATGGGAGATTTATTAATTAAGATAAATTGGTATCTAAATTAATAAATAAGTTTAAATCAAGGTTCAAATTATAAATAATTAATTTGATAAAGGATTTAAATGATTATTTAATTAATTAAATCAACATAAAATAATACAGGCATTGATTTTAAGTCCAATGAGCTTATAATCAAATGGGAAATTCACGGGCCTAAAGCCCATGATAATTTCGACCTAGGGTTTTAAAATAGCTATTATTTTATTGATTTTTTAATTAAAATAAATGACCTAATTGAGTCTATAAAAGGAGTGCTTAGAGAGAAGTCGTCAGTTAAGATTTCTGAAACGACAGATAAGTTTAATCACTGGTTTTCTGATAGTTTTAGATTATCTCTAAACACAAGTCCTTTTCTAAGCCTCTTTGTTATTTCTCTTCTTCTCTCTATATCTATCTCATGTGTTGAGAATTTCCCACACTAGTCTAGGTGGTTCTAAGGATACATTGGAAGATTGTGAAGAAAATAGAAGATCGGTTCAGTTTCTTGATAATACTCTGCGACAGAGAGGATAAAAGAGTTAGAGAAACTGAAGGAATGACTCTTTAATTCCGCTGCGTATACTGTAAGTATTCTATTATTTGTTTCTCTATGAATTCCAATTTTAGAAACATGTTTTAGGCTATCTCGTATTAATTTGTTTAATATTAGATATACATGAAAATAAATAAAGATCCTGTATATGCTAATCCAACAACTAGTATCAGAGCCTTTGGTAATCTTTATTTTCATGCATGAACATGTTTAAAATTGGATTATATGATATGTTTGAATAATTGGATGGTTTTCATGTTTTTATGAAGCATATTGATTTTATGTGAGTTTTAGCAAATTTTAGGTTATTTTGTTGTGTTTTCTATACTATTAATTATATGCTTTATTTTGTATAAAACATGTTAAAAATTAATTAGAAAATGTTTTTAGTTTGAAAAATTGCTAAAAAAATAAATTCAAAATTTTTTTCCTGGCTGCCATGTGCGTGCGTGCACGCCTGCGCACGCACCGCGCCACACCCGCGCGCATGCACGCGATGAACAGTACCGCGGGTACTATTCATCCAAATTTTTTTTAAAAATTAAAATTGTTGAAATTTATTATTTATAATCAAAACCAAAAATATCTTTTTTGTTTTATCATTTAAAATTGTTTTTTTTAAATAAGATATTTTTGTTAGTTGAGATTTAAATAATTAGATATTTTCTACAAAGATTCAAATTGAAATGTAAAAATAGACTAACAACTTAATTTTAAATCTTTTAATATATTAAAATATTATAATTATGATATGAGATATTTAAGATATTTTCATTTAAATTCTTGATTTTTTTATTAAATCTTTATTTGAAAATATAAATATCTTTTTAGTCTATAGTTTTTAATATTTAAATTATTTGAAATTTGAATATTGTTAGTTAGATATTTTTATGGATATTTGAATTTGTTTAACTATTTTGAGATATTTTAGGATTGTTATAACTATTTATATTATATTTTATTTTTAAATGGTTAAAATATTAGCTAATAGTTGTAACAACACAAGATTATTCCTTTGGGCTCCCTCGCTACTAGCGAGCATAGTGTCGAGGTCGGAATCCATATCACCTGCACATTTACATCGCATTATGAGATATTTCAAGACAAAAAAAAGTTACCATGATACAGACAGGCAAAGAATGACAAGCGAAGAGAAACCTAACTGGAACTCTCCCCCGAGCTCGTGCTCGGCGACCACGTAATTCCCCCATCTTCAGAGGAGGCGGGGGGAGTACCTTCCCTATAAGTGGAAGTCAACATTGAAAGGTCTCTATAGTCGTTTGTCCCGTATTGAACGTCTATTCTGTTCCATACCTCGTTCAGACTATACATGGTGTCATACTTCCCGAGCCAACTATCGAACCTATGTACTCTCTCATCTACGCAGGACCAAACATAAAAATGGTCCCTATCATCCTTACACAACACTAATCTGTCGGGCTTATGCTTAAGTAGGCCTATGGACAAATCCGAGCTAAGGATGACCGTACCTCTGTCACTCGAGCTCGAACTCGAGGCTTCATTGTTGGCCTCGTTCCCCGACTGCGGGCTCCTGCAACGTCGAGCTAGGGATGGCGGCTTAGCATTTTGCCTCGGAGGAAGGCTGCTAGTTGGGAGAGGCACAAGCTCCCACTCGGTATATTTTTTGTTGGACCAGTCAAATGTGGACTGATCCTTCTCCAGGAGGCCACATGCTCGGAGTTTGTCTCCATGTAGGAGATAGGAGAGGGACCTCCTGCCATAGGGAAGTTGGAGCAGAGCCTCCTTGTGCTCTTTCATCTCCTTGGTGGGGGTGGGACAACGGTAGTTGGCTGGAAAAATGAACATATTATGACTAAGCATGAGCTCGAACAAAACTCGAGCACAAAAAGAAGAAATTAGTTAGGGACTTACGAATTCGCTTGAACGAGTAGTGTCTGGAATGAGCCAAGCCATCCGTCCAAAAGAAAGCTTTCTTGAGGTTTGGGGGATGGTTGGGAAGATCCTCAAAGATTTCTTCTCTTTGGGATAGCTCAAGAGGTAATAGAAGTCGTCCCCTCCCCGAGCTCGGGAGGGATTTCTTTTCAAACAAAAGAGATACAGGATCTCCTTTGGCGAAGGTCCTTCCCAGTTTAGCTCGTGGTAAAGCGACCTCAGAGCGGACAAAACCTTATACAAGTTGGTGTTGAGCTGGAAAGGGGCGAGCCCAAAAAAGTCCGTGAAGTTTTTGAAAAATGACTTTAAGGGCAGTACAACCCTTGCCTTCATATGTTCCTAGCTCCAAGTTGCGTATCTTAGCTTGCTGTCAGGATTCCCATCTCCCGGGGCGTGGCAACTTTGCTCGTGGGAGACCGGAGCTCGACACCTCAGCGAGCCCGATAGTCTGATATTGTGGAGGGCCAGAATGTCAGAGATCTGTCCTAATGAAGAGATCGAGCTCCAATAATGCTCGGCCTCGAAAAATTCCCTCTTCAAGGTGGGGACGGAGGTTGGCTTTGATGTAGAAGGTTCCCCCATCAGTAAAAATTAGAGATCCCCTGGCCTAAAGGCAACTGTCACTTTGAGCATAGGGTCGAGGGGAATCGGTCTAGGCTCAGGATCCGGATCTGGGTAGATGGCGACCCTTAGTTTTTTCCTTTTTCCTTCTTCGACCTCGTCTATCTGACGTCGAAAATGATCTCGAATGTCTTCTTGCTCACACCTAAGTTTGTGCTCCCGAATCAAGCGCTGGTTCCGAGTAAAAGGGGACTCTGGGCTCGGAGTTATTGGTGAATAAGGATTCGCAAGCTTTGACCCCAACCACTTTCCCGAGTTCTGCGGCATCTAGCAAGAGAGCAAAAGGTTGAGGGCCAAGCGAACAAGAAATAATGAAAAATCGGGATAACCTAAGCTCGAATGATCGAGGCTACAAGGAAAACTCGATCCAAAGGACGAGGCCAGTCCCGAAGCGTGTATTCCACCGAAAGAAAGGAAGGTGGATTTACTTTTGAAGATCCTAATATTTCACGGAAAAAGTTGGCGATTACCCAAAGAGTGGAATTTTTTGGAAACGTGCATTTTATAAAACCCTAATTTTATACTCGATATCTTGGTGTACAAGATATGCTATTCAAAATTTAAAAAATTATGTAAAAGAACCATATATGGGTCTTCTACGCATGAACTAGGCTTGGAACCCATGATATCAGAACTTAAGACTAGTATGTACTGAAACATTCTAATGTGCAAAACTAGCAAGGGAACTAACAGTGCAGCAATATAAACATGCATGAAAAATATACGGGCATACGAAGCTATGAACAGAAACTTACACAATGCGATCGGCGAAAACAGAGAGATTGATGATCGAATAAGTGGTCGCAAAAATGATCTCACAAAGTTGAAGAGGTGAACGTTGCTCTGTTTTCGTGGCTTGGAGAACATGCAAGAACTGGGCGATATTCTCTGGTTTTTTCTTCTTTTCTCTCTGCAAAGCTTGAACGTGAAAATAAAATGGGGATGAAGAGTGGAGACATTTATAAACCCATGGGAGTGTAAAAAGACGAATTAATCTGGGCAATTGGCCAGATTCTGTATCAGATCTAACGGCCAGGGAGCTGTGAGTTGATAGTACCATAAAGAATGGCAGGCGGATAGACGTGGGCAGGTTTCCAAGGTACTCAAGTACTTTGAGGGATCAATACCCGGTTGACGCGTGTCCACACTCGAGTGTTTTTTATGGTACAGTTTCCAAGAGGAGCAGTTCAAAAGTTTTCTTCTCATAGGATTCGAACTGATACTTTTGAGGGGGCAAACTGTTACATCCAGATTTCGAGACCAGAGGTTATGACCTCGAAAACTGGACTCGTCAAGTGTGAGCTCGAAATGTATGAAAACATTGTATGGTCCAGCTATAAGATCTCTGAAGTAAAATAACGATCTCGAAGATGTGTAACCTAGGGATGCTTTCTGAGTTCTAAATGACATGACGTTGGGATACATCCGTTATCAATTGTCTTCGGATTAAATTGTCCGAGCTTGGGAAATGCAGGCTCGGGTATGATAGCTTCGATAGTGTCAATCAACTCCGAACATGTCCTGAAGTAGGGTGGCAAGCTCATAGCAGTACCATAAGTCTTGACAGCCACAGAGTCTATCGCTGATCTCGAAGACCCGATGAGTCATCTTGGATAGCCCGTTACGTGTGAACATATTTATTGTTGTATAATCCCAACATTTAAGGGATATTATTTAGTCTATTATCCGTTCCCGATTCTTATGGGACATTTCCATATATATAGGAGATATTGTATTTAATGTCATTATTTAAATTGATATACAGAATATCTTCCTGAAATATGTGGGAATGACTTCTGTAACCTCCCTTATAAATAGAGGAGAAATGACCACTTGTAAGGGATCGATTTCTTTTGGCTGGAGAATAAGCTCTGGGTAATTCATCTCTGAAGAATTTCTAGAAATCTTTAAGCCTTATTAACACAGACTCGTGGACTAGGCAGAGTTAACTGATGAACCACGTAAAAACTCTCTTGTCTTTCTTCATTATTCATTCGCTTCATAGTATACATTGTTTAATTGTTCTACGATTTAAGTTGACGAAAAACGGCGTCAACATATAAATTTCAAATAAATAAACACTATTATATATAAAAGAATGACATAAATATATTAAATGAAAAATTAAACAAAAATATTGTTTGTGATTTTTTTAAATATATATAATATGATAATATTTTTAACATAAATGATAATTTTTTAATAAAAATTAAGATTATGTATTATATATTATTATTATAATGATATTTTATAATATTTAAATATCTTATTTTTAAAAAAATATTATTATAATAATAATATTTTATAATATTTGAATTCATATTAATATAATTAATAAAAAATTAGAATTATATAATAATATTTTATAACATTTAAATTTATATTAATATATTTATTAAATATCTTGTATTATATATTATTATAATCATGATATTTTATAATATTTGAATTTATATTAATATAATTAATAAATATTTATTTTTAGTTAGTTTTAAATGTATATTCTGTTAAATATTTATAATATTCTATTAAAGTTAAAAAACAAACTATTAAAACTAAGAATTTTTGTTATCTACACATTTTTTATATAGAAGATATATACTAGATACGAGCAACATGCAATATACGTTTGCTTAGTTTTATTTATAGAATTTATTAATTATTTTTACTAAATTTATATCATTGTCATATAAATTTTAAATAAATAAACAATATTATACATAAAAGAATGACATAAACATATTAAAATAAAAATTAAACAAAAACATTGTTTATGAAGCTGAGCACTACTGCAACTTAGTCACTTCCACTAGCCATATATCCGATTTGTTGGCCTATCATGGCCTTAAACTCTCTGGTACAATGATGTGTCATCCGGCGACTTCAAATAAAAGGAGCTGCTAGGCCCCGGGAGATGACAACCCCGACCGTAAAGTCAAGCTCGCCTCCTGGAGCCGCGAGCATATGAGGAGTGGGGCTCTGCTACCCTTGAAGAATTACTTCAAGGATTTCTTGGACTACATCGGGCTCACCCCCTTCCAGCTCCCGACTAACTCTTTTAGGGTTTTTTCAGCCCTCATGTCGTTGTACCATGAGATGAAATGGAAAGGACCTTCGGCACAAGAGATATTATATCTCTTCTACCTCAAGAGCAACCCTTCTTGAGCTCGTGGAGGAGACGACTTCTACTACTTATCGAGCTATCCGAAGGAGAAACGACTATTTGAGGATATCCCAAACCATCCTCCAAACTTTAAGACCACATTCTTCTGAACGGATGGGCTCGCTCCTTCCCGATTTTATTCCTTCCAACGCATCCGTAAGTATTTCAACACACTTTTATCCATTTTTCATTGAATACTTAGGCTCGAAATATTCACACTGTTTTTCCTGCATCCAACTACCACCGCCCCACTCCATCAAAAGCTATGATGGAACACGAGGCAGCCATTCTCCAGCTTCCTTATGGTCAAAGGTCCCTGACCAACCTTCTCCTTGAAGACAAGCTCTGATCTTGCGGCCTTTTAGGAAAAGGCAAATCCATCAATGACTTAGGGAATCAAAAATACCAAAGGTGGGAAGATGTGCCACTCCCCACAGCTAGACATTCCCCCAGGAGGAGACCTTCAGACTCGCGATTCCATACCACTGCCTCCCGCCTACACGAGCGACTAGTCTCGGGCAATGAAGCCCATGACGAGGCCTCAACGAGCTCGGCTGATGGAGGTAAAGTTGTGCTTGATCACTCCATGTGGTCTCCATCAATGCTTCAACACAAACCTGACATCATCGTCGTGTGCGAAGACCCTAGAAATAATTTCTTAGCGTGGTCAAGGGTGGACCTTAGAATCGATAGGTTCGATAGCTGGTTAGGGCAGTACCAGACCATGTATAGTTTAAATGAAGTCTGTGATGGGATAGCCGTTCAATATGGGACCAATGATTATAGGGATCTTTCGAGAATATCCCCCACCTATAGAGAGGGGACTCCTCTAGAGTCGTCCGAAGATGGGGGAATTTCTTGGTCTCCGAGCTCAAGCTCAGTCAAAAGTACCAGCTAGGTTTCTATTATCCTTGAGTCTTGTTTCTTTTAATAACCCCTGTTCAATACACTCCTTATGTTTTTCAAGTGCATGGACTCAGATTTGGACAACGTGCTCAACAGGCCTATGGCCTCGAAGGCGAGCAAGTGCCAAAGAGCCTCGCAGAAAGGAGGTCGCCCCTAAAAAATGTTCAAAAAGACCATGGTGGTCCCTCCAGCCTCAGTTCCCCTGGATTCAAGTCATTCTGCCAAACCCACTTCTCAAGTCGAACTGAATAAAACCACCGAGCCCACAACGCCTCCCACTATTCTGCCTCCTCCTGCTGCCCAATCGATCTAGAGAACCCCTGCAGCCCCAGCGAGAAAAGGCCAGGCTCTTGTGCGGGAGCACTTCCTGTTGATCTCAACTCATGTAACTGAGTTCATGATCGATAGTGCAGCTGGAACTCACGCTGTCAATCTGGGCTCTGATGCTTTTACTCGCGTGGGTCAAAGTCTTAGCCTCCTTGAGGCCCCTCAATGGGAATTTCTAACCTTCTGTCAAGATGCCAACACTCTTTTTGACAAGGGTGGCAAGCTTCTCTCCTCAGTTAGTCATTTTGGCTTTAACCTTCTTATTTTATACTAACTTATGTTGTGTTTTGCTGAGCTGTGTTTATTTTTGTGTGTAGGCATTCGTATCCTTCGTTCAGCAAAACTTCATGCTGAATAATGAGGTTACAGTGAGCAGAGCGCTTGCGCAGGAGGCTAGAGACACCCAGCTAAAGCTCGAGGATGATCTCAAAGTAGCTAAGCTAGAGGTTGCAGCAAGGGATGCAGCCATTCAAAAGGTTTCTTAGCTTGAGTTAAGGCTGGATGCCACTTTGAAAGAGGTCCAGAAGATCCCCGAACTTGAATCAACGCTGGAGGCGACCTTGAAGGAGGTCAAGGCCAGGAACTCCAAGATCAAGGAGGTTCGGGGACTAAATGCCAGGCTGAAAGAGGAGAAGAAGATGACCTTTGAAGTTACCGTGGGTGAGAAGGCTCGTCTTCTTGAGGAGTTTAAGATAAAAAAGAATTGCGTCGTTGACATGGCGATGTACCAAATTTGGGTCAACAACCCTGACCTCGACACCAACTTTCTTGCCAATCTGGAGACTGAATTCCTTGCAAAATGGTAGGCTCGACTCGAGGAGGAAGAGGCCAGGCTCGAAGCTGAGGAGGCAATGGAGACTTCATGGGCTGTAGCTGGAGAGACATCTAACCCTTGAGGCCAAGGTCATGGGCTACGACCCATTATAACTTTTGTAATTATATATTTATGATTTTTATGCCCTCGGGGCAGTGACAATTTACAACTCGATTTAGAGCTATTTAATTATCTTAGGAATGTACACCAATAGTAATTTTTATGCTCTCAATTTTCTAGCTCGAAAATTTGTGTGCACTTTGTTTAACCTTTAGCCTTTTTCCTTAATATTATGCACTATATTTCTGGATCGAAATATTTCAAGCATGCCATTATTAAGGACCTGATTTTATACTTGTTTATTTGTACAAATATATATTGGATTTAAGTTCGAATTTCAATGGATTCATGCGCAGTTTATTCAAAATATCCATGTTTGACTTCGTTTTTGTCAAGGTTGAACTTTACTTTAACCATGTACTTGAAAAATACTTAATTGGCATGTAAACTTGTTAGTCTAGTTATATTTTTCTTTTCCAGATACTTTTCCTCATCCTCGAATGTGACCTCGAGGTTGTGAGGTTGAAACTTGTTTGCAAAAGTTTTCAGCCCTAGTTTCGACTTAGTTTACAGTTGGTTTATCTAGAATTCCAACTTTTCTTCCGACGGTTAGGTTTTGCAGGTTTGTTCCAGACTTGTTTAGCTCGCGTGTTTGGTTCATGATCCATACATTTATTACTTTTTTCATGTCGGGTTAATAATCTAGACATTTTTATTCGAGTTACTTTTTATTTACGTTATATTTTTTCTAGCCTATGGTGTTGTTAACGCGGTTTTTCGCCAACAATGTATTAAGAAATAATAAGGTAGACTAGTGCTTAGTAATAAACTGTAATGAAAAATGAAATGAACTCACAAGAATACAAATCTTTTACGTGGTTCAGTGGTTAAAATCCACCTAGTCCAGGAGTCTATATTATTGCTGTTTTTCTCTCTATTTTGGCAGAGTTTCAGTATTACAGAATAATCGTCCCCTTCCCTATCCTACATTCCCAGTATTTATAAGGGAATTACATAGACAGGTTTGGGTAACTGCATGAGTCAATCACGCATATACATATTTATTACATTTAATACATATATTTCCCATTTATAATGGGTTATGATTTGATCATAAAGTAAATATTCTCCTAATATCTAGGACATTAAATATGACAATCTGGTCATAAATAAACGTATAAAAGGACCAGAGTCTCTGGGGATCCGCGGGTGTGTAATATATTAGAATTACCACGAGATGAATATCTCCTCCAAGCTCGTACTTCGACAATCGTTTGAATATTATCAGCTCGCACTTCACAACCTCCGCATCCCTAGCTTGTATGACCACTGTGCAAGTCGAGCTGCCTACGTGGATAATAAATAAATATCTTTGTTCTTTTTCCGTATATTTATTTGCCAGCTGTACCCGAACTGAGTGAATGAACTGGGGCTAAAATTAGGGTACAACAGGTGTGATTGTACACCACTTATGCCCCATTAATATCCTATGATTGTGATCTTAGGTTATTGAATTTTGAGGGCTTGCAAAAAAGTATAACAATAAAAAATACAACTTTTGAATGAAATTCAGTACTTTATTGATAAAAAGCAAAAAAAAAAAAAAATCCAATATATGATTGGTTAAAATGAAAACATCATTCCTGCATTACTAATAATAAGGTAGTTCACCATTCCAAGCTCACGGAACCAATTCTTCGTTTAGCCTCGCCAGCTTATATACTCTAGGTCGAATAATGGACTCGATCTAATAGGGTCCCTCCCAATTAGGTACAAGTACCCCAGCAGACGGGTCTCTCATGGCCAAAAACACGCGCCTTAACACCAAGTCTCCCAATCCAAATTTTCTGTCTCGGACCTTCTTGTTAAAATATCTAGTGGCCCGTTGCTGGTATGTAGCATTTTTCAACTGGGCTTTGTCTCGTCTTTCTTCAATGAGTCCAGACTTTCTTCGAGTTGGGATTGGTTCGAGGCCTAATCGTATGCATCGCACCTTATAGTTGGGATTTCGACCTCGATAGGCAACATGGCCTCGCATCCATAAGCCAGGGAGAAGGGGGTATGCCCTGTTGAAGTTCTTGCCGTGGCTCTACATGTTGGGGTTTTATGCCCTAATTAAAACCCAAATTCTTTGTAATCTCATTTTATTATCAATAAAATAATAGAAATCATTTTTTGACTTGGTTAATCACTTTGCTCACATGTTTTATTTTCATGATTATTCATTTAATATAAACTTCTATTAAATCCCGAGCATATAACTAATCTTATTTATAGTGACATAATCACAGTGGAATATAAATATGATTATATGTTCAAAATAAGTTAGTCCTAAGATTAGTCAGTGCACGGGATTTACACTGACTTGCCAATCTATGATATGATCTACTTACACATTGAGGTGTTATGTTCTTTCCATAACATTAGCAAAGTAGATAGGATCGGATGTATTTGTTACATCGGACAGGGCCGATATTGACAGTTGATTAGATAAGTAAACATATCGTTATTATCTATTCTAGTCATATCATATAGTTGACCATAGGTCGATTCAATCTCAATTCTGAGTGGTTAGTATTCTAACTGATTGTATTATTTGAGTTCTTTGACTTGTTCGTTACCAGCTTACCCTACGGACTAGCCCATACTTACATATTTGGAACTCGGTAGTATAATTGAGTGGGAGTGTTAATCATAGATATGAACATCTATAGCTTCTGATGAAGAAGTGAAACGATGGTTTCCTTTTAGTTTGGTTCAATGTGTTAAATGATAGAGATCTCATTTCATTAATAAATTAGTTTACTGAAATATCATTTACAAGGAACTAAGTGTTTTAAGGATAAAATAAAATGAGGGGTAAAACGGTATTTTAGTCCCATCTCATTGTAGACCGCCTATAGAGGATTGAGTGACAATTATGGTTGTAACAATGGATAATTAATAGCGTATCTATATTTGTTATAGAGCATTCTATGAATTCAAGAGTGCAATTCCGAGTCTATAGTGGAGTCATGAGGAATTATTAAGTTAGTAAATTTATTTATTAGATTTATGAGAACTTATTGGAGCTTGATTTCATAGGCCCGTGGTCCCCATTTTACCTTGGATAAAATCATCTAGATAATCTCAATTAATATATTTAATTATCAATTAGAATTATCAAAGTTGACCAGGTCAATTTTGGATAGTTTCAAAGAGTTATGTAATTTTGAGAAGAAAAGAGAAATTAGGGCAGATTTATTAATTAAGATAAATTGATATCTAAATTCATAAATAAGTTTAAATCAAGGTTCAAATTATAAACAATTAATTTGATAAAGGATTTAAATAATTACTTAATTAGTTAAATCAATAGAAAATAATACAGGCTTTGATTTTAAGTCCAATAGGCTGATAAACAAATGGGAAATTTCATGAGCCTAAAGCCCATTATAATTTCGACCTAGGGCTTCAAATTGGCTATTATTTTATTTATTTTTAATTAAATTAAATGGCCTAATTGAGTCTATAAAAGGAGTGCTAAGTGAGAGAAGAAAACACAAGTCACTAGTCAGATTTTCTGATAGTTTTTAGATTCTCTATAAACACAAGTCATTTTCTAAGCCTCTTTGTTATTTTCTCTTCTTCTCTCTGTATCTATCCCATGTGTTAAGAATTACCCACTCTAGTCTAGGTGATTCCAAGGATACTTTGGAAGACTGAAGATAATAGAAGATCAGTTCAGTTTCTTGATAATACTCTACGGCAGAAAGGATACAAGGGTTAGAGAAACTGAAGGAATGACTCATTCATTCCGCTGTGTATACTGTAAGTATTCTTATCACTGTTTCTCTTCAAATTCAATTTTAGAAACATGTTCTAGGTTATCTCATATTAATTTGTTTAATATTAGATCTACATGAAAATAAATAAAGATCATGTATAAGTTTTCCCAACACTACAAGCCCACAAGACTCGAGGCAGCTCCTTTGGCCATCTCCCCTTTGCTTCTTCTAACATTTTCTTCATGGAGCTCTTTAATGTTTTATTGACTGCTTTGACCTGGCCATTTTCCTGGGGATGGGCCATGGAGGAAAAATTCTTTATTATCATGTTCTTTTTGCAAAAATGTGTAAACAAATCACAGTCGAACTAGGTCCCATTATCTGATACTATCTTCCTAGGCATCCCATATCTGCAAATGATTTTTTTTTTTACGGAATCTAGGACTTTCTTCGAGGTAATGGTGGCCAAGGGTTCAACTTCGGTCCATTTTGTTAAGTAATCCACTAC
Organism: Humulus lupulus; assembly: GCF_963169125.1. Taxonomy (NCBI): domain Eukaryota; kingdom Viridiplantae; phylum Streptophyta; class Magnoliopsida; order Rosales; family Cannabaceae; genus Humulus; species Humulus lupulus. The sequence continues at coordinate 227,713,486 of NC_084796.1, forward strand.
GACTACATCATACCTTACTCCACCTTTTCCAGTTGGCAAGGAGCATATGATGCCAATTCCCCACATCGCAAATGCCCATGGGGAGCTCATCATTCTAAGCTCGGTGGGTGGAGCTTGTGGTATTGAGGTAAACCATTGACACATATCACAATGTTTAACGTACTCGAACAAGTCTGCCTTGATTGTTGGCCAGAAGTACCCTTGCCTAATCACCTTTTTTGACAAGTTATCCCCCCAAGTGTGATCTCCAAAAAATCCTTCATGGATTTCTTCCAAAATATTTTTTGCCTCGGGAGGAGTTACACACCAAAGTAATTGTTAGATAATATATGTTACCTCAATTGAAAAGGTAAGATAATACAACTCTATGCAAAATATTACAAATAAATAATGATTGATTAAAAAGAGTGTTACAACTCTATAACTGAAAATACAAACAAACAAACAAAGGAAGAGGAAGAAGGAGAAGAAGAGAATAGTGAAAGATACAACTCTAAACAAAAGATTACAAGTAAAGGAAAGGTGTTTGAAAAAGAAAAGAAGATTACAACTCTAAACAAAAGTTACAAGTAAATATAAAATGAAAAATAAGAAGAAAAGAAATAGAGAAAATGCAAGAGCAAAACAATAGTAAACTCTCACTTACACAACCTAAGTGAAGAGGGTTGGGGATCACCAACTTGAACAAGATTTAAAACCTTTGTCCAAAATCTTATTTCCCCCTAACTCAAGCACTAAGGGATCTCTCACAGATTTTTAGAAATGCTTTCTGGAATAATCAAGCCTCAAGGTGTATTTTCTAGCCAAGTGCTTTGTGGATGGAAAATTGTGTGTCTTACAAGTGAGCATTAGGCTCCTATTTATAGAGTTTGAGATACCCCTTTGAATTTCAAATTCCACCAACCCCCATGGCTGTTACCAATGTTTAATTGGATATTTATATAATTAAAATGGAGATTTGGGAGTTATTTGGGATGTTGGAACCGTTCAATTTGGAAAAAACTGAAAATTCACATGGGCTGTCAGCCTCACTGGCCGCGGCCACTGGCCTCTGTCCCCCAGGCCACGGCCAAGGAAAGACAGTAGTCGTGGCCACAGCCTAGTTTCAGCACAAAAATTGTCATTTTCCAAATCATCCAAAACGTCCCAAATCTTTTCCCACATGATTTTGTAACCTCCAAACACATATTGGGAGTTAAGAACATGTCTCCAACAGCCATATTTTATTATGGCTTTATGAAATCCAATCTCAAATGTGTAACATATAATATACAGATTATTGGGTAATATTTGGGAGTTACAAATTTGTAACTGATTTTGTAACTCCAAAATATGTCACATTTGGGCACACACATGTGTCCAGTTTTGTGACTCTCAATAATATGTTACAAGGTGTGACAAATCACATTTTGTCACATTATTTAATCTAATATTATATTATATGAAATAATATAACACTCCCCCACTAGATTAAATAATCACTTTTTGTAATACTTATTTAATCAATCAAACATTATATTAAAATATAATATTCCCCCACTTGATTAAATAATCACTCTCTATAGAAACCTTTGCATTGGTGCATAAAGTAAAATGTCTTTCGACTTGAATTTTACCTTAGTGTAATTATCACAAAGTTTGTTGAAATTTTGGTTGCCGAAGCATTGAACCACTATCCCTTGATAACAAACTGGTGATAACACACACACCTTTGCTGTGTTCACTTGAGACCTCAATGTCTTGCTTTGGCACCATTAATGGCCATGTGCACATTCCATTCATAGACTTTTCCTTGAGAATGACTCCCAATTCTCATGAGGGGCGGCACTACCCCTAGGTCTAAATAGGTAGAACTTTTACAGTATTTTGTTACCCTAAATTACTTGTCTTTTCAAGACTGAGTTCTATTAAAAAACCTTTCGATTTTAACCCTCAATTTGGTAACACACTAGTACTCATTATCTCAGATGGGACAAAATTTTAGTACTACTACTATTCACTTGATTGACTTGTTATTACCTATTAAACCTAATACTAGTTTGGTGACTAGTATTAAGATAGGTTACCATCAACCGTGAATCTCTTTAGGGAGTCTAAGTCCCACCCCTTGAGATGTAGAAATGATTTCATTTGAATCATTTCTGCTGCTGACATAGTACACAGGTTTTTGTACTTTCTTATCCTCTCGTACCAGTAATGCACTAATAGTTGCTCGGTTGTGGCGAGATATAAGTACAAAACCTCTCCTGTGTTCGGTTTAGACGAGATCGGTGGTTCGGCGAGGTGTTTCTTAAGATTTTGAAATGCGAGTTCACACTCACCCGACCACTCAAATTTTTTCCCCCTCTTAAAAGATTAAATAATGGAAGGCATCGATCTGTAGATTTTTAAGATAAACCTACTTATTCATCCAGTTAAACTTGGGACATCTTTATGTTTTCGAGGTGAAGGCATGTCTATTAAAGCTTTGATCTTATCAGGATTAGCCTCTATACTCCGAGCATTCACTATGAATCCAAGGAACTTACCCGAAGATTCTCCAAATAAGCACTTTTGTGGGTTAAGTTTCATGTTGTATTTCCGAAGTACGGTGAAACATTTTGCGAGATCATCTACATGGTTATTGTTATGTTTGGATTTGACTAACATATCGTCCACATAAACTTCTATGTTATTCCCTATTTGCTCAGCAAACATCATATTCACCAGTCTTTGGTATGTGGCTCCAGCATTTTTTAGCCCGAAAGGCATGGCGTTGTAGTAGTACAATCCCCTGTCAGTTACAAAGCTCGTATGTTCTTGGTCAGGTGCATGCATGGCAATCTGGTTATATCCAGAATAAGCATCCATGAATGACATGATGTCGTGGACTGCAGTGGCATCTACGATTGGTCCATTCGAGACAAGGAAAAGCAATCCTTGGGGCATGCCTTGTTGAGGTCCGAGTAGCCGATGTAGGTTCTCCATTTACCATTGGGTTTCGGGACCAGCACAAGATTGGCTATCCAATCAGGATAAAAAGCATCTCGAATAAATCAATTTGATTTTAATCTCTCGACCTCCTCTTTTAGGGCTTTCTTTCTGTCGTCGTCCAGGAGCTTCCATTTTTGTTGCTTCGGGGGGAAGCTTTTATCAATATTGAGTGCTTGGCTTATAACATTAGGACAGATCCCTATCATATTCCAGTGCGACCATGCAAATACGTCCTGGTTCTCTTTCAAAAAGCAAGTTAATTGTTATGTTGCATTTTCAAGAAAGATTTTTTCCTATTTTACCACCCTCGTGGTATCTTTCTATCGAGCTCAATTTCTTCAAGGTCCTTCAACGGTTCGAGATCGACCTTTTCTTAAACTCTAGGGTTGATTTCTTCTTCTATCTCAAAGATGGGTCTGTCCATCTCCCGAATGACCACAAGTGTCTGTGCACTTGTTTGGTTTTTCCCTATCACAGAAATGTTGTAGCATTCCCTTCCTGTGAGCTGGTCTCCTTTCAGCGTCCCGATGCCACTAGATGTCGGGAACTTGATGGCCAATTTCCTAACAGACGATACTGCCCCCAGCCCAATCAGGGCTAGTCTCGCGAGTTGAAGTGTGATGACCAGGGAGTCATTGTGAGGAAACTGAACATATGCCACATCCTCTTCTGTAAAAGTGATGGGTTAAGTTTCAACCCTCTGCTACTTTAGAGCTTGTGGTTCGGGCTCGTAGGGAGAACCGTCCCTAGTTTTGAGCTCGTTTACGTATCTTTTTTGGGCATTTCTGCCCGATCCGGTGAGATGCAGTCCCCCAGAGATGGTTACCACATCCTCCCCGTCTATAGGGGGAGGTCGATCATCCTCCCATGCTAAGGAGTTGTTCTGTTGGGCAAGTTGCGCAAACGCTACCCTCTATTGTAACGCCCTGGTTACTCCAAGACTGTCACTGTGGACTTTAAACAATGCTTAACTCGCTAAACGATTCATTAGGTTATAAACGTGCATCTAGGTGTTATTAATAGGCCAGGGTGAAAATCTTGATCAAAAGGAATTAATATATTTTATTTAAAACATTAAACTATACATGGGCCCATAAAAGTGTTTACAAAGTTATTTACAATCCAAAATGGTCATTACAGTATAAAAATTACAACCCGCCGACCTAAGCAGAAAAAATAGGGTTAACCCCTAGTTCCTTTGAAAAACACATTGGCTGTGGTGGTCAAGCGAGCGCATATGTACACATCGCCACCTAAGCTCTCCACTCAAGGTATGGTGAGCTTTTCTTTCCCTTTACCTGCACCAAAACTTATTACTGCATGTATGTAATATCAATAAATGATTATGGTAATCATTTTGGGGCTTCCAGCCTTAATCAGATAATGAGTCACACTCTGGGGCTCCGCATCCTAATCAGATGGGTGACTAATGAGTCATACTCTAGGGCTCCGCACCCTAATTAGATAAATGAGACACACTCTGAATAGATGACTAATGAGTCTATCTCTGGGGATCCGCTCCCTAATCCATGTGACATTCAGTCACCTGAACCTTTTGGCTCTAGCTCAATGTAACTAGCCTTTATACGAGACAAATGCTTTTAGTTTTCATCAAACTTGGGGTCGGTCAAGCATTTCATGCTCATGTTGATTAGATCTAATCATTTCGGCCTATGTTCAACACATTAATGTTATTCTTGACTCTTAAGCCAATACCATACAACCAGCGCTCAGTATCACTGCTGAACTTGACTGATAAATCACAGCTTCAGGATCAATACTAAACACCATTGTCGTTCTCTGACTAATAAGTCAATACCATACACAGATAAGCAAATCTGTTATGCATTTACTATGCAATCAATGTCAATATATAGAGCACTCAACATGCTACATATATAACCATGCATGTCACATACTGGGTGCAGTTTTCTTACCTCTGGTTCGAGCGTAAATTAATAAAAGAACGACCCTTGAGAATGATCGGCCCTTAAGTTCCTTAGCGATCACCTATTCATAACCAAATATGAAATCCCATCAATAAAATAAATGATAAAAGGTTCATGGTCTAAACCCCGCTCCTGGGACCACTCTCGTGCTCTCGGGACTTCCAATCCAGCTAACGGGGTGGTGAAACCATCGCCCAAGCCCCCAAAGTCCCCCCAAGCCCTAAAAATAGGTCTTGCTGAAACAGACATAGCGTTGGGGTGCTCATGGGTAGCGCTGGGGCGCTACCCCAAGTCAGAGAGCACCTGAGCTGTCCCTTGCCTAGCGCTAGGGCGCCAAAAATGGCCCTGGGGTGCCAGTTTGACAGACCAATAATTTCTGGTTTTCTCCCCTGTGTTTTCCCCTAAATACCAAGCTTATAATTTAACCCCAAAACATCATCTATACCTCAAACTCATCAAAACCCAAACTTTATACCTCTTAAAACCACACCAAATACCCAGTTCTACAATCAATAATCCAAAGTTGTAAACTAACCTTAAAAACAGGACAAACCAAAAAATCAAACTGAAATCCTTACCTTAAACACAGAATTGAATCCCCTTGAGCTACTGATCACAACCCTAAACCCTCAAGCTTTGATCCCCAAGCTTCAATCTCCACTTTGCCTTAAACACCAATCCAAGAGGAAGAGAGAGAGAGAGAGGTAATCGTGAGAGAGAAAGAAAGTTACTCAGTTTTTTCCTTAAGCTTCTACAACCAACCACCCTTAAGTCTATCCCATGGTCAAAAGACCAAAATGCCCCAAGGTCAATTAATTTCCTTCTCAGCCACCCAAGGGTAAAATCATCATTTCCTGTCTATCCCGTTAATTATAATTAACGTCCTCCAATTCCCGTTACGACCAATATCCTCAAATTACTTCCCTCATTACCCGACCCCGGTAATGTATTAAATTACCAAATTACCCCTAGGCTTGCCCTGAGCCCGGTATTTGACCTAGTTATGACCAAACTACTAACTTGCGTTCTAGGATCGTCTCATGCCGAATAGCTCGAACATATCCAAATTATAATGTGGTCTCATCCAAAAATCATAAACATGCACATAAATATAAAATTATGCAATTATCATCATATATTCCACATAATAATGCATTTAATCACATAATTGCATAATAAATCAATTATGGCCCTCCTGGCCCCCTAATCCAGGCATAAACCACATTAGGGAATTTGGGACATTACATTTGTCCTATCGAGGCTTGATTGGGATTCCGGCTTCTCACATATTGTCTGAAATATCCCCTCGAGATCAAGCCTTCAATCTCATCCTTCAATTTTCGGCACTCATCAGTGGTATGTCTAACGTCCCTGTGGAATCTGAAATACTTATTAGAGTCCCTATTCGCCTTTTGATTTCGCATTAGGTCAAGTCGTCTAAACGGGACCTGATTTCCATTAGCGAGGAATATATTTTCCCGAGTCTCATTGAGCTCGGTATATACTGTGTAAATTGAGAAATACTTGTCTCCCTTCTTCTTTTTCCCCCGTCTGCCTCAGGGTTATTCCCTTCATTTTTCTATCTTTTTGAAGGGTTATCTCCAGAGGGTCTTGACGTCGATGGGGTAGTCGAGGTCAAGGCTGAGTTAACATTTGTCGTTGTAGTTACGGGCTGAGAGGTCAGGATTGTAATGCCCTGAATTCTCTGATGAGTTTAACGGCATGAATAGTAGGCCGGGAGGGCCATACTTGCTTAATTATGTTATTAATTGATAAATGCATGTATATGTTGATTGTATTATGATATGATGTGAAATGCATGCATGTGAGTCCATATCTCTTATTACAGGGGTGTGATGATAATTTGGCCGTTGAGGGTAATTTGTGTATTTGGGTGCATAACTTGATTGGTGAATGAGATTCCATTATTATGGAGATATATTCGAGCTATTTGTCATGAGACAGTTATTTTTAGTGGATTAACGGTTTTACCATAATGGGGTCAATTTTGGGGTAATAGAAATGTTCATTTGATGATGAATTGGGAATATTTGAGATCAGGGTGAAATTTTGGAGGTTTTGACTATAATGTCCCCGGGGGTGTTTTCGGGACCCCGAGCATTAGGTTTTATTTGAGGTTACTGAAGGTTGAAGTAGCTTATCAGATAGAGCATACGATAAGAAAACCTTTCGTTCTCCCTTTTCAAAGTTTGTTTTACCGTTTAAGCCTTTTTGACGAAATCTTGAGTTCTAGGAGTCAGAATCGAGTGAGGATCGAGGCATAGCGATCCTAGGGAAGATTAGAAGCTTCTTAACCGAAGGATTCGATGGAAAACAACCCAATTGAAGGTAATCGAAGTTTAAGTTTTGAGTTTTTCCGAGTTTCTAAGCTTTGAATTGATTTTGTGAATTGTTGAGTTTTCGGTTCGTTCGAGCCTTGGGTTTTGAGGGTCTTGATGCATGGGGAAGCTTGGGAACTTTGTCTTGATGATTGGGGAATGTTTAGGGATGATTTTGGAGGCTTTGTAGTGTTAGAAACGCGGTTGGGAATGGCCCAAGGTGGAGCGCCGCGGCCCTGTTCTTGAGGCGCCGCAGCCCTTGATGAAGGGCGCCGCGGCCCTAGCCTCTGGAAACCCTGGGGGCCGCGGCCCAAGGAGCTAGGGCCGCAGCCCTTGCCCTGTTTTTGCCCCGTTTGCTTGTTTTGACCCCGGAAACCTAGTTTTAGGCCTCGGGAGTGTCCTTGCTACTTGGATTAGTTTGGATTGATCTCTTGGAGGTTAGATAATGGTTTGATACCCTTGATTATCTTGATTATTAATGGTATCCCAAATGTGTTGTGATTAGGTAACTGCTAAAGGACTAAAAGCTAAACCATTCTCAAAGGTCGTTCTTTTGTTCATTCTAGCTTGAATCAAAGGTAAGAAAACTGCACCCCAAGTGTGACATGCATGGATATTTTCAAGGCATGTTGATTGTGTAATATGGACATGGATTGAACATGGAATGCTTAGCATATGTTGTTCACTTATGCATAGCACTAACTAATTAGTCAGGTTTGGCAAAGGTGCTAGTATCAACTGTGAAGCTGTGACTAATTAGTCAGGTTCGGCAGTGGTACTGGGCACTGGTCACGTTGCACTGACTTGTCAGTCAGAATTGGCAAAGGTGTTAGTGTCAGTTGTGAAGCTGTGACTTATTAGTCAAGTTCGGCGGTGATACTGGACACTGGTCACTTAGCGCTGACTTATTAGTCAAGGATGGACTTAGCGTGGTTCACGCAAGCCAACGGAGATTAGATCTAATCGACTTCTAGCATTGAATGACTCAAGGAGCATTAATGCCTGACCGACCCTGAGGGTCGATGAACAAACAGAGCTTGGAGGTTGGTGGCTTACCTAGCAGCCACTCTCCCGCTAGAAAAGAGAGCCTGGAGGCTAGTGGCTTACCTAGCAGCCACTCTCTCGCTAGAAAAGAGAGCTTGGAGGCTAGTGGCTTACCTAGCAGCCACTCTCCCGCTAAAATCATGTGATGTTCATTCGCTTGTTTGAAAGCTTTATGCTCAGTGTGATTATAATGATAATCACTTGATAATGTTTATGAAAAGTGTTATGTTTTCTTGCTGGGCTTTGGCTCATGGGTGCTATGTGGTGCAGGTAAAGGGAAAGAAAAGCTCACCTAGCCTTGAGTGGAGAGCTGATGTGGTGTTGTGTACATATGCGGTCGCTTGACCACCACGGCCAAGGCGTTCTCAGAGGAACTAGGGGGTTTACCCTATTTTTGCCGCTTAGGTCGGCGGGATTGTAAATTTCAAACACTAATGACCATTTTGTACTGAGAACTACTTGTAAATGTTTTGTTTAGCTCTGCAGAGCAGTTTGTAATAAAATCTCCATTTCCTTTTTATTGGTTTTGTACCTTAACCTGTTAATTACACTTAGAGCACATTTTGACCAAAGGACTCAGGTAACGAGTCAAATTTCCGGTCCACCGTTCACCGTAACTATTCTGGGGTAGCCAGGGCGTTACAAGGATCGTGCTCGAGGGTCGTTCATTGGTAACCTGTGCTTGGACTAAAGGTAAGAAAACTGCACCCAGTATGTAATGCATATGATACATGTGATTAGGGTATGACATAAATATTGAATATGGAATTAATTAGAGCTTGAGTCTCTGTAAATGTGCATGATCATAATTATGCTAGTGAATGTTGAGTAAGCATGCTGAATGCCTTATATTTGGATATTTGACATATGATATATGCCTTGGTGCATTGCTTACTTGTGAGTGGTTGTAACGCCCTAATTTCTCAGACTACTGAGAACACATCGTTGGGTCATAATCGTAAATATTGCTCTTTTATTTAATAAAAACTTAAAAAGAATAAATACATGGATCCATGGTTTTATAAAAATAAAATACTTGTCTTTAACATAAAAATGAGCAACATTTAAATAAAACAAACTTTAAAATAAATAAATAAATAATTTGGCCCGCTTGATCTTGCTCGACTATATGGTCCCCAACGAATAAATCACGAAGCTCTTAGGTCCCACTCGCCACCGGCCTTTCTAGCCTTAATTTCTTGAAATAACAACATCATAAGGAGTGAGCTTTTAAGCCTAGTAAGGAAAATACAAACAAGGGTTAGTCATATGATCAAACATAACATATATTCACCAAAGTCATACAAGCACAACATCTAGATCATATCATATCTTAAGTCATAATTCTAAATCATAATCTAAGCCATAAATCATACTCTAAGTCATAAGTCATAGGTCATAAGTCATAGGTCATAAGTCATAGATCATAAATCATAGGTCATAAATCATAACTATAGGTCACATATCATAATCATAACTGAAAATAACAAATTAGATATAATAAAAAGATAAGTGCTTATACAGGGGTGGCAATTAAGCCCCAGGCAAAGTCCGTCATACACCGGACATAGGTCTGTCATAAAGTTTTGGCAACCGAGCCTACCAGACATAGTCCGCCATACATCATTGGATACCTTAGGTCCAGACACACTTACCCCTTTATTGTACCTGAAATGTTAGGTCATACAAACATAAACTATATCATACATTACATAAACTAAATCATAATACTAAACTATCTAATTTTCCTTACCAACACCGGGATAATTGAGAACAAATGCGGAACTTAGAACACTCCTAAAACCAACAATAAAAATAGTGAGTATTTCTAAAGAACAGATGTAATGCCCCGAATTCTCCGATGTGGTTTAATGGCGAGATTAGTAGGTCGGGAGGGCCATAATTGTTTAATTAAGCCATTAAATGATATTATGCATGTTTATGTGAATTATATTATAATATGATGTTAAATGCATGCATGTGGGTCCACATTTCATGGCAGGGGTATTTTGGTAATTTGGCCCGTTGAGGGCGTAATTGTATATTTGTATGCATGTTGGTGATATATTGTTGAGGCCACATTATAATGTGGATTTGTTCGAGCTATTCGGCATGAGACGATCTTTGAATATTAAGTAGCGGTTTAGTCATAACGGGATTAAGTTCGAGGCTCGGGGTGAGTCTCGGGATGATTAAATGATTAGAACGTTGTCGGGAGTATAAGGGTAACGGCATTTGAATTATTGGTATTTGAGAATATCGGGAATAGCGGGAATTGGAGAGCATTAATTATGTTTAACGAAATAGGTTGGAAATGGCGATTTTACCCTTGGGGAGACTTTAGAAGCTTTAAATGACCTAGGGGCATTAGGGTCATTTGGCTTAGGATATACATGGTTTAAGTTGGCTGTAGAAACATATAGAGCAAAAACAGAGCACTCTTCTCTTCAACCGTTCATCATTTTCTCTCCTTCCTCCTTTGAAGTTTTTGGTCCCAATTTGAAGATACAAGCTAGGAAATCAAAGCTTGGAGGTTATAGACTTAGTTCATCCATTGAGGAGGATTCAAAACCAGCTTTGAGGTAGGATTTCATCTAAGAATTTTAAGCTATACTCTGTTTTTCTTTATAGTTTTGATGTGGATAGTAGGAATCAATGGGAGTTTTGTGTAAGATTGATTGGGTTTTGATGAGGGTATGATGTAGATGAAGTTTAGGGGTTGAATTGGGTGTTTTGGTAAGGTTTTGGATTGGTTTGGAAGGTTGGTTTCAAGGGGAATCGCAAGGAGGGAAAACAGAGGTGTTGCTGGTCTGAAGTTGGCGCAGCAGCGCCATTCCAGGCGTAGCAGCGCTAGGCAAGGTAGAGAGTTGGGCCTCTCTGACTTGGAAATAGCGCCTCAGCGCCATTTAATAGGGCTGCGGCGCTGGTCCATTTTCCAGCAAGCCTATTTTAGGGCTCGGAATGACCTTTAAGGCTCGGGGTTTGGTTCCTTTGCCCCGTTTGAGTATATTAAGATTCGCGAGAGTGCGGGATTGATCCCGGGTGTGTGGTTTAGATTGTGAACCATTCAGTGATTTACTTTATTGATGGTTTCTAATTGGTTATGATTAGGTAACCGCTAAGGAATCTAAAGGTTGATCGTTCTCAAGGGTCGTTCTTATATTATTTCTCACTCGAACCCGAGGTAAGAAAACTACACCCTGTGTATATGTGACATGCGTGATTGTATTGAGGCATGTTGATTGATAAATGTGGACATGGATTGCCTATTAAATGCTAGTGAATGTTGTATACATGTATATGTACTGACTAGTCAGGGACACTGACCTAAGAGTCAGAAATGGCATAGCGTCATGAACGCCGAGCCAAATGAAGATTAGATCTAATCGATATGAGCGTTGAATGGTTCTAAGGCATTAACGCTGGACCGACCCTAAGGTCGACGAACTTATAAGCGCTTGGCTAGTGTAAGACTAGTTACTAGAGCCAGGGCCTAAGGCCCAGTTGACCGTTTGTCACATGGCTAGGGAACAATGTTCCAAGGTTATGACTCTATGGTCATGAGGAAGGTTATGTTGGTGACTAGTCACCATGCACCTATCCTGTTTGAAATAATAAAAGGTTCACCTATCTATTAAGCCCCGGTGACCCTATCGTCACAAGGCTAAAGGGAGCTAGACCCATCTTAGTGACTTTTGCGACTGTCACCTATTTGTTTGGACTGATAGTCCTGAATGATTATTATGATCATTGTTGATATTATATCATGCTTTACTGTGTTTTCTTGCTGGGCTTTGGCTCATGGGTGCTATGTGGTGCAGGTAAAGGGAAAGAAAAGCTCACCCAACCTTGAGTGGAGAGTTTAGGTGGTGATGTGTACATGTGCGGCCGCTTGACCACCACGACCAAGGAGTTCTCAGAGGGACTAAGGGGTTTACCCTATTTTTGCCGCTTAGGTCGGCGGGTTTGTAATTTTGAAACAGTAATGACCTCTTTGAGTTGTAAATAACTTGTAAATGTTTTTATGGGCCCATGGACAGTTTTATGTATTCAATAAAATATATCCTTTCATTTTTATTGATTTTTCCACCTTAGCCTGTTAATGACACTTAGAACATGTTTTTAACCAAAGGACTCGGGTAGCGGGTCAAATTTCCGATTCACCGTTCACCGTAACTGTTCTGGGGTAACCAGGGCGTTACAACAGAGATGAAAGGAATAGAACTAAACCACCAAGAGGAAACTTACCAAAAAGACACCTTAAGTTCAAGATAAAGGGTATTTGTTCTTGATCGTCACTTTATTAAGTTCTCGATAGTCTATGCACATCCTCATACTCCTGTCCTTCTTTTTGACAAAAAGCACTGGTGCTCCCCAAGGCGAATAGCTCGGTCGGATGAAACCCTTGTCTAAAATCTCATGCAGTTGTATATTTAACTCCTTTAGCTCAGTAGGCGTCATTCTATAGGGAGCTTTCGAGATTGGTGTCGTCTCAGGTGCCAATTCTATTTCAAACTAGATTTCCCTACTCTGAGGTAATCCCAGTAGATCTTCTGGAAACACCTCGGGAAATTCGCATATAATAGGTACATCCTTTGGTTCGAGCTGCGTCTCTCATGACTTGTCAACACACTGGCTAGAAACGATTGGCAACCGCTATTGATTAACCGTTGTGCTTTGAGAGCTGAGAAACTTCTCCTTTGAAAGTGAACTGCTCTCCGCCTTCTGTTTGAAAGTTGACTGTCTTACCCTTACAGTCTATCGTTGCCCCATGTTTTGCTAACCAATCCATGCTTAAAATTACATCATAATCCTTAAGGCCTAACTCAATCAAATATATTGGTAATTCTTTTCCTTTGATTCTAACTACAACACTAGGCACCCCTCTACTAGATAGCATTCTTTCCCCCGAATTAACTTCACGTCACGGGCTATCATAGGTTTCATTCCCTTCACGAATCTTTGAATTCTTAGTGTCTCAGTGGGTACCATGTCCGCTGCGAACTTAGCCAACCTATCAAACTTCCTGGCATACTCTGTCACAGACGAATTCCCTTGAGTAAGCGTGTTGAATTCATCTACCCTTGTGGCTAGAATCGCAGGACTGTAGTATTTCTTGTTGAACACTTAGATAAACTCATCCCAATTCATAATGTTCACATCTCTAGTCTACTTCAAAGAACTTAGAACACCTTACAACAGAGCCTGTTAATGACACTTAGAACACGTTTTTAACCAAAGGACTCGGGTAGCGGATCAAATTTTCGGTTCACCGTTCACCGTAACTGTTCTGGGGTAACCAGAGTGTTACAACAGAGATGAAAGGAATAGAACTAAACCACCAAGAGTAAACTTACTGAAAAGATACCTTAAGTTCAAAGAACTTAAAATCCTAACCACAAAACCATAACAAAAGTTAGAACCTGAATGAAAACTAAAGAAACTAAGGAATCAAATAGAATGAAACTTAAGAATAAGAGTACCTCAGTTGACCTTATGGATTAGTCTAACTCCAATACCGAAACACTCTGACCTCACTTCCCAATGTGTTTATAAAGCTTAAGAATGGCAAAGCTTTTTCCCAACCCAAGTGTTTATTACTCTTAAGGTCTCACTAGCACCTTGGAGTCTGATCACAGCTGAAGAGTAGATGAAAGGGCTGGGTCCTAAGTCCTATTTATAGAGTTCTAGGAATAAAAATCTTCTTTTTGGCTTAAATAAAAATAATGAATTTTATTGAAGATATTTGAATATTCGTCAATCAGAGGCTGAAGACTTGGTAAAAAATATTAGAGGTTGGTCTAAGGAGTCAAAGTTGGTTTTTAAAAATAAAAAATAAATAAAAGAAATAATAGAATCCTAACTTTTAACTTCCTAAATCTCGTAACTCTAAAATCACCTATAGTAAAATTAACATAACTGGAGCTGTAAAACTTCGATTTAGATTATCTTTATACCGGTAGAAAGATAATTCAATTATCTACAACTTTCTAAAAATACTATTTTTCTAAATTCATAACATAACTGGGTCAAAAATAGGTCGGAAGTTACAGTACCCTAAAGTTACGAAAAATCTATTTAATTATCTAAATAACAACCTAATCCACAAATAAATAAAATTGTGACAAATGTCATGCTCCTAACAGATTCTGGTGAAGACTAAGTCTTATATTTCCCTTATTTTATCATTAACATAATAATTCCTTAATAATCATGCATATGACAAGTGTCATAATCTTATTGGCTCTATCTAAACCTTAGGAATAACCATGCTCATGACAAGTGTCATATTCTTATTGGCTCTATTTAAACTTTAGGTTATAATAATTATCATATTAATAACCAGCAATATTAATCAAACCTTATATTATAATTAATATTCTTAAACTATAGCTTAAACTTATAAAATTCATAACTAGTGCTATGAGTTTCCAACTAAGTTCCGGTTTGAACCAAAATCCACGGAATCTAAAATACTACAACTACTACTATCTAGCTAACTAAGTAAAATTCCGGGACGCTACAGTGGTACTGACTCATTAGCAGAAATGCACAGGTCGTATGGGATTGACCTATGAGTCAAGAGCGGCATAAGCTTATTGAATGCAGAGCCAAGATGATTAGATCTAATCAACCTGAGCATTAAATGCTTGGCCAACCCCAAGGTTGAAGAAAACTAAAAGCGATGTTCTAGTCTAAAGGCTAGTTACTTAAAGCCAGGGCCAAAAGTCTCAGGTGACTATAACGTCACGTGGCTTAGGGTGCAAAGCCCAAGTGCGTGACTCATTAGTAACTTATCTGATTAGGGTGTGGAGCCCAAGTGCGTGACTCATTAGTCACTTATCTAATTAGGGTGCGGAGCCCAAGTGCATGACTCATTAGTCACTTATCTAATTAGGGTGTAGAGCCCAAGTGTGTGACTCATTAGTCACCTATTCAAAGATGGACTCAATAGTTATCTATACTTGGCGTGGAGCTCCGTAATCATTTATTTGGACTTGCTTGCATGCATGAATAGGGCTATTATTGCTAGGCATGCCTATTATGATTCAGTGACATGTTATTACCTGTTCATGATCATATTGAGTTTTCTTGGTGAGCCTCGGCTCACGGGTGCTAGGTGGTGCAAGTAAAGGCAAAAGAAAGCTGGACCATCCTTGAGTTGAAGAGCTTAGGTGACGATGTGTATATATGCGGCTACTCGACCACCACGGTCGAGGGTTTAATAAGGAACGATGGTTAAACTTTATTTAGCCACTTAGGTCGGTTGGTTGTAAATATTTTATTGTAATTAACTTTAAAATATATTTTGGGATCCTCATATATACAGTAAATGTTTTAGCGAAACGTTGTATCTTTGACCAAAATTTTAAACCTAAACCGTTAATCACACTTAATTACACGATTAATGCCAAATGACTTAGTTAGCCAGTTTATCACTGTTTAAAATGCATAGCGTAACAGTCCCTGGGTAGTAGGGCGTTACAACTTGGTATCAGAGTGAGCTAAGGTTAAGGGTTCCTGTAGACAAGTTGGGCATGTACACTCGTCACTAAAGACAAGCTTCACTCAGGTTATGGTAACTATTTATGTGGTTATGTGCTTAACTGCTTAAATAGAATGTAAATGCTTTACCTGCATGTTGCATTAGGGAGCATGAGATTTTGATAGATCCTGGCTCTTAACCATTGATATGATTATATGTTTACTTGCTTAGTGAATATATAAATGTGTTATTTGCATGCTGGAGTTGAAAGCGTGGTATGTATGTTGGAAGAGCAGGGGTTATGATTTGAGGTATGAATGTTGTGGTGTGTTTTAGCACTGCAGTGGGTTGTGAATGTGGTGTGGTATGATTGTTCCCGTGGGGAAGGCTTTTGAATATGCTCATCATGTTTAATGGGTCAAGTTATTGACTACAGATTCAATTAGAAGGTATGTATCCAAGGCAGTTAATGAGACCTGGTGGTGGTTATACCGAGGCTAGGAATTACAACCAGGGTTTGAGTTCTTCACCTGCCCCTCACAATTTCTAGCAGGTGTTTATAGATATGCAATTAAGATTGCAGAGGCAAGAGGAAGAGATTAGGTGTTTAAAACAACAGCAGGTTCTGTCAGGGAACACCTCTTCCTTTGCTGTGCCAGAAGTGGCACCAGTATTGGCTCAGCCTAGAGTTGAGAACAGGTGGGAATTTCTTTGTGGCAGGTTCCATGAATATTACCCTCCATTTTTTGAGGGAGGCCTAGATCCATCCAGAGCTGAGTAATGGATGGGCATGATCAGTTCTATTCTCAACAACATGGGGGTGGTAGGTCACGATAGGGTGATCTATGCCCAGACACGAGATACAGTTATGAAGGACTAGAAATAATTTAGGAAGCTGTTTAATGAAAGATATTACTGTGATGCAGTCAAGACTACTAAAATGAATGAGTTTTTGAATCTGGTTAAGGGAAATGCAACAGTAATAGAATATGTTAACAGATTCGATTGGTTGGTCAAGTTTGCTTTTGATATGGCACCCATGGATGTGGCTCGAAAGTAAAGGTTTATTCAATGATTGAATCTCGGAGTAGCTCAGGACATTAGAGTCGCCCCGTTGCATGAAATCTCTACCTACGCTCAGGTGGTAGGGAAGGCTCTTGCTATTGAGAGCACAAGAAATCAGATCAAGAAGGAGAGTGTCGGAGAGCGCGGAGCTCAGACAGTGACACCTCCATTTATTGGATCGAGCAAGGACAAGGATTAGAAAGTCTACCCAGAATGCACTCGGTGTAAGAGGCATCATCTGGGAGAATGCCGAGCAAAGGCATGTTTCTTTTGTTGAATGGTTGGGCATCACAAGAGGAATTGCCCAAGGAAAAGGAAGGATGAGCAAAAGGGGGTGGACAGCTCGACTCCAGCTTGAGTGTTCGCTCCGACGCAATCATAGTCAGCGAATGAGACTGAGACTGAGGCTAGTTCGTCAGGTGTAGCAGGTCAGCTTTCTAGTTTTTATTTTTTTATTACGCTAACTGGTTTTGGTGCTATTGTGTTCTTTGCTTGATGCATTTAGAAAGGAATAGATTTGATATGCAGATTACATGGTTATGTTGTGATGGGAATATGATATTCTATTGGTAATTTTAAGAGATGGATTAGGTCATGGTGAGAAGGGACTCATTAGTTGATTTGATAGGGTTTGTTATGACTGACTTCGATATGATCCTGGATATGGATTGGTTAACCAAGTGTGGAGCAATGTTAAGGAAAGAATAATAATCCTTGGGTTTGAGGGTGAGAAACCATTGTATGTGTTGGCACTGTGCATAGATTTGTATGCGTGTGACATGTGTATTTAGAGCAAGAGACCTATTGCAGAAGGATGCATAAGACTCTTAGCTAGTGTGGTGGATACCACTTAGGTCGTGTCAGTGGGACCAGGACAGACTGGATTAGTCTGTGAATTTCTGGATGTATCTCCAAGGGATTTGCTAGGGTTACCTTTACATAAAGAGATAAAATGGTGATTAGATTGGTGTCGGGGACGGATTCAGGTCTAGGGCACTGTATTATATGGCTTCAGCAGAGCTGTAAGAACTAAAGAATCAGTTATTGAGTAAGATGGTATTCTTTAAGGTGGATTTTTTATTTGGTTATTACCAGCTGGAGATTAGGGAGAAGGATATGCAAAAGACTGTTTTTATATAAGATATGGGAACTGAAAGTGATGAATTCTATTTTGAGGATTTGATTAATGCTGAGTTGTTTTGATGGATTAGATGAATAGAGTATTCAAAGATTATCTTAATTGGATTTGCGATCGTCTTGATCGACGGTATTGTATTATATTCTCGGTTGGAGATTTGCCGAGGTCAAGGAATGCCTTAGAGGTCAGGAGTTTCCTTGGACAGGCATGATATTATATGTACTTTGTGGAAGAATTATGAGTCTTCTTACATATCAGAACCAGTTTGTAGGTTATTATGACACTTCATTGACATGAAAAGGTGATTGCCTATACATCATGTTAGTTGAAGGGTATGACGAGAACTAGAGTAGAGTTACTAGTGGGCCAGGTGGCCAACATTATGTTTGAGTTTACTCTTTTAGAGAGGATCAAAGGAAAAATAGTTAAGGGACCCACAGATGGAAAGATCTGAGGGAAATGTCTTAGCTGGATTAGCTAAGGACTATGCAGTGTCAGGTATGAGTTTGTGGTGGTATAAGGATCGGACTGATATTTCGATGGACACTAGAATTAAATGGGATATTCTGGATGAATCTTATACTACCCTCTTATTCTCTTCATCCAAGCATCATGAAGATGTACCAGAATCTGAAAGCTTTATATTGGTGGCTTGGGATGGAGAGTGACGTAACAGAATACATGGCAAAGTTTTTAACCTGTTAGCAAGTCAAGGCAGAGTATCAGAAACTAGTAAGGTCATTATAGCCTTTGTGTATCCCATAGTGGAAGTGGGAGAACATCGCGATGGATTTTGCAGTGGGGCTGCCCAGGATAGTGGGTCGGCATGATTTGGTTTGGATCATTATGGATCAGTGTACAAAGTCAACTCACTTCTATCAGTAAGAACGAGTAATATAGTTGACCAATATACAGATCTCTATGTAAGAGAGATAGTACACCTTCTTGAGAATTTGATGTCTATATTATTAGATGAGGACCATGTTATTACTTCCAAGTCTTGGGGAAAGTTGCAGAAGGCGATGAGTATACAGTTGGAGTTTAATACAGTTTATTATCCTCAAATTGATGGTGAATCAGAGGGAGTTATCCAGTTATTGGAAAGGCACATTATAAGATGTTGTATGGTAGGAAATGTTTATTGCCCATTCATTGGGATGATATGGGTGAGATGTTATATTTGAATTCTGAGGTGGTTTAGAGGATCATTGAGGCTATTGAAAAAGTAGAGCTTGGATGCTCACTTCTCAAAGTAAATGGGGAAGTTATGTTGATCTTAAATGCAGGAACATGGAATTCCAAGTGGAAGACTATATCTTCCTTAGAGTCTCACCAAGGGAAAGGGGTGAGGAGGTAAGGGCAAGTTGAGCCCTAGATTAGTAGGATCGTTGGAAATCCTGGAAAGGATCGGTCAAGTTGCTTATGGATTGGCCTTAACGTTGGCACTATCGACCGTATACAGTGTATTTCATATTTCCATGTTGAGGAAACATGTGTTAGATGAGACTCATTTGTTGAGTTATGAGAATCTTGAATTATAGGCTAACTTATCCTATAAAGGGTAGCCAGCTCAGATATGAGACAGAAAGAACAAGGTTCTGAGGAACAAAGTTGTACCTTTGATTAACGTATTATACAAAAACAGTAAGGTCGAGGGAGCAACCTGGGAACCGGAATCAGTTATGCATGATTGATATTTCGGACTACTCAATTAAAATTTTGAGGACGTAATTTCTGTAAGGAGGGGATAGTTGTAACGTCCCAAATTTCCTAATAAGGCTTAGGGCCTTGATTAGGGGGCCCGGATGGCAAATTTTGGAATTATATGATTATGTGTATCATTATGTGAGTTATATCATAATATGACTTGATATGCATGTTTAGGTGTATTAAATATGCATGTGGACCCATTTATGTTTAATTGGGAAATTTTCAGAATTTTGCATGTTTTGGGTATATTTTGGCATATATGTGGTATGTGTATGGTGCTTCATTATTATTTGATTATATTTGTGATATTTGGCATGAGACGATCCTAGCGAACAAAATAGTAGTTTATTCATAACGGGGTCAAATACCGGGCTTGGATCGAGCCTAGGGGTAATTTGGTAATTAGTTGAGGACATTGGAATTAACGAGAATTGTGAGACATTAATTATGAATAACGGGGTAAGTGGAAAATGACGAAACTACCCTTTGAGGGTTTTGGGAGAGTGTTATGGTCCTAGGGGAAAATTGGTCTTTTGGACCAATATAGTGATTGAGTCACTAAAACCCCCAGTTGAAGGAAACCTCACAACAGCACAAAAACAGAGCATTGTCATTTCTCTCTTTCTCTTTCTTTCGATTTCTCTCTTCCTTTCCCTATTTTTGGTTTGAATTCTTTAAGAAATTAATGGAAACCTTAAGCTTGGAATGAAGGCTTGATTTAGGGCTTGATTAGTTGCAGATAGGAGGGCACAATCACCATTTAGGTAGGCTTCAAAGTCTGTTTTTGATTGACATCTGTTTTAGTTTCTATGTTCTTGAGCTTTGAGATTCAAGGTTTTGGATTTTAGTTTTTAGTGGGTTTTTGATCAAGTGGGAACTTGGGTTTTGATGAGGTTGATGTATTGATGAGGTTTTGGGGTTAAATTATAAGTTTGGATGGTGTTTAGATTGGTTTTGAAGTTTGGAATTCAGGGGAAAATGCAGGGGAGAAAACCAGAAAATTCTAGTCTGTCGAACTGGCGCCCTAGTGCTATGTCTGTTTTAGCAAGACCCATTTTTAGGGCTTGGGAGGATTTTGGGGGCTCGAGGGATGGTTCCACCACCCTGTTGGGTGGATTGGAAGTGCCGAGAGCACGGGAATGGTCCCAAAGTTTATTTTTAAGGATTGAATCTTATGAGGTTATTATTTTATGGTTGTGACTAGGTTACCGTTAGGGCTCGGGACAGGATCGTGCTCGAGGGTTGTTCATTGGTAACCTGTGATTGGACTAAAGGTAAGAAAACTGCACCCAGTATGTGATGCATATCATACATGTGATTAGGGTATGGCATGAATATTGAATATGGAATTGATCAGAGCTTAAGTCTCTGTAAATGTGCATGATCATAATTATGCTAGTGAATGTTGAGTAAGCATGTTGAATGCCTTATATTTGGATATTTAACATATGATACATGCCTTGGTACATTGCTTACTTATGAGTGGTACTGACTCATTAGTCAAAAACGGCATGGGTCGTCTGGGATTGACCTATGAGTCAAGAGCGGCATAAGCGTATTGAACGCAGAGCCGAGATGATTAGATCTAATCAGCATGAGCATTAAATGCTTGACCGACCCCAAGGTCGAAGAAAACTAAAAGCGATGTTCTAGTCTAAAGGCTAGTTACATAGAGCCAGGGCCAAAAGTCTCAAGTGACTGTAACTTCAAGTGGCTTAGGATGCAAAGCCCAAGTGTGTGACTCATTAGTCACTTATCTGATTAGGGTGCGGAGCCCAAGTGCATGACTCATTAGTCACTTATCTGATTAGGATGCGGAGCCCAAGTGCATGACTCATCAGTTACTTATCTGATTAGGGTGCAAAGCCCAAGTGTGTGACTCATTTGTCACCTATTCAAAGATGGACTCAATAGTCATCTATACTGGGCACGGAGCTCCGTAATCATTTGTTTGGACTTGCTTGCATGCATGAATAGGGCTATTATTGCTAGGCATGCCTATTATGATTCAGTGACATGTTATTACCTGTTCATGAGCATATTGAGTTTTCTTGGTGAGTCTCGGCTCACGGGTGCTAGGTGGTGCAAGGAAAGGCAAAAGAAAGCTGGACCATCCTTGAGTTGAAGAGCTTAGGTGACGATGTGTACATATGTGGTTGCTCGACCACCACGGCTGAGGTTTAAAGAGGAACTATGGTTAAACCCTATTTTTTCACTTAGGTTGGCAGGTTGTAAACATTTTATTGTAATTAACCTTTAAAATATATTTTGGGATCCTCATGTATATAGTAAACGTTTTAGTGAAACGTTGTATCTTTGGGCAAAAATTTTAACCCTAAACCATTAATCACACTTAGTTACATGATTATGGTCAAATGACTCGGTTATCAAGTTTATCACTATTTAAAATGCACAGCGTAGCGGTCTCTGGGTAGTAGGGCGTTACAGCTGTTTTCGACTATTCAAATGGTTGCGCAAATCAGGGTTTTTGGGATTAGCTTGCCCCCGGTTATGGTTCAAATGATCTCGAACTCAGGATGATTGCCCTGATTCCCAGTATTCCTGGGCTCGATATTATATATGCTTACGTACCAAGTGTAGTCTGAGCTCCCACTTCTAAAGCTAACACGTCTCTCTGGCTGAGGGGCTCAGTGGTTACGAGGTGAATCTTCCACTGGCCTTCTCGCCCCAGTCATTTGTCATCTCAACACATGGCTTCCCATCGGTTGGGGAGCCCTGTGTTCTAGAGTAGCCTCCCTCTCGCCCTTTTGTCCAGGTTTGGCCCGGCAGTTCCCATCTCAACTGCCACTGCGTGATGGCCTTTGTGGTGCAGGCTCCCCTGCCTGATTCCTTCGAGGAGCTGGCCGTGGTGCCTCTCGGACTGGTGAGGGGTGTTTTATTGGAGAGGGTGGGTGTCTTATAGGTGATGGTTGTGGCCTCCCATTATTGGGCCTGGATGGTCCAGAATTGGCCCGGATAGGTTCCGGGTTATTCCTGGCTGTTTCAGTGTTAAAGCTCCAAGCTACTGGAGGAGCTCAGTTATTTCGTGTTCCCGTAGACACTTTTGCAGTTGAATTATCAGTGGCCTCAGCTCGAGTATTTCTCCTAGGGCGTTCATCGCCAGGGTTTTCCTTGGGCCTCGGCTGAGCCTGTTGGGTCCCTTGCTCAGCTCTCCTAGCAGTCGTGCTTCATCGGGGACGTCCTCTTGGCCTCCGAGGTGGAGCCTGGACCTCAGCGACCTGTATGGCCAACTCTTCGTTGTGCCTTGTAGCTTCTGCCAATTGTTGGCGCAGTTGGCGATTTTCTAATTCAACAATAGGAATGTACCTCTCTGGATTATAGTAGAGGTCCTCGTCAGGCCTGGGAGTAGGCGGTCCTTGGGAATCAGAAGATGCACTCCCCTCCTCTAGGCCGTGGTCAGTCATGGGCTGCTTCCTAGATCGGCATGGGTAATCTTCAGTGCGAGGAGTTTGCTCCTCTGATATTTAGGGCAATGATCGCCCACCAGTACTAGGGTTGTTTGTGGTGGCCATTGGTAATTCAGGAGGTTTCTGATTAAACAATCTAACGACTTGCTTAATGCTCTCAATGAAAGCACCAAACTGTTGATGTTGTTTTTCGTCAACTTAAATCTGAAGAGCACTGAACACAGAATTAAGAATATAAATCAGAATAATCGGGATTTTACATGGTTCAGCAGTTAAAATTTGCCTAGTCCACGGATCAATATTATGGAGTGATGGTATTCTCTTAAAGCTTTTACAAAGTAATTTCACAGAGTCTTCTCAGTACCAAATTGTGTGTATCTACAAATGAAATTCTCCATACTATTTATAGACTGGTTAACAAAATATCTTCCCTTTTATTTCAGGAAGTTACAATTCAAATTTGAAATACATATAATTAAATATATTAATCATGCAATATCCCAGGATAATCAAGATTTATTATCATATAACAAAAAATCTCCAAGGAATAGGGATTTCTTAACAACCACCGCGTTCAAACTAGGTTATCGACCTCGAACATACAATTTTACACACTTTCGAGATCGACCAACATCACGACCTTGTCATTCTGGTTAGCCTCATCCTTATCCAGCAATTTCATCGAGCTTAACCCTCGAAGATCAACCTTTTCGAGCTTGCAATGAAGATTCGAATTGCCCTCAAATACTTCGGAAAATATCCATCCTTTCGAGCTTGATGCTTAAGCTCAAACCTTCTTAACTAGTGATTGGTCGCGAATAGGAACAAATCAAGAAACATGTTAATTTATATAAGTGTTGAGCCCTTACTTAATATTTTCGAGGTTACACTTTAAGAGCCTACATTTCGAAGCTTATTTATAACAATTTTGAAATTTGGGTGTAACAACGTTTAATCAATTTTATAAATTATTTATACAAAATAAATATACATTAATGAATTTTAAGTGAGACATTTTTGTCTTTTCTTTTAAAAAATTGATTAAAAATAAGTGAAGGAGGTCATTTTTAACTATTTATATCAATATGGGTTATTTTTATTTTTTAAATTTAAGAATAAAATTTGTAATTAACTTAAACTAAGGGAGCAAAATGGTTATTTTCCTATATTAAAACCTATTGTGGATAAAAGCGTTTTAGTTTGATATACGTGTGTGAGTAGCTTTTCAAGTATAAGTTCATACTCTTCTAGTGTGACTAAAAAAAAGTACGGATTTTACTAAACGAGTTTCTACGAGTATGTTTATGTACTGGGTATTGCCGGCATAAATAACACATGTTTTCAGTTGTATAGATTTATATACTACATTTTTTTTATGGATTAAATACCAAAGGTTATGATTTGGGCAATTTCGTCACTACCATTTTGTTAAGTGTTGATTGAGACTGATTAGGATGCCAGGTGTCATGATCTTATTAGTCCATTTCATATTAATTTTTTTAAAAATAATTTCAACATTATAAAATCATAAAAAATAATTAAAACATACTATTGGTTTAGGTCATATTTTATTAAAAAAAATTATTAATTAATTTAAAATTATAACAAAAAGCTGATTTTTTTTTTCTCTCCTTCATCGTCTTCAACCCTCACCCTCTCTCTATCCCCAGTATTTCTCTCTCTCTCTCTCCTTCCTCTCTTCCTATCTCACCTACTCTCTCTCGGCCTGCCATGGTTGCCGACCTCATGGACGCGGCTGAAGTTAAAATCAATACTTATATCACACATCATCATCTACAAAATGTTAGCAGCCATGGTTGGATGCAAAACCCAAATCGTAAGACCCTATACCCAGATCCATGGACGAGGAGGAGGAAGCTTTTAGCCATGGTCCTCGGATTTTTTGCTGGGATTTTAGAAAAAATGAACCAGATCTACGCGAGAGGATGACTTTGTTGTGGGTATCGCTAGATCTTTGCCATGGATCTCGCAATGAGTCTTCGTTGTTCGCTGCACGTGGGTCTTCGCTATGGGGATTTGGGCAATAATTAATGAAGATGAACATGAGCATATCGACATTGGGCCAAGAATCGTATTTATGATTTTTTTTCTTGCTGGATTTCTTTTCTCATATGATTTTTTTCCCAAACATGTGTTATAAGGAATACATTTTCTTGATATAGCTGATTTGAAATTTTTTATGATTGTTTGAGATAAAGATTGTTCTTGACGGATCTGAATTTTTGTTTGTAAAGGTATAAGGTGCTAAAATCTGGGTTTGATTATGGATTTTTTTAGGTTGATGATTGCAGGTTGTTGTAATTATTTATAGCGATATTGGTCAATTTTAAGTGTTGTGTAAGATTTTTAGAATAGATTTAAGAAAGAAATGAGAAGTTGTCTGGGTTTCTAAGTGCCAATATTGAAATTTGGGTTGTTAATATGTTGTATCTGTTTTGTTAGTTAAATCTAAAATTTTGGTTGTACATATGTTCATTTGTTTTATGTAATTTGTTAAACCTGCTTTGATTTGATAATGAATAAATTTGAGATTGGATTTTTTTTCTCTCTTGATAAAATATGAGGGAAAATAATAAATGGGAAATGAGAGAGAAAATTATAGATGTTGATGAAATCGTATTGGGTTTAGATATTTTAATTATTTTATTTTTAGTTTATTAGATTTTTATTATTAATTATATATTTTTATTGTTAAAAAGTTTTAATTAGTTTTTTGTTATAATTTAAAATTAATTAATATTTTTTAATAAAATATGACTTGGACCAATAGTATGTTGACACTTGGCATCCTAGTTATCCGTTGGAATAGTGACAGAATTGTCCAAATCATAATATTTGGTATTTAATCCGTCGAAAAAAAGATGTGATATATAAATCTATAAAACTGAAAATGTGTAGTATTTACGCCGCAAATACCTATGTATTTATTTCAGCCTATCACTCTGTCTTTCCCCAAATATACATTTTTTTTGACAATTTTTTTTCAAATATACTTTTTTATTTTTATTTTTGACATTAGCGGACTTAAGGCCTACTTTTTGTGATGAGAGGTGTAGTAATACTATCCTATATTTATAACCACTTATTATTATTATTATTTTGAAAAATACTTTTTTCATTAATAAATAAAAATCTTATTTTTATTAATTTTTTTCTTTTATACCTCTTCCTTTCTAGAGAATAAGAAATTTATTTATTAAATTGAAAAAAAAATATTATTTATTCTTCATATAAATTATATGAAATCTCATACAATATTACCAAGGGCTCATTTGGTATACCGAATTGGATTAAACTAAACTGTATTTTCAGATTGGATTGGAGTATTATTAGTACTAAGTTTTGTTTGATATTGCATGGGATAAAAGATGAGACTAAATAAAATATAAATATGGGACTATTTTAACCCACCTTCTACATGAGTTAAAATAGTCCATTTCTAAGGTACTATTTTATTCCTTCACGAAATTGTCCAATGATATATAAAAGCCCAAATATTGGACTAGGACTAAATAGTCCAATCCCTTCCTTAGTCCAGTCCAACAAACACACCACCAGATCACACTTGTTATCAAGTTGCCCACCATCATAAAATTATAAATATATATTTAGCATTTGACAATTTATAAAATTTTAAGTTTTGAATGAAAAAAATAATGATTTAGTTTATAACGATTTTAAATTTTATAAATATAAATACTCAAAGTTATATTACACTTTTATTGTATGATTAAAATAAAATTAAAAAATAGCAGCATAAATGTAAAAAAAATACAAATAATAATTCATTTAATTGTTTAGTATAAATAAAGCGCTTAAATAGAATTTTTAAGTGCTTGTACCATCCTAAATATCTTTTTTATATGCAATAATTTTTCTAAGCGACTATATTTCTATACAAAGTTTAAGCTTTATATATTTATTTTCAAAAGAGCAAATTATTAATGTTGTGAGTAATTTATAGCAAGACGAATTATTTATAGGATTTATATTTTTTTTGGACAATGTGTTTTTTGTTATTATCCGATTAGACTCTATGTTTTGCATAATAAATTTTAGAACCTGTGTTTTTATAAAAAAGTTTTAAAAAAATGCCCTTAAGTTAATTTTGGTCAACAAAATTTTAAATATTCCCAACATGCCCTTGCATTTTATTATCTAATAGATTAAGTTATTTTTAATTTATTATTTAGTTTTATTTCTATAGTTTTTTTGTTTAATTAACCTATAACTAAAAATTTATTAGACAATAAAATTCAAGGGCATGTTGGGTATATTTAAAATTTTGTTGGCCGAATTGGCTTTTTTTTATATATATAAAATAGAAGGTTATAAAATTTATTATGCAAAACACAAGATCTAATCGGGTAATTGGAAAAAACATAGTTTCCAAAGTGTATAAACTCTTATTAATATTGTAATTTTCTAGTGGGGGTGTTTTCTTAGAAAACAAGACCTAGACTAAAGATGTTTTATCACATTATCTTTAAACATAATTAAAATTGTACAAATTATTATAAACAGATATGAAGAGATTACAATAGAAAATGAAGTTCATCATTTTATTAAATATATATGACATTGGATTATGTCCCGTGTGCACGGATGGACCAACCAAAAAAAGTCAAAGTGAGGCCCAATTAATCACATTATTTAGGGAAAAGTTGAGAACTACCTATTTTTAGGAGTAGTTAACTAAAATTAAACACTAAATATATTTAGTTGAACTTTACCCATTATTATCATGAGATTTCCCAAATTACCCTTATTTGAGTACATGATTCTAAGTGTTGTTGTAATGTGTATTATATGTGTCATATTATAGTTAAATTAGAAATACATTCTAATTGTAGTGTGTTTAAGGAGAAAAAAAAACATGTAATTGAAGGGGTATAATGGGTACATTAATTGAAAATTTGAGTACTAAAATAAGAGTTAAAAATTATGAGTAAAAATTAAAATGAATCATTTAAAATGAATATAGGATCTAATTTCCACAATTATTACCATTCATTTCATTCATTATTTACCTGACATTTAAACACTATTTATATGAAAAAGTAAGCCTTAATAGTGTAGTAGGCTCATCGCACAATACAACGAACTCTTCAATCCACCGGGTATGCCTGGTTAATAAATTTTATATTTGAACAATTATAAAATGTAGATGGATTTGTGGTAATTTCACATCTTTAAAATTTGGTCTTTTGGTCATTTACAACTACAGTACATAATCGTTGTAGAAGTTACATTGACTCTCAATTTTGGTACATTTTTCATTCTCTTTTGGGCATTCTTCAGTGCACATATACTGTTTAAGACGGGCTCATGGGCATGTCCAATCCAAGAGAGCCCAGTACATTAAAATAAACATAAAAATGACACTTTTTGTTAATTAGTCTTAAATTATTTTGGGTCACCTGACATATATGTTTGTAATGAAAATATTTAATTTAATATTGATATTTTATTATTTAAACAACAAACAAAGTATTCATCAATTAATATATTAGTCTAGCTGATTTAAAATATTGCACTCAAAATTTAGTAAAATACTAACCAACACCATTGGAATTATAACTAATTAACACTTATTTTTTTTCCTAATTAATGACAACAATAAAAATATTATTAGTTTACACAATAAAAAATCTTGCTTAATTTATAACAATAATAAACAAGTTTACTGAGTTGTGATAACAATGAAAATATTTTTGTATTGTTATTCATAATTAATTACATAGTTCATATTAGTATTTAAAATATAACATAGTTGGAATGATTTTATGTCCTATCTAGTGACAAGTATAACTACGCCAAAAGAATGTTATGACGTCACTTCTTTGCGTCAATCTATGCGATTGACCGACACAATTACTATATTAGAGACAGTTCCTGTAACACCCACATTTACCCAATAAAATCACATAATAAATTCAAGCGTTGAAAAATAATAATAAATGTTGTCATTTTTATTATAAACAATGCAGTAGGGTACCCATTAAAAATAAAACATAATTTAGAATCTTTAATGCATAAAATCGTGCACGCCCTTAGACCATCATCGGCTATACGATCCTCACTGATACACACACTGCTGGTTGGAATCAACTGCAACTCATCAGTCCAAGGCTCTACCTGGTTTGATCTACACATATATAAACATAAGGGGTGAGCTTCTAAGTCTAGTAAGGAAATACATACAAACACATAAGCATAACAATTACATAATTCCAAGCAAAAGTTTACTTAATAAGTCATATATAATATACATATACCTATAAACACAACCATGCAAAAACATACATAAACCCTACTAGTATCAAAACTTAATCCAAAAGTGGTCCCTAGAAAGCCACACATATCCGTACATACATAATAATGAAAGAGACAGTTTATAAAGGTAGAGATAATCGTACATAGGCAAACCAGAGCCACATTACCTCACTTACATGTCCCTCTCGTCCTTGCAATGTTAGCCATACATATACCATGCCATACATATCACGCTTACATATTCTAACATAAATATCTACCTAATTTCATTATCTTGGAAGTGGAGATAAGAGATGAGAATGATTGTGCTAAGATCCTTAACAGCTTTGGAACCACACGCCCAATGTGTCCTTAAATCATAAAATTACATAAATTAGCATTAGGGTCTAAATAGCATATACCTTAATCGAATACTAAACCTTAATAAATCATACCTTAACTTCGTGAATCAATACCCTAGTTTGGATGATGAATGAATCCTGAAACCTTGAAGAATATAACTAGCACCCGGAGTCTTAAACACCAAATAAGTTTCAACCAACAAGAGCCTTAGGGTTTCGACTTAGTGAGCTAAGAATTCACTATTGACATGTGTTTATAGAGGTGTAGTGTTTAGGTTTGAGAGGATGGGATAGTGAGCTAGGGTTTCAAAAATATGATACAGGCTTAGGGTGTAGTGCGTCTAGGCCAAAGAAGAAAATGAAGATTGTTTATGCACACATGCTTGTTCAAAAATGGTGAATGAAATGGAAGGCTTAAGGACCTATTTATAGCCTCCAATCTTAACCTCCCACCTGGTTTCTCTCCTACCATCTCAACCTACTTTAAAATTCCAAACTTTCCCTCCAAACTCTTCTCCTTCTCCTGTGTTTTGACCAGCCTCTTTTTGTGTAACCAAATCCCCCATTTTCTCCCTTAATGACACATGCCCAAGCTTGATACTCAAACCAAAGTCAAGTCCATTTAGTTCCCAGTCTTCACTCCACCTAGCCTATTCTCCTTCAAGTTTAAATTTTCAAATTCTATTCAAGTCTTCCCTCCATAAGCCTACATGCTATAACTTAGGAATTCAAATAAAAGTTAGTCCAACTTAGCTTAAACGTCTCCTCTGTTTCCTCTACGGTGCACGACTAGCTTAGTGTAAATTCAAAATATCAAATTTTGTCTTTAATCCTTGTACATGTGCATAGCTAGGGATTTATCCATTTGACCACCAAATTTAAATGCTATTTAATTTATTCCAATATGTGTAACATGTTCACTATACTTATACTGTCTTAAAATAGTAGACTCTTATTCTAACTAATAGATCAAAACTTATTGTGGGCTTTAAATTAATACCATAATTAATCATAACTTAGAAAATTATAATTCTTAAGCAATCATCTCATATCCACATCAAAGGTAAAGAAACATAAATAATTCTAGAAAATAGAATAATAACTCGGTTATTACAATCTTCCCTCCTTAAAGGAATTTCGTCCTCGAAATTTGACTTACCAAATAACTCGGTGTTTAACGCCCAAATCGTGACAACCACTAAGCGGTGGCTGTAGTATAGATCGGGCAGTCGATCCACAAGGAGGTAACCTAAAACCAAAGGATTAGTAGAAAATAACGCAAAAAGTTAGCAACATGAAATAAATAAAAATTGAAATGAAAAGAGATTTGAGATTTTGGTATTGTCTTTTTGATGAATTGATAAAATGAGATAAGTGAAATAAAAGTAAGGGTAATCAAGAGTTTGAGAAATAGAAAGGTTTCAAGAATCATCCATATGCTTGTTTAGTTACTTGGTTACTTGATTTACAAAAATGCATAAGTAAATAGTTCACATCCCAACATTTACTTGGAAAATATTACGTTAAAGTACATATTCTTTTCTAACAAAAGTCTCTTTGAGTTATAAAGTTCTTTACTTTAAAAGCACAATGTTAATCTTATGAAAAATCTAAAAATGACAAAATACCCAAGGGCAATAATGCAATAGAAGATTAGACATAAAATTATGTATCAATATTACTTTTACTAATTAGAAGCACATAGAAAGAGTGTGACTAATCCTATATACTATTAGCACAAGTAAATAAAGATAACAAAATAGAGATGATGATGAAATAACATAAATAACTCAAATACATTACATTAAGAACATGATAAATCAAAGTAGCAAAATAACATCACTAGCATATGGAATCATCCATAATCTTCCTAGGAAGATTAGGCCATTATGCTCATGATTCTCACAAAATTCTAAGAAGAAAATATGAGAAGAAAGTGAGTACAAATTTTGCTATAGTTTCTTTACTCTCAAAATTATATACCAAATGTGAAAGAAGAATCCATATTTATAGAAGGAGAAAAAGACTAAAAAGAAATTAAATTACAAATGGGGTCTACAAAATAAATTTGAAATGTTAATAATAAAATATGATTTTGAAAAATCAAATCTTATTATTAATATTAACCTAGCTATTTTAGTGAATGGTCATTTTGCCTTTTTTCTAAAACATCACAGAATATGGCTTAAGAGCTCAAAATGGAAAGGTGCAAGACCCAAAACCCACAAAAATTGGGTTGAAAAGTAGCTGAAAGTGTTGACCAATTGCAGCCAATAGAGACGCGCCACGTGTCCAAGTGGTGGCAAGCTTGGGCTCATTTTGGGCATATTCCATTCAAAAATGTCACTTTTTCAACTCTTTTTTTTCAGTTTTGATTCTTTCTTTCTTCTTTCTTTTTCTTAATGCCAAAATGCAACTTTAATTCTTACAAAATAAAAATAAATTAAATCATAATCAAATATTTTCATTTATAAAATAAATCATATTAATTCTATGAAAATATTAATTAAAACTTAATTTATTTTGACTATTAAAATCAATAAATGTGTATTTGTCACCACTAATCACAACCCCCAACTAGCTTATTGCTAGTCCCTAGCAATTCAAGCAAAAAATAAAATTATCAAGTTGAATAATCAAGTCAAACCAAGCAAAATCATCTAAGCACTTTCAAAGTATCAGTAAGAAGTTGGAAATTACTATCTAAACTACTTCAGTTGCGATTCTAGAGTTGTGTGTGTGTGTGTGCACCAAACCATATTTTTTTTATCGCAAGTCATAACACAAATAGTATCGAAAAATCTCAAAAGTATAAAGGTCTCAACTCCAAATTCCTCACGGGCATTGAAAGTATTTTTATGGGAAGGATTACACTCTTGGACTTGGAAATGTAACAGTTTACGCTCAAATGAGAAAAGATAAACTTTTTAGGACAAGCAATTTGAACAAGTATTGATCACAAGGTAGTCATATCAACTTATTGGAATTTAAATGACAAACAACCTTTGGGATTTACATGAGAAAGCTCAAAAATAAAATGACAATTAACTAGAAATGATAAATAAGAAAAGGAAACTATTAATAATAATACATATTTTTTTACAATTGCACAAAACAAAAAAATAATACTAGACAACTACAAAAATAATAAAGGAAAGTGTTGCTCTTGTTCTTTTTTTTTTCATTTTTCATTTTTTTTCAACATTATTTTTTTCTTTTTTTTATCATTCTTTTCTTTTTTCTTTTTTTTTTCTTGACAAGAGGCAACACAAAAATGAAAGGAAATTACAAAATAAAATAAAATAAATTGAACATAAATTTAAAAATTATTACAAAGACTCATTCTTAAATGAAAAACATCCCTCTAGTAAATGTCATGTTTTAAATTCCAAAGATGTGACTTTACCAACTCAAATGATCAATAAAAGTTCAAAAAGTTGTTTTCTCAACTCACCAAGAAATGAAAAACTTTAAACTCAAAACTTCTCTCAACTATTTGTGTTAACAACCAATTTATCACATATTTGGAAAGTGCACAAAAGAACTCTGAAAATCACTTCTTAATAGCTAAACATAGTAAAAACGGACTCAAACCAACAAGTTTTACTCATGTGTTGGATAATTTTGAAAAAACTTGACCAAAAAATAATTCAACTCGACAATAAGGTTTTCCAAATGAATGCTAATGAATGCTCACCACCCCCAACCAAAAATCAGACAGTGTCCTCAATGTTAAAATGAGTAATCAATGAAAAAGGTAAGGAAAGAGAACACCTGGATGATGACCATGTCCATGAGACGAGAGCGTAAATAGTCTGATAACAATACCCCAAAACAAACAAAATACAAAAACAAAAAACAAAAAACATACAAAAATAAAAGAAAGACATAAGAATAAAGATGAGAATAAAAAAATAAAAATAAAAAGAACAAACAAACAAACCATTCAAAACTTCAGAGTGTATAAATTGGGTCCTTAAGAAGGACCTCTTCAACATGACTCACACTCTCAATGTAATGCTTCAGTCTTTGGCCATTCACTCGAAAAATTCTCCCATTGGTTAGGTTCTCGATCTCAACATAACCGTTGGGAAATACTTGCTTCACTACAAATGGACCAGTCCATCGCGATCGCAGTTTACTTGGGTGCAAGTGCAAGCGAGAATCATACAGATGCACTTTCTGATTTGGCTTAAAGTGTTTTCCCAGGATTTTTTTATCGGGAACGATTTTCAATTTTTCTTTATAAATCCTGGAATTGTCATATGCATCGTTTCTCAACTCCTTAATTTCGGACAATTGGAGTTTGCGATTTATACATGCGGCACTCAGATCAAAATTTAGGCTTTTGATAGCCCAATACGCTTTATGCTCAAGCTCGGCAGGTAAATGACAGGCTTTTCCAAAGACAAGCCGATAGGGAGACATCCCAAGAGGGGATTTGAAAGCAGTGCAGTATGCCCAAAGAGCGTCTAGAAGACGTGTAGACCAATCTTTGCGGTCGGGATTTACCGTCTTTTCCAGAATGTGTTTTATCTCCCTATTGGCTAACTCAGCTTGACCATTAGTCTGTGGATGATAGGAATTTGTAACTTTATGAAGTACACAGTACTTGTGCATAAGAGCCTCAAAGGATCTGTTGCAAAAATGAGTGTCTTGATCACTAATGATAGCGCGAGGAGTACCGAACCTTGATAACACATTTTCTTTCAAGAATTTGACAACTGTAGCGTTATCATTGGCTTGATATGGTACAGCCTCGACCCATTTGGAAACATAATCTACAGCGAGAAGAATGTAAAGGTGGCCAAAAGAAGGTGGAAATGGTCCCATAAAGTCTATCCCCCAACAATCAAATATTTCGATTACAAGAATTGGGTTCAAGGGCATCATGTGCCGACGGGATAATGAACCTAACTTTTGGCACCTTACACAAGAGCGACAGAAATCATTGGTGTCTTTGAACAGAGTGGGCCAGTAAAGACCGCATTGTAAGATTTTTGCAGCAGTTTTCCTCACAAAGAAGTGACCACCACAAGCATCATTGTGGCAAAAATTCAGCACACTAGACACCTCATCGTCGTGGATGCATCTTTGCATGATTTGGTCGGGGCAATACTTGAATAAGTATGGGTCATCCCAAAAGAAATTGTGCACCTCGACCAGAAATTTGCGTTTATCTTATGAACTCCATTCAGATGGGAGTTCACCTGTTACTAAGTAGTTCACAATGTGAGCATACCACGGTAACTTAGTAACAGAAAACAATTGTTCATTGGGGAAATCATCATTAATAGGTGGACCATCAGCGGGATCACTGAATTCGAGTCGGGATAAGTGGTATGCGACGACATTTTCAACACCTTTCTTGTCTTTGATTGTTATATCAAATTCTTTCAGGAGAAGGATCCACCATATTAATCATGCCTTAGCATGCTTTTTGGAAAGGAGATACTTAAGGGTGGAGTGATCTGTGAAGATCATAATAGGTGATCCAATCAAATAAGATCAGAATTTGTCAAGGGCAAAGACGACGGCAAGCAACTCTTTTTCAGTAGTGGAATAGTTTATTTGAGCACTATTGAGAGTTTGGCTTGCATAATAGACAACAAAAGGTTTCCCCTCCCTTCGTTGTCCTAGCACAGCTCCCACAACAAAGTTACTGGCGTCACACATGATCTCAAAAGGAAGAATCCAATCTGGTGACTGAATGATAGGAGCGGAAGTGAGTGAATTTACAAGCATTCGGAATGATTCCTCACACTTAGGTGTCCACTCAAAAGAGACATCTTTAGCTAGGAGGTTGCTTAGCGGACGAGCAATCATTGAAAATTTTTGTATGAACCTCCTATAGAAACCAGCATGACCAAGGAATGACCTAACGTCTTGGACAGTCTTAGGAGCAGGCAGGTTGGAGATAAGGTCCACTTTAGATTGATCAAACTCTATTCCTTTTTCAGAAACAATGTGGCCTAAGACTATGCAAGAAGATACCATGAAGTGGCATTTCTCCCAATTGAGCACAACTCCTTTCTCAATACACCGTTTTAAAACAACTTCAAGATGAAGAAGACATGTGTCAAAGGAATTTGCAAAAACGGTTAGGTCATTCATGAATACTTCCATTGACTTTTCAATCATGTCACTAAAGATGCTCATCATGCATCTTTGGAATGTAGCTGGTGCATTACACAAACCAAATGGCATACGCCGGAAAGCAAAAGTGCCAAAGGGACAAGTGAAAGTGGTCTTATCTTGATCCTCTAATGCAATCTCAATTTGATAATAGCCAGAATAACCGTCAAGAAAGCAATAGAATGGATGATCAGCTACATGTTCAAGGATTTGATCAATGAATGGGAGTGGAAAATGATCTTTGTGGAAGGCGGCATTTAATTTTCTATAATCAATGCACATGCACCACCCTGTCACAGTTTTTGTGGGGACAAGGACCCCCTTTTCATTTTGGACCACAGTGACACCAGATTTCTTGGGCATGACTTGAGTTGGACTGACCCATTTTCTATCAGCTACTGGGTAAATAATACCAACATCTAGCAATTTCAAAACTTTATTTTTTGCAACTTCTTTCATTGTGGGGTTCAGTCGCCTTTGAGGGTCTCTTCGAGGGATAGCCTCGTACTCCAGTTTGATTCGATGAGAGCAAATTAAAGGGATAATACATTTGATATCAACAAGCGTCCAACCTATCGGAGATTTATGTGTTCGCAGTAGCTCGAGTAACTGAATTTCTTGAGAATTTTGAGGGTTGGACAAGATGATAACTGGAAAGGTTTCACCGTCTCCCAAGAAGACATGTTTCAAACCCTTGGGAAGTTGGGTCAATTGAACAATTGGAACCTCTTCGACTGAAGTTTTTGGCTGTGACCTCTCACGAGGTAGCTCTTCAAAGCAAGGTTACCAAAATTGAGTCCTTCTATTGCTCGAGTTTGTGTGATCTGATATTGCAAGAGTAGACTCAATAGAACTGAGATCGTTGTCAGACAGAAGGAGGAGTTCATCAAGATTATCAAAGCTACTTCGCAATTGAACCTCCTCGGGAATTAAAGAGTCAATCATGAATGTTTGATAGCATTCATCATCTTCTCGAGGTTGTTTTCCGATGTGGAAGATATTGACTTCAAGAGTCATGTTTCCAAATGATATCTTCATTAGACCATTTCGACAATTGATCAAAGCATTTGTTGTAGCAAGGAATGGTCTGCCGAGGATAATAGGAATTTTAGACTCCATGTTTACCACAGATTGGGTATCAAGAATAAGAAAATCCATGGGGTAATAGAATTTTTCAATTTGAACTAACACATCCTCAACAATACCCCTAGGATTTTTGGTGGAACGGTCAGCAAGCTATAGCACAACAGATGTTGGCTTCATTTCTCCAAGACCGAGTTGTGAGTATACAGAGTAAGGCATGAGGTTTACACTCGTACCAAGATCAAGTAAGGCTTGGCTGACTTCATGAGTCCCAATTTGGCAAGAAATAGTGGGACAACCGTGATCTTTGTATTTTGGCGGTGCCTTTTGTTTAATCATCGCACTTACTTGCTCAGTTAAGAAAGCAGTCTTCTTGACATGGTGCTCTTTTTTGCAGTGCATAGATCCTTGATGATTTTGGCATAAGCCGGCACTTGTTTTATGATGTGAAGCAAAGGAAGATTAATCTTCACTTGTGTCAAGTTCTCAAGGATTTCAGCTCAGTTATTAGGAAGTTTCCCAACAGGTTTCAAAGCCTGCGGAAATGGTACTTTGGGAGAGGCATTGAGTGGTGGATTTTCGGAAATAACTTTTGGAGTACTGGGAAAGTTGGATTTCATTGGTGGGTCTTACAAAGTTTTACCGCTTCTAGTCATGATGGCATTTACTTCCTTGACATTTTGATCATTATAATTTGAAGATTGGGCCATGTGTTGGCCTTGCACATTGAATTTCGGTTGGGAAGGAGGTTTGCCTTTTTTCGGAATGGCCAAGGATTCAGTCAATTTTGAGAATGGCATTTCATTTCCTTGATTTCTTCCATCATTTGGCGATTTAGTTTGGATTGTTCCTCTATGAATGCATGAAGGGTATTCTCGAGAGAGTTTCATTGTGGATGAGCATTATATTGAGGTACAGAATACGCCTTTGATGGTTGAACTTGTTGCTCATTTCTCCATTGGCCTCCAGACGTGGTTTCTCCAACTAGGGTTGTACGTATGGGAGAATGGCTTGTTATATGCCCCTAAGGCATTGTATTGCTCCTCATAAACCCCCATCATTTCATTCAAAGCTAAGAAGTCCTTAGCTAAATGCTCTGTCCCTCCACAAACAAAGCAAGGTTCTTGCGGTTCCGCTTGAGCAATCATGTGCGTTTTTTTGCCATTTTTCGTCATTAAGACCTCAAAATGTTTTTTCAAAGCTTCGATTTGGGCCTTGACACTATCCTCTTCTCGAAGTTGATAGGTCCCAGATGGTTTGTGTCGGTTAATGCAATCAATAGCACTTGGACCAGTGCAGGTGTGAGAATTTTTCGTGGTTTCTTCGAGATATTCAAGAGCATCGTCTGGGTATTTTTCGAGGAATTCACCATTGCATAAAATTTCTACAAACGGGCGCTCACGACTCGTGAGGCCTTCATAGAAGTAACTGACCAAACGCCAGTTCTCATAGCCATGGTGCGGGCACTGATTCAACAGATCTTTGAATCTTTCCCAGACTTGATAGAACGTTTCATTATCCTTTTGGGAAAGTGTGGATATATGTCGTTTTAGATTGTTGGTCTTATGGTTAGGGAAGTGTTTCAGAAAGAAAGATTTGGTCATCTCCTCCCATGTTCCAATAAACCTAGGTCTCAAAGAGTATAACCAGCTTTTGGCTTTGTCCTTCAAGGAGAAAGGGAAGAACTTCAATCGCACAGAATCGGCATTTTCGGCTCGGTTATAGAACGTGGCTACTACCTCCTCGAATTCTCTAATATGCAGGTATGGGCTTTCGTTTTCCATTCCAAGAAATGTGGGCAAGAGTTGAATCATGCCAGGTTTAAAGTCTAATGCGGGAATATTAGGAGGGAAGATAATGCATGAAGGTGTGGAAGTGCGCGTATGATGGAGGTAGTCATTAAGAGTTCTTGGTTGGATTTCATCATTGAGAGCCATTGCGAATGGATTATTATCAGCTAAAGTTTGTGGAGAAGCAAGATTGGTGGAAGGAGTTCCGGAAGGAGTGACAAATGAATTGGAAGAAGTGTCACTGGAAGTTTTGTGATGATTCATCCACTCTTGAAAATTAGAAGTTGATTAATTTTATGTTTTGATTTTTTGATTTATTATTTTTTTTATTTTGATTTTTTTTTTGGTTAAACTTGTTCACAAGAAGATTTGGAGGATTTCTGGTGATCTTCAACGCCTTACTAGAACTCCCCGAGGTTACTGAGTAAGTATGGTAGATCACAAGTTAAACCTTTTCGACCAAACAACCTTTAAGCAGAGTGAAATTGCTTATTTTGACAGAACAAGCTTGGTTTTCTTATAGTAATAAGTTCAACAATGTAATAGTGCAAAGGTATATGCTCAAAATGTTCCTAGGCTAATTGGGAAGGTTGCCAAGGTACAACTTTAGACCCACACTTTCCTAGACAAAACTCCCCGAGGTTTCCA
The DNA here is from genome assembly GCF_963169125.1 of Humulus lupulus. Lineage (NCBI taxonomy): Eukaryota > Viridiplantae > Streptophyta > Magnoliopsida > Rosales > Cannabaceae > Humulus > Humulus lupulus. The sequence continues at coordinate 227,752,912 of NC_084796.1, forward strand.
GGTAAGTGGGGAGGGTAACGCTATCACAAACCTTATTTAACAACCAATCTTCTAGATAGAACAATATCGGTTTCTACCATATGTAATATTACACAATTATTCCCAATACAAAGAGTTTTATGAATGATATTTTATGAACAATTTTATGTAATTTTATGTGTTTTTTTTTGTTGAAAAATCTAGATTCTAAGGAAAACTAAGGCAAAGAAAAAGAAAAGCGTAAACTAAGGAACCTAAAGCAACAAAATAATCAACACAAAAATAAAGTAAAGAAAAGAGAATTGAAGTGAAGTGAAGTGAAGATAAAATAGCAAGTTCAATCTCTTTTTTTGTTTACAAATATTTATTAAACTAAAAAAAATAAAAAATAAATTAAGAAAGAGAAATGGAATAAAAATTAACTAAGAAGAAAAAAATATTATATAAATATATATATGGTTCTCTTTTTGTAACCAAAAGAAAGGAAAAGGAAAAAAAATAAAAATAAAAATAAGAATAAGAATAAATATATATAAATGTTTATTTTACGTTATTTTTGTTTGTTTTTTTTAGATATGTATATATATTTTACCGAAAAAGAAAAAGAAAAAGAAAAGGAAGAGAAAAAGAAAAAGAAAAATATATATAAATAACTAAAAAAATTTAGTTAGTTTTTTTTTAATAATTATAATCAATATAACTAAAAATTAGTAAATAAAAAAAATTATACTAACACAATATTTATACCAACAAAAATACAAATAAAATTACTAATATTTTGGTAAAAATTTTACTAAACCTTTGAAAACTACCTCCTCGGCAATAGCGCCAAAATTTGTTTAACGCTCAAATCGTGACAACCACTAAGCGGTGGTTGTAGTATAGATCTGGCAGTCGATCCACAAGGAGGTAACCTAAAACCAAAGGATTAGTATAAAATAACACAAAAAGTTAGTAACATGAAAAAAAAAATGGAAATGAAAAGAGATTTGAGATTTTGGTATTGTCTTTTTTATGAAATGATAAAATGAGATCAGAGAAATAAAAGTAAGGGTAATCAAGAGTTTGAGAAATATAAAGGTTTCAAGAATCATCCATATGCTTGGTTAGTTAATTGGTTACTTGATTTACAAAAATGCACAAGTAAATAGTTCACATTCCAATATTTACTTGGAAAATCTAACATTAAAGTCCAAATTTTTTTCAAACAAAAGTCTCTTTGAGTTATAAAGTTCTTTATTTTAAAAGCACAATGTTAATCTTATGAAAAATCTAAAAATGACAAAATACCCAAGGGCAATAATGCAATAGAAGATTAGACATAAAATTATGTATCAATATTACTTTTACTAATTAGATGCACATAGAAAGAGCATGACTAATCTTATATACTATTAGCACAATAAAGATAACAAAATAGAGATGGGGATGAAAGAACATAAATAACGCAAATACATTACATTAAGAACATAGTAAATCAAAGTAGTAAAATAACATCACTAGCATATGAAATCATCCCTAATCTTCCTAGGAAGATTAGACCATTATGCTCATGATTCTCACAAAATTCTAAGAAGAAAATATGAGAAGAAAGTGAGTAGAAATTTTGTTATAGTTTCTTTACTCTCAAAACTACATACCAAATGTGAAAGAAGAGTCTCTATTTATAGAAGGAGAAAATGACTAAAAAGAAATTAAATTACAAATGGGGTCTACAAAATAAATTTGAAATATTAATGATAAAATATGATTTTGAAAAATCAAATCTTATTATTAATATTAACCTAGCTATTTTAGTGAATGGTCATTTTGTCACTTTTCTAAAACACCACAAAATATGAGCTTAAGAGCTCAAAATGGAAAGGTGCAAGACCCAAAACCCACAAAAATTGGATTGAAATGTGGCTGAATGTGTTGACCAAATGCAGCCAATAGAGGCGCACCACGTGTCCAAGTGGTAGCAAGCTTGGGCTTAGGCTTGTTTGGGCTCATTTTGGGTCAAATTCCCTTAAAAAATGTCACTTTTTCAACTCTTTTTTTCAGTTTTGATTCTTTCTTTCTTCTTTCTTTTTCTTTATGCCAAAATGCAACTTTAATTCCTACAAAATAACAATAAATTAAATCATAATTAAATATTTTCATTTATAAAATAAATCATATTAATTATATGAAAATATTAATTAAAACTTAATTTATTTTGACTATTAAAATCAATAAATGTGTATTTTTCACCACTAATCACTCAGGTATTGCTCCTTCACGTCCTCCTCCAACTCCCATGTTGCTTCTTTATCTGAACAATTACTCCACAAAACCTTGAATAGAGGGATACTCTTGGACCTTAACTCATTAGTTCCCTTCTCTAGAACGCGTACAAGCCGTTCATCATAACTCAAGTCCTGCTTCAGTTCTAAAACATCATAGTGTTGTTATTAAATGATCAAATCAAAGGTACGATGGGGAATATATAGACCCATTTTAGTAAATACTAATACCAGCCAGGATCATATCCATATATAAATATTAAATCACATATAAAACAGATCAGGGATTACCTCTTGTAGCCTAACAAGTTTCCTTCAATCTTTTTTGTATAAAATCAACGATCTTCTAGTCCAACAATCTGAAATCTCACACCCTGATCTTCCAGACAAATCCTCAAACTCACAAGGACGTGTGTGGGCACATAGGATTCAAAAGGTTTATTTGTGTGACTCTTTAGATGTACTCGACACATGATATCTAGAGAGGTTTGACTAAGAGAAGGTTTAGAATAGTTTTCAGGTTTTGAGAAATATATCGCTTTCGAGAGAGAGTCTATATTTTTATTCTCAAAAATAATAATAAAGCTTATTCTAAAAGTCACGTACTATCATACTTATATAAATATATTTAATCTAATTAAATATGTTACACCCAAATTTTGAGAATAAAAAACATAGCCTCGAAATGTCGGCTCAAAATGGTTGAGCTTGGAATAGTTAAGCTTGTGTATACAAATACTAGCAAAACACTTTGTACGAATTATCAAATGATTCTAGATCTTCTATCAGCATTCTATTCTACTTATAGATCTATCACTAGCGATCGAGCATGAGTCGCATCATTCGAGCTTGAGTTGCAAGCTCGAAGGCACAAACCTTCTCTGAGGAATGTAGTCGATGAAATTACTAGATGAGGAGGAGGATATAACTAGAATGGTGAGCTCAAAGTTTGGACCGGTCTCAAAAGCACGTCAGCAATACGATCAAGCTCAGCGATGCGTTTCACATGCGGGAATGCTGTTAGGAAATCCCTATTTCATAAGGATTTGTTATTGTCAGATATAAAATCCCTATTGTTATGGGATATTATGTAATCAATACATTTATTATATTTATTTCAAATTAATATTATTGATTGTAACTTCCCTGAATCAGAGGAAGATATTCTCATGACCAGGTTTATAAATAACCTGGTCTGATTCAATTGTATTCACGCACAAATTGTATGAGAGAATACTCTGTCAAATTGCTTTCTGAAAAAACTTTGAGAGAGTAGTGAGTAATAATAGTGACTCGTGGACTAGGAAGATTTTAACTGCTGAACCAAGTAAAGAAATTTGTGAATCCTTTTATTTCTTCTGCATCATTGTTTAGTGCTTTTCATATCTAAGTTGACGAAAAACGGCGTCAACAATTTGGTGCTTTCGTTGAGAGCATTAAATGAATCTCGATATTGTTTAATCAAAAACCAATATATTTAAGAATGGACACTATTATATTGATGTTGTGAATTTTCTAATGATTAAAATATGCGCAAGTATACACGGTCGACAACAAGTAATACAGTGATACAGTATCAAAGTTCGTCTCCACAGGGACTTTTAAACTAAAAATAATGCAATATCAACTAATAACAATTTACAATTCAGTAACCAAATCAAGAGAAAATTTATGTAATTAATTCTGAAAATAAATGTAAATGAGCAAATTAATTAAACTAAAAATCAGAGATTAAAATGAAAGAATTCTGGGTGGATTTCAGATATGAGAAAAATAGATTTGGGTGGTTAATTCCCCTCGGTTCGTTCCAGTTGCTACAGCAATGGCTCAGCAATGGGTCAGCAATTTATGTCACAGTTAACAGATTTCGCAAAACCCATTAAGTTTTCCCAAAACTTAATATCTATTGTCTATAATCCCCCTCAATACATTCTTGTATTAAAACAGACTATAACCAACCAATCAAGCACCAAATCTTTAGGTTATGCAAGGCAGCAAAATAGTCCTATTCCACTACTCAAAATCACCTAAAACTAGGTAAGTTTCTTGCATCAATTGAATGGGTTCAGCTAGACTTCTCTTTTCCAAGCTAGATCTAACTTAATAAATGCTAAAAATGGCCAGTAATTAACATTCACTTATCATTACAGCACATTCAATTGAACTATGACATAAACAACTTAACCATGCATTTAGAAATTTAGTTCATACATAAGGGTTCATAACCACCCAAATCTTTAGGGTGTTAGTTCATAGCTGAAATTATAAACATAAGACCAGTACAGAATGTTTCCATGAAGTTTGAACAGAAATTGAGATGAGAAAATAATACAAAATTAAAGAGAAATAGAGATTAGAGAGAATTGAGTGTTGAGCTCTAGTCCCCCTTAGGCTTCTGCCTTCTTTTTCTCTCCTATTTCGTACTCCCTTCTTCTTTTTTCTTTTTTCTTCTCTCTGTACTTTTCTTCAGTGAAAATATGCAAAATTCTCAAAAATGATGGGTGTGTCTCTATTTCGGCTGGTACCCTTCTTTTTAGGGTACTTTCCTTTACCCTAATAGGAAAGTCAATTCCCACTTTGTCCTCCAAGTGCCACATCACCCAGCTGACTTAAGTTATTAAAATTCTAGCCACATAGATGCTAATTTCACTCATTAAGCCCAGTTGTCTTCTAGCCACGTCACCTGCCTGATTCCTTGAATTGTTGTGGTGATGCTACAGCATTGAAGCAGCAACACGCCCCTTTCAGAATTCGTTTTTCCCCTTGCTTCCAGCAGTTCCCTTTTACATATTTTGTAAACTTCCTTTCCTGATTAACACAACACAGTAATTTACATAAAAAACACTGAAAAATATTACAATACAAACCTAACTCTTACCCAGAGTCACTACCTAGAATAACACACTAAAACTGACAAAATTACATGAAATAAGGACTCATTACTCTTTTTAGTTTTGAAAAGCAAGTTCAAAGATTATAAAAATAACTCTAAATCCTAGAGTTATCAACACCCCAAACTTGACCTATTGCTCGTCCTCGAGTAATGATAAAACTGAAATAAATAAAAACACACACACAAAACCAAACATACACACAGACGCCATAAAACATGAGAGAGAGATCTAAATAATTCAATATGGCTTAATGAACAAGTTGCTCTCAGAAAAATGGAATGGAATGAAATGATGCATTGTTTATGCCTTGACTTTATATGCTATTTTTCTCAATTTCAGTACCCAGGATATCAGTAATACCTCCCTAAAGTCACCTGGCCAATAGTATGTACAAATGCTTCCCACCTACACCTTGAATTCCTCTAACAACTGCCCCTTGATCCTCAAAATTAACTATTGCTCCCATAGGTTGGATTAGTGCACTCCTCTCCACTAATGTAGTCTAATCTTATCCCCTCGATCAAAAGGACTTTATTAAGCTTGTAATGTAAGGCTTGGGTTAGGGTACGGTAGAGGATGTCATTTAACTAGCTCATAACCTAACCACCTCACTTGTCAAGAACCGAGCCTCCTTATTATGATTCATATCTCTCAAACTCACTTCCCCAACATTTCTTTTATACTCACAAAGACATATTGCTCTAATGTACTTCTCTTGCTATTATTTCTGAACTTTTCTACTATATTTTTTTCTTTATAATATATATATTTTTTTTTCTGTTTTTATTTGTTTTTTTATTTTTTATTATTATTTTTTTTTCATATGCAAGGAAATACTAAAGACAAGTAAAATAAATTGTATAACATATAGCAAGAGAATTGGTTTGATTGTATATATGTGTTTGTCTTGTGAGCTAATTCCCCCACCCCAAACTTACAGCCGAACATTGTCCCCAATGTGGCTAAAATGGTAATCATGAATTAGCTCGCCACAAGCTACACTCACCACACTCACCCCAAACTTAGCATGAAAATCAATTTCTGACAAGTGAGAGCAATTAAGTTGGGACATGTATGGAAAGTGTATTGTAGGGATAATGGGTATGCATGATCGGGTTGAACACAAAAATAGGCTAAGCAGCTCAAAAATTGGGTGACTAAGGGAAAAATATGCGTATAAGGAAGGCTAGAAAGGCTCAAGCGTCCAAAGATGGCCTAAATCATTTCTAAGGGATAAGATTAGCTAGAATTTCGCCTCAAGGGGTGCACTAACCAATTCTAGATGCTTAAAATTTCACAAACAGCAGTCATTTGAAAAACTCAAAACACGACGGGATAACAAAAGTACATCACTATTGATTAGAGACTAAGAGGAAGCATCAATGATATCCTAGCAAATCATCAAGCATAACAACATATAAAATCCAGGCAGCAAACACAAATGGAGTAAGCGGAAAAAATTCATCATCGAGCAATACACTAAGCCAGACTAAATCATCAAATCTCTCAAAGACACATTGGACAACACACACAAACAGAACCACAAAAAATAGTGACTGGACACTAGATAACTAACAACTAACAGACAGAACAAAAATGCAAAACACAGTACAGAAACTAAAAATAGTTAATAGGAAAGGGAAACCCCCTGTTACTCGGAGTCCTCTTGTGATTGCTGCCCAGAATGCTAAATGAATGCTGTAACAACTGGGCAATGCCCCACCATTCTAGAAAAACTTCGCTGCCTTCTCGCCCTTCTTCATTTAACTCCCCAGCTTTAAAGCCTTCCCGCACACCAAATTTTTTTTATTTATCATTATTATATATATTTTTTTTTTGAGTTTTTTTTTATATATATATAAGTTTGCTACACCCCAAACTTAGTTACATTTATTGTATATTTACAATCTGCCTTTTACTCATGGGTTGCCCAAGTGTGATACATTAAATACATGGCAACCCATAGTCCTTCTCCTTCAAGCATCCTTCCAAATGATGGAGGTCTTTGCTCTATCGACCTCCCCTCCAAGGTAGTGCTTAAGTTGCTGGCCATTCACTTTAAACTCTCTTCCTGAAATTTCATCACGCAAGTCCAATGCACCACAAGGAAAGACTTTAATTATCAATAAGGAATCAGAGAAACTTGATGCTGGCTGTCTGGAACTTGCTTTCATTTTAGAATTAGAGAAATACACCCGCTGCCCCACTTCAAACCTTTGGGAATGAGCTTTCCTACCACACTTCTTTTTCTTCTTTCTACGTGGCTCTTGCAAATGAGACGATGCCTTGTTTATACTTGCCCCTGGCTCATTGTTGCTCTCAAATTCTTTAAGAGATAGCCTCATTCTCACTTTCTTGCTATACCTTGTGGGTACCTCTTCCTCCATATTAGAGTTCTTGACAGTGATGGCCAAACAATCTCCTACTTCATCTGGAGAACGTATATGATTGAATACCTTGAAAGTTACCTGTTCTTCTTGAGCTCTCATTGTGAGCTCCCCTTTTTCCACGTCAATCAAGGTCCTCCCAGTAGCTAGAAATGGCCTACCCAAGATAATTGGAACATCTCTATCCACTTCATAATCAAGACTGATGAAATCGGCCGGAAAAATGAACTTATCAACTTGCACTAGAACATCTTCAATTTTTCCTTCTGGGTGCGCCATAGAAAGATCCGCCAATTGCAAAGTAACTGTGGTTGGCCTAGCTTCCCCAATGCCTAGCTTTTTGAAAATTGACATAGGCATTAGATTAATACTAGCACCTAAGTCACATAGAGCTCTTCCCACATCTCTTCCACCAATTGAACAAGGGATTGTAAAACTACCAGGATCCTTCAATTTCGGAGGGATTTTACTCTTCAACATGGCGCTGCAACCTTTTGTAAGAGCAACAGTCTCAAACTCTCCCAGTCTTCTTTTTTTCGTCAAAATATCTTTTAAAAACTTGACGTAGTTTGGCATTTGTTCCAATGCTTCCACTAAGGGAATATTGATGTGGAGCTTTTTTAACACATCCAGAAACTTCCTGAACTGCCCATCTTGCTGCTGTTTGCGAAATCGCTGAGGAAATGGTAGGGGCGGCTTTGGTACAGATTCCACTGGAACAGATTGCTGACCCGATGCTGTATCAACTGGGCCAGTTTCAGTAACTTCTTTTGCTGGTTTTTTACTAGATTCTCCTTCAGTTTGGATTGAAGTGGGCTCCCCACTGCCCTTTATTTTCTCCTCAGAATTTTCCAGAATTTTTCCACTCCGTAGCGTGATTGCCTTGCATTGTTCTTTGCCATCCCTCCTTGGATTCTCGGTGTCACTAGGCAAGGAACCTTGGGGTCGATTTTTCAAATCATTAGCTAAATGCCCCAATTGAATTTCCAAATTCCAAAGAGACGCTGCCTGGCTTTGAATTACAGCGTCATTCTTGGCCATATAATCTCTCATTAAATTCTCCAAAGAACTTGTTTGAGAGCCTTGAGGTTGGTGTGGTTGTTGAGGTCTTGGTTGTTGAGAAAATCCCGGTGGATATGACTGTTTTTCTTGTGTTGGTGCTCCACTTGAACTTGCTCCTTGACCCCCCCATGACAGATTTGGATGATGCCTCCAAGCTGGATTGTAAGTGTTAGAATATGGGTTGTTGTTGCGGTTGAAATTCTGATTACCCATATAGAAGACCGAAGCTGGATTTGAAGGGCAATTCTCAAAAGTATGCCCGTCCCCACAATACACACATGATACTTCTGCACTTTGAATGGCAGCAGCTGGCTGTACATTTCCTCCCATACTCATGTTCTTTAAAATGTTGGTCATTGAGGCCATTTGAGCGGTTAGAGCATCTACTTCAAGAACACCCGCTACTTTTCGGCTTGTAGGAGCTCTAGTATTTGACCATTGGTAGTTGTTACTTGCAATCCTTTCCAAAATCTCAAATGCTTCGTTGTAAGACTTGGAAAGAATGGCTCCATTGGCTGAAGCGTCCAAGACCATTCGAGAGGCTGCATTGAGACCATTGTAGAATGTCTCCATTTGTATACAATGTGGGATACCGTGGTGTGGACATTTTCTTAAAAGCTCTTTGAATCTTTCCCACGCATCACTAGTGGACTCATCTTCCAGCTGCTGAAACTACATAATCTCACTTCTAAACTTTGCATTTCTGGTGGGAGGGAAGTATTTTCTTAGAAATTTCTCAGCCAAGTCATTCCAATTTGTAACGGAATCAGGAGGAAGGGTGTTGAGCCATGATCTAGCTCGGTCCCTTAAAGAGAACGGAAATAGCTTCAGCCTTAATGCTTCTTCACTCACTCCTTGAAGCTTAAAGGAATCGCTCACCTCCAAAAATGAACGAAGGTGGAGATGAGGATCCTCCGTTGGCATCCCGCTAAACTGCCCCACGGTTTGGAGCATTTGAAACATCACTGGCTTGAGCTTGAATTAAGCTGCTTGTATTTCTGGCCTCACAATGCCTGGATTTAGCTCATTAAACATGGGGGCAGCGTATTCTCGTATTGCTCTGGCTCTGTCATCCGCCAAAACAATGGGATTAGTAACTTGCTGGCCATCCCCCTCATCATCAACACGTTCAGCCATAGTGCCTCGGCTTTTAGCCTTTTGATCCTTTCTCCTTTTTCTGAAAGTTCATTCGATCTCGGGGTCAATAGGAGCAAGTTCACTGTCCTCTTGCTGGTTCATACACTGTAGGTACCTGAGTTTGCACAACCCGAACCAACAAGGTTAAAAACAATGAAAATAAACTGTAAAATAGTTGATAAAACAGAATTTAATTTTAAAGTCCCCGGCAACGGCGCCAAAAACTTGTTGTGAATTTTCTAATGATTAAAATATGCGCAAGTATACACAGTCGACAACAAGTAATACAGTGATACAGTATCAAAGTTCGTCTCCACAGGGACTTTTAAACTAAAAATAATGCAATATCAACTAATAACAATTTACAATTCAGTAACCAAATCAAGAGAAAATTTATGTAATTAATTCTGAAAATAAATGTAAATGAGCAAATTAATTAAACTAAAAATCAGAGATTAAAATGAAAGAATTCTGGGTGGATTTCAGATATGAGAAAAATAGATTTGGGTGGTTAATTCCCCTCGGTTCGTTCCAGTTGCTACAGCAATGGCTCAGCAATGGGTCAGCAATTTATGTCACAGTTAACAGATTTCGCAAAACCCAATAAGTTTTCCCAAAACTTAATATCTATTGTCTATAATCCCCCTCAATACATTCCTGTATTAAAACAGACTATAACCAACCAATCAAGCACCAAATCTTTAGGTTATGCAAGGCAGCAAAATAGTCCTATTCCACTACTCAAAATCACCTAAAACTAGGTAAGTTTCTTGCATCAATTGAATGGGTTCAGCTAGACTTCCCTTTTCCAAGCTAGATCTAACTTAATAAATGCTAAAAATGGCCAGTAATTAACATTCACTTATCATTACAGCACATTCAATTGAACTATGACATAAACAACTTAACCATGCATTTAGAAATTTAGTTCATACATAAGGGTTCATAACCACCCAAATCTTTAGGGTGTTAGTTCATAGCTGAAATTATAAACATAAGACCAGTACAGAATGTTTCCATGAAGTTTGAACAGAAATTGAGATGAGAAAATAATACAAAATTAAAGAGAAATAAAGATTAGAGAGAATTGAGTGTTGAGCTCTAGTCCCCCTTAGGTGTCTGCCTTCTTTTTCTCTCCTATTTCGTACTCCCTTCTTCTTCTTTCTTTCTGCTTCTCTCTGTACTTTTCTTTAGTGAAAATATGCAGAATTCTCAAAAATGATGGGTGTGTCTCTATTTCGGCTGGTACCCTTCTTTTTAGGGTACTTTCCTTTACCCTAATAGGAAAGTCAATTCCCACTTTGTCCTCCAAGTGCCACATCACCCAGCTGACTTAAGTTATTGAAATTCTAGCCACATAGACGCTGATTTCACTCATTAAGCCCAGCTGTCTTCTAGCCACGTCACCTGCCTGATTCCTTGAATTGCTGTAGTGATGCTATAGCATTGAAGCAGCAACACGCCCCTTTCAGAATTCGTTTTTCTCCTTGCTTCCAGCAGTTCCCTTTCACATATTTTGTAAGCTTCCTTTCCTGATTAACACAACACAGTAATTTACATAAAAAACACTGAAAAATATTACAATACAAACCTAACTCTTACCCAGACTCACTACCTAGAATAACACACTAAAACTGACAAAATTACATGAAATAAGGACTCATTACTCTTTTTAGTTTTGAAAAGCAAGTTCAAAGATTATAAAAATAACTCTAAATCCTAGAGTTATCAATTGAGGATAATGACATTAGTTGTCTTTTTATCATTGGGTTAAGTAAATTGGGAATTGATGGAGAGAAATTGGGGTTTTGGCCGAGTATGGTAGGAGAGAGAGGGGGGATGGAGTGGCTAGATTAACTAGGGAGAGAACTTTCCTTTTCTTTAGCCAATTGCTTGATTTTTAGAGAAGGAATCAAGGGAAGAAATTGAGGCCCTTATTGGGTGATTTCCTTTAGGGTTTTGGCTAGGATAAGAATGAGGAAACTAGTGAGCTTGTGGCTTATTTGAAGGGGCTAGCCGAACCTAGAGAGAGTGCTCGTGAGGCATAGAGAGAGAAGGAAAGAAAGAAAGAGGAAGAGAAAGGAGGGACTTGAATCCCTAAGGTATGTATTGAGGTTCATGTTTTTTTTTTCTTATTTTTCTTTGTTCTAACCTTGTGAGATGTTAATGGTATGCTAGGTGAATTTCACAAGGACAATTGTTGAGGTCTTGGCTTAGGGTTTGGTCTACAAGGGTAAGATCATTCTTCTTAGATTCCTATGATTGGTTTATTTGATTTTTGGTTGGTAGGCCTAATAGTTTAGTGTTTATGCTAAGAAGTTGGAATTGACAAATCAAGAAAAGGTAGTTTGGATTTCAGCTTGTGTGTATTCAAGGTAAGGAAAGACTTTACCTTGATGTGTTGATGATTTTGGGTTTCTCTTTTGAAAGTGTTGTTTAGAATTTTTAGGATTCTATGTGTGTTGATGATTGTTCTCCATGTCTCTATATTTTTCTTTTCTTGATTCATAGAAACATGCTAAGATTATATGGGCAGTACATGCATGAGTGTTTTCTATAAGCAAATTCGTTTATGTATATGTGTATTATGCATGTAGGAATTATTTTATTTTAGCTAATATCCTATCAACTTGTTTTTGAATTTGGAAGCTAGAAGCATGTTAGGGTTCCATGAAAATCCTCTACAGTATTGATTTCTAATCGTTGAAAGATTAATATTGGAATATTGTTGCTTCTTTAAATCATGATGTTTTGGGTAATTATAATGCAAAATTGGAAGTAGAAACATGAACATAGGGTTTCGGCCTAGGTATTTTTTTAAATGAATAAAGAAAATTTTGGTTGCCCTTGATGGTATATTAAAAAAAAAAGCCATTTACTATGATATGTCCATTTGTAATTTTTGAAGATGAGGCTATGTGGGTTTCGGCCTTATGAGAATGGTAGGGTTTAGGGTGGTTTGATTTTGTGTTGAATAATTTGCATGCTAAATTGTCATATCAAAATGCTTAAAAAGTAAAAACCATGTTAAGTTAATTTGTTAAATTGTTGTAAATGATTTTAAGTATTTGTTACTATTCTAGGTGGAATTATGCTTACTGAATTTTGTTGACTCTAAATTGGTAATTTATGAATTAATTGGTGAAAAAGCAAGCAATAACTTAAATGCCTGTTTTAAAAAAAAAAACCAAGACAACAAAAAGAGTGATTCTTCATATGTTAATGGGGTTTTTATCTAATAAAACACATGTAATTTTTTATATATATTTTATGAAAGAAAATATGGTTTTAGTTCAATTAATTGATTTTAAACAAATATAATACTTGCTGGAATTTTTGGTTTATTAAGAGTAAATGTCTTTTAAATAAAATAAGTAAAAGTATGTGCTCAACAAATCAAACCTTAGACTATGTATATGGTAAATGTAATTTTTCCACACATTAAATATGCATTTTCTCACTTATATTTATGCAGTTTTTTTAAATAATTAAGTAAAATTATTTTCTAAAGATGATTTAGGAATTCATATAATAATTATAAGTAGCTACAAAATTTTGCACATTCTTTTAAATGTTATTAAGTAATAAATGAGATTATTATTTTATACAAACTAAAACTAAGAAAATTATTTTAGTAAGTTAAAATTCTGTAATAAAATTTATGAATGACCAATATGTGATTTAAAAAAATAATGTAGGAGTAATTTAAGTGGCAAATTATTTTATACTTGCTGAATTTTTGTAAAACTGATAAGAAAATAAAGGAACAAATAATTCCAACTTCAATGCGAGTGTGAAGAACCATCCCACATATGCATGTTACATGCAATCTAAGTTTTATGTTCAAATATACGCCATTTGATTAAGTGCATGATTCTTGTTTTGCAAACACTAAGGATTTTCCGCAATTGCTTTTGCTTAGACTTGAAGTAATGAAGTTAGCTAGAATTTATATGAATTATGTTATGAAAAGTTTGCACTGATATGATTGCAAGAAATATGGTGTTATGGAAATTATGAGCTATGATAAGCTAAAGTGTTATGAAAAGTATGAATTATTATGTTATGATATGAGTTGTCTATGTCTGCTTGTATGTTGTATGAAAAGCAGTTGGTTGTTAGCGTGCTGAACGCGACACAACAAAGGAGATACTAAGGATATGACATAACTCATAGGGCGGACGTAGCGAGGTTATTCGAGGACTTGAGATCTTGTTTACCTCATAGAGGAGGTCTTACTAGTTTATGCTTTTTGCTGGTTACCTCATAATGTGACATGGATAATAGGGGTGCCATGATCACATGATATATGATTATGATTATGAATATGAATTCTCATGGTTATGATATATGAGTATGAATATGATATAGTTACGATATATTTTGCCATGAGTTTACGATATGAATTTAGTCTTTTAATGTTTTCTTCAATATTGTTGCATTTGTTTGTACTTCCTTACTGAGCTTTTAGCTCACCTCCTGACCTTCCCCATTTCAGGTAGGCAATAAGGTTTCTCCTTGGCATGCACAGTAATGTGGGAGGTTACGACATCTAGGCATGTGTGACACAGGGTGTCCTATGAATGAATAACGATCAAGATGGATGCCAAAAATAATTATGAACTTTTGTTATGGTTTATGTTTCAAACTACATCAATGAGACTTATTATTTTATTTTATTTCCAAATACTGCATAAAGACACAACATTTTTATTTTCAAACTATTGGGCCCAAATTGCATGCTTTATCAAGGCCCCACTGAACTTTTCTTAAAATGGTATTTTTCTAATATATGTCAGTTGAGCGACGTTTTTATAAAGTAATAAATTAGGGCGTTCTTTTCAAATGCTATCAGAGATGGTTGTTCATGTTTCCAAGGACCCTCCGCATACATTCTAAGGAGGGGAAATGGCCTGACATGAAGCAATACGCACCATACCAAAAGTGAGTGTCATAATGAGGGCGATGGCTAGCACCCCTGACTACTTCCACATCTCGGAAAACATCTTTGACTACAATTCAGGGAACAAGCCCACAATTGAGGACTAGAGTCTATCTCATATTTCCATCAATAAATTCTACTTAACTAAAAATGGGACATCCTTAAAGACCCTTGAAACCTTATAGATTTTATGGTTTTATTTAGACATTTTGTTGGATGTTTGATTTATGGGATACTTTTGAGCAAACTTTGGATATTATAAGTTTTATTTTTCCTCTCTCTTGCAAACTCTAAATGTTGAATGGATATGAGTATGTATGACAACCTGTATGACTAGCTCTTAGAGTAACCAATACATTATGCGGATTACCCTCTCTTATGAGTTTCTTTTGGTTCCTTAGAATTTCATAATGTCGACAAGAGGAAGAGGAGCAAGAGGTGGTAGAGGAAGGGGAAGAGACCGAGAAAAATATGCCTCTGCAAACCCTAATGTTGAAGAAATCCCTGACCTGAGAATGTCATCAATCCAACCTGCAGCCTTAGCTGCACCGGCTGTGGAATTGGCTGCAGAGATAACAAGATTGAGGGAACAATTAAGGTAGAGGGACGAAGAGTTGGCTCAAGCCAAGCAAGTACCTCAAGCGCCCAAGGTATCGTTGGTACAGCCTAAGCCTCCAGTACCACCACCTACACCAATGCCAATGGTTTACGGTTTCGAGCCAGTCTATGAACATTTTAGGAAGCAAGCCCCACCTAGCTTCGAAGGGAAAGCCAACCCTATGGTGGCGGAAGATTAGTTAAAGTCGGTAGAAGCTATCTTTTACCACATGGAGTTGAACGACCATCAAAGGGCTTTGTGTGCAGCTCACCTCCTCAAAATGGATGCAAGGATATGGTGGGACGTGGTGAAGCAAACTCGTGACCTAAACACTACGACCTGGGTAGATTTCGTTCAAGCGTTTAGCAAAAAGTATTACAGCGCAGCTATACTGGAAACCAGGGTGGATGAGTTTGTAACCTTGGTTCAAGGAAACATTTATGTTACTGATTATGCTCAAAAGTTTGATAGGTTGGCGAGGTTCACACCTGAAATAGTACAACTGAGGTCATGCGAGTCCAAAGGTTTATGAGAGGACTTAAGCCCATGATTGCTAGAGATGTCAAGATGACCAGTGCTGAGATGGTTGGTTAAGGCTGAGGTTTTGGATAAGGCTCTTGATGTGGAATACTTGGAGGACCGCATATGGAAGGATAGTGTTGCAAGAAGGGAGGTCAATAGAAACAAGGGTTTCCAGGAGGGTAAGAGGAGGAAGCCCATGAGGGATAGAGCAATGGCAATGACAAAAGGCCTAAACCCCTGACCCCAAATGACAACAATCATTTTAACCGTAACTACCACAACAACCGTACAGTCACAACCGCGGAAACCACCAGAACAACAAAGTTGAGTAACCCAGTTGTCCTAAATTCTCACACTGACATCTAGGAGACTATCAGGCAGGCACTAACAAGTGTTACAAATGCAGTCAGGCAGGTCACCTGAAGAAGGATTGCCTACAGTGGAAAGTAGGAGCAGGGAAAGGCAACAATGGCAATCTAGTGCCAGTGAGAGTCTTTTCTTTGACCAAAAAGGAAGCAGCCAACAATAACACCATCGTCATAAGTTAGCTTCCTATTTCTAGTATGATGTGTAAAGTCCTCATTGATTCTGGAGCAACTCACTCTTATGTTGCTATGAATGTAATTGATTAACTGGGATTTCCTTGTAAACTGTTTGAGCGTAGTTTTAGTACCATGATATCATCAGGAGACATTATGTCGTCAACTAGGTGGTTACAATCAGCTTCCATAGTAGTTGAAGGTAAAGAGTACCCAGCAGACCTCATAGAGTTGGACATACCAGATTATGACGTTATACTTGACATGGATTGGCTAGCCAAATATGGAGCAACGATAAATTGTCAGAGAAAGACAGTAGAGTAGACCTGAGGAACGAGAACGCTTTTTTTTTAAGGGAGAAGTGACGGGTTTTTGTACACACATTATATCGGCGTTAGAAGCTCAAAAAATGATGCAGCATGGGTGTTCAACATATTTAGCAAATGTTGTAGATAAATATAGAAAGACTGAGGTAAAACCCAAAAAATGTTCACATTGTTTGTGAGTTTGCGGAAGTGTTTCATGAGAACTTATCGGATTTACCCCCAGATAGAGAAATCGAATTCGTGATCGAACTTGCACCAGAAACAAAACCAATATCCAAAGCACCCACCGAATGGCACCTGTAGAATTGAAGGAACTCAAAACCCAACTACATGAATTGTTGGAGAAGGGGTTCATACGACCTAGTCATTCGCCATGGGGAGCACCAGTTCTGTTTGAGAAGAAGAAAGACGGAAGTATGAGGATGTGCATCAATTACCGCGAACTCAATAAGGTCATGATTAATATCAAATATCATTTTCCTAGGATAGATGAACTATTTGATCAACTGCAAGGGGCAGTAGTGTTCTCAAAGATCGATCTGCGATCCGAGTACCATCAGCTAAAGGTGAAGGAAGGAGATATTCCTAAAACAACATTCAGATGCCGCTACTGACACTATGAGTTCCTAGTCATGTCTTTTGGACTCACTAATGCCCCAGCAACATTCATGGACATGATGAACAAAGTGTTTAGGGATTACTTGGATAAGTTCGTAGTGATGTTTATAGACGATATCATTTTCTACTCAAAGACGAAGGAGGAGCATGAGGAACACCTAAGGTTGACGCTCAATAGACTACGCGAGCACCAACTTTATGCTAAGTTCTCTAAGTGTGAATTTTGATTGGAACAAGTGACTATCCTAGGGCATATAGTGTCTAAGAATTGAATAGCAGTGGATCCAGTAAAGATCGAGACCATTAGAGACTGGCCCCAATATAATTAATTCACAATTAATCAATTACCCATAATTATCAAATAATTATTTCCTTGCCCTGGAAAATTAATTCCTTTGCAATTTAGTCATTTCTCTTAACAAATCTTTCTTTTGACATCCTTACCCTTGACAGTGTAGAACAGAGGTGATCTGGGGACCATGGACCTATAATACGAAGCTCCAATAAAACAGATTATTAATTAAACTATTTAATCTAATAATCTTATATATTAATTACATGATCACTCCACTATAAATATGGAATTGCACTCTAAGTATTTATAGAATTATATTTACAGAGTTTTCTTTAGTAGTCCATTGATATAATCAACATATGCAGTTCTGTCCTCCATTATTGGTTCGTTAATTAGAGTTAGTCAATATTACTGTTTTACCCTTCTAATTACTTCTTGATCCTTAAGTACCATTAATTCACAAGCGAATAATTAACTTGTGATGTTTTGTGACAACACATGAGAGATAGCCAATTCGAAAGAACCTCGAAGTCACAAGAGGAGTAAGCATATAGAAATGAAGTATTACATAATTCGAGAATGTGTGGCCAGAGGAGATGTGAAGGTTATGAAGATTGCATTTGAAGACAACCTTGCAGATCCGTTTACAAAGACACTACCAAAAGCTACATTTGATAATCATATCAAGGAAATGAAATTAGTATAATTAAGGCATTAGTTTCAATTAGTGCAAGTGGGAGTTTGTTGGGGTTGTATGCCCTAATTAAAACACAATTTCTTTGTAATCTCATTTTATTATCAATAAAAGAATAAAAATCAATATTTGACTTGGTCAATCACTTTGCTCACATGTTTTATTTTCATCATTATTTGTTTAATATAAACTTCTATTAAATCCTGAGCATATAGCTAATCGTATCTATAGTGATGTAATCACAGTGAATATAAATATGATTATACGTTCAAACATAAGTTAGTCCTAAGATTAGTCAATGCACAAGATTTACACTGACTTGCGAATCTACGATATGAACTACTTACACATTGTAGTGTAATGTTCTTTCCAGAACATTAGCAAAGTAGATAAGATCAGATGTATTTGTTACATCGGACTGGACCGATATTGACAATAGATAGGATAAGTAAACATACATTTATTATCTATTCTAGCCATATCATATAGTTGATCATAGGTCAATTAAATCTCAATTTTGAGTGGTTAATATTCTAACTGATTGTATTATTTGAGTTCTTTGACTTGTTCGTTACCAGCTTACCCTACGGACTAGCCCATACTTACATCTTGGGAACTCGTTAGTATAATTGAGTGGGATCTATAGCTTCGGATGAAGAAGTAAAACGATGATTTCCTTTTAGTTTGGTTCAAGGTGCTAAATGATAGAGATCTCATTTTAATATTTAATATTAGTTTACTGAAATATCATTTACAAGGAACTAAGTGTTTTAAGGATAAAATACAATGAGATGTAAAATGGTATTTTTAGCCCCATCTCATTGTAGACCGTCTATAGAGGATTGAGTGAAAATTATAGTTGTAACAATGGATGATTAATAACGTATATGTATTGCTTATAGAGTGTTCTATGAATTCAAGAGTGCAATTCTGAGTCTTTATTGGAGTCATGAGGAATTAATAAGTTAGTAAATTTATTTGTTAAATTTATGATAACTTATTGGAGCTTGATTTCATAGACTCATGGTCCCCATTGTACCTTGGATAAAATCATCTCAATAGTCTCAATTAATTTATTTAAATATCAATTAGGATTATCAAAGTTGACCAGGTCAATTTTTGATAGTTTCACATAGTCATACAATTTAGAGAAGAAAAGAGATTTTAGGGCAGATTTATTAATTAAGACAAATTGGTGTCTAAATTAATAAATATGTTTAAATCAAGGTTCAAATTATAAATAATTAATTTGATAAAGGATTTTAATAATTAATTAATCAATAGAAAATAATACATGCCTTGATTTTAAGTCTAACTAGCTTATAATTAAATGAGAAATTTCACGGGACCTAAAGTCCATGAGAATTTCGACCTAATGGTTGATGTTATCTATTATTTTATTGGTTTTTTAATTAAAATAAATGACCTAATTGAACCTATAAAATGAATGCTAAGGGGAAATTTGAGTTTTTATGCTTAATGAGAAGTTCTAAGTCAAAAAAATGCTAGGCATTTAAATCATTTCAAAAAAATGTTAATTCTTTTGATAATACCCCTCTCATCATTTTTCTCATCCCTTCCCCTTCTCTCTTCCCTCAACCCATTCCTCTCAACTCCCTCTCTAGAAAAAAATTCATGGGTAAGGTAAAATATCATAAAAATCAATGTAACGACAAATATTTCTCACTTAGGACACTAAAATACTACATTTCGAACAGATCTGGGCATGATTTTTGGGTTTTTATTGCGATTTTTTTCAGATCTGAAACTTTGAAATCTGTAGAGAATCGACGTGGTTCGATGGTGCTCGATGCCAGCTCGATGGAGCCTTCAAAATCAAGATTTTCATAAAAAAAATTGATGTTGCTCGATGGTGGTTTAATGGTGTTTGATGCGATTCTTGCAAGATACGTAATTTTTTACTCAGGTGTCCGTTTTGGGTGATTTTTTTTTTATTTTCGATATTTTTTCAAGATCTACATGTTTCAGATGTGTATATACACATTTGGAAAATGTAAATCTTAAAAAAAAATGACAAATGCAAAACATACCTCATGTTCAAGATATGTTTTAGTATGTTTTCAAGTTCTAAACTTTGAAAATGTGTATGTGAACATCTAAAACGTGTAGATCTAAAATACATACCAAAAATAAATAAATAAAAAATCATCACAAACGGACACCCGAGTGAAAAATTATGTCTTTTACAAGAATTGCATCGAACCACCATCGAGCAACCATCGAACCACCATCGAGCAACGTCGATTTTTTCATGAAAATATTGATTTTGAAGGCCTCATCGAGCTGGTATCGAGCACCATCGAGCAACAATCGAGCAAAGTCAATTTTCAACATATTTCAGAGTTTCAAATCTGAAAAATAACTCAAAATGCCCAACTCGATGGTGTTCGATGGGGCCTTCAAAATCAATATTTTCATGAAAAAATCGACGTTGCTCGATGGTGGTTCGATGCAATTCTTGTAAGAGACATAATTTTTCATTCGGATGTCCGTTTTGGATGATTTTTTTTTTATTTTGGGTATTTTTTTGAGATCTACACGTTTTAGATATTCACATACACATTTTCAAAATTTAGAACTTGAAAACATACCCAACATATTTTGAAAATGAGGTATGTTTTGCATTTGTCATTTCTTTTCAAGATTTATATTTTCCAAATGTGTATATACACATCTCAAATGTGTAGATCTTGAAAAAATACCAAAAATAAAAAAGAAATCATCTCAAACGGACACCCGAGTGAAAAATTACGTATCTTGCAAGAATCGCATCGAACACCATTGAACCTCCATCGAACCAGCATCGAACAACATCGATTTTTTCATGAAAATCTTGATTTTGAAGGCCCCATCAAGCTGGCATCGACCACGATCGAACCATGTCGATTTTCTACAGATTTTAAAGTTTCAGATCTGAAAAAAAATTGCAAAAAAAACTCAAAAATCATGCCCATATCTGTTCGAAATGCAGTATTTTAGTGTCCTAAGTAAGGAATACTTGCTATTACATGGAGTTCTCTTATATTTTACCTTACCCATGAATTTTTTTTCTAGAGAGAGAGTTGAGAGGAATGGGTTGAGGAAGAGAGTGGAGAGAAGAGGAAGTGGATGGAAAAATTATGGGAGGGGTATTTTGGGTATTGTCAAAAGATTTGGCATTTTTTTTAAATGATTAGAAAGCCTAGCATTTTTTAATTTATGACACCTCATTAAGCATAAAAACTCAAATTTCCCATGCTAAGTGAGAGTTGAAATGAGATTTTTGAATCATTTGTTTTGAGAAGAACAGAAGATCTATTTTTGATGCTCTAGGTTTTAGATTCTCTCCATAACATAAGTCTTTTTCTAAGCCTCAATATTCTCTTCTATTCTTCTTCTCTTTATATCTACCTCATGTGTTGAGAATTGTCCACTCTAGTCTAAGTGATTCTAAGGATACTTTGGAAGGTTGTGAAGAAAATTGAAGATCGGTTCAGTTTCTTGGTGATACTCTGCGACAGAAAGGATTCAAGAATTAGAGAAACTGAAAGAAGGACTAACACATTCCGTTGCGTATAATGTAAGTGTTCTTATGATTATCTCTGTTTAAATTCAATTATAGAAACATGTTCTAGGTTATCTTATATTAATTTGTTTAATATATGATTTACATGAAAATAATTAAGATCCTATATAAGTTTTCCCAGCAGCCCCGACTTCGACCGTGGTCCGAAAGTACTTTGCTGCACCGCACATGCCAGAGTACCCCCTCACAAACTTGGTTGGGAGCCTAGGGGCCAACCTATGCTTGGACTTGCTATCCTGGGCAGGCTAATCATGCAGCAACCTCGTGCTAACGTGTTGAGGTTTCTGATGGAAGATAACACCACGGTGATCTTTGACCAGACTATGGAGCTTAGGGTTTTTGTAAGTCTACTTTACCTGATTGTTTATTTTCATGGTTGTTTCTTTTCTCTAACTGTTGTTATTTTGTCTTTCAGACACTCCTTTGTTTCATACGCCAATGCTCCCTCCTCTCCTCAAAAATAGTTGTTGCAGAGACTTTGGTCAATGACGTCCACCAGGCTCGAATCCGAGCCGAAGACTACCTAAAGGAGGCCAAGGGAGCTAGGACCAAGGCTAAAGATTTGCTCAAGGAGGCCCAAGCTCGAGTTGAAACCTTGCTCTGAGAGGCCAGGGAGGCGCAAGCCAAAGCCGAGAATGCCCTCAAAGCTTCTTAGACTAAGCTCGCTTCTTCCAAGGTTGATGCTAATCATTTGAAGGTCGAGCTCGACACCAGGAGGGCTGACTTCGACGCCGCCAAGGCCAAGATTGATTGCGTGAAGGAGGAAAAGAGTGTCGCTTAAGCTAGAGACAGTTTTTGGCTTCAGAGAGGAGAGAGTTGTGGACTGGGGTTTGAGACAGAAAGGAGAAAGCGATCGAATGAGAGTGTACAAAGAGGCTTGGTTTTTTTTTAAAAAATTAAATGAAGACCAAGTAGAAAGTGAGAGTGAGATGCAGAGCGAGACTTGATTTTTTTAACAAAAAAAATTTAAATGAAGACCAAGTAACCGATAGCTCCCCTCGGTGTGAACAGTAAATCTACTAAATTGAACCCCACAGCAGAACTTCACAGGTCAAAATTGAAAATTAATATTGTTGAACTTCCTTCAGATCCCGAGTTACAGACTCTAATTTAAGAATATGATATGATGTTTGATATCTAATTTGAAATACATATTTACAAAACAATCATTATCATCCTATACTTGAAAATCCTTTTAAAATGATTGGGAAACAAACAATGAAGCAAATCAATATATATATATAGGTATGCTGCTTTTCCTACCTGGTCGGAGTATAATAAGACAGAAAATAATTATGTTGCCTTCTGTTTGTATTGTAATCTCTTTTTAAACCAAACAATATGACTCGTTCATGTCCAGCTTGGCAGAACTGGACTTTCCACAGCCACTGTTGTGTCTGGAGCTATTGCTGGTGGAGAAGCCAGTGTGTTCTCTATGGTGTTCATTTTGTGTACCTAGTAACCAATTGGCATGAAGCTATCTAAACAGATGAACGCAGATCATCATTATCTACCTGCCAAACTAAATTCGAGTTAAGTAATGAGTGAACATGTTCTATTCATTTTCAGAGCGCAGTTTAACTGTGTGTGTGTATATATATAAACACGCATTTATTTTAATTATTAAAAAGAAAAGTTTTGAGAACCCAAAACTATAGTTCATTTATTGAATAACGGAGTCTTCATTTGGGTGGTTTCAGGGATTGTGTTGAGAAACGTCTTTAGTATATTGAGCACTGTGAATATACAGAACGGAGAAATGCAACATAGTCATTACTTTCTATCACAAAATTTTCTCATGTTGCCAATCTCATCGCAAAGTGGCCCTGATAGAAATTCAGACTTCATATCAATAATTATGAATGTAAGAAAAGTCGCAGCCAAGCACCAGAATTTTTTTTTTTAAATAATAATCGTAATAATAAAAAAAAAACCTGCCCAATGAGCTCCAACAGGTAATTTCCCTCTTACAGTAACGAGTTATCCTTATCCTCCCAAATTTGTCTAAAATGATATTTTTGTTAAGATTAACTGATGTATCTATCAAAGCCCTCCAAAAATTTGATTAGGAGCTACAGTAATATATTGAAATAAGGAAGCAAGGAATGAAGAGGGCCACTAAAACAATAGCCTAAATGGGCATGGATGTACTGTTTTCTGTTTCCTCCTCTTTTTCTTCTCCCTTGACAAATGCTGGACAAAAGTTGTTTAGACCGAGCAAAATACCACCAAAAGGTTAGAGAGAGTGAAGAGAATTGATAGTCAAACTATTTGGATTATACTGCAGATTGGTAAAGTAGTTTGAACCAAGCTGTTCTTTCATATGAAAAGGAGCTATTTGTTTATGTTTGTGGATGGGGACTCGTTATGTGGGACACAAAAAAACTACACTTTGTGAAGAACCGACTGTGTCTATGCATGTAGAATCAAGAACCACGCCACATAAGAAAAACTAGGGAATTTGTATATGCTTGAAAAGTGCATCTAATCTGACCTTAAACACAAGGGTGAAACCCCATTTGTCCCTTACTTTCAAGAACTTGATAATAAAGAGAAGCAAAACTTTATTGACATGAAGAGCAGTAGCATCATGGATCAGATTACAGTGAGAAGATAACATTTACCTATCCAGTAATGACAGAACGGTGACCATGTGAAGTGTGAAGTCCCCAACGGCCATGTTTGGCAACAATTCACCTTCATGAATCAGAGTTCAAACGTTAGGGAGGCGAAAAAAAAAACCAGTTTTAAGTACATAATTCAGAAATCGCAGTGTTTAAGACAAAATAATGTTAAAGTGCTGGAGGTCACATTTTGTTAAATATATATAATCAAGCACAAGAATAATAAGTTGATCACCAAATCGAAAACCAACTTACAAACTTATCAAACACGATCACCTAATAGTGAATGAAGGATGGTAAAGTACACAAGCCTAATTGATTAAGATTGTGACTTGGAGCATTATTTCTACAGGTTAGATGTTTTCAGCTTTTTAGGTAAGTTTTGTTTCTTACATTTTAGAAACAGTAGAAAGATCCTCATCAAAGCTGCAATCATCTTGTTCTTTGACGCTCATTTCTGAGGAGACAACCTGGCTTTCCAGCAACTTACCCTCTTCGGAAAGGCCAGAGATAAGCTCGTTGGCTATGTTATTATTTAGAATAAAACCATTGTCAAACATTTCTCTGTACCAAAAATATGCCCCGCTAAAGTCTTTCTGTTCACAATATCCCTTAACAAGTAAAAAGTAGGTGTCAGCTTTAGGAACCAATCCTTTGGCCTTCATATCATTGACAATATCGTTTATCTCAGACAGCTTTCCTTCTCTAAAGTGCCCCAGAATCAAACTATTGTAGGTCATCTTGTTAACATGAAGTCCCTGGCTTATCATCTCAGTAAGCAGAGCAGTTGCCTTAAGAGTATCTCCATGTTCCGCATAACCATGAATCATTGCATTGAATATAAGTTGATCTGGAGCCAAACCAAGTTCTAACATCTCTTGATATATTCTCTCTGCTACCTCCATACCTTCCTTACTGCATCCACTAATTAGAGGATGAAATGTTTTCAGTGTAGGCTTAATCCCCACTCTCTTCATAGTTTCATACAACTTCATACACATCTCACCGTCTCCTACATCAGAGTAACCAGAAATTAAGGAATTATATGTGATGACATCAGGACTGTATCTGTTACTTGTAATTTGAGAAAACAAGCCTTCAGCCTCAACTAATTTTCCTTTTCTGCAAAACCCATGAATAAGAGAATTGTATGTCACAAGTGTTGGACTTATTCCAATTTTCACCATCTCATCAAAGATTCTAAGGGCATCACTTAATTTTCCTGCATTACACAAACCATCAATGATTATATTGTATATCTGTGCATTTGCTCTAACGCCTCTACTCACCATATCCCTGAGAATTATTTCAGCCTCAAGAAGCCTACCATCCCCACATAAACAACTTATGACAGAACCATAAGTTACAACATTTGGTTTAACCCCTTTACTCTCCATTTCTTCAAGAATGAGAAAACACTTATCAAATTCACGCATTAGTCCATAACCTTTGATTGAGATGTTATACGTCACTGTATCTGGGGGAACACCCTTTTGCGCCATTTTCTGAATCCACTCCTCTGCCTTATCAATCTTCTTCATTTCAAAGAACTTACCAATCAAAGAATTGAAAGTTATGCAATTTGGTCTCAACCCATGAACTTCCATTTCTCCAATTATCGAAATGGCTCTTTCCATGTCACCTCTTATACAATAACCATTCACCATGGTGTTAAAGATTACCTCATCCAGAGCTAGCCCATTTTCCCTTAGTTTCTTTAAAACCTCCTCTGCAATTTCCATCTTCCCATCTTTGCATAAACCATTCAACAGAATGCTACAAGTATAATTATTAATTCTCACCCCTCTTTTCATTGCTTCTTCAAATAAAGCTAGTGATGCCTCACTATTACCGCACCTGGAATGCCCATCAAGAAGAACACTATAAGTAAAACAATCAGGCACCAACCCAGTAGCTTCCATTTCTTCCAAAAGTTGCTTAGCTTCATCCATTTTTCTTGCCCGACAAAGCCCACCTAGCAATGAATTGTAAGTAAGAAGATTCAGCTCCACATTTTTACTCTTCATTCTATCTCTCAAATCAAAAGCCTTCTCCACTTCACCCACCTTACAATATCCATCAATAAGCGTGTTATAAGTGACCAAATTCGGAACTCCATTTCTCTCAGTCATTTCCTCAAACAGGTTCTCTGCATCCCTCGTTCTCTTCTCTTTGCACAACCCACCAAGCAAAACATTGTATATAAATACAGAAGGACTAACATGCCTCGCCTTCATGTAATTCATAAGCTCCATGGCCCTTTTCATGTCCCCCAACTTAACCGCGGCCTGAATCGCTTTCCCATACGTGAACTTATCGGGTCGAATGCCCGAATCTACAAGCTCAGAAAACAACTCGAGCATTTTACCATACTGTTTAGTAGACACCAGAGACTCAAACAACATATGAACCGTGTTCAAAGAAGGAACCACACCAGCTTTCTTCACCAAACCATACAACTCCATGGCTTCGGCGATCATTCTAGATTCCAAACAAGCCGATAATAAAATATTTGAGAAAGCGGGTTTCATGGAAGGCGCCGCGGAGAGAGAGAAGAGAGCAAAAAGATCATAAGGCGAAGAAAAATGAGACTTTGAGGAAACAAGAGACCTGATTAGCCTCTCGGCAGTATCCACACTGCCCTGTTGGATAAGAACTCGAATTTTGTGAACCTTTTCAAGGCGTTCTTCGTCTCTGAGCTTGGCCGGGCCGTGCTGATTGTCCGCCGAATCTCCGGAGTTGCGGTGGCCAGAAACTTCAACTTCGGGCTCGGAGCCGAAGAAGTGGGAAAGAGGAAGTGGGCGTGAGTTTTGGATAATGAAAGAGGTTGGGAATATGAGTTTTTCGGGAAGAAGATAGAGTCGCCTCGCCATGTCTGAGTCTCGGTTCCAAAACTTTAACTTAAAACCCACGAAGAAGAAGAAGAAAACTTAGGGGCGTTTGTTATGATGTTAGTAGTTTGAGTTTTTCTATCATGGAAGCTGCACCTGCACCCAAAATATGTGCACATCAACATTATACACCGTGACTTAGCGTACTAAATTACTTAACCACATTTATTAAAATTAAAAGGGAAATTTTAGACAGTATGCTTAATTTTTTTTAAATGCCACCATAAAATAATCTCTCATATATATATGCCATTTTAAAATTTTGAACAAAAATACCCATATCAATCAAGACCCCTCACCTTCTCTCTTCCCAGCCAAACCAAACTTTTTCCTCTTCCCAGCCAAACTCTTTCATTTCTATCTCATTATTTTCTCTCGGGTCACATTCTCACCATCTCAGGCGAAGCTCTCTCTCTCCCCACAGTCGTCGTTGCCACCGTCTTCTCCATCTCCGGCCACGGTAAGGTAAGACATTCGGTTTTCATGTGTTTTTAAAAAAAAAAAATTGAATCGTAATGTATAAATCGATGAAATGGGTTTGATAGTTAATCTTTATTTTGCAAAAAATGTAGCTTAAAATGGGTTTGATTCTATGTGCATTCTGTAAATTCAGCAAAAATTTTGTGGGTCGATGTTCTTTCGATTCCACATCGATGCTCCATCGATGACATACAGTGAGTAATCGATGCTCCATCGATTCTCCATCGATGGTATATCGATGCCATGTCGATTCTTTCATAATCGATGGTTTATCGATACCACATCGATGCATAATCGATACTGAAGTACAATCGATGCCACATCGATGTCACATCGAGTCCATATCGATGTTGAACATATATGGCATCGATTCGACATCGATACACCATCGAAAATAACATCTCAATTAGATGTTCGCATCAGCATCGACATGGCATCGATGGAGCATCGATGTGGACTCGAAAGGTTGCATCGATGTACCATCGAAAGGCCATCGATGGTATATCGATGCTACATCGATGCTACATCGATGCCATGTCGATACTGATGCATAATCGATGGCAAACGATGGTTTATCGATGCCACATCGATGCCATATTGATGCTGAACATATATGGCATCGATTCCATGCTCCATCGATGCTATTTCGATGGTATATCGATCTCATTTCGATGACAACAACAGATTGAGTATTTTTTATAAATTCAACTATTTTTTTTTTTTTTTGGATATTTTGCAGATGCCACCCAAACGTATCCCACCACTTGAGATCCCTATGGAGGATCATTATGTCGGTCGTATGACCTATAGGGGTTCCGGGAGGTTAACAAAATTGAAGAAAAGATTTGAGGAGCATGGATTGTTGGGGAGGGTGAATGAGTCTGTTTTTGGACCATTCTTCACAGCCCCTCCCTTTTCGTTCTCTGGGGCATTGGTTCACACACTACATTTGCGGAAGGTCAAGTCTCCGCGTGGCGATGAGGTGCACTTCTTGATGGGCCCAAACTTATGTAAGTTTGGGGTGCACGAGTTTGCCATTATCACCGGCCTGAGCTGCTCCTGTCCACCACTTGCCGTTGACATTGAACCTCACATTACTTCCTCCCGCCTAGTTGATACATATTTCAGTGTGGAACCCGAAAAAGACATTCGGTTCAGTATCTTGGAACGAGCTTTTAGTATGTGCGATGTACCTGATGATTTGTACAAGCTCGGTTTGGTTTACTTTGTGGAGGGGATACTATTGGGCGCTGAGAACGACAATGCTATTTGGCGAGATTCATTGTCGATGGTCGAGGATTTAGATTATTTTGAGAAGTATCCATGGGGATCCCTTTCATTCGATACAACTGTGAAACAATTCAATAGAGATATGAAAGCGATTGGTGGTACAATACCAGGTAAGAAGGCGAAGAAGATCACTGAGGTGGAGTCTTCTAAGGGTTTTAAGGTGGAGGCAAAGTACACTTGCAAGGGGTATCCACCAGCCTTGCAATATTGGGCGTACGAGACGATTCTTGATTTACAGAAGGAACACGCCAAGCCCTGTGGATTCAAGTTCCCTAGGATGCTACAGTGGGAGAGCATAGGCCAGCCGAAGCATTTGCATTTGAAGGATGTACTTGCGAGGAGACATGTAAGTTACAATACATTTAAATAATTCAAGAAATTTTGAATTATACTAATCAACTTATGTCATTTCTAATTTGATTGTTGTGTTTCCATTGCAGTTGTCATGCATTTCTATCCTAAGGCCTCGACCAAATGAGCGAGACTTCTTTGATGCCGTATATCAGAGGACAAAGGGGGATGCTCCTAGGTATGCGATGCTGCAGAATATGATCCAGCCTGCACCAGAGGATGGAAGACCTTACGATCCTGAGGCAGAGGCTGTTGCGGTGGCTGAGATAGCCGTTGAGGCTAGCATATTTGTGGAGGATTCCCCGACAGAGTCTGCTCCAGATACTAGTACAGAACCTACTTCTGCTCCTGCTCCTGCTCCTGGGGCTTATGAGGAGGTGTTGGGTGAGATAGCCAGACTATCAGGTGCAGTGGACGATGTTAAGGCCACTCTAGGTATCGTCCTTAAAAATCAAGAAGTCATATTAGAGAAGCTGGCAACACTAGGTGGTATACCTACTCCTGCACCTACTCCTGCACATACTCATGCACCCACTCCAACTGATGATGTAGAGTACGACATTCTCCCCTCATGTTACGAGCCTTCTGTTGGAGAAGCCACACCTTCTCAGCCAGTGCAGACGGTCTTAGGTACGACTAATCCATGAGTTTTTTTTTGTTTTAAAAAGATTAGATACTAATTGCTCCTTTACAGGTAAGCGTACTAGACAGAGACCAGTAAGGTACGAGGACTATACTCCAGCAGCCAAGAAACCAAAGTTCAAGGACCCAGTTACGATCCTTCCTTTAAAGGTGTTGGATCAAGATATGTTGACAACTTTTAACCAATGGGTACTCGGTGAGATTGATAACAGCAGACCGAGGAAGTTGGAATGTTGTGATGGGACCCCTGTTTGGTTCTTAAAGTTGAAGGTGGCAAAAGAATGGTTGGTAGAAACTGTAAGTCTCTTATGTTTGTTAGAACATTTATCTCATTTTAACAATCCACTCTTCCTTAACGTTACTCTATTTATTTGCAGCATCTCGACGCTGCGAATTATCTTATACGGAGACGTCTTTTTGAATTTCCGAAGACGTACCCCGTGAAAGCCACCGTACTTGATTCATCATTTGCACAATATATTCCTGCCAGATACGAGGAATTCAAGAAAAATGGCAGGACTTACCAATGGGACTCGGACATTCTTGATTTCCTGAAAGGAGATGTCAAAAAGTACAAGAAGCCTTGGGGTGATTGCAACGAGGTCTACTTCCACTGGTGCATGGAAAATCGGCACTGGGTCCTTTGCGAAATAAATTTCGCCGATTGGATGATCATTGTATTTGACTCAGATCATTCTAACTTTAGCCATAATAAGTTGTCTGAGTTGATGGAGCCTTGGACTAGGATGCTTCCATCTTTACTCAACGCTTCTGGTATGTTTAAAGGACACCCCAAGTTGAAAATAGCTAGACCGAAGATCACCGTTCCAAACTTTGATTGGCGGCGCATGTCCACTGATATTGTCCCACAGTCTAGAACCAGGTAGACGTACTAAATTCAGATTTTCAATAATGCTCTCCTTTAATTTTCAATACACTCACAATAAAGATTTCTTGGTTTCAGCGGAGATTGCGGTGTATTCGCCATCAAACACTTGGAGTTCATTCTTGGAGACATTCCCTTATCATATGCCATCGAGGACAACATTCAGTACTTCAGGGATAAATTATGCATCGACATTTTTTATGAGAATGTGTACCCTTGATGTTAGAACATTTATTTTGATTTCGATGACACACAATAGTATATTTCTCCTTAGTATTGTATATAAAAAATGTCGTTTCGATTAACAAAGTCCATTAATACACAAATATAAAGAGTAAAAAAGTCCATTAATACACAAATAAAAAGAGTAACAAAGCCCATCAATACACAAATAAAAAGAGTAACAAAGACCATTAGTACCCAAATAAAAAGTTTAACATTGATGCCATAAATTTCAAACACGAACTTTACAAGTTGCCTTATTATGGCCTAGACCTCCACAAGTGCTGCACTTGCGTGGAACAACCAATTTATCTCCATTGGAAGGATGGCGTTTCATCTTAGGCCTACCTTGTTTCTTCTTTGGACGACCAACCGGGTTTTTCTGCGCAGGTGTTCTCACTGTTATTGTCATAATGTCATGTGGAACAATCCACTCTTCCTCGTTACCAGTAGGATATATAGATTCTGTGTAAGAGGACCTCCATGTCTCAATTTTATAGTAATCTGAACACAACGAATAAAAGTTCACCCCTCGCTTAAGGGATCCAGATAGTGCATGAGCACATGGGATACCAATAATCTGAAACACACCGCATGTGCATGTCTTATTCAGGAGGTCGACTTCACCATTCAGCTCACCATCTAACACATGGAACTCATGCCTCCCTATTGCATAAGGAATCAAGAATCGAGCTTTCTCAGCCATATCCACCAATTTTTTCTCATAGGTCGGTGCAAGAGTGGTAGTTGTCTTCTCGCTAGTTTCTCTCCTATTACAGAACCAGGACTGTAGTGTGAAGCGAATAAATTCGACGAATGTAGTTATCGGAAAGCTCCTAGCGTCCCGGGTCTTATTGTTGAAACTTTCAGCGTAATTGCTTGTCATTATATTATACCTAGTATCTAGGAAAACTAAAATTTAATAGTAACATACATTTAGAAGATTTCATAAATTAAAATACAATTGACAATGACATACCTATTTCCAGGAAAGTAAGCACGGGACCACTTATCAAAACCCATTCCTTCTAGGTATTGAGCAATGGCTGAGTCTTTTGATTTGATTTTTTCGAAGTTAGCGTGGAACTCGAATTTCCTAAAAGCCTATGCCGCATTATACATCAACACATGACAATGATCAGTCTTGAATTTAGCAACCACATTCATACTAATGTGGTGGTAGCAAGCACCGTGATAAGCATCGGGGAAAATAGTTTCCAAGGCATGTGTAATACTTGCATGCCTGTCAGATACAAACGCTAGGTCCTCGACTTCCCCAATCGCTTCTTTTAGCTTTGACATGAAATACTTCCAAGAATCATGATTCTCACTATCCACAATACCAAATGCAACTGGATATAGATGGTTATTTGCATCCAGCGCGACTGCACATAACATCTGCCCACCGTATTTTGTCTTTAAAAAGGTACCGTCCACACATAACACAGGATGACATGTACGAAACCCTCTTCTACTAACTCCGAGTGAGAAAAAGCAATATTTGAATCGATCTTCCTCAGTGACAAAATCTGTCAACGTCCCGGGATTTTTCTGTTGAAGCATGAATAGGTACGATGGTAACTTCTGGTAGGATGCTTCCAGTGTCCCTCTGACATAAGAAAGAGCCTTCTCTCGGCATCTCCAAGCTTTTCCATATGACAACTCAATGCCATAATCATTCTTAATGTCCTCTCTTATGTTGTTTGCCATGTACGCATTCGATCCAGTCTGATATTTTTTCTTTATGCAATGACCAATAACCCAAGGTGCAGCTTGGCGATGGCCTTTATGTCGGAGGTCAAGTGAGCAAGTGTGTTTGTTGGTAAAACGAGTTATCTCGAACATATCAGATTTAGGAATTCTCTTCCCCCTCAATCTCCACCCACAATCAGGATCCTTGCAAGTGATATACCAAACTTCAGTACCTGACTTTTTCACCACAAACTCGAAGTTCTGCTTCATTGCATACAAGTGTGCCTTCGTCTTCAACTCTAACTTGTTCTCAAAAACTTTCCCAACTTCTATTACTCCACAACTCACCCCAGATAACGTGGGGATAACATAAGAGGGGCATGGGATATCTTCAGCAGTATACGCTGGAGAACTCCATCTATTTCCATCATCTTGTGTAGTTGGACGACTGCTCTCTGATCCAGCAGTCCTCCGTCCTTGGCTTTCTTGACGACTTGGCAATGGTCGTACATTTAAATTATCTACTTAAACCACATGTAGCATCGACAACTGATCCTCTGAGTTATCATCAGAACTACTGCACCCCTCAACTCTTTCATCATCATCACCAAAAAGGGCAACTGGATCGTCATTGACATAAGGCTCATACTCATACCCATCATCATGCGGGAGATTTGTTGGGGGAAAAAAAGTTTCATTATGACTAGGACCTCCCATGCATACACTTGGCCCAGTAGCTGTTTGTGGAATAGCCGTGCATGATTGATTATGATTTTCCATATTAACACTCGCTCTAGGAGATGGATCAATAAGAGCAATGTTCTTTGCAATCGAACTAACGCATAAAGGAACCCGATGTTTTAAGGACTTTGAATTTTCAAGAATAAGAGCACTAACTCCTTCATCATCTGTGATTTCAATGGGATCTACACTAAAATCATTGCATGTAAACGACACTTCCAACTTTAAGTCAAACAATGACCTATCCACTTTCAACTTTGAATACAACTTCTCCAATAATTCTATGTAACCAACATCAATTGGTACATGTATTATAGTGTTCGAACCAGCTTTGAAATTCCATTTTTCTCCTTTCTGTTCCCAAACACCGTTGTAAGAAACAATTATATTAACTCTGGAACCTGCAAATTTACAAAAAAAAAACATAAGAAAATTATAAAATTAAAGTGTAATCTATGAAGAATCGATGGTAAATCGATGCCTATGAAAATCTGTATTGTAGTTCAAAATCGATGCCACATCGATGGCATTTCGATGCATCATCGATGCTGATGGATGCCATTTCGATGCGATACCATTTCGATGCCACATCGATGCCTTACCGACGCTGAACCAAATAAACATATATGGCATCGATTCAACATCGATACATCATCGATACCACCATCGATACATCATTGATACCAACATCGAAATTATATATTTGCCTCAGTATCGAAATGGCATCGATGGTGTATCGAAATGTCATCGATGCCATATATGTTTATTTGGTTCAGCGTCGATGTTACATCGATGCCACATCGATGCTACATCGACGCTGAACCAAATAAACATATATGGCATCGATGGCATTTCGATACACCATCGATATTACATCGACACTAACGTCGAAATTCGCCTCAGTATCGATATGGCATCGATGTAGAATCGATGTGGCATCGATGCTGATGGTTGCCCTATGTATGCGATTCAATTTCGATGTAATATCGATGCCACATCGATGCCATATCGATGCCACATCGATGCCATATCGATGCCATATCGACGCTGAACCAAATCAACATATATGACATCGATTCAACATCGATACACCATCGATATTACATCGAAAATATCATCTAATTTAGATGTTCGCATTAGCATCGACATGGAATCGATGGGGAATCGATGGAGCATCGATGTACTATCGATTTTGGAAATCTCAGATCCGAAGAACAGTTCAAAAGTTGCAGAAAAAAATACAAACTCAACTGCGGAACAGTTCGAATCTAATATCTAACTATGGCATTTCATATTCATAAGGAAATTAATGAAATGATACTTACCCATGATTTTTTCTCTTAAAAACGCCAAGAAACTTCCAATCCGTTCCACCTCCGGGCTGTGAAAAAATGGTTGTAAATGAGGGATGAGAGAAAGAAATAGAGAGAGTGAAGTGTTAAATTTGAGTGAGGAGGGGAGGAGGGTATTTGTGTCCAAAATATAAGAGGGGGCATAATATGGGGAGAATTTTTATGTTGTCATTTAAAAAAAATTAAATATATTATGATGCATAAAGGGTAAAATTTCCCAATTAAAATTGGCACTTACTATTTTAAAAATTACTGCCACAAATTTTAGGTGCATATATAAATTATTCTTTAATTTATTGGATTCAAGTGAAACCATGGAACAGTTTGTTTTCTCGTTAGTCAGTAATATCAAATATTTCAATTTTTTTTTAAATCAATAATTTTTTAGTTAATTACATATTTTATTTTTGAAACATATCATATAAAAATAAATATAAATAAGTCAAATTATAAAATAATAAATAATATTTATTTATTTAAAGAAATAACATTAGGTTATTTTAAAATAGTAAATTAAATATTATTAAAAATAAAATAAGAATATTTTTGTATTTTTAAAAATTATACTTGATTCTAGTTTATGATAAATGTATTTTTTAATTTTGTTAAAAAAATATTTCATAAATATAACTGCTTATAAATTATAATCTAATAAAAAATTTATTAATTTTTTTAAGATCTCATTTACTTTATATAATTATATCATTTATTATTTTGATAAAATATATCATTATATTAATTTTATAAAAAATATGAAAACTGACAAATTTATATGCACAACCAAACATAAAAAGTTATATTCTCAGAAAATATTTCAATACACAACCAAACACATTAATGTAAAGTTTTCAGACTATCAGACTACCCTCTTTAATTTTCTCATTAATATAAAAATTGTGAACTCCTCATACCAAACAGCCACTTAAAATGTGATGTGGTTATTGGGCAAGGTGACTACGTAGCCCATGACTCTCACAACCCAAATCAATCTTATTTTAGGGTTGTACATGTCTTAAGAAGATTTGCTGTATTTGATTATTTATTTATTTTTTGAAAACTTGTCTAGTTAAAAACCTCACAAGAGCAAACAGCTCACAAAGGAAAAAAGATTAATCTTTAAAGGGGTCTGTTGACGCGGTTCTTCGCCAACAGGTAATTATACGAATAAACGGGATGGATTAGTGCTAAATAGTGAACCGTACTATGAAAATGTCGTAACTCTAAACTGGCGAAATTAGTATCGGGGGAAGGTTATCACTCCTTTCCTTTTTAGGTGCACTACAAGAAAAACTGCATTCCATAGCATTTTTAAAACGCTGTCTTTAACAAACGATAGCGTTATTACAAACGCTATATTATCCCATGTTATTAAAAGTCTGGACCTTTTCATAGCGTTTTTAAATTGTGATGTAAAAATGCTGTTGAAAGATATATAATAGCGTTTTAAAAATATAATTAGATGTCAGTCATAGCGTTTTATGTATGTAGTCATTGATTATGTTAAATTGAAAATACTTACTTTTAATAGCGTTTTTCAAACGTTATGCAGAAATGATGTTGAAAGGTATACAATAGCGTTTTTAAAATGTAATTAGTTATCAACCATAGTGTTTTTTGTTTGTAGTATTATTTACTTTTAATAGCGTTTTTAAAACGTTATGTGAAGATATACAATAGCGTTTTTAAAATGCAATTAATTATAAGTCGTAGCGTTTTATGTTTGTAGTCGTACTTACTGTGAATAGCGTTTTTAAATTGTTATGTAAAGATATACAATAGCGTTTTAAGAATGTAATTAGTTATCAGTCGTAGCGTTTTATGTTTGTAATTACCCTTGCTTTAATAGCATTTTCCAAACATTATGTAAAGATATGTAATAGCATTTTGAAAATGTAATTAGTAATCAGACATAGCGTTTTTTGTTTGTAATCATCCTTACTTTTAATAGCGTTTCTTTATTGTTATCATTAATCATTGTCATATGAACAATTTCATGGCATAACAAAAACTTTTATATTTTTCTATCTTTTAACATATGAATAATTGCAACAAATGATAAACATATAACACGTTAAAAATTATACCTTAACATAAATTCAAATATTCTTAATATGTTCGCTACATAAAGCTAAAATATCAATATCCCAAAAGTACGAGTATATTGCAAGACAAAATACATAAGCAAAAGTTTTAAAACAAACTGATTCATAATTTGTTGATCATGGGCGTCCCTCCAAAATATTACACTTCATTCATTAGTTGTGCACCTGTAAGAGTGAAAAATATATAAAATTAAGAAAACAATGTAGCCAAAATAGTTGAAAACACATGTTCATTCATTAGTTAATTTTATGCAAAGATACGTACCAAAGATATCTACCAAGAAACAATTGAATTTCATCCATTATGTTCATTTCCTATATATTTTGATGATATAATTAGTTACTACAGCTGATTTGTTGTACTATTTATAAATCATTTTTAAGTTGCATGAAATTTTACCTCATTGTAACTTTATTAGAAGGCCAAGCAACAGTGCAACCAACCGCTTCTTCAATTGTACTCATATGTGATGTTGGTCTCCATAAATATGCAGTAGGTTTCTTAGCAACATCAACCCAAACTCTCATTGCATTAGGCCCAAGACGAAGATGATGCACCTCACATAAAGGATCACTAGAAGACCATCGACCTTCTGCAACAATTTCTCCACTTCCATTCCAATCAAGTAAATTGCAAGCATTGTTTTCAGGAGTGAACTTCAGATTATTAACACTCTGTTACATGATAAAACATATATTTATTTATAGATAATATTGATACTTAAAAAATTAAAAGTGAAATGATAGGTAGTAATTAAAATTGTAGTTACCATAGGAGAAGGCATGTGTGACTCCGCTTCACTTGGTTGAGTAAACCCCTACAAGTTTGAGAATAATTTAGTCATTTATAATTTTCAATGAATAGAGTAAAATAAACAGAAGTCAATTAATTTAATTTACCTGAATGTTTACACTTTTTGCAATAGTATTAATAAGATTCATCATCTCAGACATTTTATTCTTCATCTCAGATTGACTTGATTCCAATTGTGAAATATGGTCATCTCTTGCTCTTAGAATAGCTAACTTTGTATTAGTTACTCCCCTCCCATTAGCTAATGATCTACCATTCTTGTCAGGACCAAATATGATAGTGAGAGCATCTTGTACAGTATTCTGTGTTGTGCATGAATCTGGTTTTTCATTTGCAAGAACTTGTAGCTTCTCCTATAAATCATTTCAAGTTGACTGTTAAATAAGTCTATGTGCATACAAATACATATGTTTCTACAAACAAAGGGTAAATTACTTACAATAACTTCAGCAGCTTGTGCATTCACAGGTTCACCATTCTTCTTTGTGTGTGTCTTTAAGGAAGCTTGAACTCTTGTTACAGGTTTTGAGCTTTCCCTACTCTGTATCCAAGTACATTTTTCAGAAAGAGAACATATATTTTCTTATGTTTAGCTACCAAAAATATTTATTAAATTTTTACCATGTCATCCATTGTTCGAGCATATCCTCTCCTGCTGCATGTATGTGGGAGTTGTTTCTTCCTCATCTCTTTAAACTTATTGCTAATCGCCTAAAATAAATAAGAAATGAACCAGCGATTGAACATACAGAATACCAAACACTCCAGCAGTAAAACAAAAAAACTAAACCAGTATTCTAGCAATAAAACAGTAAACACAGTACACATAATAGTTTTTCAACAATAAAACCGTAACTATGGCAGCAAAGAAAAGAGTATGTAATAAACACTCCAACAGTAAACACTCCAGCAGCAAAAGGAACATACAGAACCAGTATTCTAGCAATGAAATAGTAAACACAGTCCAACTCCTCCTGAACAGGGATGGGATGGTTGGTGGACTGTGAATGGTGATAATAGTGTCTCTTGAATAGCTTTGTCAAATAAATTTAGAAACACATTTTCAAGAAGAGAATTGGAAAAAAATAAATCATTTAAAGTACAAAAGTTTCATGAAAACAGGGCAGCAACTGCTCACATAATTTGAATACAATTAAGCCAATTGTAAATTTGGAATCTGAAATTTGTTTGTGGTTGCAAGAGTTCAAATTTAGAGCATAAAGATATTCTAAAAACTAACCATAATTGTAGTCTCAATGCAACTCTTGAGGCCAATAGAGTTTAACTTTCATATGTGCATATCAAGCCAAGACAATCTAATGTTGCTAAGATTATGCAGAAACTACTAAGGATTTCTACTGCCTTAATTTGATCAGACCTGAAATAGTTTTAATTGACTGATATAGCATAATGCATTGTTCTAGAATAAGAATATTATATACTCCATAACACCAAGAAAAAAATATCTTACTTATCCAATCTCTTGATAAACATTTTCACCTAACCAGATATTGAACTGGGTTTTGTTTTCTCTGTCAAAGTCTAAAAAAAAGAACCCTTATCTGGATCATCAACTAAGCCATGACAAAAGAAACTACACCCTTGGTTGACTTGCTCTTTTTTATTATTTTGTCTGTTATACTTTTACATCAAATTCATTCCTAACAAGTTCAAAAATAAAAAAATTAGCATAACAGCCTCTTAAACTATTTGATTTAGTAAATTAGTTCCTAAATTATAAAATATAACAATTAAGTTCCTGAATATGATTATTTTTACTGATTGATTGTATTGCATTACCAAATTGATTTATATGTTAAATGAAACTGTTAACAGGCCTCATATGATATATCTTTTTCTGTTTTTGTTAAATTAAGTTTAAATGTGTGAAATGAGTGATTCTGTAAGAGAAGATGTAAATGGATCGAATCTCTCAAGGAATTTAAGAAGTAATCCCAATCCAACGTCCCTATGACTTATATACAATAAGATGGAGTGGGGTAGCATAAAAAAAAAAAAAAGACCAACAATGGTAAGTCAATTTCTAACTGCCAGACATGTCTTCTTATTGTTTATTCTATTTATGCATATATAAAAAGAACTAACTAATTGCTAATAATAGAGTATCATTCATGTGCTTAGAAATTTTAATTTTTTTTATAGACATATGACAGATCTTTTCTTCTCTTTCTCTCTACAGATATATATTCATAAGGAGATTAGTCTAAACTGCATACCAATATAAAACTTTAAACTAATTAATATATATATATATCCACATATGTATGATAATATCAATAAAGCTAAACATATTTAAAATTAGATTATATAAACACTTGTGATAATGAATAAACTATTAAATTCTAATAATCGAATCCAAGAATAATCATAGAACCATCATTGATAAATTTATTTCTAAAATTTCTACAATTCTTTCATACACGAAAGGCATCCATACATATATATAGATATATCTACTGATCTACATTTATAGGATGTAATAAAGAACTTTAGCTATTTATCCATACCAAAAGCATTAAAACTATAATTCATCAGTATCAGAGATGTAACAGCTAAGTAAGCAATGAGTGTTTTTTTTTTCTCAATCTTTCTCCTGATAATAAACCAAACTGAAATAAGTATGGTACCCAATTTATTTGTAATAAGCAGAATCTATATAATACATATATTGAAATTTTGGTTACCTGAAATTGTTTACTGGTTTTTTCACGCACAAATACTCTCCATTCAGTTTCTGATTTGATATTATCAGGCTTTAATTTTAGTCGTTCTTGTTCATTTGGTAGCTCGTTCAGCTTAGTAACTAGCCTGGACTTGGAAGATCTCCACAGGTCTCCCATTACTTTCATACACCAGTCTCGTTCCCAATCTTTGTCCACCTTATACCTTGTCTGCATTCACATTAAATATTAATTTATGAGTATTCACCTAAAATTTTTACCTTTTAACACATGAATAAATATAAGTTTAGAACCTGGATTGTTGACCACAAAATATCTTTCATTGATTTTGGAACCTTTCGCCAATCAGCTATTGTGTATGGTACAAGTTCCCTTACAAGAGGACCTATAAATGATGAAAGACTAACCGAGCCTTCCCCTACAGCTTGTCCTCTTGCATTAAACCTTACAGTAATACGACCATCAGGTTGGAGAGCAATACCTTTCAGCTTTGTTGGGCCTCTTTTTCTTTTGTTTTGAGTGACATGCTCTGTAGAGTTAACTAGAAATTCTTCCTGATTATTATTGAGAGGCACATCTTCTTCATGAGCAATAGATTGGCGATGGGAGGACCTTGTATTAGCAGCAGGAGAACCTTTGGTTGATGGCCTAATCAACCTAGACTTGGGTGACTCGTTCATCATAGTTTCTGAATTCTTTTGTGGAGTGTTAAAATCATCTTCAAAATCATTGTCAACAAAATGGCGCAGAGATCTTCTTGTTTTGTTCAGGTTGTGGAGTGGAGATGTTGCTTGGGTTCTACCTAACGCAGTTGCTCGTTGTGGGGACATGTTTTCATCTTCGTTGTCATCCTCATTTGTTGGATTTATACCAAACGCTGCTTCATAAGATCTTTTAGATGCAGGTGGTGAATCCATTACAACTTTAGTAGAGGATGCAAAACGAAGCTTCGATTTCTTCTTCTCTGCCAACTTTCCAAACTTAGCTGCTAATTGCCTCCTCTTTTCTGCCACAATTGCTTTCAAAGCACCAGGTTGCAAGTGAACTTGAGTTGAAGGTGATCCAACCTCCTTTTCATTGACTAAACCTCCATCCTTTTCATTGACTACACTTCCATCCTGCTTCTTTTTTCTAGTCTCCATATTGTACCTGTATAAGATTAAGAGATTAAGAGATTTAGTTAAAAGTAATTTGAAATATGCACTAAATTTGCATCATACAAAAACATGTATTTTAAATATGACAATCACAATGCTCAAGTTAAGGAAAAAAATTTTAAAGCAGTTCAAGAAACTTAATAAGTACAATAATAAAAAAAAATCATAAAAAAGTAATGACTAAACATTTTATGATTAATAAGAAAATGTTGTACTTTTTAACTTTGAGCAATCGAATTCTCATCATGTTGGTCATCATATATTTCTGATTCGTAGTGTCCTCTTGGTGGAGCCTTTAACACAATATACCAATTTGAATTTTCATTCTCCCTTGCGTAAAATATCTGTTTAGCTTGTGAAGCAAGTATGAATGGTTCTCTAATAAACTCTTTTTGTCCTTGGTGTAGATTTACAAGAGTATACCAATCAACCTTCTTTACACCCTTGCCAACATGTGCCCAATTGCACCTAAATAAAGGGATATGAAAACTGTAATAGTCCAAGAGTATAATCTGATTAATTAACCCATAATATCCTACAACATCAGCCAATTGTGCATCATCTTTAGCACTAGATCTACACATTGTTGTTGCTTCCATATAAACACCACTATTTTGTGTCGTTCTCTCTGCATCCTTAGTATGAAATCGCTGCCCATTAATAACATATCCCTTATAGGATATGACTGCTTTACGAGGACCATGTGCTAATCTTGATAACATAGCATCAAATTTTGCAGTAGAAAACTACAGAAGGAAACATTTTTATCACATAATTTAATCGTAATTTCAGATTAATACAAATTTGATGCTATGTTAAAAATTATTGGCCCATACCTTTTCTTCTAACCACAAGGGAAAAAGCTCAGTATGTTGTTTCCAAAGTAGAGTGTGATTGGTTCTTAAAGTATTGTTATTCTTTTTTAGTTCTTGTAGATGCATCCTATATTTTAAAAAAAAATTAATCACCATCAATAATTAAGCGACAGTGAAATTAGAAGATAATAAGTTTATCCACTCACTCTAAATATTGCTCTGTGACAGCTAAATTGAATAATACATAGCGATGTGCACTAGCTAGATCCTTATCATTTAGTGTAACAGTTACACCACGATGAAGTGGACGACCTTCAAGTATCACATCACTATCATTATATTCGTTACGTCCAATGAAGGAACCTTCGTCATTAGATTGTTTAAAAAATGATGCACAAAAGCGCATTGACTCATCAGCAAGGTAACGTTCAGCAATAGATGCTTCGGGATGTGTAGGTTGCATCACATACCCTTTAAGTAACTTCATATATCTACAAATAAAGAAGGAACCTTCCTCATTAGTTAAGGGAAATTCATGTTATACTATTGAAAGGTTACTAAAAATATTTACCTTTCAAAGTGATACATCCATCGAAATTGAACAGGACCACATAATAACACTTCTCGTCCAAGGTGAACAACTAAATGTACCATAGAATCGAAGAATGAAGGAGGAAAATATCTTTCAAACATACAAATTGTTTCAACTACTTCTGCTTCCAATTCTATGATTTCTTTTACGTCAACCACATGTTGGCATAATCCATTAAAAAATTTGCTAAGTCTTATAATTGCCTCTCTTGGACCATCCTCCATCAATCCTCGAATGGCCACTACCAGCAATTGTTGCATTAAGACATGGAAATCATGAGACTTAAGCCCCATCAACTTACGTTCCTCAACTACTACACAGTTACTAATGTTTGAGCTATAACCATCAGGTAACTTTAAATCAAATAACCTTTGGCAAAACATTGTCTTCTCTGATCTAGAAAGTGTGTAAGATGCTGCTGGAAGTCGTATAATCCCATCTTTCTCCACCGGATGCAAGGCCTTCTTGATACCCAAATCCTTTAAATCCAATCGAGCATTAAGATGATCTTTGGATTTTCCATTCAAGCCCAACAATGTGCTAATAATACTATCACACACATTTTTTTCTATATGCATAACATCCAAATTATGACGAACTAACAAAACCTACAAAGATTAAAGACACATCATCAACAAATTGAAGTTACATTTTATAAGCTTAAACTTTCAATTTTAAATAACTTCAAAATATATTAAACTAACCTCCCAATATGGTAGATTGAAAAATATAGATTTCTTCTTCCACATTCCTTCCACCTTATTATCCTGACTCCTTTTTTTGGGATTCATATTTTTTCCAAAATCGTTGGTAATTTGATTTAGTTCTTCAACAATTTCACTACCACTCAAAACTTTAGGGGGGCCTCTTTCTTCTGTAGCTCCATTGAACCATGCTTTCTTAGACCGATATGGATGATCAAACGGGAGAAATCTCCTAGTATTTTGGTATGAAAATTTTTTACTATGTTTCAGCCTAGTTGCACATGTATCATTACCACAAATCGGGCAAGCTGTCT
The DNA here is from genome assembly GCF_963169125.1 of Humulus lupulus. NCBI lineage: Eukaryota > Viridiplantae > Streptophyta > Magnoliopsida > Rosales > Cannabaceae > Humulus > Humulus lupulus. The sequence continues at coordinate 227,797,126 of NC_084796.1, forward strand.
TGCCTTTGGTTGTACACCCAGCAAGATTTCCATATGCAGGAAAATCGTTTATTGTCCACAACAACATTGCCTTCAAATTGAAGAAGCTTTTGTCGAATGCATCATAAGTATGCACTCCATTATTCCACAATTTGTTTAAGTCTTCAATAAGAGGCTCCAAATAAATATCAATATCGTTTCCAGGTTGTTTACGACCTGGAATCAATAATGACAAAAATGTATTTTCGTCCCTCATGCACAACCAAGGTGGTAAATTATAGATAACAAGCATCACTGGCCAACAACTATAAGTGGAGCTTAGACTTTTATAGGGGTTAATTCCATCAGCAGCTAGTCCGAGCCTAAGGTTGCGTGGTTCAAGATTAAACTCTGGCCATCTTTCATTAATGGAATCCCAAGCAGGTGTATCCACTGGATGTCGCATCTTCCCATCAATACTTTTATGAGTGAAATGCCACCTTAAGTTTTCAGCCATTTCTTTTGATCTAAACAATCTTTTCACTCGGGGTATTATCGAAAAATACCTCAAAACTTTGGCAGCCTCACCAACTTTAACATTCTTTGTGTGTTTATCAACTTTCCATCTAGAAACACTACACTTTGGACAAACATCCATTTTAGCCTTCTCCTTTCTAAATAAGCAACAATCATTAATACAAGCATCAATCTTTTCATATTTCAAATCGAAATTTCTCAAAAATTTCCTAACTGAGTACATGGAATCAGGAAGTACATTGTTTTTGGGAAACATATCACAAAGGAGTTCTAATAGTCTAGTAAAACTTTTGTCTGTCCAACCATTCAGATTCTTCAACCTATATAAACCTACAATTGATGAAAGTTTTGTGTATTTCTCACACCCTTCATATAAAGGAGTTTCCGCATCCTCCAACTTCTTTTGAAGATCTTCGTTAACAAATTCATCATCTTCACCACCTCCACAACCTATATTATTGTCCACATCATCCATGGCAGCAGTCGTGTATAAATCAAATGCATCCATATCATTCGAAACTTCGTCAACTTGAGTATCAATGGGTTGCTCTCCATGGTGAACCCAAATACGATAAGTTGGATCCATTCCGGTTATAACTAAGTGCTCAAAAACATCATCAACACAATGATGATTTAAGTTTCGACACTTCTTACAAGGACAGATAATTTTATTTGGAAAACCATAATTTCTTTCTACCATTTTCACAAAGTCCCATGCCGCATCCGTGTACTCTTTTGTAGCTCTACATATTTTTTTAAAAAAAAGAGATTAACCTTAATATATTTTCTTAGGCCTTCAATATTACTTGAAATTTAAAGTTATTTTTGAAATAATACCTGTTTAGTTTCACCCAATTTTTGTTCAACATTTTCTTCACTTAGCTGCTATCTAAGCTAGCTATATAAGTCCTAGTCTTCTTCATAATAAAAAAAAAAAAAAAAAATCAGATCAAGAGAAAAAAGGACAAAGATATCTAGTTGTTTATAAATTTATTTATATGTGAGGAGTGTGACATATATAGGCAAAGATACTTTGCCTTATAGGATTCATACTTTATCAATTGTTCAATAAAGAATATGAGATCAAGTTCGAAACTGGAGTAGAGACAAAGATCACAGTGATCTTTGTTCTTCAACCAATATAATTCTTGTGTTGGTTTCATTATTTCTTTTCTTCTTCTCTATTTAGTTTTCTGAGCTATATTCATTTTGGTTCACTTCTGTTTTTACTAACATTACATTCTACACTCTACACATTTATTTAAATGTGCCATTGAATATGTTGTTCTAGTTTTGAGAAAGAGTTTCCTTTTAACTACTGACTTTGTTATTTGATCATGAGTATAACATTTAGAACAAGAGATAATACCAATACAAACAATAAATTTAGTTCAAGTTTGATTTAAACAGAATAACAAACAAATAAGATCATTCAATCTCTATAAGCATATAAGCCCATTAAGGATTAAACCTGATGCTCTACAGAAATGTCTTCTCTCTCTCTCTTTAACCTCAGGTAGAAATGTCTTCTCTCTTTATCCGAAGGAAAAGTACCTGCAACAATGCACAATATGTTTCAATAGGATTAAAAAAATATGAGGAACAAGTTTGAGAGAATACAATAATGAGCAAAGGAGAGAGTTATTGTGCAAACAATAAAACAATTAATAGACAAACGAAACCAAATATCTTTAATGGAAATGAAAATTAGTTTCACTTTCTTATATTTAATATAACTTGTAAATACTATAGATAAGAAAATGAAATTCAACACAAATCAACCAAAGACAACAAGTAGCTAACATTCTTTCAATACATATAAATACACAGATATAATAAACCCAACAACTATTTTTTTAGGAAGACTAGTAGATGTTAGAATTGTAGAACACTCAACAAAAATGCATAAACATTAATATCTTAACATTTAAGCTACAATTAGAACAAGTTTTATCTTTCTTTCTTTCTCTACAAAAAGAAGAAATTAATTAAAATATCTAAAGAATATTCTATTGATTGTTTTTGCATATACAACAGTGACCAAAAAAAATTGTAATAGTATTGGGAGGGAGGGAATGAGCTTGTGAATATTCTTGTTCTTGATGTTGATGTAGTTTGAGTGACATGAAAACATGCATGCACAGACACATTTTTTACATTGATATCAAGGGAAACTATCCATAAACATAACACTTACTTTTTGGCAAGTCCACCCGTTGTTTATGTTCGTGGAGTGAATCCTGAATAACTGAAATCGACGAAACAAATAAGCATCGAGCCTGTGCATCAATATTCAGGATTAGTCCAGCAGAATAAATGATCATTTAAGCTTGTTAAGGCATAAAGGACAGTTACGAACTAGTATGAACAAAAAACGCCAAGTACAGAAACACTATACCAACTTCAACACCAGCAAAAACACTCTCCAGAAATTCAGAACCCGTGTAAATTGCTTTTATTGTACTCTTGTGGTCCTGAAATGATTGAAACAGAACTCATATAAACTGCTTTTATCATTAGGCAAAACTGATAAAATCTTCCTGCTTCAAACAATTGCTAACCCAGTAATTCAGAGAAAAAAACAGCAATAAAATCCAGACCAATCAACCCAGAATTCAATTCCAGCCAGAAAACAGTAAAGAGAGAGAGAAACAATTTAGTGCCCATCAAGTGTTCTTGTATCAAAGTTGGTAGATAACTTTAAGATGGAAGTACAACTTTAAGTTTTCTGAATCCAATCATAGTTTTGATTTGTTTTCTTTAATTAGTACCATATAATTCACTCCAAGTAGAATGAAATAGCTCACTTTACCTTTATATTTGGATATTAAATAGAACTCATCATAGAGTATATGACAAAAATAGAGCAACCTCATATAAGAAAGTAGATAATATGCCAATATTGTTTTAGTTAGTTTACATACAAAGTATTGGCTTATAAATGTATAAATCAAAAGAACAAAAAACAAGTAAAATATTTTTCAACAGCCCAGAAATTGTCTATTTGATAAAAAATAATTGAGAACAAATAAATAATCCCATCATTTCATCACGAGAGAAACCTCTAAGAAACCAACTCCACCAAAAATTGACTTAATTTCTTTTCACCTACGAGAATCTCAGCTCAGTACATTATTAAAATTTCTTGAAAACCCAAATGCTGATATACATAAATTAGATTAATCAAAACATAGATATGGAAATTAAAGAGTAACATTAGATACCTGATAGAGATGAAATGCGGAGAACCAACGAAGAGAATTTAGGGGGTGAAGTTTTCTTTCTTTCTTTCCTTTCCTTTTTTCCTGAGAATTCAGGGGAAAAAAAAAAGAGTATGAAGAGCAAGCACTGTATTTGGGTTTATGATGGGAAGTGGGAACACTGAGCAATCACTAGAGAGTTTTTCAGGAACCAAGTCAGATAGCAGTGAGTGTGAAGAGGATGCAATATTTCGTAACTGTTTTTATTCGTATCTATTAGATTTTGCTGATTTTTGGTTTGTATTCTACAATTGACTTAATTGGGTAGTTAATAAAATTTATATAGATCTGGCTCCCCATTCCCCATAGTCTGTCTCACCAAATCATACCAGAGAGAATTTTGGTTCAGAATTTATTTTATTGGGTCTAAAATCTAGACTTGATTTCGAAATTCTGACAGGTTGATTTACTTATTTGTATGTAAACTCATACTCTGACGTAGAAAATAGGTGAATTTTTACTTTTTAAATTTTAGGTGGATTGGAGATCTAGACATATATGTAATTAAGATAGTGGGGTTGTTGAAAATATATAGAAGTTTCCAGGATTTTGATGAGGTATAAGGGTGTGGCTCTTCTAGTAATTGGGAATTTTAGCTGTGGGTTCATTTCAAATTTTATAGAAATTACTTGACCTGTGCGTTGTGGTGCCTAGTTGAGCTTGTTAGTGATATAAGGTTGTAAATTTTCTATCCTCTCCACGAATAAAATCCTGGTATGTCTGTACTAAGATTACCTACCTTTAGTTGATTAAGAATGACCAACACCAATTTCATTATTAGCCTGAAACTGGAACTAGATGATTGACCTTTGAGAATCGGACAAATGTTAAAACTATCTAATTACTGTCATTTTGAAATTTTCTTATTAGGCATCAACTGTGGAGAGGATAATGAAGAATGTGGTAATTCCTGCTAACACAACTAAACAGCAAGCACAACTACAAACTAATGCTAAATGTTAGCAATAATTAAAACTGATGCACAAGAACATAGAAATACCAATCAAACAGTCGAATGCTAAAGTATTGCTACAGCAATTATCTCAGCAAAACAGAAAAGAAAATAAAGCAAGAAACACAAACAGTTTTATACTGGTTCGGCCAAATGGTAGTTCCTACTTCCAGTTTCTCCCCTTTATTGATCTTGATACAATGTGTATACAACTCTTGATTACAGCAGCTCAATCTCTCAATGATCAAAACACCATGATCATGAACAAATACAAAAAAATACTCTCGGGAAAACTTTTGCCTCTCAAAACACTTGAGAACAAGAAAAGTGATTCTTGTTCAGACTTTAATCTCCTTAGCTATGATTCAGTATGAATCAATCTCACTAACTCATCATACTCTGTACTCCAAAAATCCAGGTATACCCTTTACCATTCAATTACTAAAGAGAAAACTACAACATTTTTAAAAACAATTCTATCTGTTCACATCTTTCTATGCCCCTTGGAGTTTCTTTTTGGTGTTTTCTATTACTTAACATCAGCACTATGCCCAGGTCAGAAACCGATTGCAGAGTCTTACAGAGAAACAAGCTCAAATTATTGAAGAAAACAAGTTATACATCAAGGAGTTAGAGGAAAGACAGAGAATTGTTTTTAAAAATGAGTTTAATGTATACAATTAGAAGAAACAAAAATGCATGCACTTACTTGCTGGGTAGAGGTGTACTTCGGAGCTGCTTGATTAACTGAGAGAGAGTGATCGGACGGGAGAGGCACCGACTGAGAGAACCGAGAGAGACCCTTGGCTGTGCTGACTGAGAGAACCGAGATGCGGGTGGGAGAGGCGCTGGGTTCGTCTGGGTTCCTCTGAGAGAGATTCACAGTGAGCGGGTGGGAGAGGCACTGGGTTCGTCGGCGCTGGGTTCGTCTGGGTTCGTCTGAGAGTGATTTACAGTGAGCGGGTGGGAGAGGCACTGGGTTCGTCTGGGTTCCTCTGAGAGAGGGATTCACAGTGAGTGGGTGGGAGAGGCGAGTTCGTCTGGGTTCCTTTGAGAGAGAGATGGATTATGCTATGGAGTGAAAATGGAGAAAATGGGAGAGACGGGTAACGTGGGAAGAGAGAGACAGACGGGAATGAGGGAGGGGAAATGGGTTTTTCTTTGTCTTTTCCTTTTTCAATTAAGCTGTTTTGACAAAAAAAAAGAACAACAATAAGCGCCAATAATGAAATAATACTCCCACCAATTAAATGAATAGTGTGTTGTATAGATTATGTAACTTTTTAATAGCGTTTTTTTAATAATGTCCAAATGCAATGCTATTAATGAAGCTTTTTCTTGTAGTGGTGGTTCGAATGTTAAAATCTCTCTAGTCCACCAGTCAATATTATTGATATCTCTTGAGTATTCCTTACAGAATGTTTCTTTACAACAAAAACGCCAACCCCTTGCAACGCCCAGGGTCTTGGTATTTATAGGGAGAGGGTACTTGGGCGTTGGTAAAATGGGTCATCCCGTGACCTTCTTACCCGTCATGTCATCTTTGCGACATTGATGATTAATTCCTAAAACCTGACAATGAGGTGTTGTCTAATCAATAGGTAAGGGGGGATAATGGGCCGCATGGCCCAAACCAATCGTGGGGTGCCTGAACACGCACGTTTATACTGCGTGTTCGAGAATTCAGGAATAGAATAGACACGTGATGTCTGACATGCGCACGTTTACATTGCGTGGTAGCCTTTACAAGGATTCGAGTGTCAGATCTATGCAGCACCTCGAGCTTGATGTAGCGCCAGCTCGTGGTATCCATATTGCTGATCCACTGCCTTCGAGTAGACTGCTAACTCTCTGATCAACTTAGGCTAGGGAGGTGGAGACTCGTAACAGCAGCTCCTGGTGGACGATTTACACGTGGCGGACTGAATTATGCCCATTCCCATCTCGCTAATAACTCGCTGATATTTAGGGCGTACAGGGTCCTTGGCAAAATAGCCTTTTTTTATAGTGCAATTTGCACTTTGGCCTAGTTTTAATAGTTTTTAGCTAAATAGTCTATTTTATTAATGAATTTTTTGTATTAACCATTTTACCCTTAAAATAAAATAATAATAAATTAAAATAAAAACTCTAATAACTATCATCTTCTTCCTCTCACCCATCCACCCACACCCATCCACAACCACCCACTAACATCTCCCACCACCACCACCGGCGACCACTGCCCCCTACCGCCAACGAACACTGCTCATCACCGGATGTTGCCATTTCTCCACAAATCCAGCCACCACTCATTCAAAAGGTTGATTTATAAAGGTTTTTTTTATATATAAAATATGAGATTTTTTATATTGTTTTTGTAGATTTAAAATGCAAAATGATTGTTTTAGTATATTGAAAGTATAAGTAATGATTTAGGTTTATTTCTGGGTTTTTATGGAGGTTAAAGCTTGAAAATCTGAAAAAATTAATGGTGGTTTCAGCTATTTTCGAGATAGAGAAATCCATAATTTTTTGACAGCTTGTCTAATTTTTCGACAAGGAGTCTAATATTTTAGACCAGTTGTCTAAATTTCAGACTAGTAGTCGTAGTTTTTTGACGACCTGTCTAAATTTTAGACCACTTATCTAAATTTTAGACCATCTGTCAAATTTAGACAGGTAGTCTAATTTTTAGATAGATTGTCATATATTTTCAACCACCTGTTGAATTTTCAGATGGGTTGTCGAATTATCAGACAGGTTGTCGAATTTCTAGATTTTCAACTTGATTTTCATTTTTTTATATAACTTTTTAATCAAAGTAATACCAATAATTTATATTTGTTTATTGTATTTTTTTTTTCAGATGTCATTAAAAAATATTGTAATGTTATGTGATGGAATGTGGAAAAAGAATGAGGACTCGTGGAAATGGATTTCAAATGGCTCACAAACAAGATCAAGTTTGGTACAAACTAACTTAACTTATGAGGAGTTAGTTAAACATATTTATGAAGTTACAGAAATCGATCGCAGCATCTTCGATATAGAATTAACTTACAAGATAACGACAATGGTGGAGATTAAACCAATTGCAATAAAAAATAGTAGATACATTGTTAGTTTCTTTACATGGCAAGAGCGTGATTTGGTTCCATTATGTGTGGGTTTGATCAAGAAGGTGGAAAATATGCTCATTAAGGATAAACTTGTTACTAATATTGATTTTACTACAAACGTTAATTAAAATCTAATTCTACATGATAAAGTGTTATTCTTATACCATAAACATAATCATCATAATAGTACCTCAATAGATTATCTACCACTCAATCCTTGATCATCATAGTAGTTTGATTGAAATATGTGTTGGGGTTTTATGCCCTAATTAAAACCCAAATTCTTTGTAATCTCATTTTATTATCAATAAAAGAATAGAAATCATTTTTTGACTTGGTCAATCACTTTGCTCACATGTTTTATTTTCATGATTATTTATTTAATATAAACTTCTATTAAATCCCGAGCATATAGCTAATCTTATTTATAGTGACGTAATCACAGTGGAATATAAATATGATTATATGTCAAAATAAGTTAGTCCTAAGATTAGTCAGTGCACCTGATTTACACTGACTTGCCAATCTACGATATGATCTACTTACACATTACAGTGTTATGTTCTTTCCAGAACATTAGCAAAGTAGATAAGATCGGATGTATTTGTTACATCGGACATGACCGATATTGACAGTTGATAAGATAAGTAAACATACCGTTATTATCTATTCTAGTCATATCATATAGTTGACCATAGGTCAATTCAATCTCAATTCTGAGTGGTTAGTATGCTAACTGATTGTATTATTTGAGTTCTTTGACTTGTTCGTTACCAGCTTACCCTACGGACTAGCCCATACTTACATCTTGGGAACTCGGTAGTATAATTGAGTGGGAGTGTTAATCATAGATATGAACATCTATAGCTTCTGGTGAAGAAGTGAAACGATGGTTTCCTTTTAGTTTGGTTCAAGGTGTTAAATGATAGAGATCTCATTTCAGTAATTAAATTAGTTTACTGAAATATCATTTACAAGGAACTAAGTGTTTTAAGGATAAAATACAATGAGGGGTAAAACGATATTTTAGTCCTATCTCATTGTAGACCGTCTATAGAGGATTGAGTGACAATTATGGTTGTAACAATGGATAATTAATAGTGTATCTATATTTGTTATAGAGCGTTCTATGAATTCAAGAGTGCAATTCCAAGTCTATAGTGGAGTCACGAGGAATTAATAAGTTAGTAAATTTATTTGTTAGATTTATGATAACTTATTGGAGCTTGATTTCATAGGCCCATGGTCCCCATTGTACCTTGGATAAAATCATCTAGATAGTCTCAATTAATTGATTTAATCATCAATTAGAATTATCAAAGTTGACCAGGTCAATTTTGGATAGTTTCACAGAGTTGTGTAATTTTGAGAAGAAAAGAGAAATTATGGCAGATTTATTAATTAAGATAAATTGGTATCTAAATTAATAAATAAATTTAAATCAAGGTTCAAATTATAAATAATTAATTTGATAGAGGATTTAAATAATTATTTAATTAATTAAATCAATAGAAAATAATACAGGCCTTGATTTTAAGTCCAATGGGCTTATAATCAAATGGGAAATTTCACGGGCCTATAGCCCATGATAATTTCGACCTAGGGCTTCAAAATGGCTGTTATTTTATTGATTTTTTAATTAAATTAAATGGCCTAATTGAGTCTATAAAAGGAGTGCTTATAGAGAAGTCAAAACAAGAGTTTTTGATAAGTCAGATTTTCTGATAGTTTTATATTCTCTCTAAACACAAGTCCTTTTCTAAGCCACTTTCTTATTTTCTCTTCTTCTCTCTATATCTATCTCATGTGTTGAGAATTTCCCACACTAGTCTAGGTGGTTCTAAGGATACATTGGAAGATCGTAAAGAAAATAGAAGATCGGTTCAGTTTCTTGATAATACTCTGCGACAGAAAGGATACAAGAGTTAGAGAAACTGAAGGAAGGACTCTTAATTCCGCTGCGTATACTGTAAGTATTCTATTTTTGTTTCTCTTTGAATTCAATTTTAGAAACATGTTTTAGGCTATCTCGTATTAATTTGTTTAATATTAGATATACATGAAAATAAATAAAGATCCTGTATAAATTTTTTCTAACAATATGTACCACTCAATCTGGAATCATCATAATCTATTAAAGATTAAGTTTTGTTTAACTTATAAATTTTTAGACAAGTTGTCGAAACTCACGACTAATTGTCAAAAATGTATAATTAATTAAGATCCAATTCTACATAATAAAATGTTGTTCTTATACTATAAACATAATCATCATAATAGTACCTCAATAGATTATCTACCACTCAATCCTCGATCATCATAGTAGTTTGATTGAAATATGTACCACTCAATCTGTAATCATCATAATCTCATAAAGATTAAATTTTGTTTAACTTTGTAAAATGTTAATTGAGATATATGTTCTTTTATTGTGTTATTGGAGCCTTTTTAGACATTTCAAACATTTTAGACAACCTGTCGAAATTTGAGACTAGCTGTCGAAAGTTTTAGACAGGCAGTCAAAATTTTAGACTAGTTATCGAAATTTTTAGACAAGCAGTCGAAATTTCAGACTAGCTGTCAAAATTTTTAGACAGGCATATGAAATTTTAGACTAGCTGTCGAAAGTTTTAGACAAGCCGTCAAAATTTGAGACTAGCTGTCGAAAGTTTTAGACAGGCTGTCGAAATATAAGACAAAGAGGTCTGAAACAGAATCATCCAACACAAGTAGTCTATAACAGTTTGTGGTATACTAGAACAGTTTTATACATAAACAAAATACCATTCCATTGCCTTTGCTAATAAATATCCAATACAAGTCATACTATAAGAGTTTGATACATAAACAAATACCATTCCATTGCCTTTGCTAATAAATATCCAATACAAGTCATACTATAAGAGTTTGATACATGAACATTGTCATACTACAAGGAGAAGATGGCTGTCGGGTAGAACAATTTTGAAAGTAGGTTATTGGATCTTAATTAACATTTGTAGTAGAATCAATATTAGTAACAAGTTTATCCTTAATGAGCACATTTTCCATCTTCTTGATCAAACCTACACATAATGGAATCAAATCACGCTCTTGCCATGTAAAGAAACTAACAATGTCTCTACTATTTTTTATTACAATTGGTTCAATCTCCACCATTGTCATTATCTTGTAAGTTAATTCTATATCGAAGAGATTGCGATCGATTTCTGCAACTTCATAAATATGTTCAACTAACTCCTCATACGTTAGGTTAGTTTGTACCAAACTTGATCTTTATCGCGAGCCATTTGAAATCCATTTCCACGAGTCCTCATTCTTTTTCCACATTCCATCACATAATATTACAGTATTTTTTAATGACATCTGGAAAAAAAATACAGTAAACAAATATAAATTATTGGTATTACTTTGATTAAAAAGTTATATAAAAAATGAAAATCAAGTTGAAAATCTAGAAATTCGACAACTTGTCTGAAAATTAGACAAGCTGTCCGATAATTCGACAACCTGTCTAAAAATTCGACAGGTGGTTGAAAATATATGACGATCTGTCTAAAAATTAGACTACCTGTCTAAATTTGACAGATGGTCTAAAATTTAGACAGGTGATCGAAAAAATACGACTACTGGTCTGAAATTTAGAAAACTGGTCTAAAATATTAGACTCCTTGTCAAAAAATTAGACAAGCTGTCAAAAAATTCTGGATTTCTCTATCTCGAAAATAGCCGAAACCACCATTAATTTTTTTTCTACAGATTTTCAAGCTTTAACCTCCATAAAACCCCATAATCCTTACTTATACTTTCAATATACTAAAACAATCATTTTGCATTTTAAATCCACAAAAACAATATCAAAAATCTCATCTTTCATATATAAAAAAAAACATTTATAAACCAACATTTTGAATGAGTGGTGGCTGGATTTGTGGAGAAATGGCAGCTTCCGGTGATGAGCAATGTTCGCCGGCGGTAGGGGGCAGTGGTCGCCGGTGGTGGTGGCGGCGGGGATGATAGTGGGTGGTTGTGGATGAGTGTGGGTAGATGGATGAGAGGAAGAAGATGATAGTTATTAGAGTTCTTATTTTAATTTATTATTATTTTATTTTAAGGGAAAAATTGGTAATATAAAAAATTCATTAATAAAAGAGGTCATTTAGCTAAAATGTTTTGAAAGTAGGTTATTGTGCAAAATTCACTCTAAATGGGGTCTATTTCCACTAATTTCTCATCTTTAAAATGTAATTTTATTTTAGCTACAAGTTACTTGTGAACTCATAATGGGCATACTTTTACACAAAAATCTTCAACAACAATTTAAAATAATAATAATTTAATCGAGGTGTTAGAACTTTATGAAAAATCAACGAGTTTTAAAACAAACATGTAATCATATAATAGTGTATTGTAATCATAGCAAGCATTTGCAAAATTTAGTAAAATTTCATGTGTGTAAGATGTACTTTTTTAATTCTATTTTTGACATTATAAATTATTTGAAACTTTCTAAAAACTTTGTAAGAAACTTGTTATAATAATAAACATTGTCATAAAATAAAACTAGTCATAATTTATTTTCGTGCCTAAAATAAACTCTTCTTCCATTTATTTTAAACTCTCAAATAAAATTTTGATACGAACTAATATATAGTTAACCCATTAGTAGCATGATATGTAAGGATAATTGCTTTTTTTTTAAGAAAATAATAATTATATTCGTGATATTATGATATGACACTTATTATTCATTCAAAATTATCAAAATAGTCGCATTTATTTTAATTACTAATTAACTTATTGGGTTAGAATCTACACTTTGACCTAAGAGTAGACCTAAGAGTGTTTAGTTAGATCTTAGATGGAATGGCCTAAGAAATGGAATCACAATTTAGACCATTCTAATGCTTGCTTTGTTAATTAAATCGTATATCCAATGTGATGACAATTCCATTATTCATTAAAAACCACATTCCATCCCATCACTATGGGAAATCTCTTTCCATTTTTAAAGCAGATTGAAAATAAAATTAAAATTACCATCTCACCCTTCTATTTTTCTTCACTAAAGTAAATTGACTTACTAAAGTATGAATATTTGATCAATACAACACTAATTTCATTTTATTCCCACATCTAACCAAACAAAATAATCCACTCAAGCAAACCCCCAAAACTTGCATCCACTAATATCTTGCATCCACTAATATTGAAACCTGCGAGTTGATATTGATTATTTTACCCAGTACTTTTTGTTTAAAGATAAAGGAAATATACATTAATACGTCAACATGACAGTATATTACAAGAAGATAAAGCTCATACTGCAAAATCAACTAACATAGGCATATCAAGTCATTACAATATTCAATAGAAAGATTATCCTAACAGAAACTTAAACTAAATGTCTAATTAGCCACAAGCAATCAAGTTTCCAAAAAGTGGGAAGTAAACTATATTTCCTTTCCGAATGGGCATATGATAAATTAGTCCCACCAATGGTCATCAACCAGTAATCTTCTAATAAAAGGCATGAGATAGCAACTATATTATTCAAATTAGAAATAAGGAAAATAAAACAACAATCAACCATGTTCATAAGCCTCGTCAACATAGATATTGGAATGCCACGTAACACAGGCTAATAGAGATCGAGGAATCTCACAGATCTGACAGCCAAAGAGAGAAAAATCGAAACCCCTAAAGAAGCGATTTGCGTAGATTGAAAAACCACCCAATAGAAATCAAAATCATCATCCCCACCATTATAGCTACTAACCTCACTAATCTAGCAGGCTGAAGTTGAAACCCACTATTATTTTAAAATTTAAATAAAACAAAGGCAACAAAACTAGGCAAAAAAACAACAAAACTAAAATAAAAATCAACCACAAAATAAGTGTAATTTTATATCTACTACCTCTCGTTCACCTTCACAGAATCCTCCCAGCGACGGCAACGGCAACACCCACCTTGACGACGACAGCACCCACACAAAACCAGAACTCTAGCGTTGTTAGCCTTCAAAAAGGCGCTCTTAAAAATCTTTAAATGTAGAGAAAAATATAAAGTATATAAAGAAACATCATTTTAGAAAATTAGTTTAAAGGAGATATTGGATGATAATTTTAACAAATTTCTTATTAATTATAGAGAATTCTCTTTTTTTAGAAGAGCTATGAACGAAAGAACGAAAAATATTGCTTGAATTGCAATGATATTGAGAAGTTACATTGTGTTTTTTTTTTATAAATTATCATACACCACTCACCACTCACCCATTTAGATAATATATTTTCATCTGATGCAATTTAGTATTTATCTCATATATTTTAATTTAAAAAATATATATATGAAACTTAATACTAAATTGTTACACTATAGCAATGCTATTCTGTATATTGCTATAAGATACTTCAATGTCCAATACCACAATGTTACTTTGACCTGGTTGGTATAATTTAATATCAATCTAGGCACAATAGCCCCATAGCAATATTCTATGTTTTTTCATTATATAGGGATAATTAAACCCATTAACTTTGTGCCTAAATTACACAATTCCCTGCCAAATTTTTGGGCTATGAGAAATTTATGGATAGCGTACTAGACGGCGTTCACTAAATCATGCGGCTAGCATTGTAGTAGGTCATTGGATTTGGACATTTGTGATTCGTCCGTTGTTTTCAATCCTTCTCTTCCTTCTTGTCATTACTTAAAATCACTCCAAACAAACAACATTTTGAATTGAATAGAGTATCAAATTTAAGACCCAGCTATAAGCTTAAAATCTAAATCATTTTCTTATTAAGCTATTATTAGTACATTGTCAAAATCAGCAATGTTTCTGCTTCAAAAAAAAAAAAAATCAGCAATGTTTAAAATTACTAGGTGAGCCTAAGATCAACCCTAACTCTTTCTCACCAGAAACCGAACCTCAAAAACTCACGAAAGAATAGGTCGTCATAAAAGGACTAAACCCATTTCACCATTAGAGCTCTCTGCTCACAAACATAATCCACCGTATACGCAAATGAAAGAATACCCTTGTACGGTTATACCCATATCTCATTCTTCTATGTTTTCGTGGAAAAAAACGAATACGAACCACGTTTCTTACAGTGTTATCTGAAACCAGAAGCTCAACATATTTCCATGACCGGAAACTTCATAACGTCCGTACACTAACATGCTCGTTCAAATTTATTCTAAGATTAAAAAACAGAAATACCTTTGAAAGAGCAGAGATTAAACTCAAAGGGCTTTGAGGATATCGTCGGCGCTGCTGAAGGTGAAAGCGCCGCCTTCCTCCAAATTGAGGACCTTAACGACGCCGTCTTCGGCTAAGAGTGCATATCTCCTAGACCTAACTCCGAGTCCAACTGGTTTGTCGCTCAAATCCAGCTCCGCACCAATTGCCCTAGTGAAATCCCCATTCCCATCAGACAACAAGAGAACCTCATCGTTCACCTTCAGATCCTCCTTCCAAGCCTTCATCACGAAGGCGTCGTTTACCGAAATGCAGGCGATGGTCTCCACGCCTTTGGATTTGAGCTCCGCTGACTTCTCCACGAATCCGGGAAGGTGTTTCTGCGAGCAGGTCGGGGTGAAAGCGCCGGGGACGGCGAAGAGTACGGCTTTCTTGCCCTTGGTGAGGTCGGAGACGGTGACGGTCTGCACTTCTCCGGCGGCGTCTAGGTAGGACAAGGTTGATTCCGGGAGCTTGTCACCGACAGAGATGGTGGCGGAGATGGTTGAGGTTGATTTGGCGGTGGAGAAACGGACAGGTTTTGGGACGTGGCGGTTCTTCAGGGCGAGGGAAGTGAAAGAGAGGCGAGAAGCGAATGTCTTGGATGGGAAGAGAGAGGCGGTTGCGGTGGTGGAGAGGCATAGAGTGGCTGCTGGAGCCGTGAGGAGTCTTGAGATTGAGAGAGAGACCGCCATTGTTGATAGCAGGAAAAGAGGGAGGGAGAGAGAGAGAGAGAGAGAGAGAGAGAGAGTAAGGTGTGTTGGAGATTTGAGAGATTTTTCGGTTGAGATTTCGGGCGGAGGGAACAACAAGGGATTTGGGAAGAGATTGTCACGTGATTGACTTGTGAGTGAGTGTGGTGGGTGGGTGAGATTATATTGCCATGGTTTATTTGGACCGTTAATGGGCCTAGGTTCATAGTCTCTCGTTTTTTTTTTTTTTTTTCATATTAATGGATAAAAAGTCATAGAAAATTACATTTTATAAAGAGGAAATTATATTTTATATGAGAATTTTAATAGAGTGTACAAAAATATAGTTTTTTTTCAAAAAAAGTTAATCTATGACTTTTTTTTAAGAATTTTCACTTTTATGGGTTTATTTTCCCATATTTTTGTATAAAAGTTGGTTATGCCATAGTTTTTCTCTTAATCAAATTTGGAAGGGTGTGTTTATAATTTGATTATTATTTTTTTAGGTTATTTGTTTTTTTATATTGTTTTTATATTACTAATTTTATATTAAATTTTTCTTTGGTTGTTTTGCAATTTTTTTTTTAATATGAATTGTTTTTAAAGTTATTATTTATTTATTATAAAAATGTTTTTTTTAAGATTGTACGTTTTTTTTTTCAAATCCTGGGCAGGGTAACCAGTTACTTGATTGATCTTAAAAAAAAATCCTAGAGCTAGGTTAAATAACATGCACCAGGAGGGGTAACCAGTTATCCTGAGATGAGTAGCTTTCTGCCATAAGAGGGGTAACCAGTTACCTAAGAGGGGTGACGAGTTAATCACATTAAATATGAAAAGAAACATCAAATTTGAAGGGAAAATGGAAGAATACTTCATTAAAAAAGGAAGAAGAGGTAACTATGATTTTAGTAACATAAGTAACTAGTTACCATAAAGAAACCATAAATATACACACACTAGAACGTGAAAGTAACCAGTTACCCTCAGAAATATACACACAAAGAATGTGAATGTAACCAGTTACCCATTCACGTTTTCATATTTTTATTAGTTTTCTTTCCAAATTTTGGTATTCCTATAAGTGTTACAATAAAAAAAAAATACTGAAAAAATTGATTTGAATTTTTTTTATATATAGTGGAAAAAACTATAAAAAAATTACAATAATAAAAGATAATAAATAAAAAAAACAGTAGAATAATTATGTAATGTTAAAATATATGTGTGAAAAAAATGAAAAAAAAATAGAATGAGAAAAGAATAAGTACAAAAATGAAAAAAAAATATGAAAAAAATACAAAAGAAATGATGAATGAAAAAAAATAGATGAATAAATAAGAATGAAAAGAAGAAGAAGAATAAATAATGGAAAAAGAAAAAGAAAAAAAATATGAATAAAAAAATTGGTAGAAAAAAAT
Source organism: Humulus lupulus (assembly GCF_963169125.1). Lineage (NCBI taxonomy): Eukaryota > Viridiplantae > Streptophyta > Magnoliopsida > Rosales > Cannabaceae > Humulus > Humulus lupulus. The sequence goes on from NC_084796.1 coordinate 227,814,296, forward strand.
GGAAGAAGAAAAAAAAGCTCATATGTATGAAAAAATAAAAAAAAAATGGAAGGAGAAAATAATAGATACAAAAAAGAAGAAAAAATAGAATGAAAAAAAAATGAAAAAAAATGAAGAAAAAAAACAAAACAAAACAATACAAATGAAAGAAAAAAAAATAGATAAATGAATGAAAATGAAAAAAAAAAAAAGAATAATGAAAAAATGGAAAGAAAAAAAGATGAAGGAAAAAATTGGTAGAAAGAAAAAAATGGAAGAAAAAATAAGTAAGGAAAAAAAATGATGGAAAAAAATTAAAAAATAAATTACCTTCAAAATCAAAGAAAACATAACTATAATAAAACAAATGTGACATTTCCATATTTTAGTTAGCTACTAATTGTGTTTCCTATACTTTAACTTTTTCTTTAATAAATTTTCCATACAAATTATGAAAAGTATAACTCTCATATTTTTGCACATTGAAGGTATAAAAGCCATATTTTTGAAAAATTCCCTTTTATAAACTATTTATAATAAAAAATTTTAAAATATAGTTTTTTTTACAAATATTATTTTATGGCTTTTTAAAACTTTTATTCCTTTTTATGGGATTTTTTTCTCATATTTTTGTAAAAAATTCATTATCATGTCATTTTTTTTTCTCATAATCTAATTTTTTTTAATTAAATTTGTGCATACAAATTAAGAAAAGTTTAATTACCATATTTTTGCATATTAATGGATAAAAAACCATATTTATGAAAAAATCCATTTTTTTTGTTTTTTCATAAATACCCACTTCTTATGATTTTTTTACATTTTTACAATCCTTTATTATTTTTTACATTTTTACTCACTCAATTTTTAAAAAATACGACTTTAATGTTTCAAAATTACAAAAATACAATTTACACTAAACATCAACTCACAAAACATAACATTAAACAAACAACAAGAAAGCAACAGGACAACAACACAGTGTAATCCATTGCAGTTACAAAAAAATCTACAAAAATGCACAAAAAGTTAAAAAAATATATGAAAAATACAGTGCACTACAAAAATACAGAATTTTTGGATAAAAAAACGAAGTGGCAAAAGTATAAATACGAAGTGACAAAATCATAAATAAAAGCGGTAAAATACAAATTTTGTGATCAACGTTACAAACTTGTAAATATCTGTTGCATGTTTATAAATAATATATTCAAAAATCAATTATAGAATTGTAGATTTTTTTTAGATAAAACTTACAAATAAATTCATAACTAAATTTTTTATTTTTGTAACAATAGTTTACAAATTTAGTTTTACAAATAAGAAAGATATTTTTGTAACTAACATTTACGAAAATATTTTATAGTTAAGAAATCATAAAAATATTATATTTTTCTATACTGTTACAATATTGTACCAAAAAATTACGAATCATCATATTTATGATATACAACTTAAAATGTAAATTTAAGATATTCATTATTTATAAAATACTTTATTGAATATATATATTTATATAAAAAAAAAACCGGTTATAGAGTGGTGAAATACGATATTTTTTTAAACAAGTTTTACATTTTTGTAACAATAATTTACAAAACTAATTTCACAACTAAAAAATATATTTTTGTAATTCACATTTACATAAATATTTATAAATTTATTTAACATGATTGTTACAAAGACTTACAAAACTAATTTCTTAACTTTAAAATATATTTTTGCATAATTTAACATTGAGTATTGAGATTTGACTAGGTATGATTTAAAAAAATATATAATATTTTGTATTACTATTTCTTTTGCTACTGTTAATATATGTTACAAAAGTTCATGACATCATCAAGTAAGCACAAAATCATTTCATTTAAACAATTGAAGGCATATCTTAAAATCTTGCCATTATTAATATAATATGACGTGTTTTATTAATGTTGTCAATGTATTTTTAAAATAAATAAATTAAATAAAGCAGCTAATAATTTTGAAACATTTAGATTGATTTCACTTTTCAATAAAATAGAATAATTTGACAAAAAACATTAAATAAATAAATGTAGAATATGAGGTGATTTGACAATAAATATATTTATATATATATAAAATATTGATTTGACTAAAGAAAAATGTTGACTCATAGTTACAGATCCATCGCACAAAAGAATATCAACTGAGGATAACAAAATGTTCCATATATGGTGAAAAATTGTAATTTTGTGATTTATTTAATTTGTGGTATAAAACGAACTTTTTTTAAATTATCGTGTAAAATGTAATTTTCTTTCTATTTATATACCATAGAGAATAGAGAAAGATAAATTTAATATATATATATGTGAATATGTATGTGAGTACAATATATATATATATTTATATGCGCTTATGTAAATTTGTCTTCCATATATTTAGATAGGGAAACTACACTAATTAACCCATTTTAACCCTATAATTATAACTATAACTCATAATTATTGTTTATCACATTAATGACCTTATAGACACTTAAAAAGACATTAATAGCATTTAATGAAGAGGGTTAAGTTTGTTCTCTTTTGTCTTTCCACATATCTAGCAGCCACACATACAAAATCACCTACTCTCACAAAGAGAACAAGCACCTCTTCTCTCTCAAATCATCATCAAAGAGAGATCATCACCATTTCTTCTCGCCAAGCTTTGGAAAGTAACGTTATCTATCACACATTTTTTCTTCTCACCAAAGTTGAAGAAGATTTAAACATTTGATTTGATAATGAGTAAGTGGTTTTTTATCTATAGGTTATGAGTGTATTGTGCAATAGTTTATATGGAATTTTCGAACTATTCTAGGCTAAAAAATATGTGAAAAGAAATAATGTTATGTTGAGATGACGAATTTTTGATTGATTTATGCGATTTAGGTTACTGCGTTCACACATACTCCACACGTAGTTCACACATACTTTACACATGGTTTACACATATTTCATACATGGTTCACATATGATTCACACATAATTCACAGTGATTCACACATGGTTCACACATAGTTCACACTTGATTTATCTTCGTGTTCCTTTAGTCATGTGTGAACTATGCATAAAATATGTGTGAATCATGTGTGTGTAATTTATGTGTGAATCACGTATGAATCCATTGACTTCATTCTCTTCTTACTGCTTCTTTATTCCTCTTCCTCTTCCTCAACTCTTTCTAGAGAAAGATGTTGGAGATGTGCTCTGAAAGCATATGTAGTAGACATTGTTTTTATGAAATAAATAAATAAATTGAATTTGTTATGCATATATTTTATGGACTATATTATTCTATGATAATATTATGTAAATATCAGGAAAATTCCTAAGTTCATGTATGTAATCTCAAACACGTATTAGTACGAGAGAATTGTGTTTGAGATAAATGAACTTGAATAGTTCGCAGTAAGATAAAGTTATGGAATCTTTAGATTAATTACTGCAAGTACGGTCCACTAGTATTATGCATACATGTGATCTAGATCCGGATCACTAGTGTGGTAGGACACTTTAGTGGAGGTGCTTTATATATTAGAGAATATATAGAACTGGATCAGATATGTTTATTAATACTTAGTTAAATACCGTTTCGAAGTATTAATTAAATATATCAACTGATGATCATATACAAATAAATCTTAATCTTGAGGTTACTATGAACTCCTGTTTATGTTATATGAGTTCTTTGATTCACTTGTTAGGGTCTGTCAGAATGATTAGGCTAAAAACTTTTGTTTTGGGAACTCATTAATATAGATGGCTGGGGACATAGTATACAGATATGGAATCTATACCTTCTCGCAAGAGATTGAATGATGGTTCTCTTAAGGGTTGACTTTTGGGACTGAAAGGTTATTGAGCTCAAATTCATAATTTAGTTATGAATTAACCTTCACTAGTAGAGTCAATGGTACTTAAGGAAACAAGAGATAATTAAAAGGGTAAAACGATAATTTTATTCCTGATTAATTATGAACCATTATTAGAGGGTCAAGTTGTATGCAATGATTAAATCAATGGACGCTTTATGATTATAAAGTACTCAGTAAATGAAATGTCTATAATTACAAGAGTGCAGTCTCATATTTATAGTGGAATAATCATGAGATTAATAAATTAAGATTATTTAATTAAAGAATTTAATTAATAATCTCAAATTTATTGGAGCTTGGAATTATAGGTCCATAGGTCCCCATAGCGGCTCTATCAACACTGTTCAAGGTAAGAGTTGATATGAAGGGAAAATAGTTTAAAGACATATTTAGGAAGAAATTTGTTATTCAGGCCAAATATGCAATTATATGATAATAGTGATTAATTAATTAATTACAAATTAGTTGTAGTTAACAAAATTAATTAATATTTAATTATTATATAATTTTCGAAATTTAATTAAATATAATTTTTTGAAATTATAATAAATTAAATATTTAATTTCAAAAATTTGGGTTTAATTAATTAGTAGAATTAATTAAATATATTTATTTGAGTGGGAGAAAATGATCTGATAAGTTCAAATTAGATTTGAATTTAAAAGATTAATATTTATTCAAATAATTAATTATATTTGATAATTAATTAAAATGGATAATTAATTTGAATTCAAATTTGAATTAGTTATCAGGTTGTTAGATCTTATCTGACAAAGTAATTTGAATAAATAATTGAATAAAATTTGAAAAACAAATATCCCTAGAAATTAGGAAGCTACACGTTCACACACAGTCCAGGACTGTGTGTGGCGTGTAGCACCAGTGTTTTCAGGGATGAAATTTTCAATTTTATTTAATTAATTAATTAATTAATGGATAATTCGAAAATTGGTTTTTGGATTTTTTCATTAATGGAATAATTAATTAATTAAAAATTAAATTGTAAAATGGTTACAGATTTAATTTTTAAATTTTGAATTTTTTCTGTTAAGTATGACTGATCAGAAAATTATTCAGATAAGAAAAAGAAAAGAGAGTGAGACTACTCTGACAATTTCGCTATGTGAAAATAGAACGATAGTTTTCTCTCCCTGAAAATAAAGAACCCATTCTCAGGCCTATTATCTTGATCTCATGTGTTGAGTACATCAAGTAGAATCACAAATAAACTATCATTCATTCTCTAAGTGCCCACACATTTCTTGAGGTGTAGAGAACGCTTTGGAAGATCTTGGTGTGAGTACGTGGAGCGGCTTGGATAGGAAGATCGTTCTAAATACGAGAAGAAAGCAAGGACACTTGATAGGCTTCAAGATGTATGATTTCTATCACTATCTTGCTTATGATTAATGTATGTATATTAATGGATCCACATATTTAAAGGTAGTTTAAATATGTTACAAAATTTTTGTTGTACATTGGGCCAACCACACCACCTTTCCGCTGCGTATTAGGAAACTCGTTCCTAACAAAAGAAACAAAACACTAATTTAGAATAAAATAATGCAGAAACTAATATAGAGAAGAGAAGAAAGTTTCAGATTTGCTTACCTGGAACAATAGAGAAAAAGAAAACCAATATGAAGGGAGAGAATGACTATGGAGAAATGGGTTTTTGGCCCTGGTTTTGTCCTTTGTCTGAAGAAAGCGAAGAAGATGAAAAGCGTGGCAGAAAGTCTAAGTGAGAAAGTGAAGAAGATAAAGAGTGTCCTAACTTGTTTTGAGTTATAAGAGTATTTTTGTCAAATATAGTTATTTTCTTGAGAAACATTAATTTGGGGTCATGTTTAGTATTTGGTAGTTAAGTGGGGTTAATTTATGGAGTTTCCCTTTAGATATCAATACTGAGCAACTCAAGTGGGCTTTTTTTATTTATTTATTTATTTTTTTGTCTAGGACCGTTAATAAAGGTGAAGAATTTCACCGTAAATGTGTAATTGTTGAGATTAGTTGTATATATAGATATTTTTTTATGAAATTTCGTGTTTTTTTCTGTAATTTATCCAAAAAATAATATCAAAAAACTCATTTTTACATTTTTAAAAAGTAACACACTGTAATATAATATAAAAAAAGCAACTTAAATGCAACACGGCAACCTTACAACAATACAGTGTTGAAAATGCAATTAGTCATCAATTCATTGCATTAACTCAAAAACAACAAAAAAACAACCTCAAAATAATTTCTCCATGCATTTTTAAATGTGTCAAAAATAAACTAAAAATATATCTAAAAACAACTAAACACATATAAAAAAAAAACAATAATTGGAAAACAACTAAACATTAATCCACTACATACTAACACATTAAAAAACAACTGAAAAACAACAATTAACTAGAAGTTAACCCATAGCATACTGACATATTTTTTAAAAAAAAAAAATCAAAGTATATCTGGAAACAACTAAACAATAATTAAACATCAACATAATAACATAACAAATATATATAAACTTAAACAACTAAAAAAAACAACATGAAAATATCTATACATAAATCTAAACAACACAAAAATAACTAAACTGACCTGGAAAAAATTATCAAAAATTTATCCAATTTGAAATCAACTAGACATCAACCAAAATTATAGGAAAACTAAACATATATATATATATATATATAAATCAACTTACACATCAACAATAAAAAATAAAAAAAAATGATATTTATAAAAAATACACTAAAAGCACAAATTCAACTAAAAAAATCACACATAAAAAAACACACAATCGCTTGAATATGCAAAGAAGCATAATATTTATCTTGTTATTATTAAAAATATTCATATTTCATATAGACATTGTATGAATATTTCAGAATTTATGAAATTGCTGCTAGTAATATTTACATATAATTTTTAGCAATACATAATAAAACTACAAAATGCAATGATGAAAAAGATAAAAAAAAAAGTTATTATTATATTTTTTTCAAACTCTCATTACCCACTTTTTCCACACAAATCACTATTATCCCTTTTTATCTTCCTTCTTACGATATATATATATATATATGAAGCTTTTTTTGTTTGTTTCTTCGTTTTCGGCTCCGACCGGTTTCTCTCGGTGGCACTTTCTTCCTGACATTAATTTTGGTCTGACTCTTCTACTTGCTGTGAAAAAAATAAGCTGCTTATGATTCCGACCACATTTGCCTGTGTAGGTGAATTTGATGAAGAAAAAATCGTCGCCATCACATTGTGGAGGGTATGCCGACGTCGACCATGGTTCAAGGCAATCACCAGGAAACAAATTCGTATATACATATATATAAAGTTTTATATATATACTAAGTAATGTAATATATATAGTACTTAAGGACAAGATTAGTTCCAGGTTGGGTTTGGAGACTCTACAATTGTTGCGCCATGGTGGGTTCAGAAGTAGTTTGCTTGCATAACACCGTAAAAATGAAAAAAAATAAACTGAGACTGTATAAATGAAAAAATACCCATGTTGCTGTACAATTGTAATATTTTTGATTAATATGGTATCTTTTATAAATTCCCATTTTTTTTTAGAAATTTGCATCTATTGTATTTCTGAAAATGGTTATTTGTAAAAATAAACCTTTTTTTTATAGTGTTACTATATGAATGAATAATGAAAGAGACATTATGGGCCCATTGGCTAATCTTTTTTTAAACAGTTTTCTAATTAAATCATTAAAAAGATGAGAACAAAATCAAGAAATATGTTCGGTAAAATATTTTTACTTTTATTTTTTTAAGTTTAATTAAAATTTCTAAAATTTTGAAAACTACATTTTATCACTTTTTAAAAAATTTTCAAATTGTTTCTTTCTCACACTATTAGGGTTTAGCCTCCTCCATGGCTCATCTTGGCCTCCATGGCCTCCTCTCTTCCTCATGTGAGCTCTCCTTCTCTTCTCCTTTGCTATTTCTCTTTATTTATCTTCCTCATGTAAATGATTTTGGATTTTTGCAAGAATTTTTTTGAATTTTTTTTGTTTATGTGATGGGTATATTTGGACTTCTTCTCTCAAAAGATGCTTGAGTGAATAGTTTAATGCTCTTTACCAATCTTAGGATTCGAACCTCTCTATTTCTAACACATGCACACACAACCATTGAATCCTAACAAATCTATTAATGTATTCTGATTGTGGAATCTGAAGACACAACTTTGGAGGTATAAAGTCAAGATACCTTCATGATATTTTAGGATGGAATATGCTAAAGTTGATTTTAGCTTTGTACTAAAAAAGAATAAAACTGGAATTGTTCATGCTCTTAGTTCTTAACAATTCCATGTTTGTCACTTGTATTAATCGTTTCGTGGTACTCTTATATTCTATCATGTTTCTTCTTTTCAATATACAACTGAGCATCTGATTGGATAGAATTTATACTTTAAAGATTCATTATGCTTTTCCTTTGATTCTTGATGACACATATTGTATAAGATGGTAGTTAATAGCTTTGTATCCACAAACATGTACCAAAACTTATATTGAGAGGTCATAAATTGATTTGAGATTTAATTGGAATGAATTTGGTTGGGCTTGTACATGATATGGACCATTGTGAGTAACTTTTAATAAAAATAGTCATTAAATAACAAAATAATTTATTAAAACATGTCTGCATTGTTTGTTGAGTCGGATAAAGCAATAGATTTTTTAATAGTGATTGAATTTTCAACTGACACCATAGCTTAATTTTGAGTGACATTGAAAATTTCAATCATTGACAGCATAGTAATGTTGGATATTGTTTAATGAGAAGATGGTTTTGAAGGAAGTTCTTGAACGATAAATTAATCTGCTCATTTACTTTCTTTTGCAAAGGAAGATTAAGCTATGATATATAAGGCTTAGGTGTAGTTTTAGAATTGGAAAGACAGTAGTTTCTGGGCGTTATCACAAGGTACTATAGTCATAGTCCCTTGATTGTCTACTGAACATCTTTGAATCTTTAAATCTGTATGTATAGGTGTGTGTGGAGTTTCCACTATTTTTCTTTTTTGTCTTGGTAAAGTAGATTGCTTTTTTGTTATGGTGGGTTTGATTTGATTTGGGTTTGTTTTTGTTTCATAATTTATTTATGCACATTACGCATTTATCATGGATATTCTTTTTTTTTTTGTATTTTTTTGAGTTTTTGACCATTTCTTTGAGAATCTTCCTGAAGCATATGAGAATATCATAAGCAGCCAGCTTTTGATGTGTAGGGTGTTGTGCTTTGTTGATGTGTTACTCTTAAATGTTTAAGAAACAATCCTTTGTGGGACTATTACTTTTTTTCACTACAATTCTCTAACATTTCTGTACTTCTACCGTCAAAGCCCTTTTGCTCATACTTTTATGAATTCTTCATTTTCGTTCTTTTGCATTTGATTGTTTTATTGATAGTTTTTAGTCATTGCAATTTTAGACCAATATTTTTGTGGTTCTTTTTGGATCTTGAAAATCTAAGAAAACTAAAAGGAGTATATGTAAATATTGGGTTTATGACTTTGTTTTTCCTGTTAGTTATTTATGTTGTTTTCTTAGAATTATCTTGTGTATTTTAAAGTTTCTATAGCTTATTATAAGATTGTGACGATGATGGTGATTATTTGATTATGAAGTTAAGATTGTGACGATGATGGTGATTATTTGATTATGAAGTTACTATGATGATGCTGGATCTAATATTTCATTACCAAACAGAGCTTTTTGAGTTTTTATCCTTTAGCGGTAGAGAATAAAGTGCTTAAATTGTTTATTTATTTTTTACGATGATGGTGATTATTTGATTATGAAGTCACCCTTTGTTGTCTCCAAAAGTTGTGACCTATTACATGGCTTAACTTTGATGCCCATTAGAAGCATCAAGAGGTTGTTTTTCTTGTTGAAGTTGGTTGTGCCTGTTTCTTGAAATCTGTAATATATAATGTGTATTCATATCTATAGCTCTGTACAATACATACATGTATTATTGAATTTAGTAATGAGGCTTAATTAAGTTTGTGATTGTTCTATATGTATAGTTAGATTATGCAACTTTGTTTTTCTAAATACAATTTATATATTGATTTTTATACTGAGAACTTGTTTTGCTGAGCTATGTATCAATTTTTTATGAATCTTTTCTAGTTTGGTTTGCATAAGGTAATGCATTTTAGCTTCTCCTTTCTTGTTGCTTTGAATTGTTTGTTTGTTGTTGCATTTATTTTAAATATTTTACCTAGTTTGTTCCTAATCTGGTTTTATTAGTTTCTGGTGTTGTTTTTTGATAGAAAATATATGGCATATATCTAGTTTCTTATTGTTGTTCTTGAAATGGTTGTTTCTTTGTCATTTCCTTTGGAAGTAAGTTTGCCCATAATGAACGGCATCGTGTGGTTTTTGAACGATTTTAGCACTCCACCTCAACCACATCTCATTATTTTAGGAAGGTTTTGAAGGCAGTATGTTGTCTGTCCAAAGACCTAATTACTTCCACCTTCATTTGATGTAACTCCTCCACAAATTCGATTCGATCTTAGATATTATCCATTTTTTAAGGTACAAAAATTTGAATTATTATTTTTTCCTTTCTTTCAATATTCAATGTAAAAAATCTAATAATTTATTTTGTATTTTAGAATTGTGTTGGAGCTATAGATGAAACTCATATTTCTGCGCATGTTCCAATTGATGAACAAATACCATATCAAGGTCGGAAAGTGGATACAACTCAGAACATTATGTGTGTATGTTCATTTGACATGAAGCTCACATATGTTGTCCCTGGATGGGAAGGATCAGATAATGATGCACGGATTCTTCTAGAATGTGCCACAAACCCAAATTATAGATTTTCAATGCCGCCCCAAGGTAAGTGTTTATCAAACTTATTATGTTGATTGATATATTAAATATCTATATGTAAAAACTAATACGAATTATCGTTGGATCAGAAAAATATTATCTTGTTGATTCTGGCTATACAAACATGCTTGGTTTTCTTTCGCCATATCGAGGGGAAAGGTATCATTTGGGCCAGTGCAAAGATATTAATCCCATAGGAAGAAATGAGCTTTTCAATTATCGACACTCTTCCTTTAGAAAAGTCATTGAGCGGTGTTTCGGCGTGTTGAATGCTCGCTTTCAAATCCTAAAACAAATGCCTTCATATGATCTAAGAATACAAAACTACATTGTCATTGCTTGTTGTGGGAGTCACAATTTTATAAGAACTAATGCAGAAGCAGATGTGCATTTTGATAGAGGTGAAGGAAATTCTGAAGTACATACTACTACTTTACAAAGCATGGATGAAACTTCGACTAATACTGTAGATTTCAATATTTCCATAACTCATATACGTGAAATGACTCATGTTTGTGATGAAATTGATGATCATATATGTAGCGCACCAATTTTTTTTTTAGTTTAAGTAATTTTGTGCTTTATTTATTTTTAATTGTTAAGTGTTAGGAAATTATTTTTTTATTGTTTGAATTGTTTGGTAGAAATTGTGTGGAATTAATTTGTTAATTGTTTTATTTAAATATTTTAATTTGTAAGTTCATGAGTTTTGGTTGTATGCACCAATGTATATGGTTAGTAGAGATGCACTTGAGCATGATGTGCATGTGTATGGTTTTATGGTGAGCATGCAATCATTTTTTCTATGCATATTTTCCTTCTTTATTTTATTTATTTAAGAAATAAAGAAAAAAATAACAAGGAGAGTGGCGTGTGGAGTGTGAATGCAAGATAGGGAGTTGTTTCCATATTTTTTGAAGATTCCACATTAGTATGGAATTGAATGGGAAAAAGGAAGGTCCACCACCCTTTATTAGAGATGTAGGAAATTAAGGGATTAATAAAAAAAAAAGTAAGTTGCCTTTTCTTGCTAGAAGCATTAGGGTACTTGGCCATATGGTAATAAAAAGGAAAGGAAAGTAGTTTTGGTCTCATTTGTATGGAGGCTGGCCGAGGCATCTAGAGAGAGAAAGAGTGGAACGTGAGGTAGAGAGAGGAGGAGAGAAAGAAAGGAACAAGGAAGAAGAAGAAGAGGGAATTCGAAAATCCTTAGGGGGTAATCAAAAGTGGTGGCTAATTTTTTTGAGTCCTTGATTTCTACCAAGGAAGGTAATGGATTTCTCTCTATCTATGTTGTTGGATGAATTTATTCTTGGTTATGGCTTTGTAATATTTGATGGATTGGTCTATATAGGTTGATGATGGAAAGTTGTTGTTTTGGTTAGGAGATGGTCATTGATGATGTTGTTGTATCTTGGTTGATCTTGTTCTTTGAAAGTATGTTAGGATTATTTGATGTGTGTTTGGACTAGGGATCCTTTGTATGTTGGATTTTATTTTATATTTTATTTTGGCTATTAAAATTTCATGTTGTCATTGGTGATCATAGGAGCATGCTAGGGTTTTGGTTTTTGGTCTACCAATATATGTTGATGATTGTCTTTTCTATTTGCACCCCAAAATTTGATTAGTATACCCTTTTTTTAATAGAGGAAATTACACCAAATATAAGATTTTTTTCTAAAACTTAGAAAAATATGGCAGTTTTTTTTCTTAAGTTTTTTATGACATTTTTTTAGTTTACATTTTGATGGGAGTTTTTTTTCCCATATATTTGTATACCCGACTCGGGGCGAGTCAAGGGGTATTTTGGGTATCTAGTACATTACTGGGTTATCGGGTAACGAGAATAAATATTCGAGGATATATTTGGAGTTAGTGAGAATAGGAGGGAATGTCAGAGATTTTGATCATTTTGCCCTTGATGACGTTTTTGGTACCTCGAGCCTCGGGAATTGTTTAAGGTTACTTGAACCTTAAGTAAACCACGCAAAAACATAACACTAAAAAAAACACTTAAACACTACACTTAAATACTCAACTCCTCCTCTCCCAACCGACTCTCTCTCTCTCCCTCACCCTCTCTCTCTCAATTTTAGGTCGATTTCTTGAGGAAACTAAGGGGATCAGTGGCTGAAAACATGGGAAATTGAAGACTTGAATCTAGGATTGGATTAGATGTAGCTAGGAGGATTTAATTCATAGTTGAGGTAAGCTATAGACTCTATTTTCCATTGAATTCTATTTTGTTTGGTTGTTCTTGAGCTTTGAGGCTCAATGTTATGAATTTGAGTTTTGGGTGGAGTTTTGAGTGTGTTGAGTTAGGGTTTTGTTGCTGGTTTGATGTTGAGGTTATATCAGGATTAAGTTATGGTTTTGGGCATGAGTTGGGGTGGTTTTTGGTTGAGTTCGGCTGAAGAAAAATAGGGAATTCTGGGTTCGTAGGGTTGGGCCACGACCTTGTTCTTGGGGCGCCGCAACCCATGTGAACCTAGAGCTAGGTCGGGTTTCTGTCTCGGAGGCGCGTCGCGACTCTTAGGGGCAAGTCGCGGGCCTGGGCTACCTTGGCCACCTTAGGTCTTGAGTAACGGGAACTCAAACCTAAGGGGTCAAGATTGATTCTACTACCCAGTTTAGTAGAATTCGACGTCCCAGAGGCTAGGACTAGGTCCGGAAGTCTTTATTTGCTTGTTATTGATGGGATCCTATCTTATGGTTGTGACTAGGTTATCGCAAGGGGCTTGGAACCGGGATCGTGCTCAAGGGTCATTCTTATTATACTTTGCACTCGAACCTGAGGAAATAAAACTACACCCAATACATGATATATGTGTTTAAGGCTTGCCTCGATTATTGATTATAGCTATGAATAGGGCTCAACCCCTGGGAATGAACGTGGTTTAGGTTATGCTTGAATGTTCTGTGTCTGGATAATTGTTCAATGAATGTTTGCCTTGTTTGCATAGGTAGGGCTCGACCTCGTTAAGGAACATAGTTATAACTGTGTTTGTGTTTGATTGGTTAAGATACCATGATTTATATGTATGCATACTTGTATTGTCTGAGGTATGCTTATTTGTATCTGTATCTGATTATCTGGTTATCTGAATGTATGATTAAAGCCTTGACTTATTAGTCAAGGGCAGCAACAACACATTGCGTGCTGGTCGAGAGGCTTAGGCCCAATAAGGAACGTACTATTACGTTAGCCGACCTTATGGTCGTTGGAAAACAAAGGGCTTGGCTAGCCTATGGCTAGTTACTCAGAGCTAAGGGAAAGGGCCCTAGGTGACTCTATGGTCACATAGCTAGGGCATAAGGCCTCGGGTTGACTCTATGGTCATCTACTCAGGGCAACAGGTCCCAGAATGATCCCATGATCATTTATTTGTAATTGTATGCATGCATGAGTCGGTTATTACTGCTAGACATGCTAGCTATATATTTGGAATATGTATTTACTGTTCATGCGCCTTGGCTCACAGGTGTTATGTGGTGCAGGTAAGGGAAAAGGAAAGCTAGACCAACCATAAGTTGGAGAGCTTCGATGGTGACGTGTACATATGCGACTGTTCGTCCACCACGACCGAGGATAGTTCAGAAGAACTAGGGTCGTAACCTTTATTTTGCTGCTTAGGCCGGCTGGTTGTAACTGTGGATTTGTATATACCTTTTTAAACATCTGTTTGTAACATTTTGGGTTCCCATGTATGTATTACACTTTTAATTGAAAGTCAACTGTTCTTTTGACCAAAATTTGTAACCCTAGCCTTTGACATTAACCTTAGTTACACATTTATGACCAAATTACTTGATTAGCAAGTCAGACACTATTTAAAGTACACAGTGTAACGGTCCTGGATTAGGAGGATGATAATGTCATTTTTGTATTAATATTTGTTAAGTTTTTCTATACTTGGATGGTGTTATGATAGCATTTTTAATAGTTTTAACTTAGTTTCGTGATTCTACAACATATTTTCTACATTGCATTTTATTATGATAAATCTGACATTTTGATGGCAAGTGTAGTTAAAATAAAGTTTTAGGAGAATTCCAAGCTTTCGGGATTGAAATGTTGAAGTGGCGGCAACGTACAAGCTATCTAAGATCAAGAATTGAAGAAATTGAAGCTAGGCCGCGGCTCATAAAACTCAGGCCGCGACACTTTAAATGGAATTGGAGTTTTAGAATTTTTTTTTCCAGACAGGCCGCTGCTCAATTTTTTCAGGCCACTGCCTAGTGTGCCAGGCCGCTGCCTGAGTGACCAATTTATGCACAAATTTTGTTCTAGGCCGCGGCTTGCGACGTCGTTTTCAGATTTTTTATTACTTTTTAATTAGAATTTAATTGAGACTATAAAGGATTATTAGGGTTAATTTTAGAGGAGTTTTTATGATGGTTTAGAAGAGAAAAAGATTGAGAAAAGGCTGAAGAGAAGATTACAAGACTACATTACTTTTGTTCATCAATCTAGTTTCTTTTCTTCCCTTAATCTCTTTAATCTTAATTATAATTATGTTTGTGATTATGATTACTATTATGGAGTAGGTTCTTTTTAGGTTAAGGGTTAATTCAAAACCCAAGACATGAATTCTTGATTGTTGATACTGAATATCATTCTTTAATTTCTCTCAATATTAAATTGTTTCTATTTTTCTAATTGAATGTTATGGATTTTGTGATTTCTTGTTAGGTGGCCAACTAATTAAGGTTTTGCATTATTCAATTGTCATCTTAGAATTACTACTCACCTAATAGTTTAGGATTCTAAGTGTATGTGATAAATTTCAATTGATAGTTATGTCAAAAGAATTGTTGATTGTGATGAAAAATAGAACATAGGTTAAATGAATTGTATGCTTCATTAATTTATTGCCTAGATTAACTTGTTTCCATAGGACTTAATGCTTTATCTAAGTTAAATAGATTGTATGCTTCATAGATTTATTGCTTAGATAAAAGAGTTAATTATTGAGCGCTTCGCCTTGATTACTTATAATAAGGAGACTGAGATAATTGTCTGCTTCAGCATTATCTGCGGGGTTAATAGTTTAATTGAGAAATTGGAATAATATTTATTATTAGTGATTATGAATGATTGTTGAGGGTGGAGATTAACCTTTAACTGTTTCTTAATATCGTAATATCAATCTTTATTTGCTTTCTAGTTTATGTTATTTAATTTTGAGTTAAAAATCAAAATCCCCTTTTAAGTTTTAGTGTTAATTATGGAATAATAAAGTGAACGATAGTCCTCGTGGGTTCAACCTGTGCTTGCTATTATACTGAAATAATTGGAAGTATTGAAAGAAATTGTGGTATATGACAGCCATCAAATTTTTGGCGCTGTTGCCGGGGACTATTGTTATTCTCTTTATTATTCAAATTTACTTATTTGTGACTAATTAGTTTTTACTGTGGAATTTTCAGGTGTATATGTCTGGTGAAGACGATACCCAAGAAAGGTTATTTCGACTTAAACAATATCTTGAGTCATCGTCAGCTTCTCGTTCTTCAAGGACTATCACCGATAATTCGCTCTTTCAACGTCTTGCTCCACAAGTCAATCTTGTTAAAGTACCATTACCGTCTGACAACGAATCTGATTTTGACAATTCAGTTCGATCTTATAGAACAATGGCCCATCAAAGGACAGTGAAAGAGTTGGCAGCGCCAAATCTTGACCAACAACCACTTTGCATCCAATATCCACCGTTGGATGTAAACTTTGAGCTGAAGTCAGGCCTCATCCACTTATTGCCTTCTTTCCATGGGCTGCCTAGTGAGGATCCGAATAAATATTTGAAGGAGTTTCATATTGTCTATTCTAGTATGAAACTTGCTGCAGTGACTAAAGAACAAATTAAGCTGCGAGCTTTTCCTTTCTCCCTAAAGGATGCAGCTAAAGATTGGTTGTACTATCTTCCACCTGGTACTGTTGAAACTTGGAATGGTATGAAGACTATGTTCCTGGAACGATATTTTCCAGCATCTAAAGTTGGAAGCATCAGGAAAGAGATCTGTGGTATAAGGCAATATACAGGAGAGTCTTTGTATGAATATTGGGAGAGATTTAAGCGGTTGTGTGCTAGTTGCCCTCATCATCAGATAAGTGAACAACTCCTCATTCAGTACTTTTATGAAGGATTACAATCACTGGATAGGAGTATGACTGATGCAGCCAATGGGGGTGCACTAGTTGATAAGACTCCTGCTGCAGCCAGGAGCTTGATTTCTAATATGGCTACTAACTCACAACAGTTTGGCATTCGTCAAGATCCTATTCCACTACCCAAATCAGCTAATGAAGTGAGCACCTCTAATGCTAATCAGTTGGGTCAACAATTGGCTCAATTAATTGCAGTGGTACAACAACTAGCTTTAGGCCAACAGGTGAGGCCATGTGGAATCTGTCAAGTTGTGGGGCATGCTACTGATACTTGCCCTACTCTATTTGAGGGAGAAACTGAGGGTGTTAATGCTATAGGAAATTTCCCTGGTCAATTATGCCAGATGTATTATGAACCATTTTCACAAACTTATAATCTTGGCTGGCGTGATCATCCAAATTTTCGTTGTGGGAATCAACAACAAGTTGCTCCACAGTCTACATCTGCGAGACCACCTGGTTTCACTTTGCAACAGCGGTCTCAAAATAATTTTGTACCTAGACCATCACAAGCATCGCAAGCTGCTCCACCACCAAGTGCCAAACCCTCTACTGAGGATTTAATCAATGCACTTGCTACAAATACTCTTTAGTTTCAGCAAACCACCCAAGCTTCCATCAAAAGTTTGGAGAATAAGGTGGGACAATTAGCAACATCGTATAACAAGTTGGAAGCTCATCTGTCTAATAAATTGCCTTCACAACCTGAGATGAATCCCAAGGAGAATGCTAGTGCAGTAACTTTGCGAAGCGGGACGCAATATGATCCACCTAGTCCTCCAATGCCTAGTAAATTTTCATCCAAGCCACAAGTTGATTGCTCAGTTAATGAATATGTTCCTTCAAAGCCAACCACCCCTACACAACTAAACCCTAAGCCTACTTTTGTCATCCCACCTAATATAAAATAAAATTATTGAAATTAACAAAAAATAAATTAAAGAATGTAAAAAAAAATATTGAGAAAGAGTGTTAGAAATAATTTAAATTTTTTTAATTAACGGAGTGCTTTATATATATTTTGGGGTGCAAATATAATGCCCCATAATGAAAACAATCCAAAAGTGTAAGTAATGAAGACAATCCAAAAGTCTCCATTGAAGGTCGAGCATAGTCTAATAATTTCTTGCAATCCACCTCGATGCATTAGCCTCTTTTCTTCCATATGTTCTTGCTCATAGATGAGTCAAACAACATTTGTATGGAAATGAATAATGGTATCAGATCCATACTTCTTCCTATCCTACTGATGAGTCTATACTTTTGATCATGGGAAACGAAACCTCATCTTCTCTTTCTATAAGTTCTAATACTCCTATTGTATCACCCTTGTCACTTATTCCTTCTCCATCTTTCTGCAAGTCCACAGCCAACAAACTTGACTTTCTTTATGAATTATCATATGTTCCAGAAGAAAATAAGATTACCAACAACAACCTTCCTTTGATTAACCCATACTAGATTTTCCCAAAATCCATTACTCCTTTTACTCGGTCCATTAAAGCTCTCATCAAATCTTCCTACAAAACCCCAAAAGAATATATCCAAGCTTCTAAATTTAGTGAGTGTCAATTGAGACCTACTCCTGAGGTCCAATTCGTTACTCTACAAATCCCTCCTAAATTTATTCCCCAGTGGATTGCGCAAGGATTCACCCATATTCATTTTGGTGTCATACGCTTAGTTATTTCCCTTCATGGCATAAAGGGCCTTTCGATTGGTTGCCGAATGGGTTTGCTAGACACCCGAATGAGGAAATACCAGCATGCAAGCATTGCAACCATAGAGACTACATTAAATGCAAGAACAATAATAACTACACTATTCCCTAACTTTAATATGTCTCTCAAAGACAATTACTTGACTGATGCTTTCAAAGTTAAAGTCTAATTAGCTGGAATTGACCAAGATCTTACTTCCATTGGAGCTAATCTTCACTACCAGATATCATACAGACTCCAAGATCATGCTCTGGATCTTTCTTTGCCAACAACTGAAGAAGCATTATTGGTCTCAGTAGACTTTACCCAAGTTCCTACATGCACTCATATTCCAAGGCAAATTTCTACAAATGATCTTATGAATATTTTGCCCAGTTCATGGATAACAAACTATGAGATGCTCCACTAACCTCAAAAAGTTGTCCAGACTCTTACTGAACCATCTTGTCACAAGAAAGAAGATGGCTCTGTCGAAATAGTCTTTGAGAGAACTCAAACAAAGACTCCCAGTTGCTTTACCACCCAGTACATGATGACTTATGTCACACCAACTGATGTGGAAATCCAATCCTTTGACTCTCAAGGAAGCCATATTTATGCTTTCGAATCTTCGGACGGACATAAGTATTGGGATGTTTGTGACTGCAAAAGCTGCCTAAAATTAGAAGAAGACCTTCCAAAGGGACGTCCTAGCTCAGAAAAATGGCTTAAGCAACAATTAGCTAAAGGAGAAAAGGGAATAGGGTTGTTAGACCAACCTTATGGAAAGTTTGACTATATTTTTAAATATTCTGCTCCCAAAGACTTACCTGAATCTACTCCAGAACCAACTAGATGGGACATTGAGCTTACTCCAACAGACTCTTGGCAGCCTCCACTTCTAGCTCCTCAACAGAACATTTTGCCATGCTACAAAAAAAATAACAAAACGGATGAGACATCATGGAGAAGCCTTTCCTGCTCAAAATTAGTTCCAACAAATTCCACAAGTATGTATGATGACTGCTACTGATTATGAGTAAGCTTTTCCTCATCTCAAAAAAATTGATAGGCAAGAAGACCAAGGTACGGTTTCTCACCAACCAAATGTTCAAAACCCCACAACTAGGAACGCGGATGGGTCTCTCAAAAAAGTATCTCCACTCGAAGAAGTTCTCAACTGGCAATTAGAAAGTATGATTGCCCAAAACAAGGTCTTAAAACAAGTCGAGATACAAAATACCAGAATAGAGGCAACAGTTAAACAATCTTAGACCACTGTCATCGATAAACTCACTACAAAGATCCAACAGACTCATGAAGAACTTTTGACCATCATTAAAGGAAACTCAGTCCCAATGCCAATATTCTTAGCAAAAGAAGCCAAGATGAAAAGCCTAAAATCTCAATATGAATCCCTCAAGAACTGGTTTTGCCAACAAGAACCGACAAAAGCTCCTTCCACTAGCTATTTGGGAACTTCGTCCTCGTTCGGGATAACTACGACACCAGTTCCTTGGAAGTTTGCTACAATACCAAAAACCTCCCAGCCTTTTCCTATTACTGGTTCTGTGCAAGAGGAATCTGTTGTACGAATAAGACACATGCTTAATGAAAGTCAACAACAAAAGACAAAAAAAGGAAAGAAGAAAGAATCACCTAGCCAGCCAAGAGACAAACTTAAGAAACTTATGGTTCACCGGTTCACCCAGCCAAAAATCCTCTGTCATGGTTGATTCGACATACAGACACCCTCCACATCGCAGAAAAAGAAATGGACTCAGATGATCAAGACTTTGTGACTAGTTCAAATAATGCTTCAGATGTCTAGTCTGAAGATATGAGTTCACTTCTAATAATACTATACCTAGTGATCCCAAAATATTTTCCAGCGGTGATGATGGATTTTTTCCACACTTGATGGTTCAACCTGCTGATGGATCAAACTCATAGACTGAACCAATTATCACAAGTGAAGATGGAAGTGGAAATGAATCAACAACACCACATGTCCCCCATCTAAAAAAGAGTAACAGTTCAAACTTTCAAACTTTTACTTTAGATGACCTCCCTCCATCAAAATGGCGTGAAAGGTTCCAAGAGTTTCAAGCTTGGCGCAGCCTGGAAGCACAGACAGGAACGGTTCTCCTCAACTTTGTCTCCCGGTTTATAGGTACCCTACAAGACTGGTGGACAAGTCTGGGCGAATATATACAAATGGCATTTTTACAACGTCCATCTGTCACCAATGCCGTGACCTATCTGTATATTGAATTTTGCGAACAAGACGCTCAAGTCTCTGAGAGACTATGAGTAGAATTCTTCAAACTAAAATGTTGTTCAATGGATAAGAGAGATTTGGAGAAGCATTACAAGAAGATGACTCAATGGTTCTACCAAATAGGTGGAATTGATGATCCAAATCTAAAACAAGCGTTCTTCTCTTCCATACCAGAACCACTAGGGGAAGAAACCTTCAGACTTCTCTTAGGAATAGGAAGAACTCTAGCTGATGCTGCAATTGGAGAAATCTATCAGTTAGTTCTAAAGGCATTGGAAAAGATGTGCTCTCAGCACAAATTTATCTAAGAGGTTCGGCAAGGCTTGCAGCCAAAAAGACATACATATCAAATGTTCATCATAATCAACATGTTCTTGTCTTCCAAAAGAAAAGAAACACAATAGAAGGTTTAAAACCTTTAAATTCTCTATGGAAAAGGGACACCGCTCATTCAAATTCCTAAGGAGGAAGCAATCTTTCAAGAAGAAGTCCGACATATGTTTTATCTGTGGAAACAAAGGACATTATGCCAAACCATGCCCCAAAGGAAAAATTGCCAAACTGATCGCCCACATTCAACAATCAACTGACATATCTGTCATGGCTAGAATCCATCTTATCTACTGATGAAGAAATGAATCCATAGTCCCTCTGTGGATTTGAACAACTAGATAATTCAGATGAATTCTACCACATGGCAGCTATTAATACAATACAACCATCACCAGTCATCTCCATGCAGAACATCTCTGCAAAATATGTCCGGCCAGTCAAAGTAGCAGCCTTCTTCGATACTGGAGCATCATATACCATGATGAACCATGATGTTCTCCCTCATGTTAAATATTATGTCGTTTAGCCTTTACTTTTTGCTTTGGTCAATAAATCTTATCTCTTATCTTGTATGCTTTACTTTATGCTTTGGTCAAGGAATCTTATCCCTTATCTTGTCCCTTATTTTGTCCCAACTATGGTTGGTTAGGTTTGACTATGGTTGGTTAAGTTTGTATGCTTGAGTACATGGCTACATAAGGTCATCCCCTCTCTTTGTGTAAGGCAGAGAATTACGAAGCAATAAAATATCAGTGTTTATTATAAAAAATGTTCTTCTAAATCCTTCCTTCAGAGGTTTCTGAAGTAGAGATAGTATGCATTATGGATCGTATCTGAAGGCAACTACTGTTATAAGTTACTAGATTAACCATCGAGTTAATTGATCTGGAAATCTTTCCTTTATGATCATAAGTCCCGCAGTTTGGAGTGTAAGTCGTGCAGATTCATATGAGAAATTGTTGGGTTTATTAATTCGATAGTTTGTCTAACTAACTTATAGCAGGAAACACCTAATGGTATCAGACCATTTTGTCCTATATTTAAAAAAATAAATGAATGGAAGGTTTAAATAAATTCAAATTTTAGTGTAAAGATATATGTCAAATAAAAGTTATTAATTTTTATAAATTAAATAAGTTAAATAAAAAACAAAAAATAAAACATATTCCACTAACTTTATTAATTTGTAATAAATAATCATGTTCCATTTAATTTCATACTATTATGTCTCATTATAAACAATGCATCATTGGCATCCCTAGATTCATGTTGGAATAGATATACCCTCCAACCTCTAAAATAATTTGATGAAAATTCTTCACTTGTTGATTTGGTAAGGTCAAGGCGTGTTTGGATACATATTAGGATTCTTATAGGTCACACTTGGATAATAAAGTTAGATTGGATAATTTTTATAATATAATTTTGTTATAAAATTTGAGAAAACATTAAAAATAAAATAATTCAACATCTTGAATAATTCATCTAATATGGAATAAATTAATATAATTAAAAAAATTAGAATATTTTTATCTTATATAATCATCTTTCTATTTGTTTTTCAATAGTAAGAAAAAAAAATTTAGTTTTATATTTAACTTATTTTTTCCTAATTTAGTGTTGATAAATGATCAACTTATTTATTATTCTATATTTTTTCCTTTTTTTTAATTAAATATTGTTCAATTCAATTCTACTTTGTAAATGTGACCATAGTGTATACAAGCAAAACAATACAACAATGAAGCTGTCTCAATTCTCCAAAATGTTTGTTGATCATGAGTAAATTTATTATTATTATTAATTGTATTAATTAATGATTTGAGACTAGACTTAGTTTTATTCTAACAAATATTGTTTCTTTTTAGATGCCTACTCTGTTGAGATTGGTTAAATATAATGGTTAAATTGTGTTCACAATGAGGTCTAAAACATTTAACGGTTTTCACTTAAGTTGAAGTGAAAACATGAGATTGAATAGTATGCATCTAAACTTGAATTTTGTGGGTCTAAAGTTGTAGAGTCCAAGAACTTTACTTAGCTAATTATTTAGTAGTATTATAGTATGTATAGTATTATCTTTGTTACTGTGGATTTTTGGTTCAGACCGGGAATTATTTGGATACTCATAGTAGTACTTGTAGATTTTCTAAGTTTAACCTATAGTTTAAGAATATTAATTTTAACCTAAGGTTTGATTAATATAACTGATATTGATGATGATATTTATTATATTATAAGGTTTAGATAAACCCAATAAGATAGTAACACTTGTCTTATGTATGATTATTAAGGAATTATTATTTTAATGATAAAATAAGAGAAATATAAGACTTAGTATTCACCAAAATCTGATAGGAGCATGATAATTGTCACAATTTTATTTATTTGTGAATTAGGTTGTAAATAGATTTTTCGTAACTTTAGGGTACTGTAACTTTCGACCTGTTTTTGACCCAGTTATATTAGGAATTTCGAAAAATAGTATTTCTTAAAAGTTGTAGATAATTTAATGAGATTTCTAACGGTATAAAGAGAGTCCAAATCGGAGTTCTACAGCGTCAGATATGTTGATTTTACTGAAGGGGAGTTTAGAGTTACGAGATTTAGGGAGTTAGAAGTTAGGATTCTATTTGTTTTTATTATTTTAAAAATCAAGCTTTGAATCCTTAAATCTCTCTGAAAATTTTGAACAATTCCTAAGCCTTTAGCTGAAGGATATTCAAATATTTTCAATTAAATTTATTATTTTTATTCAAAGCTAAAAAGAAGATTTTTATTCCTAGAACTCTATAAATAGGACCTAGTACCCAGCCATTATTCACCTTTTGCTCTAAGTTCAGAAGCTGCTAGTGTTAAGTGAGTGTGAGAGTGTAAACATCTGGTTTGGGAAAATCATAAGCTTAAACATCATAAGCTTATCAAACACTTTGGGAAGTGAGGTTCTATAGTATTTCGGTTGAGGTGTAGATTGGTCTTTCAAGTCTTTGAGGTAACCAAAACTCCAGTTCATTTCTGTATTATGTTATTTTCTTTCTCATAGTCTTCTACTCAATCTCTAACCTTAATCTTCATTTTGGTTAGGGAACCTAAGTTCTTGAGCACATAAGTTTCGGTAAGCATGATTCTCAAATGGTTTAGTCTTCCCATTTTCCTTTACATCTCTTTCCTTCTTTCAACTCACTCTTGTTCATTATGGTTTTAGGAGTGTTCCAAAAAGTCCCAACTCAGTCCATTATATCCCGGTAACTTTGGTAAGGAAAATAGGCTAGAATCTATATGTTTATGTTTATGTTATCTTATGTGTTATGTTATGATATGTTATGAATATGTTATAAATGTGTTTGTTTGTAGGCTTGGGCTTGTGCCCTATTTGACTAACAAGACCCCAAAAAGATTGTGGGCATATGCCTATTTAGCTGGTAGGACCCCACTAATCTCATGGGCATAAGCTTGTTTAGTCTATGGGACCCCAAGTAATAATGGCCATTATAATAAGTGTATTATGTATTATGATATGTCTTTACGTTATTATGAAATTGATTTGTTTGACTATGTGTTAGATTTTTCCTTGCTGGGCATTAGGCTCATTCCTTTCTGTTTATGTGCAGGAAATAAGCTTTAGAGGCGGAAAGATTCGTGACGCTTAGAGGATGTGTATCGATGGTGAATGGAGTCAAGGGGCCGAGCGTTATTTGATTCGAGGATGTAGTCTCATTTTAATTTTTATGGTTTTATATGTATTTTCCGCATTTTCTTATGTAATTCTTTTCATTGAAATCATGTTTTGTTTTTAAAGACAATGGGATCCCAAATCCTTCTTAGTATTCTGTTTATTTGTAAGTAACTCTTATTTTTACAAGTTACTCAATAAAATTATGGTATTTTCGTAAAAATGTAAGTTTTATGTATAGTTTCGTTAATGGTCCAAATAGTCTAGATTAGTGGGTCATTACAAAAGTGATACAATGAGGTATCTAAATATTCCCAAAAATTTCGAAGACATTTGGAGACATTTTCGGGTCATGCTCGAGGTGTTATTACAGAGGCATCTATTTTGCGTCGCCTGTGGGAGGCGACGCATCGCCTAAAAGAGCCTAAGAGAAAAAATGCCTGCTGGGTGGCGACGCATCACCTGACAAGCGATGCACTGCCTGGATGGTTCGTACGAGACCGTACAATTATGTGACTTAGCTCCAAATGATGTATTTAAAAGCTCTAATCATATTTGTTGGACTTAATGATAGTGCCTACACTATAAATAAGGGTTATTAGAGTTGAAAAATCTTGATAACACTTTTCAACTCTCTCTCTCTTTCTAGCTCTCAAAGATTATGAGTTTTCTCCAAGAAACTCATCAAGTATTGCTTGAATTGGTGGGTTTCAAAGCCTTGTTCAATCCCAAATCTCATTCTATCTTGGTGAAGCTTCAAGCAACAAAAGAAATGCTTGGAACAGAGATTTTGGACAGCGATGTCAATTCGTGTATAAGCCTTAGAAGTTCTCCAAGCTTGAAGATTCAAGTTGCTCAATAAAAAAGGTTGTATCTCTCTAACCCTAATCTTATATTTAGTTGTGGATACCAAAAATCCTCACTAAAAGAAAAAATACATGATCTTGTATTGAAATGAGTAAGGGTCTGCGAACGTGAAAGAATTGACCCAATGAGCAACACAAGCTAAGTTATAGAGTTCGGGCTAGCCTAGAGCCTAAGGCCTAAATGCTCATATGAGGATGGGCCATATTGCACAAAATAACCTCTATAGAAGCTAAAAGAAAATGTAACACACTCCCGAGGTAGTCCCAAGAGACCACAGATCAAATGATGGAATCTTCGATCCTCACGATAGTTGCTACATCCTAGACATGCCCATCTCGCACATATGCACCATGCTGCAGCACACCTCGTGAGGCCGCCCGCGCACCTATGGATCTCGCCCAAGCGCCATCTCGTGCAGATGCTTCAGCAGCCTCGCCCAGGCAGCGTCTCGCGTGGATGCTACAGCAGCCTCGCCCAAGCAGCGTCTCGCGTAGATGCTCCAACAGCCTCACCCAGGCAGCATCTCGTGCAGGTGCTCCAGCAGCCTCGCCCAGGCAGCATCTCGCGCAGGTGCTCCAGCAGTCTCCCTAGGCAGCGTCTCGCGCAGGTGCTCTAGCAGCCTCGCCCAGGCAGCGTCTCCCGCAGGTGCTCCAGCAGCCTCGCCCAGGCAGCATCTCGCACAGGTGCTCCAACAGCCTCGCCCTGGCAGCGTCTCGCGCAGGTGCTCTAGCAGCCTCGCTCTGGCAGCGTCTCGCGCAGATGCTCCAGCATCCTTGCCCAGGCAGCATCTCGCACAGGCGCTCCAGCAGCCTCGCCCAGGCAGTGTCTCGCGCAACTGCTCCAGTAGCCTCGCCCAGGCAGCGTCTCGCGCAGGTGCTCCAGCAGCCTCACCCAGGTGCTCCAGCAACCTCGCCCAGGCAGCGTCTCGCGTAGATGCTCCAACAGCCTCACCCAGGAAGCGTCTCGCGCAGATGCTCCAGTAGCCTCGCCCAAGAAGTGTCTCGCATAGGTGCTCTAGCAGCCTCGCCCAGGCAGCATCTCGCGCAGATGGTCCAGCAGCCTTGCCCAGGCAGCATCTCGCGCAGGTGCTCTAGCAGCCTCGCCCAGGCAGCGTCTCACGCAAGTGCACTAGTGGCGTCGCCCATGAGCCTCGCGCCAAGTGAGGTGCACCCCGCCTTGTCCATATGCCACGCACCACCATGGTCTCGCGACTCCCATGGTCTCGCGGCCCCCCAAGGTGCCTCGCACCACCATGGTCTTGCGCCTCGCGTACTCGTATGGGGTCTAAGACCTCTAGAAGGAGTGTATGAGGAGCAATAGGAGAGACCCAAGAACTATTTGGTATCAAGCCAATAGTGGTGTAGATGACTGAGTATATCGTTCATGTTAACACATAAGCTTTCCTACACTTAGTAGAACGTGGGATAACTTTGAGCAGATACATGCCTTGGAGATGCGAGAATAACCATCAGGTACAAAGCACCCGTACGTGTACGGATGTAGGACGTACGACCATGAGGAGGACAGAAGCGTGACCATGACATCTGTATAACACAAGTAGTGGAGGTACGGATTTGTACAGAGAGTGGAAGCACTACATGCTTGCCTTTGACTATGTACCAGGCCGACACCATGACCTTCTGCTCCACAATGACCTGTGCCACTACCCTGACAATGTACCTATGTACAATCTTGTCCCCTGGAACCACAATGTATGAGGAGCCATTAGAGCTCCAATATAAATAGATCATCACCCCTCAAGAAAAGGGGTTGGAAAATTCATTGTACACTCAAGCTATTAAACAATATACAAGGGCATACTCCATTGTTGATCTGTGTTGATCCTTTCATAAGTTCATCTTAGGTTCTTATCTAAATATCTCCATACTAACCTTTGAGTTTTCTGATCTAATTTCATTGACAAGATTTCACCATCAATAGTTTGGCGCCATCTGTGGGAAGAACAAGCATCAAGCCAACATTCTTTCATCACTACCAACAAAGAAAGATGCTAAGACTTTCAAAACGCCTACGGTAAATACAAGATGATGAGGTTCGCAGGGACGGAGTAGAGCGGAGGGCTTCCAAGGGAGACCCCCCTCCACCTAAGCATGGAGGTAGACCGGAGGAACCTCTTCCCCCAAGGGAGGATAAGGAAGCATCGTCCCCAACTATCCGGCCTGACGGAGGTCATTCAGAGCCGCCAGTGCATCCACTTCACCGGTCCCCGGTGGCACCACGCTCAGGCCACCAAGACCCAGGTGTGTCGACGCACGGGCCAGGCAAGGATTCCAGGGTATGCTCGGTAAGTTCCAGCTCAAGGACTCGCTTCTACAAAGATAAGATTCACAAGTTACATAAAAAGACTCGAAGGCTAGAAACCACGATAGAGAACATGCAGGAGGTCTTAAACGACCTACTACAAGGAAAGTCGAGCATACCCCTTCCTATGCATAAAAAAGGGGAAAACACTGTCCCTGTAGACTATGGGAGAACCTGACTTTCCACCAGTAAAACTCCCCCGAGGAACACAACCAAAGCAAGGGTTCAGCTGAGGACCCGCGAGACCCCTCAAGCAAAAAAAGGAGGGGACTAGACAACAAAATGCGAAGCCCTCGAGGCAAGATTACCACTGCACTGGGGGGGCACGAAGATGACGAAGAATTTGACCGTGATTTGCCCTTCACAAGGGAGATCCAGGCTGAGAAAATGCCCACCAACCTCAGAGAGCCTCGCCACTCCATATGAGGGTACTACAGACCCAAAGTATCACTTAGACTACTTCAATAACTTGATGAGGTTAAGAGGGGTCAACAGCAGAGAAAAATGTCATTTCTTTGTTGTTACACTCAAAGGTGTTGCATACAAGTGGTTCAGGAGGTTAAGGCCAGGAATAATCAAATCATGGTAGCAATTCTCTGATGAATTTCTTCAGCAGCACCATGCGGTCAGCGATTACGTTATGCCGATTACCAGCCTCGCTAACATAAAACAAGGCGAAAATGAGAGTCTGAAGAACTATATCCATAGGTTCAATATGGAGGCAACAAAGGTGGGAAGTCTGACCAAAGAGGAGCTCAAGATGGCTATTAGAGCTGGAGTTTGTCCAGGAAGCAAGTTATGGGGTAACATGCTCAAAAGAGAAGTTTCGAATTTAGATGATTTCTTCGAAAGAGCACAGAAGTACTTACGTGTGGAAGAGGGCCATAAGAACTTGCATGTTGAAGAAAGCAAACCTTCCTCCAGTCACCCCACTACCAATACGTCTGAAGATTCCATATAGAAGGGGACGTCGTGCTAGAAGGGTCGCTGACCAAGTTTAAAGCTGGACGAGGACCATCATGCTAGAAGAGTTAGAGCCTATTTTGTCTGTGGGAGTGTCAGCCACTTAAGGAAAGACTGTCCACCAGTTAGGAAAGAGGAACCAAAGAGGACCGACAGCCTCACTCCAGCCATAGTGTTCACCTTGACCTAGACCGAGGTTGAGGCTAGTCCCTCGGTCGTGACAGGTCATATTTCTAGTGCTTGTTCTTTGTTTACTGCATTGATTGCTTGTTCTAATTAATTTCAAGAATAAGAACAATAAGAGATTCCAATCTCAACAACTATCCACTCTATCATTCACTAATGCAAGATCAATAATTCTTATTCTTATTAAGATAGCTAGTTAACAAAAACGTTTTATATTCAAGTTACGAAATATAAAACTCAACCTAAATGAGAATTTTCTATATTTCTATGATAAATTCATCAACTAAGAAGCCTTAAGATCAATAACGTAAAATCTACACAAGCAATCTCGATACTTTCGTTCAAGATTAAACCTATGTCAATTCAATTCCAGCATATTCAAATCTCACTTTCCAGATTTTGATTCAAACTCATATAGATAAATGAAAAACAATGGCCAATCACTTCTCTTACAATTAACATAAATTGAAAATACCTTAATAGATGAAGAAGAAAAGTAAACTTTGCATTAGATCATAATAAAGATTCAAGCAATTTGATTGAAAACCCTAATAATAAAATTAGTTCATCAACATGGCAAAGAAATCCATAATACTAGAGTTTAACATAAATAAAATTAAAGAAGAAGAAAAATAAATGTAAATTGAATCTCTGAACTTGCTCCCAAAATGTTCTCCTTCCCTCCTATGATGAAAAACACCTAATGATTTTTTTTGAAAATGCATTTTTACCCCTCTCAAAAAGCTTGTTTTCGACGTTCGTACGGATAATAGCGTAGGGGCGCTTAGGAAGCATTGCTGGGGCACTTGGAAAATCACAAAAACATGCTCTCTGGAACTCTTAAGCACAGGGGCGCTATATATTAGTGTTGGGGTGCTATTTCACACGTCCTGAAACTATGCTCTCTGACTTCGATAACACAGGGGTGCTATATATTAGCGTTGGGGGGCTAATTGTACAGAACAAAACTAAAACTCGTTTCGAACAACCTACAACGTCAACTTATCATATTTTGATCATAACTCCTTCAATATAACTCCAAATTGAACGATTCAAAAAGATATGGAAAGATAAGAGAGATATTTGCAACTTCTATTTATAGAAGTGTTTCCAGAAAGTGAATAAATCATGTTCAAAATGCAACTTAAAGTTTCAGACTTGTGTTACAGAGCATAAAGTTTCAGACTTGCATTACAGAGCATAAATGCGGCTTAAAGTTTCAGACTTGCATTATAGAGTATAAACGTCGTGGTGCGTGTTCAGTGAGAAAGGAGGCTGGGGCCTCTGACTTAGGCAGGCCGCAGCTCAGATGCTTGGGGCCACGACACTTAAGGGGTTTTGAGCCCTGGGAGGGTTTTTGGGTGTGGGAACTCATCCCTAAGGGCTCGGGATCGATCCTACTACCCGATTTAGTAGAATTCAACGTTCCAAAGGCTAAGACTCAGCCCAAAAGCCTTTATTTGTTTGTTATTGATGGGATCCTATATTATGGCTGTGACTAGGTTACCGCTAGGGGCTTGGAATCGGGATCGTGTGATCGTGAAAATATGATACGCAAGTGCATGCAATCAATTCAAGTAATATAGATGATAAATAGAGTATCGTTTCCACGAAGACTTTCTTCCAAGTACCACTAATTGTTCTTTAAATTTCTATTTGGCTACTATGAATTTGACTTTTAAATTTAATTTTAAATATGAAAATACTTTAAACAAGAAAACAACTAAATAAAAGATTTAAATCACTATGAAAAAGACCTAGGGTGTTAATTTCATCAACTTTTCATTCTACTAATTGTATTAATCAATTCTAGATATCTTTCTTTCTATTCTAATAGCAGGTTAACATAAATCAATTCCTATTCCTTTTCAAAATATAAGATCTCAGCCTATATGCAAGTTTTCTACATCTTTGTGATAAACTTAAACATATAGAAGGCATTAAGCATGGAAACCTAATTACTACACAAGTCATATAGGTACTTTCGTCCAATATGCAACCTATGTCTATATAATGATAGCATATTCAATTCTCATCTTTCGAATTTTGAATCAAAATCATTAAATCAAGCAAATAGTGATGAAGTATTTACTAGCATTAAACACACATTATATAGATTAGAATAGAGAAGAAAAATAAAAAGACTATCATAGTTCAATTAGAGAGAAATCCAAGTGACTACATTAAACCCTAGATAAAAATTGTTTAGTTCATATCAGACATGACTAAATCAACCAAATAATTATTAATCTTGAAGAAGAAATAAAAATATGAAACTTTAGAATATTTAACCTAAGAACTACAATTAGTCTCTAAAAAACGTAATTAAAAACTGACCTCATGACCTAATTAAACCTTAAACATGAATTTATAGTAAAAAAATATAAAATCTTGAGTTTTTCCTTGTGCGGGCTGCGACTTGGCATTGTCTAGGTCGCGGACCGTATCTATTTTTGGCCCTTTTTCTTCTCGTATAAAGACTTCAGGCGTCGCGACTCAGCTTAAGCAAATCACGGCCCGTGTCTAATCTTTTCCTGAGCTTAGCCTCTGTTTCCTCTTGAGTCGCGACTTGTAAGCCCAAGTCGGGACACTAATTCTTTCCAGCAAAATATACGTCTCTGACTTCCCCTCAAGTCACGACTCTAAGGTCCAAGTCGCGACTTTAATTAAATTTTTCTCAGATTTGATCCTTCAGCTTATCTCTTCCTCAAAAACCCTCTTCTAATCAACCTTGGTATCGTTTTTAGTCCAATAACCACCAAAAGCCTCGCTTTTCCACCATTTAGCTTCTTTTTGTATTTTTTTCTCATGATTCATCACACCAACCTACAACAAAGACAAACAAAAGCGTAATATTGCACAAAACACACATAAACACTCAAAATTACCACAAAAACACTTTCTAAAATGACCCTAAAATGAAGTTATCATCGTGCTCGAGAGTCGTTCTTATTATTACGCCATACTCGGACCTGAGGTAAGAAAACTGCATCCGGTCTACGTTTAGGGCTCGACTCGAATATAGTATGGAATTAATGTTATGTTGAGAATATTTTATTAAACATATTGAATGTGCTGTGTTTACCTATGTTATGTAATAACTGCTGATTGGTATATTGATTAGGGAAGCTCAGCTTATAAGCTAAAGATTTATCCATATTATTCGATGATGGGCTTGGCTTAATAGTTAAGGGTATAGTCAATTTTAAAGAACTCAACTTATCAGTCGAAGGGTAAGACTCAATTTATCAGTCGAAGGTTAAAGGCAAGATTTATCAGTCGAAGATTGAAAGACTTAACTTATTAGTTAAAGGTCAAAGGACTCGGCTTATGGGTCAAGAGTTTAAAGGCTCGACTTAGAAGTCGAGGGTGGTAATAGCGTGCTGAACGCTGGCCGATAAGATTAAGCTGACCTGGAAGCGAGATACGCTTGAACGCCTTTAGGGAGGTCTAGAATGTGAAACATCAGAACCGGCTAGCCAGTTCAAATGCTAGTTATGTGAGAGATGGGCATTATAGCCCTAGTGTGACTCTAGAGTCACTTATATGAGTTAATTTCATGCATGAGTAAAGTTATTACTGCTAGCATACTGGTTATGATTCTATGATTTGATAATGTACTACTTATAAGCATGTTTATGTTTTCTTGTTGAGCCTTGGCTCACGGGTGCTAAATGGCGCAGATAAAGGAATGGAAAAGCTGGACCAGCCATGAGTTGGAGATATTCAGGGGTAGAGTGTACATATGCGGCCTACTTGTCCACCACGACCGAGGTTATCAGTTGGGACTAGGGTTGGACCTTGATTTTTCTGCCTAGGTCAACTTTTGTATTCGTTTTTGGGTGTTACGATGGGATCCCATGTATTGTAGTAAAACCTTTTTAATGAATCGTTGACTTTTGACCAAATTTTTTAGTACCTAAACCTATGGTTAGTTTTAATTACACGATTTAAACTCAAAGAACTTATTTAGCGAGTTAAGCATTATTTAAACTACACAGTGTAACAGTCCTTGATTAGGAGGATGTTACAACTTGGTATCAGAGCAGTTTAGGTTTATGTGTTCTTGAAGATTTGCTGGGCATGTACACTCACCGCTGAAGATAAGCTCGACTTAGGGTTCGGTAACTATTTATGTTAATTCTTGTTACTTGCTTAATTGGCATATGAATGTCGTATCTGCATGCTTATTTAAGGAGCATGAATTATTCTGATGAGGCCTGGCCCTTGACTGTTAAATGTATAAAAAGAATGTGCTTATTAGCACCCTGATTGAGCATGAATATAAATTGATTTGCTTATTAGCATGATTATTGTATGTGAAAGATATTAAACTGCTTATTAGCACTGTTATGGCATGTGTATGCATAATTGGTTGGTGTTGGGCCATGGGAGTGGTGTTGGGCACCGTTATTTTTGTTTAATGTGTCGAGTCAATGATTGCAGATAGACTTGGAAGTATGCTTCTAGGGCAATCAAATGAGCCAGCAGCAACTGGAAGTTAGGTCAGGGATAACGACCATGGTCAGAACCCTCCGACAACTCCTGAAAACTAGCAACAGGTGCTTGCTGATATGCAAGCAAAAATATAAAGGCAGGATGAAGAAATCCTCATTTTGAGACAGCAACAGGTTCCAGCAGGGAACGCTGCACCACTTATGCCACTTGATGTGGCACCAACATTACAGCAACAGCCAGGGGCTGAGAATAGGTGGGAGCCTCTCTATGAGCGCTTCAGGAAACAACACCCTCCTACATTTGAGGGAGGGCCAGATCCGCTGTGAGCTGAGCAGTGGATGGGTATGACCACAACCATTCTAGACTTCATGGGGGTGGCAGGTAATGATAGAGTGGCCTGCGCCACATTCATGTTTCGGGAAGACACCCGAATCTAGTGGGTAGTGGTATCCCAGACCAGAGATGTGAAGACCTTGAGCTGGGAAGAATTCAAAGGACTATTCAATGAGAAATATTATAATGACGAAGTGAGATTTGCAAGGGTCGATGAGTTCAACAATCTGGTGCAGGGCACCATGACTGTTAGAGAGTATGCCCTAAAATGTGACAGGTTGGCCAAGTTCGCTGCAAACTTGGTGCCAACTGATGTGATAAGGAATGATAGGTTTGTTCAAGGGCTAAATGTTAGGATAGCCCGGGATTTTAAAATTACTTCAGTACCTGGAGTGACAACTTACGCTCAGGTAGTGGAGAAGGACCTTATTGTTGAGGGTGTTGAGAACAAGATCTGGCACGAGAATGAGGCCAGAAGGGACATTAGGAGGGTGGGACCTCCCTTTACTGGAGCTGGTAGAGGCGGAGGCCCTAGTGACTAGAAGAGGAAGACCCCAGACACCATTACAATTCCATGCCCAGATAGGAGGCCTCGGGGTACACAGGTTGGCCGCCAAGGTGGCAATGAGAACTGGAGGACTTATCCAGAATGTGCCAGATGCAGGAGACGTCATATGGGAGAGTGTCGAGCGAGGGCCTGTTTCTTATGTGGCATAGTTGGGCACCTCAAGAAAGATTGCCCAAGGGCGAAGAAGGAAGAACTAAAGAAGGCAGATAGCTTGGCTTTGGCTCGAGTGTTCGCATTGACAAAATATGAGGCTGAGGCTCGACCTTCAGTAGTAACAGGTCAACTTTCTAGTACTGGCACTTCTTATTCTGTTTTGATTGATTTTGGGGCTACACATTCTTTTGTATCTAGTAGGGTGATCGATAGGTTGTGTAGGCCATGGGAATACTATGCAGTGGGTTTTGGAACCCTGTTACCTACTGGGGAGTTAGTGGTTTCCAAGAGATGGATCAGGTCACTACCGGTGGCAGTGGATGGTAGAGAGTTGTCAACTGACCTGATAGAGTTGGTTATGACCGACTTCGATATGATCTTGGGTATGGACTGGTTAGCCAGATATGGGATGACAATAGATTGCAAGAAGAAGATGGTAACCTTTGAGCCTAAGGGTGAGGATCCCTTTGTATTCGTAGGCACTGTGCATGGACCCTGTATACCTATGATATCTATACTTAGAGCTAGAGACCTATTGCAGAGGGGATGCATAGGATTTCTAGCTAGTGTGGTGGATACCACTCAGATCGTGCCAGTGGGATCAGGATAGACCAAACTAGTATGTGAGTTTCTGGATGTGTTTCTAGAAGATCTACTAGGATTACCTCCACATCAGGAGATAAATTTTGTGGTTGAATTGGCGCTAGGGACAAAGCAAGTGTCTAGGGAACCTTATAAGATGGCTTTAGCAAAGCTGAAGGAACTAATGGTTCAGTTATAGGAATTACTAGATTTGGGTTTTATTAGGCCTAGTTTTTCGCCATGGGGCGCTCCAGTTCTTTTCGTGAAGAAGAAAGATGGTTCTCTGAGGATGTGTATCGACTATAGAGAGATGAGCAAGTTGACTATCAAGAACAGGTATCCTCTGCCAAGGATTGATGATCTGTTCGATCAATTATAGGGTAAAATGGTATTCTCCAAGATAGATCTTCGATCTGGTTATCATTAGCTGAGGATCAGGGAGGAGGACATACCGAAGACAAGTTTTCGCACCAGGTACGAGCATTATGAGTTTTTCGTGAAGTCATTTGGACTGACTGATGCCCCAGCAACATTTATGGATCTAATGAACAGGGTGTCCAAAGATTACCTGGATCGGTTTATGATCGTCTGATGATATACTTGTATACTATCAGTCAAAAACAAAGCACCATCAACATCTTAGATTGGTACTACAGAGGCTGAGA
This sequence comes from Humulus lupulus, assembly GCF_963169125.1. Lineage (NCBI taxonomy): Eukaryota > Viridiplantae > Streptophyta > Magnoliopsida > Rosales > Cannabaceae > Humulus > Humulus lupulus. The sequence goes on from NC_084796.1 coordinate 227,850,298, forward strand.
GAGCACAGGCTGTATGCAAAATTCAAGAAGTGTGAGTTCTGGTTGCCACAAGTGACTTTCTTAGGTCACATAGTCAGTAAGGATGGGATTATGGTGGATCCAGCAAAGATTGAGGCAGTCAGAGATTGGTCCCGAAGAATGCTTCAAAGATCAGAAGTTTCTTAGGATTGGCAGGTTATTATAGATGCTTTGTGGAAGGGTTTTCCAAGATTGTGTCACCACTGACAAAGCTGACACGCAAGAATTATAGGATTATATGGTCAGACAAGTGTGAAAATAGCTTCCAGAAACTGAAGAAGATTTTGATCACTGCACCAGTTTTGAGTCTTCCTACAGATCATGACAAGTTTGTGGTATATTGTGATGCCTCGAGGCAGGGTCTAGGTTGTGTCCTTATGCAGACATGGAAGGTGATTGCTTATGCATCACGTCAACTGAAGAAGTATGAGCAGAGGTACCCCACACATGATCTGGAACTTGCATCAGTATTTTTTGCATTGAAGGTGTGGTGGCACTACTTATATGGTGAGAAGTGTGAGATATACACAGATCACAAGAGTTTGAAATACTTCTTCTCCTAGAAGGATTTGAACATGAGGCAAAGACGTTAGAGTTGGTAAAGGATAATGATTGTGAAATCCTCTGCCACCCAGGAAAGGCCAACGTGGTAGCGGATGCCTTAAGCCGGAAGGGTCCGAGACAGTTGAATAGTGTCAGGCAGATATCCAGGGAGTTGGCTGATGATATGACTAGAGCAGGTATTGAGCTAGTGGTGGGCTAGTTAACCAACATCACCCTGCAATCTACTCTTTTGGAGAAGATTAGGGAAAAGCAATTAAGTGACCCACAGTTGGGAAAGATCAGAGGGGACGTCCTAGCTGGAGCAGCTAAGGACTACACAGTGTCAGGCATGGGCTTATTGAGATATAAGAATCGAATCTGCGTTCCGATGGACACTAGGATCAGATAGGAGATTTTGGATAAATCTCATACTACCCCTTATTCTCTACATCCAGGCACCACAAAGATGTACCAGGATCTGAAAGTTTTATATTGGTGGCATGGGTTGAAGAGGGATGGATTGAGTACATGGCAAGGTGACTGACCTGTCAGCAGGTCAAGACAGAGCATCAAAGGCCAACAGGGCTATTGCAGCCTCTGGATATTCCAGAGTGGAAGTGGGAGGTTATCACGATGGATTTCGTGGTAGGAATTCCCAGGACAGTGGGCCAGCATGGTTCAGTCTGGGTCATCGTGGATCAGTATATGAAATCATCTCACTTTCTACCAGTGAGGATGACTTACACGGTGGACCAATATGCAGATCTCTATGTGAGAGAGATAGTTTGCCTTCATGGGACTCCAAGGTCTATCGTGTCTGATAGGGATCCTATCTTCACTTCCAAGTTTTGGGGAGGTTTACAGAGGGCGATGGGTACACAACTGAAGTTCAGTACAACTTATCACCCTCAGACCGATGGTCAGTCTGAGAGGACCATCCATCTACTGGAAGACAAGCTGATAGCATATGTATTAAACTTTGAGGGATCCTGGAGTAAATATTTGCCTCTGATAGAGTTTTCCTATAATAACAGCTACCAGTCGACTATTGGGGTGGCACCTTATGAGATGCTGCATGGAAGGAAGTTCAGATCGCCCATTCACTAGGATGAGTTGGGTGAGAGGAAATATTTGGGTCCTGAGGTAATACAGAGGACCACTGAGGCTATTGAGAAGATTAGAGCTCGAATGCTTGCGTCTCAGAGTAGACAGAAGAGTTATACAGACCCAAAGCAGAGGAACGTGGAGTTCCTGGTGGGAGACTATGTCTTCCTTAGGGTTTCACCCTGAGAGGGGTGAAGAGATTTGGGAAGAACGGTAAGCTGAACCCTAGGTTCATTGGACCATTTGAGATCTTGGAAAGGATCTGTCAGGTGGCCTATAGGTTGGCCTTACCTCCTGTGCTGTCTACTGTGCACAACGTATTTCATATTTCCATGCTGAGGAAGCATGTATTAAATGGGACTCGTGTTCTAGGTTATGAGGATCTAGAATTGGAGATAGATTTTTCCTATGAGAAGCGACCAATTCAAATTTTAGACTGGAAGGAAAATGTCTTGAGGAACAAAACTATACATTTAGTTAAGGTATTATGAAGGAACAACAAGGTCGAGGAAGCGACTTGGGAGCTGGAGGTAGACATGCAGAATAAGTATCCGAGCTGTTTAGGTAAAATTTCGAGGATGAAATTTATGTAAGGAAGGGATAGTTATAACGTCCCAAATTACCTAATAAGGCTTAAGGCCTTAATTAGGGGGCTAAGGTGGCAATTTATGGGAATTATAGTTATATGTGATAAGTATGCATGTAATCATGTGATTATGTGAGTTACATGCTAATATGACTAGATATGCATGTTTAGGTGTATTAAATATGCATGTGGGCCCGTTTCTTATTAGAAGGGCAATTTTCATAATTTGGCCCATTTTGGGCATAATTGTATATATGTGCATATATGTGATATATGTGAGAGGCCACATTATTATGTGGGTTTATTTGGGGTTACTCGACACGAGACGATCCTAGGGAGCAAGTTAGCGGGAAAGTCACAACGGGACCCAATACCCGACTCGGGGCAAGTCAAGGGGGGTATTTTGGGTAACTAGTACGTTACCGGGTTATCAGGGAACATGAATAGATAACTGAGAATATATTTGGAGTTAGTGAGATTAGGAGGGAATATCAGAGATTTAGACCATTTTGCCCTCGGGGACCTTTTTGCTACCCTGAGCCGCGGGATTGGCATAAGTTATTTAAGCCTTAAGAAAACAAAACAAAGCACAACAAACACTGTTAGCAGCTTCCCAACTGTCTTTCTCTCTCTCAACTTTTGAGTGAATTACTTGAGAACTAAGGAGATCTTTGGGCTGAAAGCTTAGGAATTGAAGGCCTAAACTTGGGATTGGATTAGCTACAGCTAGGGGGACTTAATCACAGCTGAGGTATGCTTTAGACTCTGTTTTCCACTGAATTTTTGTGTTGGTTTGACTATTCTTGAGTCTTGTGGCTCAAGGTTATGAACTTGAGTTTTGGGTGGAGTTTAGAGTGTGTTGAGCTGAGGTTTTATTGATGGTATTGTGTTAAATGTGTTATGGGGATTGAATTATGGTTCTAGGATGATTTGTGGTTGAGTTTGGCTAAAGAGAAGCTAGAGAATTCTGGGTTCGTAAGGACGGGCTGCAACCCTCTTGAACCTAGAGGCCAGGGGAGGTTTTTGATGTGAGGTCACACCGCAGCGCCGGTTAGGCTGCTCTGTGATGCGTGTTCAGTGAGAAGGGAGGCTGGGGCCTCTGACTTGGGCGGGCCGCGGCTCAGATGCTTGGGGTCACGGCGCTTAAGGGGTTTTGATCCCTGGGAGGGTTTTTGAGTGCGAGAACTCATCCTTAAGGGCTCAGGATCGATCCTACTACCCGGTTTAGTAGAATTCGACACCTTGGAGGCTAGGACTTGGTCCAGAAGCCTTTATTTGTTCGTTATTGATGGGATCCTATATTATGGTTGTGACTAGGTTACCGCTATGGGCTGGAACCAGGAACGTGCTCGAGGGTCGTTCTTATTTTTACGCCATACTCGAACCTGAGGTAAGAAAATTACACCTAATCTACGTTTAGGGCTCGGCCTGAATATAGTACGAAATTAATGTAATGTTGAGAATGTTTTATTAAACATATTGAATGTGCTGTGTTTGCCTATGTTATGTAATAGTTGTTGATTGGTATATCTGATTGGGGAAGTTCAGCTTATAAGGTGAAGATTTATCCATATTATGTGATGAGAGGCTTGGCTTAATAGTCAAGGCTAATGTCGGTTTTAAAGAACTCGACTTATCAGTCGAAGGTTAAGACTCGACTTATCAGTCGAAGGGTAAGACTTGACTTATCAGTTGAAGGTTGAGACTTGACTTATCAATCGAAGGGTAAGGCTTGATTTATCAGTCGAAGGTTAAAGGCACGACATATCAGTCGATATTGAAAGACTTAACTTATTCCTTAAAGGTTAAAGGACTCGGCTTATGGTTCGAGAGTTTAAAGACTCGACTTAGAAGTCGAGGGCAATAATAGTGTTCTCAAAGTGGGCCGATAAGGTTAAGCCGACCCGGAAGCGAGATACACGCTTGAACACCTCTTGGGACATCTAGAATGTGAAACATCAGACTCGCTTGGCCAGTTCAAAGGCTAGTTATGTGAGAGATGGGCACTAAAGCCCTAGTGTGACTCTATAGTCGCTTATATGAGTTAAATGCATGCATGAGTAGGGTTATTACTGCTAGCATACTGGTTATGATTCTATGATCTGATAATGTACTGCTTATAAGCATGTTTATGTTTTCTTCCTGAGCCTTGGCTCATGGGTTCTAAATGGTGAAGGTGAAGGTAAAGGAAAGGAAACGTTGGACCATCCATGAGTTGGAGAGCTTCAAGGGCAGAGTGTACATATGCGGCCTGCTCGTCCGTCACGACCCAGGTTATCAGTTGGGACTAGGGTTGGTCTTTGATTTTGTCGCCTAGGTCGGCTTTTATATTCCTTTTTGGGTTTGTAACCGTTTTAAACTACGATGGGATCCCATGTATTGTAGTCAAACCTTTTTAATGAAATCGTTGACTTTTGACCAAAATTTTTAGTACCTAAACCTATGGTTAGTTTTAATTACACGATTTAAACTCAAAGAGCTCGTTAGCGAGCTAAGCACTATTTTATCTACACAGTGTAACGGTCCTTGATTAGGAGGACGTTACAATTTTTAAAGCTTATAATGAACTACTTAGGTAAAGGTAGATGAAATGTCATTTAGGCTCAAAATTACCATAAGCATACAAACCAAACAAACCAATCTTATAATAAAATTAGAAACCCATATACATTCCCAACTTTCCCATTTTTTCTTGTTTTGAGAGAAAATTCATACACATAATTTTTTTTCTAATGATACTACACTCCCCCAAACTTATTTCTTTGTATTTTCAATTGGAGTGTAGTTCATTTTCCATATTTTTCTTTTCTTTTTCTCTCAATCTGCATAATTTTCTACTCATAACCCTTTCAAATACATACCCCATTACAAATCAATCACCCAATTTTTTTTATATGCTCATCATACATTCAATTGAAAAGTAATTTTAAAGGGTTCAGATAGGCCAACATTGGTGCCAAACAGTAAAAATAATCTCATGAAGCTCAAAATGGGTAACTAGGGATTAATTAATAAAGGTTGGCTTGAAAGGCTCAAACGTTCCAAAGAAAATTGCAAAAATCATCTTACTAAGCATGTATCATCTAGGATTTCGTCTAGTAAGCAAGAAAGTTATAAGATATTTGTACAACTTTTCACAAACAAAATTCAGGGAGCATAAATACTTTTCAAAAACAAGGAATTTATTCACAAATCATGATTAAGCTCTCAAATATTTATAAGGACCCAAGTAAGCCAAAAAAATATTACAATCAAGCACACAAATTTAAATGGATTTTGTTTTCGTCCAACTATACAAACAATTCATTCAATTATTCTCATCGACTTATCATTGTCGACTTGATTCAACAAACATGACACTCTAAACATCCTAGACACATTAACACAATAAATAAAAGACTAACTAGATACAATACACAACTAAAACACATAAACAACTAAAACAAACTACTCAATAATATACAAAACGAAAGTAAATCTCCTCCCCCAAATTTTATATGAAAATTGTCCACAATGTTAAAAATAAAAGCAAAGCAAAGAAGAATTACCGGGAAGAAAATGCACATCAAAAGGGTGGTGGCGGTGGAGGTGGCTGAGACTCTCTGACTTTGCCAACGCAGGAGCGCTTCTTACACAGTGCCTTGGCATTTTCCCCTGGAGCGAAATTCTTATATTTTTTATGTTTATTTTTTTTTCATGTTTTTCATGGTTCAAAAATAGAAGAAAAGTTACAGAATAAAGATTGAACCTAAAAACTAATAACATAAAAACAACAAACAAATAGTTCCCAAAAATTCAAATTGTTCAAAACTAAAGCAAAATTCAAAGTAACCATTGGGATGCCTCCTGAATGCACTGTTGTTAACGTCATTTAGCCGGATGCTGGTCTAATTATTAAATTCAAGTCGGATCCAAGCCACCTCTCAAGTCCTTGAGAGCCATAGTGTCATAAGAAGACGCTCGTTTCTTGATATTGCAAATTGGTGGGACATTCCACCGCTCATGTAACAGTTGAGCTTTCCCACTAACGAACCTTTTCAAACGATGACACATTGTTCGACTACCAACTTGAGCAATGGCCTTTCTCTTGGTAACTTCCACCTTACTACCACATCCTGTTATCACACCCACTCTACAACAAATTAGAATTTCAATTGCTACAAAAACATTATATGTTATCTTGTCTTGTTGCATGTGTAGCTTCAATTCCCCTTTTTGTACATCAATTAGCGCTCTTGTAGCTAAAAATGGCCTCCCAAGAATATTTGGAATATTTTCATATTTCTCCATATCAAGAATAATAAATTTTGCAGGAAAGATGAATTTGTCCACTTTCACTAATACATCCTCAATCACTCCCCGAGGATGTTTAAGTGAGCGATCCGCCATTTGTAGGGACATGGTAGTAGGGGCAAGCTTCTCCCAATTTCAACTTGCGGAAGATCGATAGAGGCATTAGATTCACACTAAATCACATAAAGCCTTTGCAACCACTGAACCCCCTATAGAGCATGGAATAGTGAAACTACTAGGATCTTTAAGCTTTAGCAGTAATTTCTTTTGCAAAATTTCACTGCACTCCTCAGTAAGCGCAAATGTCTTGTATTCCTCCAACTTCCTTTTCTTTGATAAAATTTCCTTCAAGAATTTAAGGTAAGTTGGCATCTGCTCAAGCGCCTCGCAAAATGGAATATTTATGTGAAGCTTCCAAAAAACTTCTAAAAATTTAGCAAACTGCTTGTCAAGATTGTTTTTCTAGAGCCTCTGTGGAAATGGAATTTTTATGTGGTGCTCAAAACTCACTGGTGACTTGTTCTTCTCAAGGTTCTCAGTAACTTTTTCTTCTACCTTACCCTCTTTCTCAGAATCCATTTTCAGTGGAAGACTAGCAAACTTCTCAATTGACTCTTCCAATTACCACCCCTCAAGGAGATCGCATTGCACTGCTCTTTAGGATTCACCTCAGTATTACTTGGAAAATTTCCTTGAGGTCTGCTTTGTAAAAAAATTTCCAATTGACCCACTTGCATTTCGAGATTTCTGATGGATGATCGAGTTTCAATCATAAACTGAGCTTGAGAGTGGGTCAAGATCAACAGTGCAACTTGTAACTCACTTGGCTTCTCTTCAGGAACTGGTGGCCTAGGTGGTGGCACTGGAGGTTGAAGCACGATCTGCTGAGATTGAGGTTGGAATTGAGGTTGCTGGCCTTGATTATTTCTCCATGAAAAATTAGGGTGATTTCTCCACCCTGGATTAAATGAATTGGAGAAAGGATTATTGGCTTGCCTATTAAAGTTACTCATCATGTTGAATTCTCCATAAGGATGGTGTTATTGAACTTTGTTGTCATACACTGCTCAAATTGGTGAGGACGACCACAAATTTCACACCCTATCTGTAACTGAATGGCATTGGCTGATATTGTATTCTGCTGCAATTGCTTAGTCAATATCGCAACTTGAGCAGTCAATGCAGTGATTGCATCTAATTCATGAACCCCAACTACCTTTTGGTTACTAGTTTCACACTCATTAGGCCATTGATGGTTGTTTGTAGCCATATCTCCCAACAACTCATATGCCTTGTTGGCACTTTTACTCATAAATGCCCCTCCAGCTGCAACATCAATTATGGTGCGAGTAGTACCGCACAATCCATTGTAAAAGTTGTGGACCAACATCCACTTTTCAATGTTGTAATGATGACAAATTCTCAACAGTTCCTTGAACCTCTCCCAAGAGTCATATAAAGATTCCCTCTCAAGCTGGTAAAAATTATTGATCTCCCCTCTTAATTTAGTAGCCTTTGATGGACGAAAGAACTTGGCAAGGAATTTCTGAGCCAAATCTTCCTAAGTATTTATAGAATTGAATTGAAGGAAGTTCAACCAACTTTTAGCTCTATCCCGCAACGAAAATGGGAATAGTCTCAACCTGATTGTAGCATCATTCACCCCATTATACTTGAACGTTTCACATAGCTCCAGAAAATTAGTTATGTGAATATGATGATCTTCTGAGGGGAGTCCACCAAACTGAACTGTGAACTTGACCATTTGTCAGATTGCTGGCTTTATTTTAAAATTGTTTGCAGCAACAACCGGTGGTCTAATGCACAAATGTACTCCTGTAACAGTAGGGAGTACATAGTCTCTAAGTGTTCGTGCATTTTGGCCGTGAGTGGCATTAGCACCTGCATTAACATTAGGTTCATCATCCCTAACATCACCCATACTGATTGTTATCCTTTTCTTTCTTCGGTTATGCTTGCAAGTTTTCTCTATCTCAAGATTTATAGGAACTAAATTGTTAGCTCCCTTCTATTGTGCATATAACAATGGTACCTGAAATGGAGATCACAAAATGCACACAAACCAAATTAAAAAAAATGATCAAATAACAAACCAAATTAGAAATAAAATTAACTATTTTAACATTGATAATATTTCAGTCCCCGACAACGGCGCCAAAAACTTGTTCTGGATTTTATGATACGCAAATATACATAATCGCAATTTATAATAAATCTTGGTAAGACCAAGTATCGTCCCACGAAGAATGATTTGTCAATTACCTATTAATTAATTCTTGATTTCTATTTGGCTAATGAAAATTGGATTTGTAAAATTTAAAATCAAGAAAGCATAAATAAATGTAAAGTGCATAAATAAATTAAGACAAGAACGCAAGAATGAAATTCACGAACGAGAACAATTAGGAATTCTAATCTTCCCTACTATCCACTCTATTATTCTTTAATGCAATTACTATTGAAATTCTTCTCACTAAAATTACAGGCATACAAAAGTATTAACTATTCAGATTAAGAAATAGAAAACTCAACCTAATGTGAATTCCCTATATTTCTATGGTCAGTTCAAACTGCAGGAAGCAATAAATACACCCCTAAATCACATAGACCAATTTGATACTCTCGTTCTAAATTGAATTCTATGTCTACTCGATTTTAGCATATTCAAATCTCACTTTTCAGATTTTGATTCAAATTCATAAATTGTATGTAAAAGGTGCGCAATCAATCACATACACAGTAAATTGAGTAAAATTTAGATGAAGAAGAAATAGATAAATGCATTAAATCATAATAGAGTTTCAAGAGAGTCAATTAAAAACCCTAAGAATAAAATTAGTTCATCAACATGGCAAATAAATCCATAACACTACAGTTTAACATAAAGAAAATAAAAGAAGAAGAAAAAGAACTATAGATTCAATCTCTGAACTTGCTCCTAAAATGTTCTCCTTGCCTCCTCTGATAAAAAAACCAGACTCAAAATCGCACTAAGTCCTCCTTTATAAAAAAGCCTAATGACTTCTTATGAAAATACATTTTTACCCCACTCAAAATGCTTGTTTTCGACGTTCGTACGGAAAATAGCGCAGGGCCGCTTGGGAAGCAGCACTAGGGTGCTTGGAAAATCACAAAAACATGCTCTCTAGAACTCTTAAATGCAGGGGCGCTTCACTGTGGCACAGGGGCACTATTTCACACTTCCTAGAACTGTGCTCTCTTATTTCGATAGCATAGGGGCGCTATATATAACTCCTTCAATATAAAATTGAAACTCGTTTCGAATAGCCTGCAGTGTTAGATCATCATATTTTGATCATAAATCCTTCAATATAACTTCAAATTGAATGATTCAAAAAGCTATGGAAAGATAAGAGAAATATTTATAACTTCTATTTCTAGAACTGTTTCCAGAAAGTGAGGAAAACATGGTCAAAATGCGGCTTAAAGTTTCAGAATTGTGTTACAGAGCATAAACGACATGTGTGAGCATCTTCTATGTAGTATTTTCCACACATAATGTCTTGAAACTTCACAATCAACACCAAATCCGTCTTATTCATTATGTTTCGAATGCGTGTTGATTGTTCAATTTGAAACACAATTCTGAAACTTTAAGCTGCATTTTGACAATGACTTCTTCACTTTTTGGAAAGACTTCTAGAAATAGAAGTTATAGATATTTCTCTTAGCTTTTCGTAGATTTTTGAATCATTCAATTCAAAGTTATATTGAAGGAGTTATGATCAAAATATGATGAGCTAGCGTTTCAGGTTGTTCGAAACGAGTTTCAGTTTTATTTTGTGTAATTAGCGCCCCAACGCTAATATATAGCGCCCCTGCACTATCGAAGTCAGAGAGCATAGTTCCAGGAAGTTTGAATAGCGCCCCTGCACCACAGTGAAGCGCCCCTGCGCTTAAGAGTTCCAGAGAGCATGTTTTTGTGATTTTCCAAGCGCCCCAACGCTACTTCCCAAGCGCCCATGCGCTATTGTCCGTACGCACGTTGAAAACAAGCATTTTGAGTGGGGTAAAAATGTCTTTTCATAAAAATTCATTAGGTATTATTATAAAGGAGGACTTAGTGCAATTTTGAGTTTGGTTTTTTGATTAGAGGAGGCAAGGAGAACATTTCGGGAGCAAGTTCAGAGTGTGAATCTATAGTTCTTTTTCTTCTTCTTTTATTTTCTTTATGTTAAACTCTTGTATTATGGATTTCTTTGCCATGTTGATGAACTAATTTTATTCTTAGGGTTTTTGATTGACTCTCTTGAAACTCTATTATGATTTAATGCATTTGTCTATTTCTTCTTCATCTAAAATTTACTCAATTTGTGTTTACTGTGTATGTGATTGATTACGCACCTTTTACATACGATTTATGCATTTGAATCAAAATCTTAAAAGTGAGATTTGAATGTGCTAAAATTGAGTTGACATAGATTTCAATTTAGAACGAGAGTATCAAATTGGTCTATGTGATTTAGGGTTGTATTTATTGCTTCCTATTGTTTGAATTGACCATAGAAATATAAGAAATTCACATTAGGTTGAGTTTTCTATTTCTTAATCCGAATAGTTAATACTTTTGTATGCCTATCATTTTAGTGAGAAGAATTTCAGTGGTAATTGCATTAAAGAATAATAGAGTGGATAGTAGGGAAGATTAGAATTCCTAATTGTTCTCGTTCGTGAATTTCATTCTTGTGTTCTTGTTGTTAATTTATTTGTGCACTTTACATTTATTTATGCTTTCTTGATTTTAGATTTTACAAATCCAATTTTCGTTAGCCAAATAGAAATCAAGAATTAATTAATTGGTAATTGATAAATCAGTCTTCGTTGGACGATACTTGGTCTTACCAAGATTTATTATAAACTGTGATTACGTATACTTGTGTAGCATAAAATCTGCAACAACATAGTGGGTACCTTTAGGGTCGTTTCAGTTGGACCAGGTGAGACTAGGTTGGTGTGTGAGTTTTTTTATGTATTTCCAACAGGCCTGCCAGGGTTGCCACCACACTGAGAGATCAGATTTGTCATAGAGTTTGCACCGGGAGTAGAACCAGTATTGAGGACACCTTATAGAATGATGCCAGCAGAGTTAAAGGAACTGAAGATTAAGTTGTAGGGATTACTGGATCTAGGATTTATTAGACCCAACTTTTCATCGTGGGGTGCTCCAGTGCTGTTCTTGAAGAAGAAGGATGGGTCTTAAGAATGTGCACCGATTACTAAGAGCTAAATAAGATGACTATTAAGAATAAGTATCCACTGCCCAGGATCGATGATTTGTTTGATTAGCTACAAGGGAAGACGATATTTTCTAAGATCGACCTTCGGTCTAGCTACCATCAGCTGAGGATTAAGGAAGAGGACATACCAAAGACTATGTTCCGTACGAGGTATGGACATTATGAATTCTTGGTCATGTCTTTTGGATTAACCAATCCCCTAGCAGCCTTCATGGATTTGATGAATAAGATATTCAAGGATTATTTGGATAAGTTTGTAATCGTATTCATCGATGATATACTGGTGTACTCCCAATCAGAAGCAGAACATGAGCAACATCTTTATTTGGTACTACAGTGGCTGAGGGAGCATAGGCTTTACACCAAGTTCAGTAAATGTGAATTCTGGCTACCCCAAGTAACATTTCTAGGCCATATCGTGAGGAAGGAGGGGATTCTAGTTGACCTGAACAAGATTGAGGCAGTGAGAGATTGGCCGAGACCGAACAGTGTACCAGAGGTTAGGAGCTTCTTGGGATTAGCATAGTACTATCAGCGATTCGTTGAGGGATTCCCCAGAATAGCCACACCATTGACGGAGTTGACACGTAAGAAGACGAAGTATGTCTGGACAGATAAATGTGAGAACAATTTCAAGGAATTGAAGTGGCGACTAATCAACGCTCCGGTATTTAGTCTTCCATTAGATATGGAAAAGTTTGTAGTCTACTGCGATGCTTCGAGGCAGGGCTTGGTTTGTGTACTGATGTAAGCTGGGAAGGTGATAGCCTACGTGTCTAGACAGTTGAAGGAGTATGAGCAGAGGTATCCCACTCATGATCTGGAACTAGCAGCAGCGGTATTCGCACTAAAGGTATGGAGGCACTACCTGTATGGAGAGAAGTGTGAAATATACACTGATCATAAAAGTTTGAAGTATTTCTTCACTCAAAAAGGATTTGAATATGTGCCAAAGGCGTTGGCTGGAGTTGGTGAAGGACTACGATTGTGATATTTTGTACCATCCAGGAAAGGCCAACATGGTGGCCGATGCTTTGAGTCGGAATGACCCAGGGTAGTTGTTCAGTTCGAGACAGATATCAGAAAAATTTAGCTGAAGAGATGACGAGAGCGGGAATTGAATTGGTAGTTGGTAAACTAGCCAGTATCACTCTTCAATCCGCAATACTTAAGAGGATAAAAGAAGCACATATGGAGGATCCTTAGTTGAGGAAACACGGGGAGAATGTCTTAGCCGGATTGGCTAGAGACTTTTCTATTTGAGCGGTAGATCTCTTGAGATATAAAAATTGGATCTGCGTTTCGATGGGTTCTGGCATCAGGCGAGAGATTCTAGATGAATCTCATACCACTCTCTATTCCTTACATCTAGGCACGACGAAGATGTACAAAGATCTAAAGACTCTGTATTGGTGGCCAGGACTGAAGAAGGACATAGTGGATTATATGGCCAACTGTTTAACTTGTCAGTAGGTGAAGGTCGTACATCAAAGGCCAGCAGGGTTGCTGCAGCCTTTATGGATTCCAGGGTGGAAGTGGGAAGACATCACCATGGACTTCATGGTTGGTTGTCGAGGACAGTGGGGCAACACAATTCTGTGTGGGTGATTGTGGATAGGTACACCAAATCAGCCCACTTTTTACCTATTAGAACAACTTATACGGTGGAGCAGTATGCTGAGTTGTATGTGAAGGAGATTGTGCATCTCCATGGGGCTCCAAGATCGATAGTATTCAACATGGGCCCCACCTTCACCTCTAAGTTTTGGGAGAGCCTGCAAAAGGCTATGGGCACGCAATTGAGATTCAGTACAGCTTATCATCCTCAGATGGATGGACAGTCTCAGAAGATGATTCAAATACTAGAGGATATGTTGCGAGCATGTGTGCTGGATTTTGGGGGATCTTGGAGTAAGTATCTCCCTCTTATTGAGTTTTCTTACAATAAAAATTATCAAGCGACTATCGGAGTGGCTCCGTATGAAATGTTGTATGGGAGGAAGTGCAGATCACCCATTCATTGGGATGAGATGGGTGAGAGGAAGTACTTAGGCCCTGAGGTCGTTCAGAGGACTAACGAGGCAATTGAGAAGATTAGAGCTCGGATGATCCCCTCCCAGAGTAGGCAGGAGAGTTACTCAGACTTGAAACGTAGAAGTGTAGAGTTTCAAGTTGGTGATCATGTGTTTCTCAAAATTTCTCCTTTGAGAGGAGTGGAATGATTTGGAGTGAAAGGCAAGTTAAGTCCTAGGTTTGTTGGCTCCTTTGAATTCCTAGAACGAGTTGGAGGTGTGGCACACAAATTTGCTATGCATCCAGCTTTATCAGGGGTTCACAACGTATTTCATGTATCTGCGCTCCGGAAGTATGTATTAGATCCTGCACATGTGCTGAGATATGAAAATCTAGAGTTGGATAAAGATTTGTCTTATGAGGAGAAATCCATTCAGATCCTAGACTAAAAGGATAAAGTCTTACGGAAAAAGACTATTTCCATAGTGAAAGTTTTGTGGAGAAACAACAAAGTAAAGAGGCAACGTGGGAGCTTGAGTCTGATATGCGGGGTCGACATCTTGAACTATTCAAGTAAATTTCGAGGATGAAATTTCTGTAAAGAGGGGATAGTTGTAACATCCCAAATTTTCTAAAAAGGCTTAGTGCCTTGATTAGTGTGCCGGGAGGGCAATAAATGATTTAATTGTATTATTACGTGATTAATCATGATATATGCACATCATTATTTGATTGCTTGAGCTATGTTGTAATATGATTAGAAATGCATGTTTGAGTGTATTAAATATGCATGTGGGCCCATTCTTGTTAATAAAGGTGTTTACCCAAAAAAACGGCTGCTGATGACGTAGCAAGGATTTCTCACACGTGGTTGACACGTGGCGGAAGTGTTGTTCGACTATCGACTAGAGGCACATCACTTCATCGGGCATAACTATTAGATACGACCAGGCTGGTCGTATAATTTGATTTATTTACTTCTAAGATTGTAATCCTATAATAATTGCATTGAATATTTCATCTTTATTACCTTGATACGCGGTTATTAAGGAAAGTAAAAGGCCCATTGGCCCAGGTAACCCTCCTTGAGCCTATAAATATGCATGAAATAGCTCAAGGAGGGGACTTTTGGATTTTTGAATTTTTTTTTTGGATATTGAGAGAGAGCTATAGTGCGATTATCCATCATTTCATTGTAATTCTCCCAAGGTTTTTGAAACTCAAGAACCCTAGTTCTTTGATCACGGCTTGGAGATTCAATATTAATAATAGCACTAAGTGGACGTAGGTCATTACCATTCTTTGGGGCCGAACCACTATAAATCATTGGTGTTTTCTTCTTTTCCATTAGATTGAATTCTTAATTGTCGTCTCGTTTCCTGTTGTATATTTGACTTCGTGTCGTTGGCCAAATCGAGGGTCAACAAAAGGCATATTTGTAATTTTTGACCCATTGAGGGTATATATATATGTGTTATGTTTGTGATATGAGTAAGACCACATTATTGTGGAGATATATCTGAGGTGTATGGTCCGAGGAGGTCCTGGAGAGCAAAATAGTCACAACGGGGTCCAATACTCGGCTCGGGGTGATCCTAGGGGTATTTTGGGAACTTAGCGTGTGTTCGGGATTTACCGAGTAACGGGTAGTTATTTATCGGTTATTTGGCTATGCCAGGATTAATTGGGGATTTATAGGATGTAGAGTCCAAGAACTTTACTTAGCTAGTTTGATAGTAGTAGTAATAGTAATAGCTAGTAGTAGTTATAGTATGTTTATTACAGTGGATTTTGGTTCAAGCCGGGACTTAGTTGGAAACTCCTAGCAATAGTTATGGATTTTATAAGTTTAACCTATAGTTTAAGAATATTAATTATAACATAAGGTTTGATTAATATTTCTAGTTATTAATATGATAATTATTATAACCTAAGGTTTAGATAGAGCCAATAAGAATATGACACTTGTCATGAGTATGGTTATTCCTAAGGTTTAGATAGAGCCAATAGGATTATGACACTTGTCATATGCATGATTATTAAGGAATTATTATTTTAATGATAAAATAAGGGAAAGATAAGACTTAGACTTCACCAGAATATGTTAGGAGCATGACATTTATCACAATTTTATTTATTTGTGGATTAGGTTGTTATTTAGATAATTAAATAGATTTTTTTGTAACTTTAGGGTACTATAACTTATGACCTATTTTTGACCTAGTTATGTTATGAATTTCGAAAAATAGTATTTATCAAAAGTTGTAGATAATTGAATTATATTTCTAACGGTATAAAGATGGTCTAAATCGGAGTCTTACAGCTTCAGTTATGTTGATTTTACTGCACGTGAGTTTAGAGTTACGAGATTTAGGGAGTTAGAAGTTAGGATTCTATTTTTTTTTTATTATTTTTATTTTTAAAAATCAAGCTTTCACTCCTTAAACCTCTCTCTGAAAAATTTGACCAAGTCCTAAGCCTTTGATTGAAGAATATTAAAATATTTTTAATTAAATTCATTATTTTTATTCAAAGCCAAAAAGAAGATTTTTATTCCTATAACTCTATAAATAGGACCTATCACCAAGCATTTTCATTCATTCTTCAAGCATTGATCAGAGCCTTCCAGGTGCTAGTGAGACTATAGAGTGATAAACACTTGGGTTGGGGTTATAAGCTTTATCATTCTAAGCTTATTAAACACTTGGGAAGTATGGTTCATAGTGTATTTCGGTTTCGAGGTGTAGTTCGGTCATAAAAGCATTCAAAGGTATTCCAATCTTAGTTCCTTTCAGTATTGTTTCATTAGTTTTATAGTCCTAACTCAGTCTTCTCTATTCTTGGTTAAGCATCTAAGTTCTTCAAACTTGAGGTTTCTTATCGGTAAGTATATTCTCGGTGGTTTTTAGTTCATTCATCTCTTACTTTTAGAATACTCACCTCTATATTAATGGTTTTTAGGAGTGTTCCAAAATCCCGAGCTTGTTCTCATCATCCCGGTATTTTGGTAAGGAAAATAGGATAGTGCTTATGTGATATGTGCTATGTTTATATAAAAGTGTTATAATTATGCTATAGTCTGATTGTATGTGTTATGATATATGTATGTTTGGGGCTTATAGTTGTTATATAGCAAACCCTATCACATTTATGTTTTGGGGCTTATAGTTGCTATATAGAAAACCCCAATAGTTATATGTTTTTGGGGCTTATAGTTGCTTAACTAGCAAACCTCATTGTAGTTTGAGGCTTATAGTTGCTTAGTTAGCAAACCCCAGTAGTCACCATGTACATGGGTTAGAATTATGATATATGTGATATAGTATATGATATATGTTCATAGTTTATGTGTATGATTATGTTTCATGCTTGTAGTAGATTTTCCTTGCTGGGCATTAAGCTCATTCCTTTATGTTTTGTATGTGCAGGAAAATAGTTATGGCACTGGGAAGATTCTTGGCAGCTTGGGAATGTGTATTGAAGGAGAATGGAAATCGGTGGACTACGCAAACGATTCAAGGATGAAGTTGTTTAATTCTTTTAATTATGATTTATATGTTTTTTTCCGCACTTTGTTTTGTAACAAATTTTAAGATTTAAGTTATGTTCTATTTAATTTTCAAACAATGGGATCCCATACCCAAACCGCATTTTTATGTATTTAACCTTTGCTTTACAGTTTATAATAATGTTATGGTTATTTCATATGTATGTTTTCCTTAAGATTAGTGTCTATGTATAGTAGTTATTAATGTTCCAAAGCCTAGAATAGTTGGGTCGTTACATAGGACTACTCAAGGAATTAGTGGGAACGTGGCAAATGACAAATTTTCCCTTGGTGGTATTAAAGGGCTAGGAATTTACCTAGGGTCATGCTGGTCTTTTGGTGCTTAGGATAGACTTAGGTAACCTAGAAACAACCAGAAACCAAGGGTATCACTCAACTCTCTCTCCCCCTCTCCCTTAGGCTTACTTGCTCATTTTCATTCTGAATTTCTGGAGGATTTGAGGCTGGGAACTTGGAGAAATCAAGCTAGGATGAAGTTTGGAGGCAGCTAAGGGTCGAATTCTCAAATTGAGGTTTTTACCACTAAGGCTCTGGATAGGGGATCACACTATACTGTCATCTCGGGACTCAGGTAAGAAAATTGTTTGGCCCGTAGAACAAGGCATGGCCCAATTACCCGTGTTTAGTGTTATGTATGAATGTTTATAATTTTTATGCCATGTTTATGACTGATCAATGAAGGCTGGGATTGGTGAAGGCTGGGATCAGCAAGGGCCAGGAATGACAATAAGCATGTTGAATGCAGATCGCCATGGCATGACCATCTAGGGTGCTGTATTCACCCGTTCGGTTAAGACCGTGAACCTGGTGCCTAATAACGCACCTTGATCGGCTTCGGCTGCTATGTGAATTGTATGTTGTATTTGTTTAGGTTATGCATTTATTGAAATGAACTGTTATATGCTATGTTTGTGGAGTTTTCTCACCGTGCCTTAGCCCATGGGTGCTCTATGGTACAGATAAGAGCAAGGGAAAAGCTGACCAAGCATGAGTTGGAGGACATGGAGTGGCGCGTACATGTTTGGCCTACCTGGCCGCCACATCTAGGGTAGTTTTGAGGAACGTGCTATAAACGTTTGATTTTGTCACTTAGGTTGACTGTACACTTACTTTTGAGTTGTAAATATATTTTAAAACAATACATTGGGATCCCAATATAACACTTTTATGATTTAAATGAATGTCCAAACTATTATACTGAATTCTTACTTAAATGAGTCTTTACTTTAGATAATCACACTTTTTGGTCTAATACCTCGATTAGTGAGTTAATGACACATTATAAAATAACATGGTAATGGCTCTAGGGTAGTATGGCGTTACACAGCCTAACCCGAAACCCGACCCGACCAAACCCGAAACTCGAATTTGAACAAAAACTCGAAAAAATTCGAACCAGATTCAGTACCACTTTTCTCCACCCGAAACCCGCAAAACCCAAACCCGATGCACCTGAAACCCGAAAATCTAACCCATGTGCACCCCTACCCACAAGGACTATTAGTCAGCTTATCATTCAAAATAAAAACAAGAATTAAAAAAGAGATTTCGTTTCAAGATTTAATGACATAAAATAAAGTAATAAACAAAGAACAATTGGTAATACGATTTTAAAGAGTTAAGAATTATTCCCCACCTACAACAATCAACAATGACAAATGTTATTCCCTATTCCTAATTAAACTATTAACTTCGCAAATAACACTTAAGCAGTCAATTATCTCAATTTCCCTATTATAATTAATTAAAGCTAAGTGCTCATTAATTAATCATTTGTACCAAGCAATAAACCCATTAAGCATGCGATCTATTTAACCCAAGAAAAATATTAAATTATGTGGAAGCAAGTTAATCTAGGCAACAAATTCATTAAGCATGCAATTCATTTAGCCTAGTTTCTATTCTTCATCACCTTTGAAATACTCGTCACAATACTTAATTGCAATTTATCACTTTACTTAGAACCCTAGACTATAAGGTGAATATCAATCCTAAGATGATAAGAATAATGCAAAACCTTAATTAGCAGCCGTCTAAACAAGATTTTACAAGATTTTACAAGATTCATAGCATTCAATTAAAATAATGGAAGCAATTTAATACAAAGGAATATAAGGAATAAAATTCATAAATGCATGAAAGATTTCATGTCTAGGGTTTTTAAATAACCCTTGTTGATGCCGTTTTTCGTCAACTTAAAATGTAGAGTAGTTAAACAACAAGAATTATGGCGCAGATAAATAATACAGAATAACAACAAGAATTTTACGTGGTTTAGCAGTTAACTCTGCCTAGTCTACGAGTCAATGTTATTAAGAATTTGGATATTTTAGGAAGTTCTTCAGGGATGAATTCTCCAGAAATTCTCTCAAGATATCAAAAATCCGTCCCTTACAAAAGTTCATGACCTCTCTATTTATAGAGGGTTTTCATAGTTCGTTCCCACATATTTTGGGAAGATACTCCTCTTCATTAATGGGAATAATGACATTAAATTATGTAACTCCTATATACAAGGAAACATCCCCTGAAGACCAGGGGGCATATAACAAACTAGTAAATATCCCTTTAATGTAGGGAAGTTACAACAATAAATATCTTTTGGATGCATGGACTGCGTCTCATCAGATGACCCACTAAGCCGTTCGAGGTCGGCAATCAGCATCATGCCAGTCCATGTCTTTAGGTAAATTATGAGCTATGCAGCTTTCCCCAAGACCAGCTCGGAGCGGGTAAATACCACCGAGGCTGTTACATTCCGAGCTCATACTCATACCAAGCTCGGGCTACTTGATCCGAAGACACCTATCAATGGATATACTCCGATGTTATGTCTTTCGAGCTTAGGAAGAACTCCGAGGTTACCACATCTTCGAGGTTTTGGCATCTGGACCACGAACATGCACTTTAGCTATCGCGAGCTCACACCTGACGAATCCATCTTTCAAGGTCACAATCTCAAGTCTCGAAATCTGGGTGTAACATTTTTCCCCCTCAAAAGTATTAGTTCGAATCCTGTGAGAAGGAAACTTTTGAACTACTTCCTTCAGGAACCGTTCCATTGCACACTCGAGTATGGACACGCGTCAGCTGGGTGTTGCTTACTCAAGGTACTCGAGTGCCTTGAGACTCTGCCCACGATCGTTCGCCTACCAACTTTATGGTACCATCATGTCACTTGTCCCTGGCCATCGGATCTGATACAGAATCTGGCCAATGGCTCAGATTAATTCAACTTTTTGCAATCTCTGAGGGTCTATAAATATATCACCCTTTGTCTTCTTCATTTTTTCTTCATATTCAACATCCCAGAGAAAAAACCAGACAGTTCTTCGCCTGGTTCTTGCATGTTCTCCAAGCTGAGAAGACAAAGCACGGTTGGACTTTTCGATTCAGTGAAATCGTACCTGCAACCGCTCGTTCAATCATCCATTTCTCTGTTTCCATCGATTACATTGTGTAAGTTTTCGGTCTATGGTTTCTTTGCGTTATATATGTATATTTTTTTATTCATGCTTATGCTTCTGTTACACCATAGGCATTAGGATTTATTCTTGTCCCATTTATCAATTCACTAGTTTAATCGCACTAGGATTAGATTCAAACCCAGCTTCTGCGGAAAAGGGTCAAAAAATGGTTCCTTTTTTGGGTTTTCAAATTTTAGAAACTGTATCTTACACACGAAGATATCGAGTACAAAATTAGGGTTTTCCTTTAAGGAATGCACGATTCCCAAAAATATCATCTTTTTAATAACCGCCACCTTTCTTTCCTAATATTTCAAGATTTCCCATGACAAATCCTCCTTCCTATCCTTCGATGGAACACATGCTCTGGGACTGGTCTCATCTCCTTTGGATCGAGCTTGCCTTGTAGCCTCGATCATTCGAGCTTAGGTACTATTTATCTTTATACTTCTTGCTTGCTTGGCCCTCACCCCTTTACTTTCTTGTTAGATGCCACAAAATTCAGGAAAGTGGTGGGGGTCTTGCAATCCCCTATTTGCCAGTAACTCCAAGCCTGGAATCTCCTTTCACTTGGAATCAACGTTTACTCTGGGAACATGATGTAACGTCCCTAAGGTAGGGTACGTCTGCCACATACTCGTAATTCTAGGGTTTACGAGTATGTAAGGCACTTGACCAAAAGAATTAAATAAAATGATACGAAGAAATACAGAAAAATTTAAAACTTTTATATAAACTTATTAGAAGAAATTATTACACGTATGAATACTTTAAATTTAAGGCAGCCATATGAAAACTCTAAACCATTATTGCATTGGTACTGAGTCCGTGCTCCACAAGTTGCTCAACAGCTAAAGCCACACCTGGAAAAATGTTGGAAAATAACATAATGAGCTAACGCTCAGTAAGCAAATCTCATGCATACACATACACATGAATGTCGTGAGTTTGTAGTGCACATATACTAATATGCTGACTTATATACTTATGCATTTCATTTATTGCTCATGCACTTTCAAACTTTACTTTTATGCTCTTTCTTTTAGTTTCACATTTTTATGGGCCCAATATCACTTGTGCACACTGTTTGATTCAGCCAATGCCTGCAGGGCTTATTACACATATCATATAGAATCCCATGGGTTCTCCTCCGGCTAGCCATCATCTCAGCTAGGCTCATCATAACACTCATTTCATCGTTGCCATAGCTGCCATACTTATTACACATATGGAGGAGAAAGACGGAAACATGGCAAACATATCTGAATGGTCAACTCTAACCTAGCCCACACTAGTGGGCAGCCACTATAAGTCTTATAGACTTCCGTCTTCTTTACTGAACTTACTTGATTGCTTCATCAAAACAGTGGCACCCTTTTTAAACATCTTATTATCACTTTGCTTAAGCCTTGTGTCATTAAAATGTTTAACTTTACATAAGACTTTTCAAGACATTTCATAACTTTTCTCATATTCATATGCATGGTCTTATATCACATAATAATGTATCACATAACTGTACATGCCATGCATACATGCTGATGCTGAAATGCCAATGTTCGTGTTCATGACTGATGTTGATGGTATTCAATCAAGGCATTGTATCACATCTCATATAACTCAAAACATCTTTAGTCATAATACATGAAGCTTTGGGTTGGTGGCGTTGTTATACCTTAACGTAGAGCTATGGCTCAGGTCTAAGGTTTCCAGCCTAAAAACTTAAACGCTTCATATATCATAACATATAACAAATCATGAACATAGAGTAATCCACATATCCATCAACATAAGAACACATACTTGCACATAATTCATATCATTCTTAACCAAGTAAGACATCTTTCACATATCACAGAATTCATCAATTACATATCACACAACACCCTTATGGTGTTCATATAACCATTCTTCACATACTTATCATATGCATCATCATCATACCATACTTAACTCATCAGATGTACACAATCAATGTAGTCATGCATCTTACACTTAAGCACAAAAGATGAGATTTACTTACCTTAGGTCCTTAGCTTATTTTAAAATTCCTCACCAAGAGTCAATCAATCAAATCCATACAAATCCTATTCAAGGCACATCATTTATTAAATTCTATCAAAATCATAAATATACACTATTGATAGTGTATATTAATAATACCAGAAACTATATAAATGATAATAATAAATTATTATCAACGTAATGCAAATAACTCTTCATATAAAACCATGCTTTAAACCTTGCTCATAAGATAATGTACCCTTATGATAATAATAATAATAATCCCAACAAAAATAATAATTATCGTCTATAATTAAACTTATTTCGATATTAATAACAAAATACTTCAATAGCAATACGTATATGGATGTATATATTCAAATAGTCATTTTATAAAAGAAATCATATTTTTAACATAAAGTTGTAATAATCAATATAATGATAATAATATAAATATAAATATTTATATTATTATTAATTAGTCATAATATCAATTCCAGTGATATAATAAATATACTTTCTCCAAACTTCACTGGTCTTACAAATATCAATAACTGTAAGAAACTAATATTTGATATTATTTTAATATTCAAATATTAATATACAATAATAATGGTTAGATAATAGGTTTACTATAAATTATACTTTTCATATATATATGAATCTGTATTCTTGATTTACTTAACAAAATAATAACAATAATAATTAAAATTACTTAATCATAATAATTTCCATATTAATATAAAATCAATTAAATATGTATTTTTATACTTGATTTAATATCTAATATTTTCTAGAAAATTAGACAGCACAACGGCTATAAAGTGGACAATTCCAAAATCAAAATGTGTATAAAAAATATATATAATCCCAGACAGCCAGTAAATTACAGAAAATATTCCATATATCAATAATATATAATTATATACCATAAATACACATAATAACAATTACTCTAATCAATCACAATTAAATCACAATATATAGGTTAAAGAAATTATACCAAAATGATCGGGTTCCACAATAAGTCAAACGATGATTTTCTGAGACTCAAAACGTACTTCGGAACCTCGAACACTAAGTTTCGACCGTCGATCTACGGTGGATCGCGGTGGCTCGTGGTGGGCCCACCACCCAACTATGGTAGATGTAGGAACAAGTTATTGGGTTTTGAAGCCCACAACACGAGGAGCACGATGGTGGTGACGGATCGGCAAACGGATGCCCGAGGTGGCCGAATCGCAACTTTGAAGTCGCGGGGTGGCCAAACTTAAATCGAGTGGTTGAGGCGTTTAATCGGCGAGTGAGCTCTAGATTCCCGCGTGGGTCGATAGTTCGGAGGCCTCTGAATCCAACGGTCCGGCGCGTGGCTAAAAGTGGTGGCCGGAAAGTACTCCTGCGTCGTCGGCAACAGTAACACGCAGAGAGAGAGAGAGAGAGAGAGAGAGAGAGAGAGAGAGAGAGAGAGAGAGTGTTTCTGAGGAGAGAGAGAGAGGGGCTCGGGTAAAATGAAAGGCTGAAGCCTTTTATTTTATTTATTTATTTATTTTTAAAAATTACACTTGGACCCAAAATACTAAAATTCTTTTCAAATAAGCCCTTTAGCCAAACTTTCTTAATTTTATAAAAATCCCCAATTAAAATTATATGACATTTGGGTCCAATACTTGACTACTCAAGTTTCTCTTTCTTTAATCTCATTAAAAACATAAAATCATATTTTAAACACTATTTTTCCATTACTATTTCTTAAATTTGTAAAGTTGTACATTTTATGTATTAAAACTTTGATTTATAATAAATAAATGTATTATGAAAATGTTGGATATTACACATGAACTGAGGCGTGAGCAACAGGACACTCGACATCACTTCTGACATCAGATAGACGAGGTCGAAGAAGGGAAAAGGAAAAGACTAAGGGTCGCCCTTCATCCAGATCCGGATACCGAGCCTAGACAGATTCCACTCGACCCTTCGCTTAAAGTGACAGTCGCCTTCAAGCCAGGTGAACTTCAGTTTTCACTGATGGGGGAACCCTCTACCTCACAGTCGAGGAGGGAATTTTTTGAGGCCGGGCATTATTGGAGCTCAATTACGTCATTAGGCCAGATAACTGATATCCTGGCCCTTCACGGTATGGGATTATGAGGCTCGCTAAGGTGTCAAGCCCCGACCTCCCATTAGCAAAGCTGCCGTGCTCCAGGAGATGGAAATCCTGACAGCAAGCTGAGAAAAGCAACTTGGAGTCAGGAGCACATGAAGGCAAGGGCGGTACTGCCCTTGAAGTATTTTTTCAAGGACTTCACAGACTTTGTTGGGTTGGCCCCCTTCCAGCTCAACACCAATTCTTACAGGGTTCTGTCTGCCCTGAGGTCTTTGTACCACGAGCTAAAGTGGGAAGGACCATCGCCAAAGGAGATTCTGTATCTCTTTTGTTTGAAAAGCAATCCCTCCCAAGCTTGGGGAGGGAACGATTTCTACTATCTTTCGAGCTATCCGAAGGAGAAGAAGATGTTTGAAGATCTTCTCAATCATCCTCCTGACTTCAAGAAGGCCTTCTTCTGGATAGATGGCCTAGCCCATCTCGATTTTATTCATTCAGACGGATTCGTAAGTATTTCAACCTCCTTCTTTTGTGCTCGAACTTTGCTTTAGGCTCGTTCTTAGCTAAAATTTGCTTAATATTTCCAGCCAACTATCATCGCCCTACTCCCACTGATGAGATGAAGGAGCACAGAGAGACTCTACTCCAACTTCCTTATGGCAGGAGATCCCTTTCCTATCTCCTCCATGAAGACAAGCTCCGGGCTTGTGGGCTCTTAGGAGAGGATCAGTCTACATCGGACTGGTCCAATAAAAAATACGACTGGTGGGAGCTCGTGCCTCTGCCAACGGGCAACCTCCCCCCAAGGAGAGAGGCGAGGCCTCCGCCCCCAATTCGTCATAGGAGTCCACAATCGGGGAACGAGGCCAACGACGAGGCCTCAAGCTCGGGCTCGGATGAACAAGGTACAGTCATCCTTAGCTCGAATATGTGGTCCCCCTCCCTACTAAAGCATAAACCCGATAGGTTAGTATTGTGTGAGGACGATAGGAACCATTTTTATGTATGGTCTTGGGTAGATGAACGGGTTCATAGGTTCGATAGCTAGCTCGGGAAATATGACACCATGTATAGCCTGAATGAGGTATGGAACGGAATAGACGTCCAATATGGGACCAACAACTATAGGGACATTTCGAAGTTGACGTTCACCTATAGGGAAGGTACTCCCCCTGCCTCTTCTGAAGATGGGGGAATTTCGTGGTTGCCGAGCACAAGCTCGGGGGAGAGTTCCAGTTAGGTTTCTCTCCACTCGTCTTTTTATCCCATGTATGTTTGCATTATGCTGAGTTACTTTATTTTTTGATAACTCATATTGTGGTGTAACTGTGCAGGCGAGATGGACTCTGATCTCGACAACATCCTTGAGAGTGGTGGAGCCAAGAGGAGTAAGAGTCCCAGGGGGTCGCGAAAGACCGACCGGCCCACCAAGATCCTTAAAAGGACCGAGAAAACACCACCTCCCCTGGCTCTAGTTGCTCCGAGCTCGGCTCTAAGTCCATCTGCCCAGGTCGGGACTTCCTCGTCGACCCTACCTCCGGCTCCTTCTGCATCCCAAGTCAATCCCCCAGCTGGCCTGCCTCCGAAGAAACCCTCGTCCTCGAAGACACCACTGCTCTCGATCTCTACTCTTGTTGATGAGTATGTAATTGACAATGCTGCTGGATCCCACTGGGCAACACTAGGCTTGGACATCCTGTCTCGGGTGGGCCATAGCTTTGGGAGCTTTGACGCTCCTCACTGGCAGTTTCTGAACAATGCCAAAGACGGCAACACTCTTTACGAGAAGAGTGTTGAGCTCCACGCCGCGATAATCTTTCTTCTCCCGCCAGCTAGTTGCATTTACACTTAGTCCATATACTAATTTTGTGTTTTTTTTTGTATGTCAGGCTCTTGCTGTCGATGCTCGGCTTAATTATAGGCTGAACAACGAAGTCCACTCGAGCATGACTCTTGCTCAGGAGGCAAAGGATCTTCAGCTTAAATTGAGTGACGAGCTTAAGTCCACAAAAGCAAAGGTAGAGGCAGGAGTCGAGGAGCTTAAGGTGAAGATATCCGAGCTTGAAAAGCAGAATGCCAGGCTCACAGAGCTTGAGAGGGAGATTGCTCGGGTCAATGAGGTCAATACCAAGCTTGAAGAAGAGAAGGCCCTCCATTTTGAGATTATTGAGAGTGAAAAGGCTCGTCTTCTTGAAGAGTTTAAGGAGAAAAATGATCGGGCGGTCAACCTGGCCATGTACAGAATCTGGGCCAACAATGTCGACCTCGATACCAGCTTCTTAGGCCATCTTGAAGCGAAGCTCGTGGCCAAATGACAAGCTCGGCTTAATGAGGAGGAGGCTGCTCGAGATGATGCAGAGGGAGCCGAGGAGGATGCAGATGTTGAGAAGGCCAAGGAGGATGCTGAGAAGGCTAAGGGGGTTGCTCCTTCTCTTTAGATGATACCTCGGGGCTGCGTCCCTTTATTTTTTGTAATTGATTTCTTTTAATTTATGCCCATTGGGTTGATACAATTTTTTTTTTGACTTTATTTTAATATATATGCTTTACATTTCTCGGGTTGAAATATTTTGCACATTTTATATTAAAGTGTCATATATGCCTGTTTAATCACACAAACATTGTTTGGATTTAAGCTCGAGGTTCAATGCATTCATGATCAGTTTGCTCGAATTATCCGCTTTCGATCTCATTATTTGTCAAGGTCGAATATTACTTTTACCATGCACCCGAAAGTACTTGTATGGTGTGTAATGCAAATGGTTTAGTTATACCTTACTTTTTAGTTACTTTTTCTCGTCCTCAGTTAGCTCTCCGAGGTTATGAGGTCGAAACTATTGTTTTGTAAGATACTCCAGCCTCAATCTCGGCTTATACGAAGTGGGTTATGCTCCAACTTACTGCCGATTAGTTTTAGCTGGTTTGTTCCAAACCTATTAAGGTCGTGTTAGGTTTGTAATCCATACACTTACATTTTAATCTAGTTTGCATATTTGGTTACATCCAAACAATTTCATCTTTTTGCCAGTTTGGTTATATAGAAACTTATCTGATTTTGCGCATTTGGTTATTTCCAAATACTTGTGTACTTTTGACAGTTTGGTTATATCCAGACTGTCTTAGCTTGCGTATTTGGTTACATCCAAACACTTATATATATTTCGTATATGCTGTTTTATTTTTTCAAGCTGGTTGTATATGCGCCACAGATGCCCCCTTAATATCCTATGAGTGAGAACATAGGTTATTAAATTAAGAGAGATTGCAAAAAATACAACATATTAAATGAAATCAACCTTTATTTGAAAAAATTAAAAAATAGATAAACAATACAGATAAACAAGCATGGTTATAGGCAACATCCTTCCTATACTATTGATAGTAAGGTCGTAGGTGTTTGTCATTCCATGCTCGCAGTACTAGACATCCATCCAATCTCACCAACTTGTAAACACTGGGTTAGATGACTGACTCTATCTGGTAGGGTCCTTCCTAATTTGGCCCAAGCACGCCAGCTGCTGGATCCCACGTTGCCAAGAATACACGCCTTAGCACCAAGTCTCCCACGCTGAATTTTCGATCCCGAACTCTTTTGTTGAAGTACCGGGTAGCTCGCTGTTGGTATGCAACATTTTTTAATTGAGCTTCGTTCCTTCTTTCTTCGATCAGGTCAAGAGTTTCTTCGAGCTGAGAGTGGTTCGAGGCTTGATCATAAGCGAGGGCTCGAATTGTGGGAATTTCGACCTCGATTGGCAACATAGCCTCGCAACCGTACGCCAGGGAGAACGGGGTATGTCCTATCGATGTACGGGCCGTAGTCCTATATCCCCATAGGACTTGGGGCAATTCTTCGGGCCATCTTCCTTTAGCTTCTTCCAACTTTTTCTTCAGCGAACTTTTTAGAGTCTTGTTTACAGCTTCGACCTGGCCATTTGTTTGGGGATGGGCCACTGACGAGAAGCTCTTTATTATTCCATTTTTTTTCACAAAAGTTGGTAACAGATCACTGTCAAACTGGGTTTCGTTATCGGACACAATCATCCTTGGCATCCCATATCGACATATGATGTTTTTCACCACAAAGTCAAGGACTTTTTTGGAGGTTATTGTCGCCAAAGGTTCAACTTCTGTCCATTTTGTGAAGTAATCTACGACGAATACCGCGTACTTTACTCTGCCCTTGCCAGTCGGAAAAGAGCCTATGAGGTCGATTCCCCATACCGCAAATGGCCATGGGGAGGTCATCATAGTTAGCTCGGATGGTGGAGCTCGAGGAATTGTGGCCAATCTTTGGCACTTATCACACCTTTTTACGTAATTAAACGAGTCTGACTTGATGGTGGGCCAGAAGTATCCTTGGCGTATGATTTTCTTGGACAGGCTATGCCCCCCAATATGGTCTCCACAGAACCCTTCGTGAACTTCTTCTAAGATTTTTTTAGCTTTGGGAGGAGTCACGCACCAGATTAGTGGCATGGAATATCCTCTTCTATATAGCCTTCCATCTATAATGGTATAACGAGGGATTTGATACAACAACTTTCGAGCCTTGGTCCGTTCTTCCGGGAGGATGCCGGTCTCGAGATATTCAATTATCGGAGTCATCCAGGTAGGCTCGGAATTGATCATACACACGTCTTCCTGCTCTGGCTCGTCAATACTAGGTGTCGAGAGATGTTCAATTGGCACGACATTCAGTTCATCAGTCTCAGTAGAAGTAGCGAGCCTGGCTAAGGCATCCGCATTCGAATTCTGTTCTCGAGGGACCTGCTCTACGCATAGAACTCAAAATGTTCCAATGCTGATTTTTCCTTTTCTAAGTACGCTGCCATTCTTGTACCACGAGCCTGGTACTCTCCCAAGATCTGATTAACCACTAGCTGGGAGTCGTTGTAGCAATGTATTGCTTTAGCTTTGAACTCCTTGGCTATACAAAGTCCCGCCAGTAAAGCCTCATACTCGGCCTCGTTATTTGACGCACTGAAGTCAAATCTCAAGGCATAGTGAAATCTGCTTCCTACAGGAGTGATCAAAATTACTCCTGCCCCCGATCCATTTTCATTAGATGACCCATCAACGTAAAGTTTCCACAGCTCATGGGCCGGGGTTATAACTTCATCGTTGGTCATGCCAGTACACTCCACTATGAAGTCTGCTAAGGCTTGCGCCCTAATGGTCGTCCTTGGATGATAGGTGATCTCGAATTGCTCGAGTTCAACGGCCCATTTAAGAGCTCGTATGCTTGCCTCCCAGAGTCACCAGAAGAGTTATTCAGACCTGAGACGCAGGAACGTGGAATTTCAGGTCGGTGATCATGTATTCCTCAGGGTTTCACCCCTGAGAGGAGTGAAACGATTCGGCGTCCGGGGCAAGTTGAGTCCCAGATTTGTTGGTCCCTTTGAGGTTCTAGAACGAGTTGGGGAGGTGGCTTACAGGTTAGCAATGCCTCAAACTCTATCAGGGGTTCATGACGTGTTTCATGTATCCATGCTCCGGAAGTATGTATCGGATGCTACTAATGTGTTGAGCTATGAGAACTTGGAGTTGGATCGAGATTTATCATACGAAGAAAAGCCTGTTCAGATCCTTGATAGAAAGGACAAAGTCTTGAGAAACAAGACCATCGCCTTGGTTAAAATATTGTGGAGGAATAGCAAGGTGGAAGAGGCGACGTGGGAACTGGAGTCAGATATGCGGGAGCGGTATCCCGAGTTGTTCAGGTAAATTTCGAGGACGAAATTTTCATGAGGAGGGGATAGTTGTAACGACCCAAATTCGCTAATAAGGCTTAAGGGCCTTGATTAGTGTGCCTGGAGGGCATAATGGGATTTTTGTGTGTGACTTTAATGAGTTAAATGCATGATTATGATTTAATGCGTGTTATATGACTATTTGACTATTTGAGATGCATGACTATGTGTATTAGTATGCATGTAGACCTGATTGTCTTAGAAAGAGCATAATTGTAATTTGGCCATTTTGGGCATGACTGTATTGATATCTGTGATCTGTGACTCGAGACGATCCTAGAGTGAGCGGGTTAGTGGAAAAGTCAAAGCGGGAATTTATACCCGGCTTGGGTCAAGCCTGGGGATTTTAAATGGGAATTTGGAAAATATATTGAGGTTAATCTTGATGATGAGGAATGTATATTTGGTGATTAATCGGGTATTGGGTAGCAAGCGGGAAATTATTAGAGACACTCGAGGAATTAGTGGGAATTGGGTAAAATGACTAAAATGGCCCTACATGGACAAAAAGGTTTAGAATTAATAGGAAGGGCATTTTGGTCTTTAGGATTTTTAGAGATAAGTTAAATGAAGCTGTATACTTAGTGGAATTGGTAGAAAAGAGTTATAAGGCTGAGAAAAAGAAAGAAAGAAGGAAGAAAAAGAAAAGAGAGAAAAGCAGTGTGGGTTTTCTTCAAAGGATCGGTTTGTGGTTCTCCCACCATTTCCCTTCATTTTTCTTGGAGCTAAGCTCAGTGGTGAGCTAGGATAGGCTGAGCATCAAGGATCCTAAGCTAGACTTGAAGATTTGCAAGGGATTAGCAAGAACACATCAAGCATTGAGGTAAGTTTTTAGAAGTTTCAGTTTTAGGGTTTGACTGGTTTGAGCTGTGTATCTAAGCTGAATTGATGGGGATTTTAGGGGAATTCAGGCCAAGGTTGAGAAGGAGCAAGCTAAGGAGGTCTAGGGTTTAACTCAAGGTCGAATTTCCATCCTCGGTATGATTTCTAAGTCTTTAACTTTGATGTTTGACTGAATTTCTGGGTTTAGGGTTCATTATGGTAGATCTTGAGTTTTGGGTTGCTTGAGCTTGGGTTATGAGTTCTTGGGATGCTTGGGATGAGTGTGAGGTGTTGATAAGTTTTTTCTTGGGTTTGGGAAAGATTTGGACAAGTTTGGGGTTGAAATGGTTGAAAGAAATCGCAGAAAACGATTTTGGGTGTTGCCAGTCTGCAACTAGCGCTACAGCGCTAGTCTTTGGGCGCTGTAGCGCTAGGCCCTGTTTCTGGGGATGTTTGGTTCTGCTTGTAGCGCTATAGCGCCCTCTTTAGAGCGCTGTAGCGCTGCACTGTTCCCAGAAATGGGTTTTTGGGCTATTTTTGAGGGATTTTGACCTAGGGTTCGGGGCTCGATTCCACCACCTTGTTTTGTGGATCTAGGACTTCCCGGGGGCTTGGGATTGGTCCCGAGGCTAGGTTTTGGACTTGAGGTTTGGTAATGACTTTGAATTATGGATTTTGTTTAGGCGAGCTCTAGGGCTCGAGTGGGATCGTGCTCGAGGAGTCAGGTGATCAAAGCTATCGAATTGAAAGGTTAGAAAACCGTAGCACCCGAGAACAGGGCATGGGCCCACAGTGTTATTGCAGGGCATGGCCCTAGATTGTATTACGTGTGAATGTATAACCTTAGATGAATTATTATATGTTTGAATGATTATTTCGAAATGTACTATATGTGTGATTATAATGAAATGAACGGCTAAGGCCGAGAGCGGCGAAGGCTGAGAACGGCCTTGGGGCCGGAAGTAACACTTAGCACATGGAGTGCTTATAGCCAGGGTGGGACCCAATGGATACATGAGTTATCCTCACGGTAAGGACCGAGACCCCAGGCTTTGGTAAGGCCTCTGGGGCGACATGGCCGTGTTTGTTCAGTCTGATGGTTATCCTATTTATCAGTGGATTATATGTCAGCTATATTTTATGCATATGTTATATACTGTATGAGTTTTCTTGCTGGGCTTCGGCTCACGGGTGCTCTGTGTGGCAGGTAAAAGCAAAGAGTCAGTCAACCGGCCATGAGTATGGAGAGTGTGGGGGCGGCGCGTACATGTTCGGCCTGCCCGACTGCTTTGGTTGGGGGCATTTTGTATATGGCTGTATTAACTTATTCTTTTGATAGTTAACCAGGTGTAAATCTATTTTTGAGTTGTAAATATTTTGTAAACCTTATTTTGGGATCCCAGATGTTTGACACTTAATGTTTTCAATGAAACTAAGCATTTTCAAAGACTACAGCCTTAACTTCTGATCAAGTCACACTTTTGGTCTTAGAAACCTCGTAGAGTCAGTTAGTTGCACAATTTCCGTTTTAAACTCACTTAGTAACGGCTCTAAGGTAGTAGGGTGTTACAAAAAGCATCCCTAATGAATCGATTTGCCTTTAACCTGTCGACTTCCTCTTTTAGGGCCTTTTTCCTATCGTCATCCAGTTGTCTTCGCTTTTGTTGCTTCGGCGGGAAGCTTTTATCGATATTTAGTGTGTGGCTCACTATATTTGGACTTATTCCTACCATGTCCGAATGTGACCACACGAATACATCCTGGTTTTTCTTCAAAAAGTAGATTAATTGCTATTTAGTTTCTTCGTGGATGTTTTTCCCGACCTTTACCGTTTTCGGGGGGTCTGATTCTTCGAGTCTGATTTCTTCGAGCTCTTGTAATGGTTCAAGATCAGCTTTTTCCTCCACTCTTGGGTCGATTTCTTCATCTATCTCCAAGATTGTCCTGTCTTTATTCTGAATAATGATGAGCGCTTATGCGCTCGCCTGCTTTTTTCCTCTTATGGAAATGCTATCGTATTCCCTCCCGGCCAACTGGTCTCCCTTCAATGTCCCGATGCCACTAGAAGTTGGGAACTTGATGGCCAAATGCCTTACAGACGAGACTGCGCTAGCCCTACTAGGGTGGGTCTCCCAAGCAGCACGTTGTAGGCCGATGGCAGGTCCACTACTACAAACTCCATCATCTTGGTTCTTGAGACTAGGTAGTCTCCCAAGGTTACAGGGAGTTCAATGGACCCCATACAGGCAATCCTTCTCCTGAAAAACCGTACAAGGTCGTTGCACAAGCTTTTAGGTCTCGAAGTGCGAGTCCCATCTTTTCTAAGGTGGCCTTATAGAGAATGTTCACTGAGCTCCCATTATCAATGAGGACTCGGTGAACTCTCTTATTCGCGAGCTGGAGAGTGATGACCAGTGGGTCATTATGGGGAAACTGAACATGGGATGCATCATCCTCAGTAAAGGTTATCAGCTGAGATTCAATATTTTGGCACTTTGGAGCACTAGGTTCGGGTTCATAGGGGGACCCGTCCCCAGTTTTTAGCTCGTTCACATATCGCTTTTGGGCATTCTTGCCCGTCCCTGCGAGATGAGGCCCGCCCGAGATGGCTATCACATCTTCTCCATCAATCGGAGGGGGCCTATCCTCTTCTCTAGCTCAGGAATTATTGTTTTGAGCAGGCTGTGGCGCAGCTGCCCTCTGGCTAGTAGAAGCCTAATTATTATTCTGGTTCCTAACATACTGTCTGAAGTATCCTCTCGAGATCAGTCCTTCGATCTCGTCCTTCAACTGCCTACATTCATCAGTAGTATGCCCAGTATCTCTGTGAAATCGACAGTACTTGCTGGAGTCCCTCTTGGACTTCTGGTTTCTCATGGGGTCTGGACGCCTGAAAGGGACCTGGTTTTCATTAGCCAGGTATATATTCTCCCGAGACTCGTTCAGCTCGGTGTATACTTTGTACATGGAGAAATAGCTTTCCCCTTTCTTCTTCTTTCCCCATTCCGCCTCGGGATTACTTCCTTCATTCTTCTTCCTTTTGGAAGGATTTTCTGCAGGGGGTTTTGAGGTTGATGTGTCCACTGAGGCCGAGGCAGAGTTTACATTTGTCATTGTAGTTATGGGCTGAGAGGTCATGTTCAACGTTGACCTCGCCTCTTCTACATTAACAAACCTCTGAGCTCGCCTATTAAACTCGGTTAGGGACCTCACAGGCTTTCTCTGCATATCATCCCAGAGGGGACTTCCCGACATTACCCCAGCTTGGACTGCCATTAGATGACCGCTGTCGTCTACATCCCGAGCTCGGGTGACTTCCAGATTAAATCTTGTTAGGTAGCTCTTCAACGTTTCACCGGGCTGTTGCCGAACGTTGGTCAGGGTCGATGCTTTGGGTCTTACCCCGATTATGGCTCTAAACTGCTTCTTGAAATCCTTTGATAGCTGATCCCAAGAAGTGATTGAATGTCTCTTATATTTTTCGAATCAGTTTTTTGCTGGTCCTGTAAGCGATGCTGGAAATAACATGCATCTGAGCTCATAACCTACATTACTTGATCTCATTATGGTGTTAAATGTACTCAAATGACTGTACGGGTCAGATTTCCCTTCAAAAGGAGGGACATGAGGAATCTAAAACCCTTGAGGAAATAGAGTGTTGGAAATATGGGGAGCAAATGGTTCGAGCTCCTCATCAGAATCTTCATCCCGACTCCGACCTCGCTCATTCTGCAAGAGCCTAAATGCCCTTTCCAGCTGATCAATTCTTTCTTGAACCGGGTTCGCAAGGGGTCTTGCCTAAAATTGGCTATCATTTATCACAATTCTAGGCTCGTGCCTTCGCAGGGGATCTTTGCGCCCATTTAGGCAATCTCTCAGGTCCGGGTTCGATGGATTACCACTACCTCGATTTTGATTCAGGTGCTCCCGCAGGTCGGAGCGGTTCCTATGGTTTCCAGTATTTCTTCGTCCTTGATCATACATGCTGACTGATCTAGCATCCCCTGAGTCGTCACTGGCTAGGCTTGTCACATGATTGTTCCGAGACGGATTTCTTTCATGCTGCCTCGTCTCTGCAGTGCAAGATCGAGACATTTGGCTTCTCGCAGGCTGGTCGGCTCTCCGCTCTCTAGTAGCCTCTCTATTCCACTGTTTCCGTCATGCCCGCCTTGCCTCATCACCCCGAGTTGGTTGTGCGTTCCTCCGAGGTGGTGAGGGGTATCTTACTGGATGGTCCCGAGTTTTCCCTTGCCGACTCGGTAACATTCTGCGTGATACCAGGAACCTGAGTCCAAGCCTCTGCAGGGGCTCGGTTGTTCCCAGTTTCTGCTGGTAACTCCGCAGTTGAGTTAGCCGGAGTCCTAGCTCGAGTGTTTCTTCGGGGTCTCAAGGGAGCAGGTTGCTTTGTTGGTGGATGAGGTTGCTCTGTTCCTCTTGTGGAAATGTTTTTCCGAGGTCGCCCACGAGGCCTACGGGGAGGAACATGAACGTCCCGTGGAGGTGGGTCTTGGCTCTCCTGCGGAGGTTGAGGTTGAGCCGCCTGTGCATCCGCAGCTAATCTAGCCAATTCTTCATTCCGCTTATTGGCTTCAATCAACTATTTTCTTAACTGTCGGTTTTCAAGTTCCACAATGGGGACGTACCGCTCAGGATTATAGTACATGTCCTCATCATCCCTTGGAGTCGAAGGTGCTGGAGGTCCTCGAGAATCGGAGGACTCACTTCTCTCTTCAGTTTCAGGATTCATCATCGGCTGCTTCCCAGGGCATCGCGGATAGTTTTCTTCAGGAATATTCTAATCATTCACGGCCATAGCTAATCGGGGATTGTATTGCTTAAGGCTCTCAATGAAAGCACCAAACTGTTGACGCCATTTTTCGCCAACTTAAAACGTAGGCAGTTAAACAACAAGAACTATGGCGCAGATAAATAATACAGAATAACAACAAGAATTTTACGTGGTTCAGCAATTAACTCTGCCTAGTCCACGAGTCAATGTTATTAAGACTTTGGATATTTCAGGAAGTTCTTCAGGGATGAATTCTCCATAAATTCTCTCAAGATATCAAAAATCCGTCCCTTACAAAAGTTCACGA